>NW_024070199.1:41475846-42211982 GCF_014754425.2 Oryx dammah
CCGCCGCCGCCGCCGCGCGGCCCTCAGCCGGCCGGGCCCATCCGCGCAGCGCCTCGCGCGCTCTCTCGGCCCGACTCACCTCCTCCGCCGCCGGTCCGGCCCGGCTGCTGGTCCTGACGCGGCGGCTGGGGTGGCGGTGGCTGTGGTGGCGACACGCGCTGGTAGAGCGGCGGCGGAGGGGGCGGCTGCGGCGGCGAGTACGGTGGTGGCGAGGCGGGGTGGTGGGGCGGCGGCGGGGGCTGGGGGGGGGGCGGGGGGGGCGGCGGCGGCGGCGGCGGCGGCGGTAGCGCCGCAAAGGGGAAGGCCGCGGTCAGGGCCCCCACCGAGCCCACGGGCGGGGGCGGCAGCGGCCCGGACACCAGCAGCCCCGCCCCAGGCCCGGGGGCAGTCGGTGGTCCCGGCTCGAAGCCCCCTTTGGGGCCAGGGAGGGGAGGGAGGCCTGGGGGGCCCAGCTTACCCAGCGGCGTAGCGTTCGCTCCGGTCGCCATGGCGCCCCCAGGGACCGGCACCGGCGGCTCCTTTTCGGCGGCGGCGGCTTCTTCGCGAATCTTCTGGGGGGAGGGGACCCGACTGCGCTGCCGCGGAGCGCGCGGAACCCGTCCTCTCACGCGGCGGGGCGGCGGCGGCGCGAGACGCACAAAGAGGGAGGAGAGAGAGCGCCGCGGGGGCGGACCGGGGGCGACGGGGCCGGGGCCTGGATTGGGCCGAGCGGAGGCAAAGGGTCGGAATCGGCGGCCTCCGATTGGTGGAGCCTTAGCTTTTCTCGATGCGCTCTGGGATTGGCCGGACCGTTAGGCCAGGCGAGGAAATGGCGGCCGAGCCTGAGGAGCTGGGAGGTGTCGCAGCGCGTACTTCATTTGTTACTGCGCGAACGGAGCTCGGAGTCCAGAAAGGAGGGATAGGGTGGGGCAAACTCTGTGACGTATGGGACCAAGAGCTCTCCCATTGGCTGGGCTAGTGTAGTCAGTCAATCTCCGTTGCGTCGTAATGTCCTGGGATTGGCTATCGCTGGTTCCATTTTTTTTTTTTTTCTTGCTCCTTTTCCCCCGGGAGTAATTTCGCTGGGTTTAAGCTAGAGGTCGCGGCGGAAAAGCCTTGGCGGAACAAGAATTGGGGTCGGGGAGGAGAGGAATAGCAGCGCGCATGCATAGATGGGGCAAAGCCGTGTCTCTGTCCCTGGCTTCAGCGTCGACCCTCGGGTCCGGCGCGGAAGCCCTTGGTGACGTCAATCCTCGAGTCCCATGGTAACCCGGAACCGAGGGATGGGGGAGGGGCTGGCGCGAACCGGTAAACCGGATCCGTCGACAACACAGGTAAAAGAGGACTTCCTGTTTTTGAAAAAAATAAAAAGTGGGAGGAAGGTTTAAAAACGGTATCCGAGCCCATGGAGGTACACATATCTTAGGTGGAAAGCAATATGAAGTTATCAAAAATACCGTGCGTTTTCATTAGAATCCCAGCGAAGCTGAGATTAGATCATCTTTTAAGTCAAATAAAATAACTGAAAATAGTGGGGAAATTTGTAAACTAGGTTGAGGAGCTTGCCTTTCCAAATAATACAATACAAAAGACACACTAATGAAACAATGTGGTATTGTTGTAGGAAAGACAGTACAATAGGATAGGGTCTAACCAAAAAAAATGGCATTTCAATTCAGTAAGGAAAAGATTTAGCTAGTAAATGGTATAAAGTGAAGTCGCTCAGTCGTGTCCGACTCTTTGCGACCCCGTGGACTGTAGCCCACCAAGCTCCTCTGTCCATGGGATTCTCCAGGCAAGAGTACTGGAGTGGGTTGCCATTTCCTTCTCCAGGGCATCTTCCCGACCCAGAGATCGAACCCAGGTCTCCCGCATTGCAGGCAGACGCTTTACCCTCTGAGCCCTATAGAGTCCTAAATTTAAACAATAGAACAGACACAGTACAGTTTAGGAGATTGTCGAAGTCATCTAGGGGTAGAGACTTTATGAAGACAGGAAACAAAAAAGTTAGTTACCAAAGGAAGCTATGATAAAAGTCAACAGACAGTAATACATTAGGAAAGTATACTTGCCATACATATGATAAAGAGCTAATATCTGTAATATGCAAAGAAGTCTTAAAAAATAATTTAGAAGAGAAAAACAACAATGTGTAAAGACTGAATAGACAAGTCTGAGAAGAGCAGATCCAAATAGCCAAAAAAACATGAAAAGTACCAACCTCCTAAGAATGAATGCAAATTAAAGGTGATATGAGACATCTTCAACAATCAGGAAAAAAAAAAAAGGCTAAGTTACTGCTTTGAATTCTTTTCTGAAAAGCATTCTATTATCTATTAAAATTATACCTCTCAAAACTTCCTTGGTAGTCCAGTGGGTAAGACTTTGCACTCCCAATGCATGGGGGCACTGGTTGGGGAACTAAAATCCTGCATGGTGTGGCTTAAAAAAATTTTGTACCTCTTTCAGGGAAAAATAAAAAATATGTTCAATGTGGTAATCCCACTCTTTGGAATCTGCCCCTAAGCAAGGCATGTGATTACAAAGTCTTCTATTGCATTTACTGTGGTCTTGTTTGTAACTGCAGAAACCTGGAAACAGAAAACTACCATCAATATGTGATTGGTTAAATGAAGTAGATTATCCATAACCTGGATTAGTAGGCAGGCTTGAAAAGGAGGGACTTCTGTGCTGTATTGTTATTGAATAAGAAAAGAAGCAGAGAAATAGCTATTACATGATCCTGTTTTTGTAAAACAAAGTCCATACGTGTATATACATATGATTATATGAGTATAGAGAAAGCCACGGAGGATACACAAGTCACTGAAGATGCTGAAGAGGGAAATAGGTACTTGGAAGTTATCCAATACATTTTAAGAACCAGCATGTTTTTAAAATATTTTTTGTATTTTTAAAAAATGTATGATGTGGTCCCATTTCAGTTCAGTTCAATCACTTAGTCGTGTCTGACTGTGACCCCAAGCAGCACACCAGGCTTCCTGGCCATTCCCAACGCCCAGAGCTTGCTCAAGCTCATGTCCAAGCCGGTGATGCCATCCAACTATCTCATCCTCTGTTGTCCCCTTCTCCTCCTGCCTTCAATCTTTCCCTGCATCAGGGTCTTTTCTAATGAGTCAGTTTTTCACATCAGGTGACCAAAGTATTGGAGCTTCAGCTTCAGCATCAGTCCTTCAATGAATATTCAGGACTGATTTCATTTAGGATTGACGAGTTTGATCTTGCAGTCCAAGGGACTCTAAAGAGTCTTCTCCAACACCACAGTTCAAAAGCATTTACATAACATTATACAACTGTATAAAGAAATGCATTGAGGGAGTTTCCTATGGCCCAGTGGTTAGGACTTGCCGCTTTCACTGCCAGGGGCCCGAGCTTGATCACTGGTCAGGGAACTAAAATCTCACAAGCTGTGCTGCAAGACAAAAAAAAAAAAAAAAAATGCATTGACAGAACAATCAGCAAATATCCACTGTTAGTGGGATCTCAGGTAATTTTTACTTTTTCTCCTATTTCTATATGTGATGTTTAACTTTTTATACTAAGCAAGTGTAACTAATAAAAATGAAGTTAATACTGTGGGCATAAAAGGAAAAATAGAAATGTTTAAATCATCTGAAAAATAAGGAAACATTATCAGTAAGTACAACAAATTCTAGGGAGGAAGGGAGAAAGAATCATTCGATGTTTGAGCAACTACTAGATGTAAAACAGCTTGACAGATATGACCCTGAATGAAATTCAGCCCCTGCTTCGAGAAAATCATGGTCTAGCAAAAGAGAGAGACTAACACACAAACAAAAATGTACTATTACTGTTAATAATGCTATTACCGTACTAGTAATGGTAAAGGCTGCAGCTGTGACTCTCATGGGGTAGTGACTGTCACTGCTTTCTAGTCATTTCCTTTAGGATTTTTGTGAGAGTGTTTTTAAAAAAATTACCAAGTTAAAATATTTTGGTTGTCCTTTTACTAATTTACATTTTTTTAGATTCTTCAGAATATGGTCTTAAAATCTCTAATCTTTAATTAAAAAAATACAATTTCCTTTGTGGTCAAGTATATGATCAATTTTTATAAGTGTTCTAAGGACAGATGAATAGTTAAAAGAGTTTGGACATTGGCTACTCCCTGATCTGTTCTGACTTCTTTCCCTTGTAGTTTCATCTTCACAACCACCTTCAGAGATGGGTATTATCTGTTACTTATAGATGAGAAAACCCAGGCACAGTGAGGTTAAGTAACTACCCCAGCATCACACAACTTACCAGTGTAGTCTATCGGTCCAAGACTCCTATTTGGCAGAACAGGATTAGAATGTTGCCATGCCGCCTTCTGGCTGAGGACCGTGGAACAGACTTCCCAGTTTTGAAGCAAGTTGGAGTCCTACAGACCCAGGCCAGCCACCCGCCAGCTGGCAACTAGGGAAGTCATATAATGTCTATGCATCTCAGCTTCTTTGTCTGTAGCATGTGGACATTAATGCTACTGTACAGGGCACTGCACTGATTGAAGGAGATCGGAGGACGTGGTTGGTTTTAATGGACCATCTCCTGAGCTGTGGGGTCAAGAATTATACACAGATGCCTCCTGATTTTAAACCAGGGTGCAGTATAATGAAAACAGCAACACATCTATCTGGTCTTTGTCCCCAAATCCTGGTAAAGAGCTTCAGAAACCCTTGGGATTTCCTGAGTACTGGGAGTGTCTTTCATTATTCATAATGAGGCCCTTTGGACCGGTTGCTGGATTTATGCTAACAAGGAGACTCACTGCCAGCTCTGAGGTCCCTGAGTGAGCTTCAGGATGGTGGCTGGTCACCAGAAAAACCAACCCATTTTGAGCCCTACCCTCCACCTCTGGGTGGGGGAGAGAGGCTGGAGATTGCACTCAGTCACATGACCAGTGATTTATTCAATTGCACCTATGTAATAAATCCTCAATAAAAACTAAACAACGAAGTTTGGAGAACTTCCAGGCTGGTGAACATACCAATGTAACAGGACAGTGATGCACCCTGATTGCATGCATCAGGGTGAGGCTCCTGACCTCAGGACTCGTCCAGACCTTGCTGCCCAATGCATCTCTTTATCTAGCTCTTCATTTAAATGTAGCCTTTAAAATAACGCAGCAGTCATATATACTGCACTTTCCGGAGTTCTTTGTCATTCTAGCAACTTATTGAACCTGAAGTGGGCTGTGGGAACTACCAAATTTGTAGCAAGGCCCAGGTCTTGTGGTTGAACCCTTCAGCCTGTGGGATCTTCACCCACTCAGGGTAATTCATGTCTAAACTGAACTATGAAACAGCCCGTTGTGTCAGAGAACTGGTGTCAGAACGTAAAGAATAAGTTTTAGGACTTCTGTGGTGTCCCAGTGGTTAAGACTCTGCGTTTCCACTGCAGGGGCACGGATTTAACTCCTAGTCAGGGGTCTAAGATCCTGCATATAACACAGTGCGGCCAAAAAGAAGTTTTGACACCCTATGAATCCCTGGCGTTTTCCATCATTTCATTCTAATTTGATAGTTCAGAAACTCCAAGCCCCTGGCAAGATTGAGAGGTAGTATTGTGGAGCTAGTTGAGCCTGGAGGGAGCAAATCCATGGATGTTTCTGACCCGCCCTTCCCCCACCATGTCCAGCCTTTGGAGAGCCTCACACATGATTTCATAGCCCGGATTAGGACTGTCTACCAGCGAGTGAGCACACACGATGCACCAAGTACTCTTCATAATTCTTTCCTGGAAAACCATGTACATTTACACCTTCCTATTAAAGGTATTAATTTGAACAAGGGGTTGATAGGTATTGGAATTTGTGAGTTGGGTACAAATTAGAAATAATAGCAAGATAGCTATGTACAAATCACATATCTGGTAAAGGACTTTATCCATACTCTCAAAACTCAGCAATAAGAAAACAGACAACTTTCGTGGTGTTAACTATCATTCCACAATATATGTGTATCAAATCATCACACGGTACACTTTAACCTTTCAGTATGTTTTATGTCATTTATATCTTGAAGGTGGAATTTTAACTCTATTCAAAAAAATATTATTTGTGGCTGTGCTGGGTCTTCGTTGTTGTGAGCCGGCTTTCGCTAGTCGCAGCGGGTGGGGACTACTCTTCGCTTCAGTGCTTGGACTTACTGCAGTGGCATCTCTTGTGGGCACGAGCTTCAGTGGTCACGGCACACAGGCTCATTAGTTGTGGTGTAAGGGCTTAGCTGCTCTGCACCATGTGGAATCTTCCTGGACCAGGGATGGAACCCACGTTCCCTTCATTGGCAGGTGGATTCTTATCCACTGAGCCAAGAGGGAAGTCCAACAACCCTATTTTTAAAAGCAGAAGATTTGAATAGACACTTTACCAAAGAATATACCAGCAGGCTTCCTAGGTGGCACGAGTAGTAAAGAATCCTCCTGCCAACGTAGAGACATAGGAGATGCATGTTCCATCCCTGGGTCGGGACAATCCCCTAGAGAAGGAGATGGCAACCTGCTCCACGCTTCTTGCCTGGAGAACCCCATGGAAAGAGGAGCCTGGCAGGCTACAGAACAGGGGGCCGCAAAGAGTGGGACACCGCTGAGTGACTGAACACACTACACGTGTATACTGGCAGACCTCACTTTATTGCACGTCGTACTTTGCAGATTGTGTTTACAAACTGAAGGTTTGTAGCAGCCCTGTGTCAGGCAAGTCCATCAGTGCCATTTTTCTAAAAGCATTTACCTCCTTTTTATCTCTGTTACACGTTGAGGGCTTCTCCAGTGGCTCAGCTGGTAAAGAATCCACCTGCAATGCGGGAGACCTGGATTCAAGCCAGGGGTAGGGAAGATCCCCTGAAGAAGGGAACATCGCATGTTGGTAGTTCTCACAATATTTCAAACCTTCAGCCAGCAAAAAGATATCATTTGCTGAAGGTTCAGATGATGGTTAGCATTTTTAGCAATAAAATATTTTTAAATTAAGGTATGTACATTTATTAAAGACATAATGCTGTCACACTTAATAGACTTGGTCTAATATAATTGTCATATGTTCTTTAAAACCAAAAAATCCACGAGACTCCCTTTATTGCAACGACATGGGACTGAACCCATACTATCCCTGAGGTGTGTCTGTATATGGTAAACATAGGAAAAGATGCTCAACATCACTGGTCAGGAGGGAAATACAAGTTAAAACCACTGTGAGACACTACCACAAACCTATCTGAGTGGCTAAAATTAAACAAGACGGACAATACCAAGTGTTAAGGAAGGCTTGGAGGAACTAGAACTCTCCTGCACAGCTGGTTGGAATGCAGATGGTCCAACAACTTTGCAAAACAGCTTGGCATTTTCTTAAAAAGTGAAAAAAGATTAAAAAAAAAAATCAGAATTGAACACAAAAAAATTTTTAAGTGAAACAATACATACCACATGACCCACCCTTCCACTCAAAAGCATTTAACCAAGGGAAATGGAAGTTATATCCACACAGACATGTATGTGAATGTTCATAGCAACTTTATTTGCAATAAGTGGTCCAAAGCTGGAAGCAGCCCAAATGTGTATCAACAGGCGATTAGCTAAACTGTGGAACATCCATCCAATGGAATACTACTTGGCAATAAAAGGAATGACCATTAATATATGAAACAACATGGATAAATCTCAAAATAATGATGCTTAGTGAAAGAAGTCAAATAAAAAGAGTACATACCATGTTTCTATTTACATAAATTCTGAACTATGCAAATTCATGCCTAGTGACAGAACATTGGTTACTTGGGGCTGGGGAGGCAGGGAGGAACAGGAGGGCCTGATTACAAAGAGGAGGCTTTTGGGACAATAGAAACATTTATCTTGATTGCAATAATGGCTTCACAGGTATATGTGTGTGAGAGTCATCAAACAGTACATTTTTAATATATGCAGTTCATTGCCAATTATACCTCAATAAAGCTGTTTGAAAAGAAGCAACAGAAGAAGGCAGCTAGAGAGAGAGGGACCTGCCCAGAGTTTGTCACAGAACACTGGTTTCATTATCCACTTGATTTCATTGTCTAGGAGAGGACTATCTTGGCTTTTTGGTTTTGTTTTCTAAGCCATCACTGAGTTTTTTGAGTGCTTGCCTTAAAATACTTAAACTTATGTTTTCTTACATTTTTTCTTCTGGATTTCTGACATGGCATGTGCTGTGCTTGGTCGCTCAGTCATGTCCAACTCTTTGCGACCCTACACACTGTAGCCCACCGGGCTCCTCTGTCCATGGGGATTTTCCGGGCAAGAATACTGGAGTGGGTTGTCATGCCCTCCTCCAGGAGATCTTCCCCACCCAGGGATCGAACCCAGGTCTCCTGCATTGCAGGTGGATTCTTTACTATCTGAGCCACCAGGGAAGCCCAAGAATAGTGGGGTGGGTAGCCTATCCCTTCTCCAGGGGATCTTCCTGACCTAGGAATCAAACTGGAGTGTCCTGCATTGCGAGCACGTTCTTTACCAGCTGAGCTACCAGGGAAGTCTGTGACATGGCATGGGGGGTCTTAATTCCCTGACCAGGGGTGGAACTCAGGCCCCCTGCACTGGAAACATAGGCCCACTGGGCCACGGGGAAGTCCCTTACACAGATTTGATACAGACAAAAAGTATGTGGGCCCTCATGTGCATTAGGAACTGAGCTATAAAGTGAACATCCATGAACCCCCTCAACCAGCCTGAGAACCAAGATATTACCTTCGCAAATTCCTGAGGTCCTTCCTTACCCTAGCCCCACTCCCCACACAGGGACCATCGTTTGAATTTTGTGCTTTTCTTCCCCTGACCTCCTAGGCGTTTGATCGCGTGTGTGTGCTCAGTTGCTCCGGTTGTGTCCAGCTCTTTTGTGACCCTATGGACTGTAGCCCACCAGGCTCCTCTGTCCATGGGGTTCTCCAGGAAATAATATTGGAGTGGGTTGCCATGCCCTCTTCCAGGGAATCTTCCCAACCAAGGGATCAAACTCACATCTGCATTTCAGGTGAATTCTTTAATAGATGGTTTAGTTTTGCTTACTTTTGCTATCATGCTGTGTGTCATTTATGCAATTTGCTGCTTTCACTTGACATTACATCTCTATGATTCATCTGTCTTGTTGGATTATGTGTATTACAATACTTCCAATTCTCCCTACACCCTGCAGGTCGATATAGGATATGGTCTACCTGGGGAAAATACAGCCCAGCAAGCTCACCCAGTCCAGGGACCCAACTCCAGGGCCTCCTTGTCAGAATATCACGTTCATTCCTTCACTCAAAAAGCCTTCTGTGTACCAAGCAGTGACCAGGCACTGGACATGCCACTGTGAGCACAGGATACCCCACTGTCCTGAAGCACCCATCTGGTTGTTACCTCTCATCCTGACCCTCACTTGACTCGGGGTATGGGCCAGCTACCCAAACATCCTGGGGTGACTTGCCTCTTCCACTTACCCACAGGATGGCTTAGAGAGGCTGATCTGACCCATCCCAGAGGCTTCTGCCCAGGGAGGGCAATGTGACAGTAGCTGTCACAAGGACAAAGCCAGCTCTGACCCAGCAAGGCCACTTCCAGGAATTTATCCCATGGGGCACTTGAGTATGTACAAAGTGGCACTGGCTTAGGGGCATTTATTGCTGCATAATTTGTAATATCACACTAGCAACTGAAATTTCCATCAATGGCATCTAACTATGGTCAATTCACATTAGTTATGAGAAACCCGTACAGTGGAACATCACTAGCTATAAAAGAACAAAGGTGGAGGCATTGATCATGGAAAGTTCTCCAGGACAGATTTTTTTTTTTTTTTTTTTTGGTCATACTGCACAGCTTGTGGGATCTTAGTTCCCCAACCAGGGATCAAACCTGGGCCCTGAGCAGTGAAAGCACAGAGTTTTAACCACTGGACTGCCAGGGAATGCTCTCCAGCTCTCCAGGATGGATTTTAAGGGGCAAGATTAGAACACTGTGTGGAATATATCACTGTTTAAGAAAGGGGAAAGACTAATGCATGCTGAACTGCTTAAACACGCCTGAGTACTTCCAGAGAGCTCATAAGGAACTGGGACCTGGCTAGGAGACTTGTCATTGTTATCTAGTTTTTTTTTTTTTTTTTTTAATTGTGGGACTTCCCTGCTGGTCCAGTGGTTAAGACTCAGCAGTCCCTGGTCTGGGGCGGGGGCAGCGGGGGGTAAGTTCCATAGGCCACGTGGTATGCTGCTGCTGCTAAGTCGCGTCAGTCGTGTCCAACTCTGTGCAACCCCAGAGACGGCAGCCCAACAGGCTCCTCTGTCCCTGGGATTCTCCAGGCAAGAATACTGGAGTGGGTTGCCATTTCCTTCTCCAGTGAATGAAAGTGAAAAGTGACAGTGAAGTCGCTCAGTCGTGTCTGACTCTTAGTGACCCCATGGACTGTAAGCCTATCAGGCTCCTCCATCCATGGGATTCTCCAGGCAAGAATACTGGAGTGGGTTGCCATTTTTTATGCCCCCCTCCTCCAAAAAATCTATGTACCATGGCCAAGGGTTATCTATTAAAAAAACACACAGATAAAATAACAATTTTGGTCTTTCAGTGCGTATCCCCTGGCTTCTTGACCCTTCTTTGGCTGGTAGCCAGCCTTTGCTGGCAGCAAATATCTTATCAAAGGTCCCTGCTTTTCCCTGGCCCCCTGCTTTTGACACTTTACAGTCTGACCACCCCCCAACTGCTGTAGTGTGCTGGGGGACTGGGCTGCCACAAGGTGGCACTGTCTGCTGCCTGCTGCTCTGTGGGCTGAAAGTCCTCCAGGGCACCTGGGCGTCAAGGGTCGGGGTCTATGTCCACTGAGCAGAAGCTCACCTCCCCAACCCTGGCACTCCTCAATCCTGCACCTCTGCCAAGAAATCTGGAAAAGTGGAAGTTAGGAATCATATTCCTGTCACCCCCTCCACCTGGCCCATTAAATGCCCCCCAAGTGGGTGCAGACAAACCTTCAGAACCCGGAAGGTGCCTCTTACCTTCCTCTGGGTCTTAGGGAGAACACAGGAGCTGTGTCTCCACTCCTGATCTGAGCCCCCATTTCAGTTGAGAAACCCTCTCTTGTCCCTAAGAGAACAGTCAAAGCTCTGCAGGAGGGTGGACAAGGGGACAATGTGACGAACACAAGATGGCTCGGGGTCCCCTGCCAGGAGCACTAGGGACTGGGCTGCCATCTGCCCACCCACTCAGCATTTCATTCATTTATCAAATATTTGCCAACGGCCCACAGGTGCAGAGTTCTCATCTAGCACTTGAACATCAGAAGGGAGGCGACCAGGCCAAACTGACCTTGGACCTTTGCTCAGGCTCATCCCCCAGCCCCAGGCCTCCCGGCCCTCTGCAGCCTTGGTCCTGCCACTTGGGGCTCCCTGGCCTGGGGCTACGGCACTGTCTAAGAGGGACACGTGGGGGAATGACCACAGAAAGCCCAAAGCTAGCAACAGGTGGATGGATGTACCCTCGAGATGCAGGCTCCAGCAAGGAGGACAGCTGCCCTCACTGGGGGCTGGCCCACATCTGGGTAGGGAATCCCTCTGGGAGCCCAGGAACTCTTGTTCAGTGGACACAGGCTAATCTTCCCAGAGTCTAGCTTGATGAGCACGCCCGTGTTTAGTAATCCCAGCCTGACAGAGCAGACAGTAGGTGGGAGGCAGCCCCAGGCCTGGGTGCGGGATGCAGGTCATAACAGGCTGTCTCCACAGGCTGCAGCCTCCCTGGGGCTAGGTAGAGCAGCCTTGGGCTGGCCCCTTCTGGCCCCTTCCACAGGCTACCTGGTGGGCTCCCACCTGGGACAGGGGTCCTCCGGATGAATCCATTGTTCAGCGCCTCCCCCCGCCCCATCAGCGTAACTCCTTGGCCACAAAGGAGACCTCACACTGCAAGGCAGGGGACTCATCCTGAGCAGGGGAGCCCAAGAAAACACGGCGACCCTGAGATCTCATGGGGGGCCGAGGCCTCCCCTTTACCTCTGCCTGGCTCCCCGTGAGAGAGTCACCAGAACACTGGTGGCCCCCCTTCCACATTTCATCCACAGCCCCTGGTGCCAAGAAAGATACGCTGGAGGGAGACGTGGTGGGAGATGAGGCAGTGGGCTCAGCATCCCCTGACCCAGTGGAATAAAATCAAACCAGCTTTAATGCCAATACAGTCTATCTTTTAAATACCATGTTCCCCAGGATGGAGCGCAGAGGCAGGCTCTTGGCAGGATGAGTGGAAAGGAAAAGTGGAACAAAATGGAATGGATAGCCCCAGGCTGCCCCCAAACTGCCCAGGGCCCTGCCACAGCGCTCTGGGGACCAGCTGCCCACTTGGGAGGGGGATATGACAGCAGCTTCTTCTGGTCCAGTTATTGCGGAGGTGTGGGCTGCGGGCCCCTCCCTTCCCAGAGCCCCCAGACTCTTCTCAGGATTTCTGCCCTTTCAGACCAGCAGAACCAGGGCCTGAGCTCCTCTGATCTTGGAGGGGCCCCCCTGCCTGAAAGAACTGCCGCATGGGGCGGGCGGAGGCGCCCCTGGCCAAGCCAGCTAGGTGACTTGCTCAGTAACTGCTCTGGTGGCCTGTGAGAATGTAGAGGTTGCTGTGAGCCCCGGGCTTGTCGGTGGGAATGCTCTCAAGGATGATGTCTCTGGAGGGGAGGGAGAATGGAAGTGAGCAAGGTGGGAAGGCGCATGGCACCACCATCCGTGGCGGGGGGTGACTGATGGGGAGGCCGGGCACCGTGTCCTACCTGTGGGCGCCGAGCACTCGGAAGATCCTCGTCTCATCTGTGATCTCCTGGGTTACCTGGGAAGAAAAGGGGCACTGAGGCCACCCCAGCGCACCTTCTCCTAGAAGGTGGGGACCACCGGGTGGGGAGGCCCACAGGTGCAGAGTTCTCATCCAGCACTTGAACATCAGAAGGGAGGCAACCAGGCCAAACTGACCTTGGACCTTTGCTTAGGCTCCTCCCCCAGCCCCCGGCCTCCCGGCCCTCTGCAGCCTTGGTCCTGCCTCACCTACCCAAAGACTCTGCTCAAGGGCAGCCTGGTCAGTGCCTGGGACCCCCTCACCTCATTGGTGTCCAGGCTGCGGCCCTGCATCCCATGGCTCCAGAAGGCCAGCACACTGTCCTGCAGGCACACTGGGAAGGGCCGGGCCACCATCAGCCCCATGCCTGCCCGAGGCCACTGGTTCCCCCAGCGATGCCCCGGGCCCAGGTGTGGGTAGCAGACCAGACTGCAGGTGGCCAGGATGGCTCTCAAGAGGGGCTGGGGAACCTGCCTCCTTGTTCTGCTGCCAGCCCCGAGCCCCAGGGCCACATCATGCCCTCCAGGCTGGCATCTTCTGCACCCACCCCCAGCCCCCACTGTCCGGTTCACTCACCCACAGTCTCAATGGGGAAGTCAAAGGTCAGCACGGGTGCCAGCGTGGCCGTGGGCTCACCCAGCAGGTTGACGATCCTCACGCAGCCTGCACAGGGGCGGGGTGGGGGGTGCTGATGGGTGGAGGGGCTCCCTCACCATCCCCTCCAACACCCCGGGCCTGACCCCAGGAACACTCACGGTCAAAGCAGACCAGGACGGTGTCCCTGTCCACCTGGATCACCTGCTGGGCCGAGCCCGGGAACCCCTCTGCAGTTAGAGAAGGGAGACACGGCCTGGCTGAGCCACCAGCCCTGCTCTGGCTCCGAGAGGAAGACACGGGGCGGGGGGCGGGTCATTAGGCAACCTTCACCACAATAGCATCTTGGGGGGGTGTCATGACACCGGATCTCACTGCACAGCTGGGGCACTGAGGCTTGGTGCCAAAGTGACCCATCCACAGGCTCACAGGGAGCCTGGCTGAACCCCAGGGAGCCGCGGGAGAGCAGGGACCCGGGGGTCAGGGGAGCCGGGCTTCAAGACTCGGTCACTATATGGCCTCGGATCTCTGAGCTTCAGGTTCCTTAACTGTAACCCAGGCATGACGATACCTATCTCACGGGGCCATTGTGAGAATTAAGAGTGAAATCCCACGAGACCCCTGGCTGGGAGTCTGGGCACCAGACGGTCCAGGGCGCCTCCGCCTCCTTCACCCACCACCACTCCCTTACCTCCCTGAGCCGCCCCAGCACCCAGGATCCTGCTTCCTTGCTCAGAACAAAGGCCTCTGGCTCCCGCCTTCCCTGCAGCCCCCGCGGGGTTGGTCAGGTTGTCTTAGCTGCTGAGCCCTTTGGTCCAGTGACATCTTCTATGGGGAGACCCAGCTGAAGGGAGGCTGGGAGCCTTGGGATCCCCAAGGTCTCTGTGGAGCTAGAAACCATGGGGCACTCTCTGTGTGTACATACATGCACACACACATTCATTCACGCAGAGCCTGGCCCTCCAGCTCACCGGGTGGGATGAGGATGTCGGGCGTCAGGCCAGCCTCCAGCGGTAGGACGTGGAACAGGACACGGCAGCCGGGCCCCTCAGGGCCCTCGGCCCCCACACACACCTGCGGGAGCTCCTTCCCATCCAGTACCAGCGGCTCCAGCATCCCTGCTGGGCTGGGCAAGGGGCTGGAGAAGTTCTGGGGGCAGTAGCGGTGCTCAGGTCTTCATTTCCTCCCCCAGACCCCCCTGCCACCCACCCAGGGGGGTCCCCCCACTGGCCCCGCACCTTCAGCAGCAGGAACTTCTGCAACGGCTCGTACCACTGCAGCAGGAGCAGGCTGGCGGGGAGCGCGGCCAGCAGGAAGGTGCTGCCCGTGTGGGGGTTCCGCACTGAGGGAGAGGACGCAGTGAGACCCCGGCTGTGCCCGCCTGCTCCCAGCTAGCCCCGCCCCGCCCCGCCCCCCAGCTCTTACCCACACGACACTGCAGGCAGCCTTTGGTGTCAGGAATCTTGTTGGACAGGGCAAAGCGCCTGGGGGGACAGCAACCAGGGCAGGTGTCCCGGCGCCATCCTGGGCAAGGCCCGCCCCCCGCAGAGCCCTAAGGATGGGTTCCAACACCTTCCCTGCCTCACAGGTGGCAGACTGAGGCTCTGGAAGGCCAAGTCACTTGCTTGAGTAACAGAAGGGGATGTGAAGCTGGGCCCGTGGCTCCAGCACCCAAATTGACAGCCTGGAGCCTGTACATCCAGACCAGGGGTTTGGCTCACAGAATTCTCTCTAACCATGACTGGGGGACAAAGCACTTGATCTCTCAGTGCCTCAGCTGACTCCTCTGCAGATGGGGGCTGGAGGGGTGCAACCGTGATACCCACCTTGCAGGGTCACAGTGAGGTTTGTATGATTTAACTCAGCAGAGGGCTTGCAACAGAGCCCGCGTAACAGGTGCCCTCACAGAAGGCTAGCTTTTCTCATCCCCTATTAATACTTTCCCACCTATTTTCAGTCACTGAAAATCCTTTTTAAGGAAAGGAAGGATGCAAATGCTGTTGTTGTTTAGTTGCTAGGTCGTGTCCAGCTCTTTTGAGACCCCATGAACTGTGGCTGGTCAGGCTTCTCTGTCCATGGAATTTCCCAGGCAAGAATAATGGAGTGGGTTGCCACTTCCTCCTCCAAGGGATCTTGCCAATCCAGGTATCGAACCTGCATCTCCTGCACCGGCAGGCGGGTTCTTTACCACTAAGCCACCGAAGAAGCCCAAAATGAAGAAATGAGGGTGTGGGAGGGCGGGGAGCTGATTCAGGCTCCGGCTTCTCCTTCAGCCAGAGCCCTCAGGGCCAGTTCCCACCCCACGCGCCAAATGTCACAGGTGGGCAAGTGGCCAGGGGAGACGAAGACTCGCAAGAAACGGCAATCGCCAGGCCCTCTTCTGATTGCGCTGGCTATTACACGGGGTGGCCGGTGGGTGGCTTCCTCTGGTGCTGAGGGAGAAGTAGGGTCCTTGCTCTGGTTACTTGCTGTCCCCCAAGCCCTCAGGGGAAGCTCTGAGCCCGTTTCTTGCTCTGAGGGACAGGGCAGCATGCCAGCAGCCCGGCCACCTCTCCCTGTGACCCAGGGCCCGTCTGCACCCTCTGCTGGGACGTGGGCCCCGCCGAGGAAGCCAGCACCTCTCTCCCTGCCTTTGCTCCACTCTCCCCTGTTCCTTCCACTCTCTTCCCAGTTGGCCTTCAGATGGGACAGAGACAGACTTTTTTGTTTTTTTCTCCAACAATTTGAGATCTCCACTGTGACTTCCCAAACACACACCCAAAGCTGCCTGTGACACGGGGCTGTATTGGGCCTGTTTCCTGCAGGTCCTGGGCCAAAGCAGAGGTTGGCCTGGGACTGAGGTCAGGAAGCTCCAAGACCACTGGGTTCCCAATGTGGTCCTCAGGCGAGCCTGCTGCACGAAGGACCTGGGCCCCTCATCTCCCCGGTGGGTGTAGCCACGGCCCAGCCTTCCCCACCCACCCCACCGGCTTCCACCACCCACCTGGTCATGGCAATGTCTAAGCCCACAGCCCACCTGCCCACTCAAATCTCAGGGCCACCCCCCACTCCCCGACAAGAGCTAAGGCCTGTCTTGTACATTTCAAACTCCACGTGACACCATTGAATTCTGCTCCACCCGCAGCTGATGACAGCTTCATCCTTCCGTTGCCAAGGCCAAAACCCTGGAGTCATCCTTGACTCCTCTCTTTCTCTTCCATCCACCAACTGTCAGGAAATCCTGTTGGTCTGGCTTTCAAAATAAAACTGGAATCTGACTGCCTCTGTCCTCCTTCACCGCTACCCTGGCCCAAGGCGCCATCACGTCGCACCAGCCTCCTGATAGGCCTCTGCTTCTGCCTGTATCTCCTCCAGCCTCCTCCCAGCGCAGCAGCCAGACTGACCTGTGAGAACCTCAGTCAGGGCACACTCAGTCAGGGGTAAAGGCCACTCTTTGGCGACAGGGCCCCCGGAGGCCAGCCCCTTCTCACTGCCCCCATGTGGACCCCCTGACTCCTTGCTGTTCCTCACACAAGCAGGCCTGGCCTCTGGGCTCCAGCCCCCACCCCCCAGCCCCCAGATATTCTCAGGACTCATTCCATCACCCCCTCAAGTCTTTGCTCACACAGCACCCTCTAAGGGACGTCCTTCCTGACCACCCTTTGAACACCGCCTCCTGACCCTCCTCCAGGTCACCACTGTGCTGCCTCCTTCCTCATGCCCATTGTTGTCTGTCCCTCTTGACAGAGAGTCTGAGGAGTACAAGGGTCTCTAGTTCCCAGAAGGGTCTCACGCCCAGGAGGCTGCCTGGCACATACCAGGAGCTGTGCAGCTGAATGAGGGCCCCTACCACCCGCGGGCAGAGGAGCCTGGCAGGCTCGCACAGAGTCGGACACGACTGAAGAGACTTGGCACGCACACGCCGTCTCATATACGCATCTCAAGCCTGCTCACTGGGGGCCTCCTAGTCCCTCCCTTCCCCTCACTCACACTCTCCTTAGCCCCCAGATCCCGCCAGTCCTACCTCCTAAATATTGCTCGGGCCCGTCCAGTTCCCACTGCCGACCCTCGTCGCGGGTCACTATACTGGCCCCCTTTCCAGGCCCTCTCATCAGTATCCTGCTCCATTCATCCTTCCCGCTGTCACCACAGCCGTCGGCAGGCGCTCCCGTGTCCATCTGCCCAGACAAGCCCCTCTCTCCTTCCCCAGCTCCAGGAGAGGGCGCGTGACCCAGGCCTGGCCTCTGGCTCCTCATCCCGTGGCCGCAGTGACCAGCCCAGAAATGGGCACGGCCCTCAGCCAGGCCCGTGAGAACTGGCCCCAGCCTGTGGTGGGAATTACTTGGAGACAGAGGGTCCAGTTCCACGGGTTTATTAGCTAGTGGATCACTGGGTGGACCTGCAGGTCGCTATCACTGGACAGGAAAGCCTGCTTGAGGGTGTAGGTGACAAGAGGAAAACAGAGCCAGGAGATGCAGGAAGACGCCTAAGGGTGCTACTGGAGCCTGGATCCAGCTGGGCCTGCAGCTGACCCTACTCCTGTTACTGCTAAATGTTAGTGCTTGGCCGCACAGTCCTGTCTGACTCTGTGATTCCATGGACTGCAGCCCGCCAGGCTCCTGTGCCCATGGGATTCTCCAGGCAAAAATACTGGAGTGGGTTGCATTTCCTTCTCCAAGGGATCTTCCCAACTCAGGGATCAAAACTGGGTCTCCTGAATTGCAGATGGTTTCTTTACTATGTGAGCCACCAGGGAAGCATCAGACTCCACTCCTACCCGAGGCATTAAATTCCCTTTTGTGCTAAAGCCAGTGAGTGAAATCATCCGCAACAGGAAGAGTCCTGACTGACATAGAGAGGGATCCTACTAAGATGCTCCCGGTGCCACTGCCAGTCAGACAAAGCCCAGATCCCGGTCTGGCATCAAAGGCAGGGCTCTACCACCTATACGGCTGCCCCTTGGGCTGCTCCCCCTCCCCTACTCAGGCCAAACACCTTCTACCTCCCCAGATTGCCTAGGAAAATTCACACATATTCCTCCCTCGCTGGAAGGCTGATCTCTAATGCATCTGCCTGGAAGACCCCCATGTGCTGTCAACTCCCACAAACTCGCCTAGCCTCTCTGAGGCCTCCCCGCCCCTCCCAGCTCTGGCTCACCCCAGAGCTGAGTGTTAAGGGCTCATGGGACTTGTCCCCAAGCCCAACCTAAGAACTGGTGTTTCCCAGTGCTCAGGAGATATGTGCCCCACAGCCTACCCACCACAGTGCCAAGGGCTCGCCTGACATATTCACATGCACTGTCTCCTTCCCTCCCAACAGGCCTGGGGGCAGCGGCAGGGAAAGCTACCAGCGGGTCTGACCAACGAGGAAACTGGGCTTCAGAGAGAGGCCAAGTGACATGACTAAGACCCCAACAGTGTCAGGACCAGGAAAGGCCATGTTCCAGCCCTGGCTCTGCCCCTCCATCTCCCCCAGGTGCTCCCATCCCCGCAGGGCCAGGGTTGCTGACCTGGGGATGATGCGCTGGGTGAGGCGGTTGGTGGGGATGGAGAGGGGGACCTGCTGCTGTAGCCGCCGCTGCTCAAACAGGCCTGGGAGGTCATGGGCCCAAATGTGCGTGGATTTCCCTGCGGAGGGAGGTGGGAGGGGGTGGGGATCAGAGTTGGTGGGCAGGGTGCTGGCCCCGCCCCCTGCCTGTCCCAGCTGGTACCTGAGAGGGACAGTAGCACGTTGTTCACGCAGTAGAGCCAGGCGCAGCGGTGCGAAATCAGCTGGAAGCCACAGAGCGACAGGTGGACAGCGTTAGCCCCCAGCCCCCGGGCCCCCGGCCCCCCTGCCAGCCGGCCTCACCTTCTCCAGTGTATCCTCATGCAGTTCGTGCAGGTTGAGGGTATAGATACCTTCCTCAGCTCCCACCACCAGGAACTGGTCTGCAGGTTGGGACATGGGGTCAGAGGTCAGCTACATCCTCTGACCCAAGCCAGGGATTCCCAGTCTCCTTCCTCCTCCCTGGTCCTGCCTACCCCGGGTGACAGGGTGAATCCAGGTGATAGCAGCATGGATCCGCAGGGGGCAGCCATTGAAGACCTTGGAGAAGCAGGCACCCATCTGGAGAGGAAGCAGGAGGCTGATGAGGAAGTTAAGGGGCAGCGGGGGGCGGTGGGGGGCGTCGCGCAGCAGGTGGTGGGGCAGCAGGCGGCCAGGAAGCAGAGCTATGAAACAAACACTTACGTGCACCTTGGGGGTTGGGGGTAGCCCGTGGCAGGATGACCTCTGGGAGGAAGGAGAGGAGTCAGGGTCTTACCCGCAGATGCCCATCTCCCCCACTCCCCTTCAGCACCCCCTCACCTCAGGATCTTCCCGGTGCTTCATGGTGGCCCAGGCGGTGGGGAGCAGGGGAGGGCTGGTGGGGCCTGGGTGTGGCAGGGGTGGGGTTCCTGCAGGCACAGAGTGGCTGTGAATTCTGGCCACCCCCAGGCCGGCCTCCTGCTCCCCCACAGCTGGCTCACCTGAGAGGCTGGGGTGAAGGTCCTCGGCTGGAGGCTCAGTGGGAGATGACCCCAAGAACGGGGCCCTCTTGATGGTTCCTATGGTGTCATCTGGAGAGTCCAGCTCCTGGCGGGAGGTTCAGGGGACCCAGACCAGCTGTTAGCAAGTGACCCTGTAACCTACTCCCAGCCAGCAGCACCCCACCCCCAGTTCCCCTCCACTCTGAACCTGGAGTTCCAAGGCCGGCCGGATGGTCAGGCTCCTGTTGGGGACAGATTGGAGGGAGACGAGGTGTGAGGTGTGATGGGGTCATGAGCCCGGTCCCCACCCCTCTCCGGGCTCCGGGCCCTCACCTTTCCTCCAGGGCCTCCTGGACTGACTGCAGCAGGCTCCTGGGCAGGGATGGGGAGGGATCAGAGGTCAGCCTGCCCTCCTGTTCCTGCCCCCCTGCAGCTTCCTTCCCCCTCACTCACCCGCTCAGCTCCTCCTTCCCCAGCAGCGTCCACTCCTCTTCCCACTGTGGGGAAACCAAGTCAGAAAGGCCGGGAGGGAGGCAGAGAGACAGACAGGCAATGTGAGAGGGCACTGGAGAGATGGGGGAAGAGAGAGAGAAGGCAGACAGACAGACAGATGGAAAGTGAGATGGTAACAGGCAAGAAAATTGGGAGAGAGACAACAAGACAAAGAAACTGTGAAAGAGGACAAACGCAAAGAGCGAGAGAGAACGAGAGAGAGAGAGACAGGCACGGAGAGCCTGAGATTGTGGGGGCGAAGAGTGGTGCTGATGACGAGAGACAGCGAGAGAGCAGAGACGGTGAGTCAGACAACCCAGCAGTCACAGTGACTGAGGCAGAGAGGAACGTGCCGAAGGGGGTGGCGGTGGGGGGTGTCCTCCAACGCGTGACAGGCCCGTGTGTTTTTGGCCATGCTGCATGGAGCACCTGGGATCTTAATTCCCTGACCAGGGATGGAACCCACGCCCCCTGCAGCAGAAGCGTGGAGGCCTAGTCACTGGACCGCCAGGGAAGTCCCAGGCCCACACCTTAGAAAGGCATGATCGCTCTCTGCCACCCTCCACCAACTGTCCAAAACGATCTGCCCCAGGAAGGAGCCCCAGCCCTCCCAGTCCCTGTGCAGACAGGTCTGTTAGAACGGCTCTCCTGGGCCTAAGGGCCAGGCTGCTGCGGCTGTCAAGGCTCCTGGGTTTGAGATGCTTGGCCGCCTGCAGAGCTCCCTAGCCCTGCCCCGAGGACCGCCCTCATAGCCAGCCCCTCACCGGCTCATTCAGTGGGTCCGTTTCCTTCCTGCGTGGGGCGCCGAATTTCACCTGGTGAACTGGGGGCCCAGATCCAGGGGTTAGGGGGCCAGAGACTCAGGACTGATCCCTAAAATCATACCAACTCCACACACAGCCCCCCACCAACTCCGCATGGATAGCCCTCTGCCAACTCTCCCAATTCTATACATTCAAGCCCCTCCTAGGCAAACACAAAGCCCCCCCAAGTCCACTCAACCCTCCATCACCAAATTCACATACATAGCCCCCCAATCCACACAGCCCCCCACCAAATCCATACACACAGCCCCCAAATCCACCCACAGCTCCCCCTCCCAAAAACAGACTCACACTGGATCTCTGAGGGGGTCCTCTCGGCTGGGCCATGCTGCCCCCGGGAATGAATGGTGTCCGGAAATATGTCATAAGTCTACAAGGGAACACACACAGTGGACACACGCCCACACTCACCGCATACTAGGTATTCCTTGAGGTGCTTTATACACACTGACGTGTTTGTATTCATAATAATGCTCTGAGATTACCGTGAGATTAAGTGCACCTTCCTTTCACAGATGAGAAAACCAGTAGAGAGGCAAGGAACTTGCCAAAGATCACAGAGAAAACAGAAGGTGGCTTAAGTTAAGCACCTTCAGTTAAGGTAGCCCTTAACTTCACAGGGCCAAGGGCAAGCACCTGTTGGGGTGGGTGACAGGGAGGCAAACTGGCTGAGGGAAGATTCCTAACGGGTGGGCTCAACCAGACCGAAGCTCCCTGTGCTGCAAACACAAGAGCTGAAGGGACGTGACTGTATCACCTGTGTATTCCTCACCCCCAGACCAGGCCAAGACCCCGTCCCCAGGGGCTCTCGCTTACCTCCAGGTCACAGTCTTCTGGAGAGGGGGTTCCCAGGTGGGGATCGTTGGCCTTGTCCAACAGCTGTGTGAGGAGAGCCCGAGGCAGCTGCTGGGTCGTGAAGGGGTGCTGGAGGATGGAGGGGGGTGCAGCTTGGTTCCTGGCTTCCGGTCCCTGCTTCTGAGCATCAGGCCCCCTGCTCCACCCTCCTGCCTCCCACCTGCAGAAGCTTCTCTGCTGTTGGTCTCTTCTTGGGATTCTTGGTCAAGGCAAGCTTGAGGAAGTGATGGAAATTCTGGGTCCTAGTGGGTACAAGAACCGCCCCCCGCCCCAATCCCGGCTCAGGTTAGCCTCAGGCAGAGCATCCTGCCCCCACTCCAGAGGATTCTGCTGAGCCTGCCCAGGAAGGGGCCAGCTTGAGGCCGCAGGCAGCTGGCCTGAGCAACACTGCTGTTGCGACACGGCAGCGCCTCCATTATCAGCCATCTGCCTTTCTTCCTTGTCCACACGGGTCCCCGGAGCAGAGACAGGGCCCAGGCTCCACTCCCGCACATGGTCTGTGGAGGCTCAGGAAGGGCAGACCCTCAGGGCTGCACCCGGGGAGCCGGCAGACTGAAACGGGGGGGCCCAGCAGGCAATGTGGCCCTTACCAGCGAGTCTTGTCTCTCAGCTTTGGCGGCTGGAAGCTGCTCTTGGACATGAGCATCAAGGCCCTGTGGAGACCATATGTCAGAGGTCAAGGGTTACAGGATTCTTGGGCCAAGCCAGGGGCAAGTGTTCTGCTGACCTCATGGGATGCAGGTGGAAGAGAGGCGGCTGCAGCTCGCCCAGCTCGATGGCAGTGATGCCCAGGGCCCAGACGTCACACAACTCATTGTAGCCACCTTTGCGCTCCACGGCGGCCACCTCTGGGGCCATCCTGCAGGCAAGGTCACACATGAGATGGCCAGGGGCCTCCGCTCACGGCCCCCACCCCCTCAGCCAGAGGCGCAGCCTCACCAGTATGGAGTCCCAATGAAAGACCTCCTCTTGGCCACAGACGCTGTCAGCTCGCCTGACACCCCGAAGTCAGCTGCAGGGGGAAAAGCTGCTCTCACCCCACCTCAGGCTGCCACTCCCCACCCACAGCCAGGGCGCAGGCTCAGGATGCCCCTGGCGGGGCTCAGACCGCAGGTGGCCCAGGCTCAGCTACAGCAGCCACAGGCACAAGGCAAGGCCAGGTTCCCTCCTGGGAGGGGTCGACCACCTTCTAGCCCTGACCCAGTGCCCGTTCCCGGGTTAGACTCCATACAGACCTAACCACATCCAACTTTCCAGCAGGAAGGGAGAACGGTGCCACGTTCTAAACGGGGAAACCGAGGCTCAAGTGGTAAAACGACTTGCCCAAGGACAAGCAGGCTCCCAGACTCCAGGAGCTCCCACAGAACCCTCGCCCTGACGGTGTCCCCAGGGTACTGACCCAGCTTGACATCTCCCTGGAGGGTGAGGAGAAGGTTGGCTCCCTGTGGGAATGGAGGAGAGAGAATCCCGTCTGGTGCCACCGAGAGTTCCCTCCTCCCTCCCACGACGCCCTTGGCCAGACCCCTACCTTGATGTCTCTGTGGATCTTCCCCTGAGAATGCAAGTGGTGGAGCCCCTGCGGACAAAGAGGAGCCCCTGAGAGCAGCTACCCCCTGTATCTTCCCTCTCCTGAACCCCCTCAGGCCTGGGGCCCCCCACCCAAGCAGCTTCCTCCACCCCTCTCCCCAAACAGGAAGTGACTGAGCCAAAAGGGAAATGGGCTGCTTCCGGCAATAGGGCTGGGGCCCCTTCCCCGCCAGGACCCACAGCCCCTCAGGCAGCTCAGCCTGAGGGACTCCACCCACCCCACCCCACCCCACCCCAACACACACAGGGGCCTGCTGGGCTGCCTGCCCTGCTCCTGGGGATGAGGGGTGTGAGCAGTGCTATGGGTCCAGCTACCTTCAGTGCCTCTCGACAGACATAGGCAATCTGCCGCTCTTCCAGGGGCCCGGTGGCTGCAATGGAAGGCGTAAGGGCTGGCTTGGGGGTCTAGGGGGGATATGCTGACCCACCCAGGCTCCACCCTGTGTAGGGGAAGCAGCAGGCACTGCTGGCGAAAGGGGAGTTGGCCACATCCCTTCCCGACATAGGGGAGGATATACAGCCCAGAGAAGGACAGCATTTTTCTCAAGGTCACACAGCCAGTGAAGAAGTGGAGAGGGGCCCAAGCGCAGGGCCTCAGCGCTCTCCTCCTGCCCTGTGTTGGGGTAGGGGGATGGAAAGAAGGCTGGGGCCCGCTGGGGCCTGGAGTCCTAGCCCTCACCGT
The DNA here is from genome assembly GCF_014754425.2 of Oryx dammah. Taxonomy (NCBI): domain Eukaryota; kingdom Metazoa; phylum Chordata; class Mammalia; order Artiodactyla; family Bovidae; genus Oryx; species Oryx dammah. Next base: position 41,500,179 of record NW_024070199.1, read on the forward strand.
GGTAAATCTCCTGCAGGGAGCCCCCTCCACAGAACTCCATGCAGATCCACAGCCGGTCATTCCTGGGGCGACACAGAGCCGGGGTGGGCACATGGCAGTGCCACATGGGGGCTGCCTGGGGGCGGGCAAGGGGATAAAGCAGCCTCACCTGAGGTAGCTGCCAATGTAGGCCACCACATTGGGGTGGCGGCACTCACGCAGGATGGTGATTTCCTGCTGAAGGGAGCTGATGTCGTCCCCTGGGAAACACAGGGCATCATGAAGGGCGCCGCCTTAACTCAGTGCCCCATCTGCAAAATGGGCACAGAGTGCCTCCTCTCTTCAGGCCAGACAGGTGCCAGCCGACAGTACCTCCTGGGGCCTGCCTCTCAGCGGGGGGCCTCGGAACTGGCAACTCTCCGCCCCTCACACCGCGCCCGCCTGCGCCGCGCTCTGCCCTCCCTCCAGCGCTGAGGCCCTGGCTCCCGGCCCTCACCTGGGTCTAGCTTGACTATTTTGACCGCGGCCAGCTCGGACGTGACCGTGTCGCGGGCCTGCAGGGGCGGAGGGGGTGAGGAGGGATGAGGAGGGGGTGAGGAGGGAAGAGGAGGAGGCGGGGCCGGGGGCCAGCTCCCGCAGCAAGACGCAGAGCGCGTACCCAGCTCTCAGCTCTCCCGCCCGGCCCGCCGCCCGGCGCACCTTGTAGACGTCGCCATAGGTCCCGGCCCCCACGCGCTGCAGCAGCTCGAAGCGGTCCCGTGGATCCTGCAGCGACACGTTCTGCAGCAGCGCCATGGCCCGGCGCCGGGCAGGCGCGAGCTGCGGAGCCGGCGCGGGGCGGCGCGGGGCGGGGCGGGGTGGGACGGGCGGGGCGGGGTAGTACCGCCGGGGCGGGAGCCGGTGGCTCCGAGGCCGCGGGGGCGGGACCGGGCCCCAGGGCGGGGCCAGGCCGGGGATGCCCCGCCGCCCGGCCGGGAGGAGGCGCCCGCGGGACTGACCCTCGGCGGCAAGGGGAAACCCCAATCCCGGGAGGAGCGGGCGGCGCCGAGGCTCTTCCTTCAGCCACTGGTTCCTCGAGCTCTACAAATGGGGAGCCTGAAGCCCTCAGGGCCAGAAGGCATAAGAAAGAGGGGACGCTCCACCCCAAAATTCCCAGATGAGACACCGACAAGTATTTTTTTTTTTTACAAAATGTATTCATCTTCCTTGGAACTGAAAAATAAATCTATGTACAAAACAGGAAGAGATCAGGCTCCCCTCACCCACTCGCAAACAAAACCCCTGTAGATTTCCTCTAGGGTCCCCCGAGACAGGCTGGATCTCGGGGAGGTTCCCAGAGGGTCGGAAGAAAGGTCTGCTCTGATCTAGGGCCAGTTTGGGCAGGGAGGGGGCAGGGCTCAGGATTCACACAAGCCGGGGGCAGAGTTTCACGTCCCTGACCCATGCGACAAGGAAGCTAGCGTTTCCAAATTCTGGAAGCGTTTCTTAGGTTCTTTGTGGTAGGGGGCTTGCAAGGAATGGAATTCTGAAGTGTGGAAACATTCTCCTAGGAGCTGGGCGGGGTCCTTGGTTCCCGGGCTGTAGGTGGGACCTGTGCTTCTAGGCTTTAGAGTGAAAGAGCCCCATGGGCTGGAAGCAACCCTGAGCCAACACCGATCAGGACGAAGGTTAGAGCCTGGATTCTGAGGTGAAGGCTGTTTCCCGTGGTTGGACCTTTAAAGACTGGTGATGGGCTCAGAGGGAAGGTTTCAGATGGCCGGCTGGGACTCCTGGGGATGGGCTCTATATTCCAATGACTGGGCAGAGCCTGCGATTCGGGACGTTGGGCAGAGTTTGTACTCTAGGAACCTGCAGCCTGGGGTTCTGGGTAGGGATGGGGCCTGCGGGCGGAACCTGGGCTCAAGAGGCTGGGGTGGAGCCTCGTCGGGTTGAGGGCGGGCTCTCGGTAGGCGGCTAAGGAGTCCCGGTATTTCAGAGACCCTTGCGCTGCCGCTTGAGGAAGGAAAGCGTGTAGTCACTCGGTGTAGACACCTTCTGCTTCTTCATCTGCACTTGTGACTGCGCCGTGAGCTGCAGCTTGATGGCGCTCGAATTGATCTTGGTGGCCACAAGCAGCTCCTTCATGCCTTTCATCTTCTCACTCTGGAACGTCAGCACCGGACCCTCGGGTGGCGGTGATGCAGCGGGTGCCGGCACTGGAGCGCTGCTGCCTTCAGCGCAGCGGGCAGTCCCGGGGACTGTGCCTGGGGGCTTCCGAGGGGGTCCTGGCGCCGCACCCTGGCCCGCGCCTGGGCCTTTGTCCAGCGCCGGCTTTTTAGGTGGCGGCGGCTCCTCGGGCTTGGATTCCCGCCGTGGGCCCCGCCGCCGGCCTTCTCGGGCTTCCTCGCCCCACGGCTCTTCAGCCTCGGCTGCCTCCGCCTCTCGGCTCACTATGCGTACCTTCTGCCGCACCTGGGCCGGATGGGGAGGACAAGCGAAGACCAAGGCTGCAGGCCAGTGGCTGGCACCCCGCGCCCTGGCCATCTTGGGGCCTTGGTCTCACTCGCACCCAAAGGGGATAGGCAGATACCCTGCAGGGCTACAAAGGTCTGACTCCTCCTGGCTGCTGTCACCACCCGCCTTCCCAGCCACCCTGCACAGCTGCCTCTCACCTGTCCCTCAAAACGGCCTAGGGACTGCACAAGGAAGGTGGCCCAGCCCACGTGCAGCACGGGGGTGGGGCTGCCCTCTTCCCATTTGCAGATGCCATCGTAGAATCGCAGCAGATGGGCGAAGCACTCTGGATCCTGGAGGGCAGAACCCTGGCTCTGCGTGCCCTGAGAAAGGGGGAAAAGAGGGCACAGTTAGTTCAGACCCCATTACTCACCCCTCACCAGGCGGCACAGGCCAGACCTCTTGTTTGGACAGAGAGCCCTGGCCATGGCGGAGGTGAGTAGCGGTAGAGAGAATTCTTAGAAACTCCTTCCTTTTATAAATCTAGTCCTTAGCCTGGACTTGGGGGGAGTGGGGAACCACCCTTTATCTCCATTTCATCCCCTCAACTGAATGAGTGACCCTGACAGAGAAAGAGAAGGGCTTCCATCGCATTTACCTCAGCTCCTCAAACCGAGACCCAGGCCCTCGGCTACTGTGTAAGAGAACACAGCTGTCTGCCTGTCCTGCACCAAACTTTCCTGTGCCGCCCCTAGTCCCATGCCGCAGTTCCACGTCCTGGGACTGCGAGCCCTGCTCAGGTGGGAAGGTGTGCACAGGCTGGAGCCCAGCCTTTCACCTGGGTCTGCTCCCCGGGTCGCTCCTCGCCAGCCTCCAGCAGGCTGGCAGCCTCCTTCAGCAGGTTGGGGATGACGTCATTGGCTACTTCAAAAAACTCCTTGTAGATCTCCTCGTCTTCACGGCAGTAGTTGTAGCTGTGAGGGCAGCAGGGCACTGTGGGGTCTCAGCCATGGCGGGTACCCCCAGGGACCTGGCAGGGGAGGGAGCCCTGGTTTCTTTTCCGGGATCATCCAGGGACCGAGCGAATGGTTGGGGTCCTCACTCCGAGATGATGGTGCTGTGTCAGCCCAGAGCGAGAGTGAGGAGGGGGGCTGGAGATACAGAGCTGGATGGCAGTGGTCAGAAATCAGGAGAGGGGAGGGAAGGAAAGGCCTGAGGCCCTCATGAGGGGTCCCTACCTCTCAGGCGATGATGGTCTTGGCTGCCTAGTGACTGAAAGGAGAGGGGATAGAACTTGGGACCCAGGCCTCCCTCCTGGATGCGAGGGGCTGTAAACTGGGTGGAAGGGGAAAAGCAGCCGGGCTGGGGTCACGTGGGGGTCCTCACTCCTGGATGACAGTGGCCGTGTCGGCCCAGGCCTGCAGGGCTTCACGCACATTGCGGTTGCGACAGTGGTAGCCAGCCAGGTACATGTAGGGGTAGATGTGCTCATCTCGGTAGTAGGTCTTGGCTGAGGCAATGCCCTGAGAATGGAGCAGAGGGGTCTCAAGGAGGCAGCCCCAGATGGCACAAATGTCCCACTGGATCACAACTGGAAGGGGCATCAGGAAGATGCCAGAGTCTCCTCCCATGAGGCCTTACTACCCTGGTCATCATCTTCTCTACCAGCTGCCCCTCCCCTGGTCTGCGGGTCTGCTCGCTCAGGCACCCTGCAGACCAAGGCCTAGGAAGGGGAGGGGCTATTCCTCCAACCTCAGGGTCTGTGCCTTTCCTGAACTTTCCCTCACAAACACCAAGGCCTTCCAAATCCAGTCTAATGTCCCTCCCAGCCCAGGAGCCCCCAGCCCCACCAAGTTAATACTCCCACCTCAGTGCTCTCACCACGTTTGACTTCTGTTATACTCCCAGAAGGACAATGACAGGTAGTAGAAAAAGTAGGGCTGAGGGGACAACTCTAGGACCTACCACTCCCAGGCAGAAAACCCAGAACACCTCTCAGACACCCCTGACTACACTGAATGTGCACGCGGTAAATACAAAAAGGGACTGGATGGGTGATACCCCACAACACACACACAGTTCTCTCCTCACCTGACCCCCAGCTCCCAAGCAGAAGGGGACCCCAGCCACCGCTGGGCCGCCCTTCCCTACCCTTCTATACCTAAGATGTCCCACCTTGTGGTAGAGGGTGAGTGGGTCTGGCCGGCCCGGGGTGGGCTCCAGCTCCTCCAGATCCGCCAGGTTCCCCAGCGCCATTGGGTACCTGGGAAAGGCTCGTAAGTCCAGGCTGCCCCTAGCCCGCCCTGGGGCCCAGCCTGGCCACTGCCCCTACTGACCTTTCCAGATGTCCCAGGTCATACAGCAGCCACAGCAGCTTCTAGGGGCCAAAGGAGAAAAGTGCAAGCTGGTGAGAGGGAGGCGCGTCCTCAGCCTACCAGGCAGAGGAAGCAGTCCAGCACCAGTAGGGGACTCTCCACCAGGTGGGAAAAGCCAGAATTTAGGAACTAGCCCCTGACTGGAGTCAAAGCACTTTCATGTCTCAATTTCCCCCTTCCCAAGAGCCCCAGGAAAGTCCAGGCCAGGAATGATTCACCCATGTCACAGAAGAGGGAAGCTGAAGCTCAGCAAGGGGAAGCACCCTGGCCCAGGGTCCCACAGGTACCCTCACCTGCTGCAGCTGCAGTAGCTCCAGGGAGTCAGTGTGCAGGTCAATGGAAGGGTTGATGGCGCATACCATAAATGCCACCTCCATCTTGCGGTCACAGCGCATGTACGATCCTTTCAGGTACAGCCAGCTCTTGGGAGAGGACAAGACCAGATGTCTTATGATGGCCCACCAGTGCCTGCTGTAGGGACTGACATCAGGAACAGGGCCCTCCCCTTCCGGACATATGGAGGTGGTGACAGGAAGAGGGAAGCATGACCCAAGAAAGCAGAGCTCCTTGGGTGGCCTGGGCTAGGAGAATATGGGGTGAGGGGGGGCGGGGGGGTGCTAGGGAGTGCAGTACCCGCTCAGCCACACCCGCGTTGACTGTCTGGCCTCTGCGATCCTCGTTGCCCTTGCCATGCCAAGTGACTTCAGCTGTTTGTTCTCCATTGGGCCCAAACACTACCCAGGCGTGGTCCTCGGACAAGGCCAGGTGGACATCCCGGAGACCCAGAGCCTGGCAGGCCCCCACCACGGCAAAGGCCACACCAGAGCTGTCCAGTTTGGTGCCTGTGGAAGGGAAAGCAGTGAAAGAGGGTCCTCTGGGCTCTGGCCTGGGGGAAGGGACCCAACAGCGATAGGCCATGCTCCCTCCCACCCTCACCTCCATACCTTTACCCTCTGACACTCCTGCCCTGCTTCCCTCTATCCCTTTCCTCCTAACTGTTCAGGACCTCTCCCTCCCCCCTTACATTCCCCATCCTCAACAGGAGACCCTGAATCTTTCATAGTTCCCCAGCTTTTGACCCTGCCTTTGCTATTTCTCTGCAACTGTATTATATATTTCTGCTAATTTAAGCATTTCCTCATTTTACTGAAGTAGGTTATAACCAGGACACTGGCCAACACTTTTTTTACATACCCACTGATGGACACTCCTAATTTATCTCTGTTCTCTTTTCTTGATAAGCTCAGAAGCAGCCTCAGATTCCTTCTCAATATGGCACTCCAGGACCTGAATGCCAGTTAACTGGCCTTAGAACAAAGAGGAAAGCTCTTTGCAAGTCCTGAGCCTTCAGCTTCTTAAGGTGAAGCCCTAGTCTGTTCACCTTCAAATTATGTTTATAGATACTCCATGGATTGTCCCAATTCCATGAAACATAGATTTTGGCTCCTCACCCCCTAAATCTTCTGCTGCCCTCTGTGCCCCAGGCTGGGCTGCAGTAGCTGAGGTGCTGAGGGGGCAGAGGGTGGGCTAATGGATTTGGAGTCAAGTGACTGAGGTCCAGTCCCAGCCCTGTCACTCTGTGTCACTTTGGTAGATCGCTTTCTCTCCCGGGGCTTCAGTTTCTCTAGCTGCAATGGGGGACATAACACTTGGCCCACCTCACAAGGCTTACAGGTCTCAAACAGGCTCTGTAAACCAGTGTTGGGAAGAGGTGGGCCAAGATTCTCAGGTGAGACAGCCACCTGTCTCTTGCCACCTGTCGGGCTCCAACCTGTGATGAAGCTGAAGAGGGACTGGATGTGGGCCCGATCCTTGAAGTAGGAGCGGCTGAGGCTATTCCAGATGACATCGGAGACCTTCTTGACCAGCTCACGGCTGGAGACGCCCCCCTCTCGCGGGTAGAGAGACAGGTCAACGGCGCCACGGATCTGGGCAGTGAAGCGGGCATAGAGGGCAGCGATGATGGACAGGTCGGCCACCGGGAAGTAGGTGAGGCCGCCAGGAGGGTCGGGCGCAGGACTGGGCTGAAAAGTGAGCTCAGGCACGTTGGTGGGGATGACGCGGTTGACAGCTAGGAAATGCTCCACGAAGCCCAGTACCAAGGATAGGAGCACCAGGTCCGGCTCCTCTCGGCCCAGCTCGGCAGCGAACAGGCGCACCACATCGTCGATGGAACGCAGCGGAAACAGCGTTTTCTGGGCAGCCTTCAGCCCCATGGCGGCGGCCCTCGGCCTGCGGGCGACCGGAGGGGAGGGATGGTCGTGTGGGCACGGCCCACGAGTCCCCTCCCAAGCTCGGCTAGCGTTCCACACCCCCCTACACACTCACAGACACCAACCCTTGCTTCCCCGCCCCTTCACGCTCCGTTCATCTGTTCCCCCTCTTTCATCGAAGAGACCCCTCAGCCGAGGCTGTAGGGCCTTCTTGTCCCCCACAACACCAGGAGCCCCGGCCCCAATGGAGGTGAGCCCCTAGGACCCCGCTGAGCACTTCCAATGGCCGCCCCGCCCCCTCTCTGCGCTCATACCCCCGGGGCCCTAGAGTCCGCCGGAAGGCGCCCCTAGGCCAGTCCCCCCAAATCCCAAGGAGAGTCCTGGCCTAGGTCCCCCGCGCCCACCTCCGCGCTTACATCCCACACAAGGCACCGCGGCGCCCGCCGCCTGAAGCCTGCTGGGAAATGGAGTTCCGCCCCCCTCGGGCCGCACTGCCTGCCGGGAAGAGGAGTCCAAGGCCCCCTGTTGTCCCTGCCAAGTCTTGAAATGGTGGCCGGGCGGGCCAGTCCGCGATGGCTTATGGGAGTGGTAGTCCCGCTGCTCTGGGAGCCCCAGAGGGCGGAGAAGAGCGGAGGCAGCCCCGCCTTTCTGAGGTCCTCAGGGATTGGTCGTTCCATTTCACGGAGACCCAGGTAGCCGAGGAACCGCAGTGCCTTCTGGGAGATGTAGTCCAGGTAGTGAGCCGGCAGTGTCTGCGCTTCTGTAGGTTGTTGCTTGTGGGCAAGATGTGATGACAACGGGTACTTTTTAACGCTGCTGGAGTACTCTAAACGTGTTCAGCCATTTTAGTTGGTTATTTATCAGTATCGATTAACGCATAAAAGTGCCTACTATAAGTCTAGCTTTCGGTCTACAGGGAATATCTGACACGTGTGCAAAGAAGACCATCTAAAGAACCATTGTACTTATGCGTAATACAGCAAAAGAAGAGTAAAGTAACTCTGCATCCTAAAATGGATCTTCAGGACACATTGTTCAGGGGGAGAGACTGCAGAACAATATGTATGATGGGGTAGTATTTATATTACCATTTTAAAACTTCAAAATAATACTAAATAATTTCTACAGAATCAGTCACTCTCTTAGGAAACAGATTTTTGCTGCCTATAATGGGCCAAGCTCTCAGGCACTGGCTATGTAGCAGTGAATAAAACAGATCAAATTCCTACCCTACTTCACTTCTGTACATTATCCCACACAAAACTGTAAATCTAGCCTAATCATGAGAGAAGTTTGGGCAAACACAAACTGAGGGAATTTCAGACTGGCCATACCTGACAGCTCTCCTCAAAAGTGTTCAGGTCATGAAAGACAAGGAAAGAGTGAGAAACCGTTGCACATTAGAAGATACTAAGGAGACAGGGTCAGACTTTATTTTTTTGGGCTCCAAAATCACTGCAGTTGGTGATTGCAGCCATGAAATTAAAAGACACTTACTCCTTGGAAGGAAAGCTATGACCAACCTATATAGCATATTCAAAAGCAGAGACATTACGTTGCCAACAAAGGTCCATCTAGTCAAGGCTATGGTTTTTCCAGTGGTCATGTGTGGATGTGAGAGTTGGACTGTGAAGAAAGCTGAGCACTGAAGAATTGATGCTTTTGAACTGTGGTGTTGGAGAAGACTCTTGAGAGTCCCTTGGACTGCAAGGAGATCCAACCAGTCCATTCTAAAGGAGATCAGTCCTGGGTGTTCTTTGGAAAGTGAAAGTGAAGTCGCTCAGTCGTGTCCGACTCTTTGCAACCCCATGGACTGTAGCCCACCAGGTTCCTCCCTCTGTGGGATTCTCCAGGCAAGAGTACTGGAGTGGGTTGCCATTTGACTGATGCTAAAGCTGAAACTTCAATACTTTGGCCACCTCATGCGAAGAGTTGACTCATTGGAAAACTCTGATGCTGGGAGGGATTGTGGGCAGGAGGAGAAGGGGACAACAGAGGATGAGATGGCTGGATGGCATCACCAACTCTATGGACACGAGTTTGAATGAACTCCGGGAGTTGGTGATGGACAGGGAGGCCTGGCTTGCTGCAATTCATGTGGTCGTAAAGAGTTGGACACAACTGAGAGACTGAACTGAACTCAAGGAGACAGGACCAACGTGGTGTTCTAGATTGAATCCTAGACCAGAAGAAAAAGGATTTAGTGGAAAAACTGGTGAAGAGGGTGGCTGATTGGCCCAGCTTGCCCAACTCTGAGGGGACTTCAGGGGAGTGGGACTTTCAGTTTTAAAACTAAACCAGTCAAGTCTTGGGCACCTGTGAGCACTACTTATGAAATTCAAAAATATCTGTAGCTTTATTTTTCATCCCTAAGTTTTGATAAATGTACCATGTTGTGTAAGATGTTAACATTTAAGGAAGTTGAGTGAGGCATATATGAGAATTAGATCATCAAGGACTGAGTTCTGGGGTACCCTGTCATTTAGAGGTTGGGAAACCAGGAGGAACCAGCAAAGGATTCTGAGAGGAATCAGCCAGAGAGATGGGAGAAAAGCCACATGGGCATTTGGTTTAGAAGACCAAGGCAGAGGAATGATCCACAGGGTTGGATGCTGCCCACAGGTGAACAAGCTGAGCACCAAGAACTGATTGCATTTAGCTCTGTGACAACCCTTGGCGTCAACCTTAGGAGTAATTTGGGAACAAAAGCCCAGAGTTCTTGGGCTCAAGAAAAATGAGAGGGAAGAAATTGGAGACGGTGATAATATACAACTCTTTTAGGGAGCTTTGCAGAAGAGAAGAAAAAACCAAGCTGGCAACTGGAGGTAGAAGAGGGTCAAAGGAGGTCCTAGTGTAGTGGCTGTTTTTGGGGGTTTTTTGATAGGTAAGAAGTGGATTTATTCAGATATAGACAGAAGCACACTCCATAGACAGAGTTTGGGCCATCACAGAGGGTGAGTGTAGCCCCCAAATTTGATGTGGTTAGTTTTTATAGGCTGGGTCTTGATGTCTCACTGCAGAAAGAATTCAGACAAAGTGATAGGTGAAGAGTGGATTTATTCAGATACAGAGAATTACACTCCACGGACAGAGTGTGGGCCATCTCAGAGGGCAAGTGCAACGTGGCTGTTGTTTAATAGGAGAGAGGGCAGGACTGATGACCTTGAACAAGTAGAGAAAATGGGCAATCCCAATTTGCAGGCCTATAGAAAAAAAATTTTTTTAACTAAAAACCTCCCACAATTTGCAGGCTTGTCCTTTGCTAGTAGCATGAACAGTTCCAGTCACAGTAATTGGAGATACGGTAGAGTACATGGGTACTTTCATTTTCTCAATGAAATAGGAAGCCCAGCTGGTCTTCCTCCCAAATGCCACCTTCTCAATGAGGCTGACCCAGACCTAACCAGCCTACTTAAAATCATACTCTCCAACTGAAATGCTTCTTCTAACCCCTCCCCTCCATTCTGCTTTCTAAAATGTTTTCTTCTAAAGCACTTAACAGCTTCAAGAACAGGGTTTCTCAGCCGGGGCACTATTGACATTTGTATTGTATACGTGCTCACTCAGTTGTGTCTGACTCTTTTGAGATCCCATGGACTGAAGCCCACCAGGCTCCTCTGTCTGTTGGAGCGGGTTGTCATTTCCTACTCCAGGGGAGCTTCCCAACCCAGGGATCGAACCCATGTCTCCTTCGTCTCCTTAACTAACAGGCGGATTCTTTACCACTAGCCTCACTGTAGTTGGGGACTGATTTGTGCCCTGTAGGATGCTTAGCAACCTCCCTGGATTCTCCCCCTTTTAGATGTCTCTCCCCCTGTTGTGACAGTAGAAATGTCTCCAAACGTTGCCATATATCTCTGGGGGGTAAACTGCTCCCTGTTGAGAACCACTTCTCCAGCATCTCATAAGTGCTGAGTTGCTTCAGTCACGTCTGACTCTTTGCAACCCATGGACTGCGGCACACCAGGCTTCCCTGTCCTTCACAATCTCCCGGAGTTTGTGCAAACTCATGTCCGTTGGCTCAGTGATGCCATCCAAGCATCTCATCCTGTGTTGCCCCCTTCTCCTCCTGTCCTCAGTCTTTCCCAGCATCAGGGTCTCTTCAATGAGTCAGCTCTTCTCATCAGGTGGCCAACGTATTGGAGCTTCAACTTTTCACATCAGTCCTTCCAATGAATTGATTCAGGAAATTGATTTCTTTTAGGTTTGACTGGTTTGATCTCCTTGCAGTCCAAGGGACTCTCAAGAGTCTTTTCCAGCACCACAGTTTGAAGGCATCAATTCTTTGGCACTCAGCCTTCTTTATGGTCCAACTCTCACATCTATACATGACTACTGGAAAAACCATAGCTTGACTTATTTATTATTTGTCTCAAACCACCAAAATGTAAGCTCCACAGTGACAGATAATATGTCTGTTTTATTCATGGATGTGTTCCATGTTCCTAGAATAGTGTCCTGTAACTGATGTTCAACAATTATTTGCTGAATAAATGAACAAATAACATTCATTCATAAGAGTGATTATAAACATTGGCCCAGAATTTAAGCTGTTTGAGGCAGGGGAAAGAAGTACAGAGGACACAAGAGGAATGAGGGATGGCAAAAGTGTGGCAAAATCAATGGATTATTGAATTTCCCTGGTGATCCAGTGGTTAAGAATCCACCTGCCAGGGCTTTCCTGGTGGCTCAGTGGTAAAGAATCTGCCTGCCAATGCAGGAGACACAGGTTTGATCCCTGGGTTGGGAAGATGCCATACAGGAGGAAACGGCAACCCACTCCAGCATTGCCTGAGAAATTCCATAGACAGAGGAGCCTTGGTGGGCTAGAGTCCATGAGGTCACAGAGTCGGACGTGACTGAGCATACACATGAGCAAGGCAAGAGGATGGGTTTGATCCCTGGTCTGGAACGATCCCACATGCTGTAGAGCAACTAAGCCCATTCACAGCTACTGAGCCGGTGCTCCAGAGGCTGGAACCACCACTACTGAGCTCATGCACCACAGCTACTGAAACCCATGCTCAACTACAAGAGAAGACACTGCGATGAGAAGCCTGCTCGCCACAGTTAGAGAGCAGCCCCAACCCGTCCCAACTGGATAAAGTCCATGAGGCCAATGAAGACCCAGCACAGACAAAAATAAATAAGTGGATTGTAGGTTCCAGTGGGGTTAAAACTTTATTGTTGTTGGGGTACTAAAGAGAGCTGAAAAGATAAGGGTGTTAGTTAGAGTGGGATGCTTGGCATTGAAATTATGGGGAGAAGGTTGCTGTCATTATTGGCAGTGAAAATATTTAGGGAAATTCCCTGGTGGTCCAGTGGTTAGGACTCCACCCTCTCACTGCTGAGGACCCAGGTTCAACCCCTGGTTGGGGAACTAAATCCCACAAGTCATGCAATGAGGGCAAAAAAAAAAATTAACAGTAGTGCGTCCTGTACAAATCTAACAGGAGATGTATATATAAATTTTAAATTTCTAGTAGCTGCATTAAAAAAGTAAAAGATACAAGTGAGATTAACTTTAATCACATATAGCAAAATGTATTTCAACTCATAGTCAATATAAAATTATTAAGGACAATTTATGTTTTTCCACACTAAGTCCTGTTCACACAACACAAGACTTAGTTCTGTACACAACAAAGGCCCATATGGTCAGAGCTATGGCTTTTCCGGTACTCGTATGGATGTGAGAGTTGGACCATAAAGAAGGCTGAGCCCCAGAGAACTGATGCTTTCAAATGGTGGTGCTTGAGAAGACTCTTGAGAGTCCCTTGGACAGCAAGGAGATCAAACCAGTTGATTCTAAAGGAAACCCAACCCTGAATATTCATTGGAAAGACTGATGCTGGAGCTGAAGCTACAATGGTTCGGCCACCTGATGCGAAGTGTCAACTCATTGGAAAAGACCCATCAGGGTCTTTTCTGCTGGGACAGACTGAGGGCAGGAGGAGAAGGGGGTGACAAAGGATGAGATGGCTCGATGGCATCACTGACTCAATGGACATGTGTTTGAGTAAACTCTGGGAGATAAGTGAAGGACAGGAAAGCCTGGCACTGTGGAGTCCTTGGGGTTGCAAAGAGTGAGACATGACTTAGCAACTGCACAACAACAACAATTGAAGGACAATTGCTTTACAATATTGTATTGGTTTCTGCCACTCATCAATACGACTTAGCAACTGAACAACAAAGCCTTTGAAATCTGGTATGCATTTTATACACAAAACATACCTGACCAGTCACATTTCAAATGTTCAGTGGTTACATGTGGCCAGTGGCTTCCATATGCTACAGTGTGGCTCTCCAGTATGGCTGTGAGAGTGAGTGACTGGAAGGTAAGATTATGGGGCAAGATGAGCTCAAGGAACAGAGAGGCCTGGCAGCTGGATCATCCACGTGTATATCAAAGTCTATAAGATTTAAAATAGTAGTAAGTGAAGTGAATTCAAAGTGCTCAGTTGTGTCCAACTATTTGCGACCCCACAGACTATATGGTCCATGGGACTCTCGGCCAGAATACTGGAGTGGGTAGCTGTTCCCTTCTCCAGGGGATCTTCCCAACCCAGGGATTGAACCCAGGTCTCCCACATTGCAGGGGAATTTTTTACCAGCTGAGCCACCAGGGAAGTAGGATAGAGGGAATTCCCTGGCGGTCCAGTGGTTAGGACCAGTGCTTTCACTACCAAAGCCTGGGTTTGATCCCTGGTCAGGGAACTGAGGTCCTACAAGCTGCACAGCATGGCCAGCCAAAATAAATAAATGTAATAAAACAGGAGTTGGATAGAGAGTGGCAACAAGCCAGGAGCTAGAATTATTAAGAAATGAGCCATGCATGGGTTGGGAGACATTGAGACAAAGTGAGTGGTAAAAGCTGATAACTTGAGTTCAAATCTAAGTGTCTGAAAGGAAGAGGGAGTAGGATGTCTACCAGTGGCCTCAGGAAGGACACCTACCCCGTCTCCAGGCCGCAAGGCAGGAGAGTTGTGGAAAGTCTGCAGGACACGAGGCAGTGAGCATGACCCCAAAGGGCAAAGTTTCCACCAGAGCAGGAGGGCTAAGGACCATTTGCAAAAGGGGGCAAGGGCACAGGGGATTTTGCTGAAGCTGGACCAGCCGCTCTAGAGCACATGGTGAACAGCTTTCGGGAGCTGAGGGTGGAGACGGGGTCAGAACAAGGGAAGTCCAGAGCCATGGAGAACCTAGAGGCCTCAGCCCCTGCAGTGGAACCAAGCAACAGGGATAGGAGTAAGCCCAGGTCTGATGGTCTTGAGGCAGGGGTCCGGCGGTGGGCCAGCTGCAAGCACGGAGGTCAGGGCTTCCTGCCGAGGACAGGGAGGGTCCTGAAGATCCAACTTGATTCCTGCTGATGGAGAGAAGGAGGCTAGGGGAGGGTGGTCCCTCTGGATGCCCGCCAATGACATGGTACACACTGACATAAATTAACGTCATGAAGGTAGGGCAGGGAGCCAAATGGGAGTTCAGCCTCTAATTTACCAGAAAAACAAATGTGTATTGTTGCAATCAAAATTAATTTAAAATAGCATCTGCTATGTCTTGACAAAAGTATTAAATCTGAATTTAATGAGGAAACAATCAGACAAATGCAAATTGCAAGTTATTCTACCAAAAAAAACTGGCCTGGACCATTAAAAAGATGTTAACATCATAAAAAGATGACTTACAAAGGAAGGAGGAGAAAGTTGTCTTAGGTCAAAGGAGAGTCAAGAGACACAAGAACTGAACGCAACATGTGATCTAGAATTGGATACTCAACTTTTTTTTAATGCTATAAAGAATATTTTTGACATGATTATACCACAAGCTGGTTGACTTAAACAGAAATGTATCACTTCACAGATGTGGAGGCTAGAAGTCCAAGATAAAAATAACTGCAGGAGACACAGAGAACAGAATTATGGGCACAGGAGTGGGGTTGGGGGAAGGAGAGGGTGGGACAGATGGAGAGCGTAGCGTGGAAACATACACACTGGCATATGTAAAATAGAGAGCCAGTGGGAATTTGCTGTATGACTCCGGGAACTCAAACCAGGGCTCTGTGACAACCTAGAGGCGTGGGATGGGGTGGGAGAGGGGAGGTTTAAGAGGGAGGGGACATAAGTATACCTATGGCTGATTCATGTTGATGTATGGCAGAAACCAACACAATATTGTAAAGCAATTATCCTTCAATTAAAAATAAATAAATTTAAAAAAAATGTCTGCAGGATTTGTTACTCCTGAGAGCTGTGAGAAAATCTATTCCAGGCCTCTCTCCTAGCTGCTAGTGTTTATTGGCAAATCTATGGCATTCCTCGGAGAAGGCAATGGCACCCCACTCCAGTACTCTTGCCTGGAAAATCCCATGGACGGAGAAGCCTGGAAGGCTACAGTCCATGGGGTCGCTGAGGGTCGGACACGACTGAGCAACTTCCCTTTCACTTTTCACTTTCATGCATTGGAGAAGGACATGGCAACCCACTCCAGTGTTCTTGCCTGGAGAATCCCAGGGACGGGGCAGCCTGGTGGGCTGCCGTCTATGGGGTCGCGCAGAGTCGGACACGACTGAAGCGACTTAGCAGCAGCAGCAGCATGGCATTCCTTGGATTATAGAAGCATCGCCCTAATCTCTGCCTTCATTTTCACTTGGTGAGCTCCCTCTGTATGCATCCACATTTCCCCCTTTTTAAAAGGACACCAGTCATTTGGATTAGGGGCCACCCTAACGACCTTGTTTTAACTACTTACATCTGCAATGCCTCTAGTTCCGAATAAGGTCACACTCTGAAGTGTTTGGGAATAGGACTTCATTTTTAGGGGTTATAATTCAACCCATAATATAATACAGAGTATCAATATTAAATCTTGTGAGAGTGACTTCTGGTGGTTCCTTATTCTATTTTTATTTTCCCTCTTTTTTGGCCTCACCACACAGCTTGCAGGATCTTAGTTCCCTCACCAGGGATTGAACCAGGGCCCTCATCAGTGATAGCATGAAGTCCTAACCCCTGGACTGGCAAAGCACGGCCAGGAAAAAAAAAAGATATGCCCTGGGAACTTCCTGGAGGTCTAATGGTTAGGACTCTACGCTTCCACTGTCAAGAACATGGATTCAAGACATGGATCGGCAGGGAATTCCCTTGGTGGTGGTTCCTTTCTCTTAACAGATGTCTGCAAAGCATTTAGCAAAGTTCAGGTTGTGTGTAACTTACCTTCAGATGGTAGTGAAATACATCATCAGTACATGAGAAATACAAAAGCAGCAAAATGTGAACAATGGTGAATCCAGGAGAAGAGGGTGGGGAGTTTGTAATCTTTCAACCTTTTTTGAAATTTGTCAACATAAAACTTTGGGAGAAAAAACATTTTTTTAATGTGAAACTGTGAAAACCTGTTGGCTAAATTATTGAAGGGTGCTAGGGAAATGGCCCTTTCTCCAATTTGGTGAGGATGGCTGGAGGCTGTAGCTTGCAAGAGGCCTTAGTATCCCTGCTCTAGGCTCTGTCTTCAGGTTTTGGCATCTCCATAGGCAGAGCAAACATTTCCTGAGTGAAGTGAAGGCATTTTATACTGATTATCTCACCAAGTCTTATGAGAAGAACCTCTCATGACAGGTTTTATGATCCCCACTTACAGAATGAGAAACTGATGCTTAGAGAGGTCAGGTAACTTGCCCATGACTGCAGCTATTGTGGTTCAGTGGCTCAGTTGCTCTTTGTGACCCCATGGACTGCAGTGTGCCAGGCTTCCCTGTCCTTCAATATCTCCCTGAGTTTACTCACACTCATGTCCATTGAGTCGATGATGCTATTTAACCGTCTGTCTCATCCTCTGTACTAGACTGGAATCAAGGCTACACTCCCAACCAGGCCTTGGAATTTCATGGGCCTCCAATCTCTAGCAAGACCTAGGCCCTTTTTTGGTTACTCTTTCTAGTTTTAGCGCCATCTACAAGCCTTTGGGCACAGCCATCAGCTGCAGACCTGCCCTGATCCTGGTGCACAGGCCTTACCCTCCTGCCTTACCCAGTCCTGCCTCCAGGCCAGGGTCCTGCCCAGTCATGGACACCCCGGCTCAGAACAAGGAGACCCCTCCCAGACACCTGCCCCTCTCCAGCAGCCTCACCTGGGTGGAACAGCAGGCTATGCCCTCCAGATCCACCTCCTATCCCTTGCCTGCCACCTCCCGGTTCTGTACCCTAAAGGCTGCCCTCTAGATCTGCAGAAACTGAGGTCTAGCAGCCTCTGGTTGCTGCTTGGGTTTGGACAAGAGGAAGCAGGAGATGGAAGGGAGGGAGGAAGTAGAGTGAGGTATAGGAATTAATTTCCTGGACTGCCTTCCTGCTTGGCCGAGTGCATCCACTGAGAGCCACAACTCCCGCTGGTAACACCTGCCTTTCCCTGCCCAGCTGACCTGGGGGTGATAACAGCTCCTCATTGCTGCCAGGGCTCAGGGCACCACTGCTCCTTGGTGGGTTCCCCTGATGCTGCCCACACTTTTGTAAACTGCCCCTTCGCTTATATTATGACTTAAAAAAAAAAATTATCTATTTGGCTGCCCTGGGTCTTAGTTAAGGGATGCAGGATCTTTAACTACAGCATGTGGGATCTAGTTCCCTGACCAGGGATCAAACCCAGGCCCCCTGCATTGGAAGTTCACAGTCTTAGCGACAAGGCCAGGGAAGGGACAGGTCCCTGTCCCTTCATTTTTAAACTCTCATTTCCCTCCCGTGTGAACATCATCTGATTTGTGAAGACACAGAAAGACAACCTGGTCTTTAACTGTCCCTGATCCCCTCCCTCCTCCCTGATCCCTCTGTTTTCTGAACCCCAGGAAGACAGATCCAGGCGGGGAGGCCAGCAGCTTACAAAGCTATTTTTATTGGTTTCTTACTGCCTCACAGAGCGTCAGGGTTGATCCCTCCCGGGCATATGGCATTTGAGAAGATAAATACTTATTTTGCCCCCTTCTCAACTGTAGGGGGAAGTTTAATAAAAATAGTGATATAATAAAATAATAATGACTGTGATCGACAATAAAATGCTCCTATGATCCCCTAATACACAGGTGGTTGAAGCTTTGAGAAAAAGGACCCATCCCCTTTCTGGGAAGGGCCAGAGTGTGCCTGGAGACCCATAGGGGGCCCACCTCTCACCAAGTAGCCCTTATAAATACCCCCCATCCCATCCCTGGCTGGGAGTTTGCTTCCTCCTGGACGGATTAGATGACTGACGGATGCTAGCTGGCTCTTGGGGCCCCTCCCTCTTCTGGGCCCCAACGGCTCTCTGCAGAGAGAAGGGGCCTGGGCCTGTGCTCTCCCAGCTCCCACTCCCTCCAGCCCTCTCCTCTGGCCTGTCTCTTCTCCATTGCTCCTCCTTTATCCTTCTCTCCTTCTCCTTCTCCTCTGGCTGGCTCTCACCTCCTTCTGATCACTATCCTCTCCTCCTGCACTTCCTTTCCTCCTCTGTGCCTCTCTCACCACCTTCACTGACATCCTCTCTCACCACCTTTACCGACATCCTCTCCTCTACCTCGGCCTCTCGATTAGAGACTGTCTTTCCTATCCTGCCCCTGAGTAGAGACTGGGATATGCCCCTACTTGGCCTTGCTGGGCTTTAGTCCACAGCCAAGGCCCCAGCTTGCTCCCAGGCATCCAGCCTTTCTCTGTCCTGCATCCAGACTCTCATAGGCCTCCTGGGGCTTGGCCCTGGAGATGAGAGCTTTGGCACAATCACCCCTGGACGATGGGGCAGAGGGGCCCCCAGAACAGGAGGGGGCCATCCTATTCCTCGTGGCTAGCACAGGTTGGGGTTGCGAGCAGAGGGAAGGGCAGGATGAGGGCTGGGAGTCAGACCCCCACCCCTATCCTGCCTGCAGGGGCCTGGAAACCCAGGCCATGGCTGCCCAGCCCAGACCCTCCCTGAGTCCAATTTCCACATGTCCCGGACCAGCCGGAGTTTGGCATTCCTCAAGCTCTTTGCTCCCTCATGTCTCTCTGGGTCCTGGGATTGGGAGTTGGGCCCTGCCAGAGGACATCAAGGGGAGCTCTCAGATTCAGGGGCTGGGGGGAGGCTCCGGGGTCGTTCTGAGACCTGGAGGGGGAAAGAAATGGAAGTCAGGGTTGACAGAGGAAGGCAGGACTCCTCTCTCACCAGGTCAGCACCTCTCAGAGGCTTTCTCAGGACCCATCCATTCATTCGCTCATTCTACATTCAATCAACAAATAGGCTTTATTCCAGGCAGAAGACAAACTTGACCCTTGCGATCAAGGACCTCAGAGGAAAACTAGAGCACAGCAGGATCGACAAGGACAGGGTGGAGGGAGGAGGGTGCCAGAGGTGGCGCCAGCCCCAGGGAGGCAGTGACCACCTGGCCAGGCAGCCAGGTGGTCTTTGGAGAAGGTGATGTTGGTGCAGAGACTTGAGCATGGCCTGGGTCTTAATCAGGTGGAGGACGGGAAAGGGCATTCCAAGAGGAGCAGGGGGATGGCAGGGGCAAGGGCCTGGAGGTGTGCGAGAACACAGCGGGTCCCAGGGCTTTGAGTGGCCTGCTGTGGCTGCAGTGGGGGTGGCAGATGGAGACGGGGCTGGAGGGTGAGGGGATGCTTCCCAAATCCTTAGATCTTCCGGGTCCCCAGCCAGAGCGGACTGCTCCCTCCTCTGACCTCTTGCCCACAGGCTGGGCCTGTGCTCAGAATTCCAAGAACTCCCCTTCTGTGGCCCTTTCCCTTTGTGCCAGGCACCATGCTCAGGTATCTTCACCTCACACAGGTCTCATAACGATAACCTCATTTTACAGGTGAGACAAGCTCAGGGAGGCTGGGCATGTCACCTGGGGCCACACTGCTGAGACAGTCAGAGCCAAGACAGTCAGGCCTAGGCTGACCTGCTTCCAGGCAGGTGAGACCCACTAAGGGGTTAGACAGAGGGAGTCAGCATCTCTTAGCATCCAAGGCAGGTGTAGGCTCAGATTGTTCTCTGGCCTCAGGTCCCAGCACGAGACAGAAGGGCCTGATTCTGAGCGGGGGGAGGCTCACCTGTATCAGGGAGATGGCAGGGCTCAGAGATCCCTGGGGGCAGGACACAGACTCGCTGGACAGAGATGTCCAAGGCTTCCTCTTCACTGCTCCAGGAGCAGGATGAGCGAGGGGACGAAAATCCAGGGTCAGATTTGAAGCGTCCAAAGGGAGTGGAAACATGGGGGAGGGACGCAGAGGCAGTGGAGGCGGTGAGGCTGTCCTTACTGGGGTCTGCGTCTTTAGCGAGGCCGTCACTGCCCATGGAGGCTGGGCGTCGCGAGGCCTCGGAGAAGCTGTGGGGCCGCTGTGGGCCAGAGCCGCGGGCACCTCGTCCCTTCTCTTCCGCAGCCTGTTAGGGGACAGCGCGAAGGGGCTGGGACCAGGTCACACGAACTGCACGTGGCCTGCACGTGTGTAGGTCCGGGGACCCAGGTCAGGAGAGGCTGGTGATCGGCTCCAGAGGACTCATAACTCACCAGCGGGGGCAGGTCCCTGGCGCCAGGTCTCCCGTCTGCAGGGCCCACGTGCACCAGGTGGTTGAAGTTGGTGGGCGTTGAGATGAGCTTGGAGCGCACGAAAGGGTCCTTCAGCATCTCCCTACGGGGGCAGGGGAAGGGAGGTGGGTGGCAAAGGTAACGCCTCTCCAGGAAGGCGAGGCTTGGGTTCGCCCCGCCCCCACAGCGGGAGGCCCCACCCACCCATCGCACGGCGCACGCGCACCTGCGCTGCTGCTGCCGCTGCTCCTCCGACACGCGGAAGAAGAAGCGGCGCTTGCTCTTGGTGCGGAAGAGCTGGCGCCGGCTGTTGTCCGTGAGGTTGGGGATGTCGAACTCGTCCTTCTCTGCCAGAGAAGCAGAGAGCTGGGCGGTGCTCTCAAGGCCCCTTGGCCCCAGTCAGCTGGTGCTCAGGGTCACAACCCCTTCCTCCCACCCCCACACTCCCTCACCTGCCAGTGGGTTCCTGAGGTAGGTCAGCCGGACCTTCTCGGTACCAAAGAGGAACAGGGAGCCCTCTGGGTTCAGGGGTCGCACCTGAGGCAGCAGGCACAGAGGTCACACCATGTTGTCCAACCGCACCCCAGTCCAGTCCCAGGGGCCTGGGGAGGCCTCACGTTTTAAATTTTAATTAATTTATTCCACTGCATTGGATCTTAGTTGCAGCATGTGGGGTCTAGTCCCCTGACTAGGGATTGAACCCAGGCCTCTTGCATTGGGAGCGCAGAGTCTTAGCTACTGGACGATCAGGGAAGTCCCCACACTCACCTTCTTGAGTGGCACGGTCTGGACCCATTCTGCCCTCCTCACATCAAACACATCGATGGCATTCTCGCTGAACACTGTCAGGTAGGGGGCTGCATAACCTGTATAACCAGGGTGGGACTCTGTGCTGTGCAGCCCCAGGCAAGTCAGGCAACCTCTCTGGGCTGTATCCTAGGGCACACCCTGTACACTGTCACAGCACTGTAACTTCCACACCCCACCAAAGGTCCTCCTGGAGACTCTCTGGGTTGCCCCACCCAAGCTCCACAGCAAGTCAGAGATAAGGAACAGGGAGCACTCACTCTAAGCCATGTCAGGCCTGCTTGTAACCATGTTGCGTATTTTTCCTCCTTTAATTCTCAAACAACTCTAGGCAGGTAATGTTATCTATCGTCCCTAACGAAACCCCAGAGCTAAGTCTCACTTTGTGGTGAGTGAGAGCTGGGAACTGGCCCCGGGCAGTCTGGATCCAACGCCTACACACCGAGTGTCTGTGCTACACCCAACCCACAGGCCCCACCCCAGAAGGGCGACTGTGAAAGGAGCATTGTCCCTCTCTTCCAGCCTGTAGCCCAACACATCAGCTACCTGTGGACGTTTGAGGTTCCCCTGATGCCCTGTTCACTCATTCATTCCTCCAAACATTACAGCCCCTAGGGGGTGCTTGCCTGGGCTACATGCTGGATGCGATGAAGCACTGCAGACCCCCCATGTACCAAACCAGTCATTGTAATAAGAAGGTGCTGAGAGTCAGGGCAGAGATCTGAATGGAAGTGAGGGAGCAAAAAGGAGCAAAGGACCAACGGTGGCGGGGGAGGAGTGTAAAAGCAATAACGATATTGACAGCAATCATGGGGGTCATTTATGGAGGGCCCACTAGCTGTAGACCCTGGGGCTGGACTTGCAAACTGAAGAGGCGGCCAGTCACAAAAAGGACAGTAGTTCAGGCAGGGGAAGAGCTTGAATGAAAGCAAGGTCCCGTGCAAGAGGAAGATGAAGGAAGATCCCATACAAGCCACCAAGGGTGTGTCAGGCAGGAGGGCACATACTGGCCTCCAAATCCAAGCTCAGGGATTTGGGCAGGACCCTGTCTTCCTCTGATACCAGGCCCTACCCAGCCTGGCCCTCCACAGGCCTCACCCCAGCCCGTGGGCGCTGCTGGCCACAGCAGCTCTGGCATGCGAGACTTGCGGCCGCCGCTGTCCACGTAGACCCCGGCGGTGGTGAAGAGCAGCAGGAACTCACTGAGGCTGAGCTCCACAGCACCCAGGGCCTCACCCAGGCCCCCGCGGGATGGGGGCAGCTCCTCAGGCACAAGACCGGCCCCCAGCGCTAAAGGCGCTGCCTCGTTAAGCAGCGGGTAGAGGGCGAAGGTGCCAGCCGCGCCCACACACAGCCGATCGCCCAGCAGCCCCAGGCTCTGCACGGGTGCTGGTGCCTGAAGCTCACGGATGCGGCGCTGCCAGGGCCCTGGGCCTGGGCCCAGCTGGTAGCAGAGCACCTGGCGCTTGACCGCAACGCAGAGCACGGGGGTGCGGGCCTGCAGGATGCGCCCGGCCGCCAGGGCCTGGCAGCCTCGAGACTCGGGGATCTTGGCGCTGGCTGCCTCCACGTTCTCCAGCTCTGCCAGGGCAAAGAGGCGCACGCTGGGGCCTCGGCCACACAGCGCGACCAGAAGGCCCGCAGCGGGGCTCACGGCCAGCCGCTGCACCCGCCGGCACTCGCCCACCTGGAAGATGTCTGCGGGGTTGGCGAGGGAGAGTGTCACCAGCAGGTGGGTGAGGGGCGCCCAGGGCCCAGCCTCCTCTGTCCCTGGGGGTTGACCCCACCCACGCCCACCCTGGCCCGGCCGGCGGGTACCGTTACTGTGCAGATGGATCACAAACAGCCCTTCCTCGGTGCCCAGAGCAAGGCGTTCCTGGTCTGGTGGAGGGAGGGAGGGGATCAGGGGTCAGGGGTCAGAAGGCCCATCCAGAGGCGGGAGATTGGGCAGTCTGCCTGCCCCTGCCAAGGACTCAGGATAATCCCACCGTCCCTGGACCCTTCTGTCCCTGAGTCCGGACTGGCTCTAATGGGGAAGGGCCATGGGGGCCAGGAATCAGGATGAGAGGCCTCTCCCACCCTGAACTGTGGGATTTGGGGCTAAGTCACGTCATCTCTCACAGCTTTGGTAAAATGGGGCTGATAATGGTACCTTTCTCACAGAGCTGCTGCGAGGCTGCAAAGAGATGAAGCATCGCAAGGTGAGCATTAAGCTCACAGCCACCTCTGCTCAATAAATGCCCTTGTCCCCTGGCTCCAAGTTGACACAGGGGACTTGGAGGACGCAAGCCCTGTCTCCCATGGCTCTGTCCTGAGTGACGGCAGGGAGAAGCCCCAGCCCCAGCTGCTGGGGGAGGTCAGGGAGCCTCCTCTCCTGTTCCCCAGCAGTCCAGTGCAAAGGCCCTGCTCTGCACCAGGCTCCTGGGTGAACGCAACAGCCCCACAGTGGACAGTGTGAGGCTCCCCCATCACCAGGCGGCTGCTAACAGCCTGGAGGGGAACCTCCTTTATTGCAAGACCCTTGGCTCTTTACGCTTACTCGCGATTCTTAAGCAGAAAGGGAGGTACAGAGAAATGGAGTGGCAGAAGCTAGGCACCCCACCCCAGCCCAGGTCCCTCACAGCCACACCCAGAGGAGTGGCGAGGAGGACACGTGTGCAAAAGGGTCCACAGCCCTGGGCTGCGGGGACCCGGCAGTGATAGTGGCCCGAGTGACCGCGGCAGGCCGGCACCCCCTCCACGTGAGGCTCACCGACGATGGCAGCGCAGAGTGCGTGGGGCAGCAGCGGCAGCCCGTTGTCGTAGGCCTCCTTGAGGGTGTACACGGGCCGGGGCCGGGGCCGTGCGTCCAGCAGCAGCCGCTGCAGCTCGCCCAGCACCTGCAGCCAGCGCTCCCGCTCGCCCTCACTCTCCGCCAGCAGCAGCACGGTGCATGTGGCAGGCGGCACGGTCAGCTGGGAGGCCGTCACCTGCGGGGGAGGGTGGACCCAGGCTGGAGGGCAGAGCGCCGGCAGCCAGCTCTCCTTCCTCCCATCCCTCTGTCCATCGCTGAGGCCCTGGAGCACCAGGTGGGCCTGCCCAGCGCAGTGTCAGGCGCTGTCTGGCAGCAGGTGATAAGCCAAGGGTCAGACAAGCACGAGGACAACTCCAGGGCTCTGGGACCAGTGCCACCGGGAGGGCAGGACAGGGCCTCGCGGGAACACAGGGTGGGGCCCGCTCACCCAGGCTGAGCGTGAGAGACGAACTCCCAGCGGAAGAGACATTTCTGCTGGAGCCTGGGGGACGAGTGGAGTAACCGGGAGTGTTCAAGGTCAGGGAGGGGCAGGGAGCCGGCAGGGCCCTAAGCAAGGCCGGGCGCAGCCAGCTTCACGTCTGGAAAACTGCACTGCAGGGTGAAGTGTAGCCACGCAGACAGGAACGGAGGCTACTGTGGCCATCCGCGTGGAGGCAGGGGGCGCAGGATGAAGGGGGCAGCCACGGTGATGGAGAAGAGCAGCTGGAGTGGGTCCAGCACAGAGGCAGACAGAGGTCTGGCCCATCCCATCCCTGAACTCACCCTAAAGATGCGAGGCAGGTCCTTGGATTGGGCGTGGATAACATCAGGGGCCAGGACAGGGGTGGCTGAGAACTGGGGGTCCCTGGGAGGTTCACGGAGCAGGTCAGAGGTCTGCTGGCCCCAGCCGCCCCCTCGACCCACTCGCCCCCACCCCTGCTCCAAACCATGGCCTGGCACCCACCTCAGATCCAGGGCCTGCAGGAGGGCCCCGCTGGCCGGGCTGAGCTTCGGGTCTGGGGCATCAAAGAGGAGCAGGCGCGAGTCGCTGAGGGCGGCGAACACTCGCTGCCAGCCCCGCCGGACACCCGAGGGCCGTGGCACCTGGGGGAAGGCAGGCAGGCACAGAGGTCCCACCGGGCCCGGCCGCCTGCCTGCCCACCCGCTCTCCCCTCCCCCAGCGCTGGCTCACCGACAGGAAGCCCTCGTAGGCGGTGCCCGTGCCTGTTTCGGGGTGCACTCCCAGGGCCGTGTGGAGGAGGGCAGGGGGCACAGGGCAGGGGGGGGCCTGTGGGGCACAAGTCGGGTGACAGAAGTAGCCGCAAACTGTGGGGAAAGCAGGAGCCGTGAGATGGGCGGGGGGCCGGGGGGAGCGAGGACTCCAGGCAGCCCCAGCCCAGCGCCCCGCAGGCTGTCACGGCCCGGAGCCGTCGCCAGCTCCCCGTGAAGGGAGAAAAGATAAAGAAAACTGAGCAGTGGGAAATGTCGACGGGGGTGGGGGGTGCCTGATGCAGCAGGACGGGGGCCGCTTCCCTCCCGCTACCCAGGGGCTGAGGCTGGCGCAGGGGAGGCCGGTGAGCAGGGGGCGCCGAGGGTCTCACCGTCACAGCCCAGGCCCTGGCGGCCCAGGCCCAGCATCAGCGAGGTGCAGCGAAGACACTTAGTGGGGGATGGGAAGCTCCGGGGACGCAGTGCGTGTGAGCCGGGCTAGCGAGGGGGACAGGCCCATTACCCATGCCTGACCCTCACCCAAGGCCCCCGAGCCCCCCACCTCCCCCAGGCCACCCCGAGGTTCAGGCAAGACCACCGAATGAGCCAGGTGGCAGTGTGAACTCAGCGCTCCAAGGGGATCTGGCCGTACTCAAAGCTCAGTGCCACCGTCACCATTCCCATCGTGGTCTGCCGGCACGGGGTGGGGGGTGGGGGGAACCCCAAGCGGGACCTTGAAAACCCAGCAAAACAGCTTGGTGCCCCTGCCCCGCCCCGCTGGGCACTGACCTTTGCAGGGGGACTTTCTGTAGGGGGTGTGGTGGCAGCAGGCGTCCTGGGGAACACAGCCTGCAGGGGAGCCAAGCACAGGGAGAGGGTGGGGTCCAGCCCCCCCCCACACCCCAGGGCCCAGCCGCCCCCAACCCCGCCGTGGGTCTCCTGCCCGTGCTCACCCCCAGCCGCAGGCTGCGGCGGCCCTCCGGCCTCAGCTCCGGCACCTCTCCAGAGGTGCCCACATCTTTGGCGGAATCCTTCTGGGGAACGGCACAGGGGCAGAATCAAGGCTGTTGCCTGTGTCCTTCCTGGGGGGCCTCCCTTGGCAGCCCCACACCCGTTCTTACCTCTGAGCTCCGGAAGGACAGGAAGGGAATCAGGGAGTTTGAAGGCTTGGCGTCTGCAAACAGAGGGCATGTGTCATGGGGGCCATGGGGGCCCCATGCCATTAACACTTGTTCCTTAGAAACCAGAGGCCAGGGCGGGGGGCCTCAGTTTCCACCCCAAACAATGGGGGAGAGACTGCAGGCGGGGAAGGAGCAGGTGGTGGCATACAGCAGGGGCTCAGTAAGCACTAGCTAACAGATAGCGGGTTAGACAGCAGAGTCTGCAAAAGAGTCTTGTCTCCACAGCCCGCCGGGCTGACCCCCTGGTGACTGGGAGAGGAGGTCTTGCTCCGAGACAGACAGGCGTGCGCACGGCTACTCACCCAGCGGCCCACGCGCCCGCAGCTCCTCCCGCAGCGCCGCCAGCTCCTGTTGCAAGGCCTGGTGCCGCTTCTCGGCCTCCTGCAGACGGCTGGGGAGAACCACGTGGGTGCTCGCCACAGGCCTCCGCCCGCAGCCTGGGCCCCTCGCCGCGCTGGCCCCTGCCCTCACCTCTCAGCCCGCAGCTGGGCCTCCTGCGCCTGAGTCAGTCGCTCCTGCAGGCCCTGCTTGGCCCGGATCTCGGCCTCCAGCGCTGACTGCAGCTCCAGCCTGGCTGAAGCCTCCATCTTCTGCAGCCTCCGTGCCTTCCACTGGTGGTCCTGGTGGCCAGGGGGCATCAACGTGCAATGCCCCCAGGGCCAGGTTGCCGCCGAGGCCAACCCCCTCCCACCACACCGCCTGGAGGCTCAAAGCCCTGCCTCTGTTGCGGCCCGGCGGGAGCTTAGACAAGTCCCTGATCTTCCATGAGCTCAGTGTCCCTACCTGCGGAGTGTGGCTCCCAGCACCCCTCCCTCCGGGTGTCCCCGGGGCTCACCAGCGGCCGGGAAGGGAGAGTCTGGGTGCCCACGTTCCGTAAGGACTCCAGCTCCTCGGCCATCTTGGTGGCCAGGGCCTGCAGGTAGCCTCTTGACACCTTCTCATCATTCACCCTGATCGAGAAGGGGGCTGAGGGTCAGAGGCTACACCCTCAGCGCTGCCCGGGCCCAGCCCCTGCCCCCAGGCCCTGGGCACCCACCAGCTGAGGATGTCGGCGATCTGGGCCTCCCAGCTGCTCTCCGTCTCCCGCCGCTCACCCTCCAGCCTTTGCTTGCTCTGCTGTTCCCGCTCCAGCTCTTCCATGAGCTGGGAGGGAAGGAGATTCGAGAGACACGGACGAGCCACGTAGGAAACAGGGATCACCCCCACCCCTGAGCCTGCCCACCATGTCCAGCCTGGCTCACCCACCCCATCTGGCCTACCCGCCCAGCCGGCTCCCCGCCTGTCCCGCCGCCTGCGGGTCTCTCCGACCCTTCATCTGCACCGCTCACCCGCTCCTGCTCCTGGCTCAGCCGCCGGTTCTCCTCCTGCAGCCGGCACAGCACCTCCTCCTTGCCGCTTGGCCTGCAG
This sequence comes from Oryx dammah, assembly GCF_014754425.2. Lineage (NCBI taxonomy): Eukaryota > Metazoa > Chordata > Mammalia > Artiodactyla > Bovidae > Oryx > Oryx dammah. The sequence continues at coordinate 41,528,071 of NW_024070199.1, forward strand.
GGGAGAAGGAGGACTTGGTGAGCCCCCAGTTCGGGCCCCCGCCCTGTCCCCTGCCCCAGCTGCCCAGCTCACCCCTGGCCGCGGGCCTGCTCCAGCTGTGCACGCAGCGCGGCCACCTCCTGCTTCAGCTGTATCTCCTGGGGCCCGCCACCCTCAGGCGACCCTGTGCCGTTGGTCTCAGAGGCGGTGTGGAAGGTCTAGAGGGTGTGGAGAGGGATCAGGGCAGGGGTCCAAGACACCATGACCTATTCTACCCCTGGGGGCTGGCCCTGATAGACCCTGAATGGGGTCAGGCTAAGAGAAATGCCACTGGGCAGAGGGTAAGGCCTCACCACCTTGACCTGGGGAGACGCCTTCTCCGGGCTTTGTTCCCGCTGTCTCTGGAGCTGAGTCACCTCTCGCTTCAGGGCGGCCACCTGAGCTTGCAGCTGGGATGGGGTGCAGAGTCAGCCAGTGCTGACCCTGTCCACCCCAGCTCTTTTTTTTTTTGTGGCCGCTCCCCACTACATGTAGGATCTTAGTTCCCTGACCAGGGATTGAACCTGTGCCCTCTGCATTGGAAGCATGGTCAGAGGCACTGGACCACCAGGGAAGTCCTTGTCCACCCTAACTCTTGACCTTGCTCCAGATTCTTGGGCTTTGCTGGCCGCAGCAGATGTGGAAGTGACGGACCCCTGCCCACCCCACCCGCTCCCTTGCTCAGGCCTCGGCCAGCCACAGTGGGCATGCAAGGCATTTGGTATTCCCAGCACCTCAAACCAAGCTCCCCAGGCTTCCTCCCGCCACATCAGGCGTCATGAGGGCAGGGCGCTGCTGCTGTCCCCACCCACCCCATCACTCACCCTGCTCTGGGCATCGTGGGCTTCCTCCAGCTGGGAGTTCAGGGCTTGGGTCTGGTTGGCCATGACTGCCTCTCTCTCCTGGGCCTCCTGCAGCTTCCGGAGCAGCTCCTCCTGCCGCCCCTTGGCCTCGCGAAGCTCCCGCGCCTGTGCCTGCTGCCCCGCCCGAGCCTCGGCCAGCTCCTGGGGTCCGGGTGGGCGAGGGGAAGGCCAGCCAGAAGTTAGGGCGTGGTCCTCCTTAGCACCCAGCCCTGGGCCACTCACCCGTCTCACCACACCCCACCTGGAGGAGCTGGTCTCTCTCCTGCCGCAGGTCACTGTCCTGGCCTGGGCTGCCAGCCGGACACCCGTCTGCCTTGCTGTCCCCCAGCGTCTCTGCCAGGAATTGTCACTGAGACCTGCACGTACAGCCTCAGCCAAGAGCTCTACCAGCAGTGTCTCAGGGAACCCTCACCCCAGCTTGGTTCGGGGCGGGGGGGCAGGGGGTGAATCTCCTCGGCCCATTTTCTACACGCAGACTCAGAGAATTTAAGATATTTCCTTAAGATCACACAGCACGTACAGACCCAGGGACAGGACTGGAACCCAGGTTGGACTCAGGTGTGCTGGGAAACCAGCTCAGCTCCCAAGGTGAGGGAAGAGGGGAAGAGACGAGGTGCCGGGGGCGGGGTACCTGACAGCCTGTCCTGTAGAGACTGCACTTCCTTCCGCAGCTGCTCCAGCTCCCGATGGTCCGAGGGGGTCTGCAGAGCCTCTGCAGTGCGGGGACACCCATGATGCTGAGGAGCTCCTCCTGCGACAGGGCAGACCCACCCTGCCCTGGCCCTGAGGGCGCCCATACCTTGGAGCTTCCGGCTCAGCTCCAGCTTCTCCTGCTCCAGACAGCGGAGCTTCCGCTCCAGGGGAGCCAACTGCTCAGAGCTGCTCTCAGGGCTGGGACTGGGGAGAGCACAGCAACACAAGTTGGCAGAGAACCATCCCCCAGCATCCTCCATCTTTCTGCATCCAACATTCATTCATCTAAGAAACGCCCACTGCGCACCAGGTCTGTACCCAAGTCTGGGCTCTGGGCTGGGAAGAGAGACAGATGAGACCACACCTTGCCCTTAGGAGGCCCCAGGCAGATACCATGGGTAGCAGCCAGGACAATGGTTCCAGAGTCCCCTGGATGCTGGTTCCACAGCCCTGGCCCTTATTGTTTGTGTGACCTTGAACAATAACCTAAGGTATCAAGGTCTCAGTTTCCCCACAGGAAAAGGGAGGTGACGCTAGGGGCTCTTGCAAGGGCTATCAAGAGAACTCAGTGGTATGGGCCCAGGACGTAGGGAGTACTCCATGAACAAAGGTCAGAGGCAGCTGCTGGTACTTCACAGTCCCCACTCCCCCAGGGCCTTGCTGCAGTCTCAGGCCAGACTTACAAGTGGAACTGGGCTGAGAGCATCCACCCATTTTACAGAGGTACAAAGCGAGGCTCAGGGAGCAGCACTAGATCTCTGGCTCTGAGTCCACTACACACCCAGCCTGCCATGGAGGGTCCCATGAGGAACAAATACTGGGGCAGAACCCATAGGGGTCATGGCCTCACCAGGACCTTGAGGACATGAAGGGTTGTCCTACTGGGGGCTCAGAGCACACTTCCCGAGCATCTGTCCCATATGGATACAGGTGGGCCATTCAGTCCCTTTCCCGGGGTCCTGATGGGCTGCGCTCCCAGTGTTCTTCGGGCCAGGCAGCCTTCCAGGTGTGTGAGGACTACTCACCTGCCTGAGGTGTAGGTGAAGCCCACGAATGGCAGGTGGTGGCCTAAGAAGTTCCCGTGGGAGGGCGGCGGCAGGGTTCCCTGCAGAAAGTGGGGAAGGGGAGTCAGAGTAAGAAGTACAGCTCCAGGTGGAGGCTCGAGACCCAGGAGCCCTCAAAAGACTACAACCCCCACAAGTCTTTGAAGTTCTGGCCCCACAGGTGCTGCTGGGAGTCTTCTTATAGGATGTCTGGATGACCGGATGACACTTGTGGTCAAAGATCCTTCACTTGGCACAACCCACTTCAGTGCAGGTGAGCCAGCCCAGCTGAGCCATAACTCCCATGGGCCTCCCATACCCAGCCCAGCAAATGCTTTGGGGAACTTTGTGAGGCAGGGGAGGGTCCTGCAGCCACTGAGACCCCAGGCAGCTGTCCTGCTGCTGTGGGTCCCTCCACTCACTGGATGGTTGAGGGTGTCGTCGTCCACATCGAAGTTGGAGGTGTCCATGGGCCCGCGCAACTCGGGGATGTAGGGGGCAGTGCTGGTCGCCAGCCTCTCCCAGTCCACACCTTCAAAGAAGGGGTGGTTCCGGAAGTCATCCAGCCCTCTTCGGCCCAGACGCTCCTCCTGGCGGCAAAGCAGCTGGCGGATCAGGTCTTGGGCACTGGCTGGCACGTCGGGCACGTCGGGGAACTGCAGGTGGTCCTGAGGTCCCAGGGGACGGGTGCAGGTGAGTGTCCAGAATCCTACCCCCACCCAGGGCATCTCCAACCTCACAGCCTCAGGAGTCCCACGGCCCTCCCAGAATCCCAGGGCCTAGTGGCCAGACCTCATGGTTCATGATCTTGCCGTAGGTTTCCACCAGAGATTCAGCATAGAAGGGCGTCTCCCCGAAGAGCAGCTCGTAGGCACAGACCCCCAGGGACCACCAGTCGCACTGTGGGCCGTAGTGGCCCTTGCCCTCCTCCATGGCCTGCAGGATCTCGGGGGAGATGTAGTCAGGTGTCCCCACTGCCACTGATGAGTCCACCTGTGGGAGGTGACATTGATGGTGAGCTGGCCTCGCATCTAGGCCCAGCTGCCGCACTCCCTGTGGGAGTTGACATTGATGGCGAGCTGGCCTCGCGTCTGGGCCCAGCTGCCCCACTCCCTGTGGGAGTTGACATTGATGGCGAGCTGGCCTCGCGTCTGGGCCCAGCTCCTCCACTCCCTAGGGCTGGGCTGGCCCAGTGCCCCCGCCTAGGTCCTAGGCTTAGCTCTTCCTTCCCCTGGGAGTCTAAGGCTGCTCGCACCAGGCCTGGTGCCTCCTGTTCCCCTGGGAGCTCTCCCAGCCAGGTGTCCTCTGTCCCATATGGGGCGGGGTTCTTACCATGCCACTGTTGTTGAGACGTAGGCAGGAGCCAAAGTCGGCCAAGCGGATGTGCCCGTTCATGTCCAGCAGGATATTGTCTGGCTTGACATCCCTGGGGGAGGGCAGGGAGAGTGATCTGTGAGTGTGGATATGCATTTAGGCACATACCTGGGTGTGTGAGTGCGTGCATGTGCACACACCAATGTGTGTATGCTCACACTTTGTGTTCCTGCATGTGCTGGCATGTGAAGAGGGGAAGGATGGTGGTCGGGCCTTCTGGCTCCCAAGGAAAAAGGTGGTTAAGTTGGGAAGAGAGACCCTTGGAGGCAGCTGAGTGTGCCGTGGGGGACACAGGAGCCAGACTCCCCCAGTGTCACCCACTGGCTGAGTCACCACAAGCCAGGTGCTTACCCGTGCTAAGCCCTGACTTCCTCATCTATAAAATGGGACAATGGTAGCTCCCATGACACAACGTTTGGGGTGGGAAGAGTCACAGGTTCTCTGCATACGAAGCACCCAGCACAGGATTTGGCACATACGTGCTCAGCTGTCCTCAGAGCTGTCAAGGGGGGCTGGCAAAGATAGCAGGGGCTTTGGGGGGCCCCACCTGTGGACGTAGCCCAACTGATGCAGTGAGTGGATGGCCAGCACCATCTCAGCCAAGTAGAACTGGGCCAGCTCAGGCGGGAGGCGGTCTTCAAAGCGGCTCAGCAGAGTGAGGAGGTCCCCTCCAGCGTAGTAATCCATCACCAGGTACTAGACGGTGGTGGGTGGGGGGCAAGAATCAGATGGGGGGGCACCTGTCTCCCGCACACCTCACAGGGGTCCCACAGGGCTCTGGAAAGGCAGGGCCATGTCTCCCAGCAGCTCTGGGGCAGCCAGCTCTCAGCCAAGGCTCAGGCAAGAGGCTCCAGGCCTGAGCTGGTGGGGAGTGGAAGCTTCTTGGACCCAGGAGGAGGGGTCTCTTTCTCCTTGGACCAAGGCTTCGGGCCCCCAAAGGTCTTCTCCTTCGTCCCCAGGGATGGCATCACTGACTCAATGGACATGAGTCTGAGCAGACCCCGGGAGCTAGTGAAGGACAGGGAACCCTGGCGTGCTGCAGTCCATGGGGTCGCAAAGAGTCGAACACAACTGAGTGAGTGAACCACCACCCCCCGCCCCTCCAGCTTTCTGAGCATCCTCACCAGATACTCCTCATCTTGGAAAGCATAATGCAGAGCGGTCACCCAGCGGCTGTCCCCCTTCACCAGAACATCCCGCTCCTCCCGGAAACAGGCCGTCTGTAACAGTTTGGGGAAATGGGGTAGGGGGGTTGGGATCAGAGCCCAGGAACCCCACCTTGCCAGTTCAGGGGATGGAGGAAGACTCAGTAAGGCTACGAACGGGGATCAAGGTCGCCTGTGTTAGCCTGAGCCTCAGTGTTATCATAAGAAAAATAGAACAACCCTCCTTTTACTAAGAAAGGCTTCTTGTGCGGAAGGGATGGGAGGAACCCGTGTTGCTGGGGGTGGATCCTCTGCCTGTTTGGCAGCCATGCCCGGCCACTTCCCCTGCAGGTCTCAGAGGCCTGTAGACTCCCCTCTGCAGGGACCCCAAGTCCCCCTGGACCCAACACTGACCTCGGCCCGCTTCAGCATCTCCCACTTGTGCAGCATTTTCATGGCAAAAATCTGCCCACTGTCCCTCTGCCTCACCACAGCAACCTGAGGCCACAGAGAGTACTGGGGTCACGCCGGTCTGGGGGCAAACACCTTTTTCCTCCCCACCACCAACCCCAGGGCCATCTGCTCACCTCCCCGAAGGCCCCTCGGCCGATCACCTTCAAGATCTCAAAGTCGTCTCTCTGCAGCCGCAGCTCTTTCACCTTTGCTACGAAGGGACTGACTGAGAGACAGAGAGTGGGGCTCAGAGAGCCTGTGTGGAGGGCCCCGGCTCCCTCTCACCTGCCCTCCCACGAGGCCAGGACAGGGATGACCTCCCCAGTGATGGCCTCTGGCCAGGGGGTTGACAGGAGCTGCAGCCCATTCAGCCACCATCAGGAAGCACGGAAGGTGGGGTGCTGGCTCTGCTGACCACCTGGCCCCTGGATCTCCCTGAATCCATGGTTCCCAGGTGGCATCTGTCCCAGGGGCTGATGGGATTTGTAGTCCTCCCCTGCCTGGGGGCTGACCCTGGCGGGCCAGGTCACCCTGGAATGATGGGGATACCATTCCCACCCCTGCCTGCAGTCCTTGGCCCCTGAGCAGGACCAGGCCAGAGCCTGTCTTGGGAAACTGGACTGGCAACATTCCTTGTCCCCAGAGAGGCTTCTATGCCACCAAGGAGCTGTGGGTCCCTCGTAGGCACAGAGGTACCTGGGTGGAGTGAGGCCTGGGGCTGCCCTGGAGAGCAGGTAGGGCACAGTTCTGCAGGGCTCTGGGAGGGCAGGCTCTGTGCTCCCCGAGTGGGGCCTCCTTGGTCCGGAGGCACAGAGAGGTCTGCCCGGGTTCACACAAGACTCAACAACAGGGCCAAGACACCTTTTCTGGTGCCCGATGCTGGCACCCGAGGGCATGAGCACTCGGGATCTCCTCCAGGCCTGAGAAGCCCTATGACTCTGAGCCCTGCCTCCCTCTCTGGACGCAGCCTGTACCTGGCCAAGCACCTCCTCCTCACCGCCCCGGACACTCCCAGAAAGGACATCTCCAGCCACTCCCTGGCCCTTCCCAGGCCTGGAGGAGCCCCATGCCTGGGGGCGGGGAGGAAATTGGGGCCTGGAGACTTAGAGAGGCGAGGGGGAACAGCTGGGGTCAAGGGCGCTATAGTCTGGGCTCCCTGCCTCAGTTTCCCCCTGCCAGCAGGTACACGCCCTGCCAGCTGGGCAGGTCTGTGGGTGGGACAGAGAGCTGCTCCACAGGTTTATCAGGCAGAACCCCCGCAGCAGGGGTGGTGTGGAAACCTCATTACAGAAATAAATTGTCCTTTTCCTGGGTCTGTGTGTATAGCTGGGGAGGAGCAGCTGCAGGCCTCCAAGGGGGAACCCAAGGTGGGGGCAGCTACCCATCGACCAGATGGGAGCCGAAGCCTGGGGCCCAGAGGTTGGAGGACCCAGGCCCCCAAGCCAGGCTGCCCAGTCCCCTCGCCATGCTGCAGGGATGGGGGCTCTGGGAGGGAGCAGGGACAAGTTGAGGCAGGAGCAGAGTGAGTCACCGCCCTGCGTTACCTCAGGAGATGTCAACAGACAGGCCCCCACGGGGTCCCGGCGGAGGTGCCAGAGGCAGGCAGGGAGGAGCACGTGGGCATCACGGGGGTGATGACAACACGGTCAGACACACACACACAGTTCCGGGGAGAGAGGCGGGCAGCAGGGCTCAGGGCCCTCTGACAGCCCTCCGCCTAGAGGAAGGCCTGGGGCAGGTCTCACCGGCCCCCAACCGTGCCAGGCTGAGCCTCACGCCCGCCTAGAGCTCAGGCATACCAGGAATGCTAGTCGCCCACTGGGCAAACACTCACCTCACCCCACCCTCCAAGCCAGTGGCCTTCCCCCATGGCCCCACCAGGTGTAACTAGAGAGCCCTGGGGGCTGGCATTGGCTTCAGGGTCATCCGGGGCCAGCCACTCCTGGTGACTCAGGTAAGTCAACCCCAGGAAGCGTGCAGACCCACCTCCAACCTGGCCCCCTTCCCCAGCCTGGGGCACAGCCCTCAGGAGGCCTGATCAGCCGCTTGCCCACAAAGGGTGCCTGTGCCCAGTCTCGGGTGGTCCTGTGTGTGGGTAAGTGTAAGTGTGTATGTTTGTGTGTGTGTGGTGGGAGTGGGGGATGCTACAGAGCTGTGAGTGGATGTAGACAAGTGTGTATCGGAGCCGGGGTGGGTGGGGTGGTGGGCAGGGCTCCCTGGGCCCCTCCAGGAGCTGAACGTGTGTCTCAGTGTGTCCGTGGAAGGTGGGAGCCAGAGAAAAGCTACGCGTCAGTGAGTCCCGTGCACAGGGGTCTCCATGTGAGAGTGTGTTCTCACCGGTCCTGAGGTGACTGTGTGAGCGTGTGTTGTGTACATGTGTCTGGAGTCTCTAACTGGCACCAAGTTTCTGTGTGTCTGTGTGTGATGTGTGTGGGGCCCACGTGCCAGGTTCTGGGAGTGAATCTGTGGGTGAATCTGAATGACGCAGGTGAAGGAGAGGGCGGCCGGGGGTGGGGGTCGGGCGGCACGCATCAGGGCCAATGCAGGTCATCTGGGATGGGGTGGGGGAGCCTGAGGGAGTGCGGCTCCTCACAGGAGGGTCTGCAAGCAGGGAGCACGAAGGCAGAGGCTCCCTGCGGGGTGTCTCTCTATCCACCTCCCACCCACCCCCGCCCCCCACGGTCCCGCCCGGGCCACTCACCCCAGCTCAGGAACTGCGCCACATTGCGCTCCCGCCGCAGGGGGGCGCTGCTGAGCTCGTGGTGCAGACCCAGCAGCAGATCCAGGAGGCCGTCGAGCCCCGGGCCGCCGCCGGCCTCGCCCCGCGCCAGCCGCTCCAGCGCGCGCAGCCGCCGCTCCATGGCTGCGGCCGGAGCCCCGGGCCCGGGCTAGAGTCGGGCCGCTCGCATGCCCGCCCGTCGGTCCGTCCGTCGATCAGTCCGCGGGTCGGTCCGCGAGTCCTCCCCCCACCCTCCCGCCCTCCCCGCTGTCACCGTCCTCCGCTGCCGCCCGCGCGCCCTCACCTGGACGCCGCTCCCCACCCTCCGCCCCGCCCCCCGACGGACGGGCAGGTGTGCCCCGGCCAATGGGAGACGGGACTGGAGGTGAAGGTGGGAGGGCGGAGGCGCGCGGGGGCGGGGCCAGCTCCCGGCCAGGAAGTGGGGGGGCGGGCCCCGAAGAGTAACTCCTGGGCGGGGCGGAGCAAGGAGAGGGGTAGGGGCGGAGGGGGGCGTCCCATCGCATCCCAGACGGGAACCGGGTCCTCTCGCAGCCCCAGCCCCAGCCCCACCAGGGCCCTCGCCGGCGCCTGTCCTAGGTGGGGGATGCCCAGGGCACTGCAGCTCCCCTCGCCCCCGGGGGCAGGGGCAGCCTCTCCGGAGAGCCTGCCCTCTCAGCGAGGGGAGAGGGGCTGGGGACGCCTGCGGCCCCGAAGCCGGATGGGAGTTGTAGTCCGCTCCCTCCCTGGGATGCCGGCCTCTTAGCATACCCCCCACCCCACTGGCTAGTTTCTGATTTCATTTTGTTTGCATCGTTACGGGCCGACCGGGGAGACGGGTAGGTGAAGCAAGGATGCTTCCACCCATTTGTGAGATGACGCACAGGCTTGGGAAGGACGAAGGTGAATTGAGGGACTGAGGGGTGAGGAAGCCCCGAAGCTAGATCCTGGAGTGAGGCTGGCCTGGTAATGTCACCACAGGCTTTTTAAGCTTGGGCGGCCCGCCTGGAAAGTGAGGACGAGGGCCAAGGAGAGGTCGAGGCTGGGCCGGAGGAGGTGGGAGAGGGGAGGGTCGGACTGTCCAGGGATATTTCTGACTTCTGCCCAGCTGTCTCCAGCTGGGCTGGGCTAGACGCCATGGGGACATGGGGCTGTCCAAGAGGAGGGATCAAGGGGTGGGGCATTTTAGTGGCTTCAGACAACAAATTCTTCCTTTAAAAGATCTCTTTGGAGATTTGCCTGCCTCCTCGGTTTGTCCGTGTTGAGCGGGGAGCCGCTCTGTGAAGGTCTGTGGAGCTGGACTGAACATCCCCAGTAGCACACAGGGGGCTTTCTCCGCAGTCTCCCATTTGCTCTGCTCGGAGACCTGCCCTGGGGCAGGGCCAAGGTGTGTGCAATGGTCTGTCTCTCCCAAGTCAGTCAGGTGGGGGAAGGGAAGCCAGGATTCAAACCCAAATCTGGGGATGCTGTCATTGCCTCTGTGTCTCCTGGGACGGGGCAGGGGACAAGGATCAGAGGCCGTGTTGAGCACGGCTCAACCTAAGGCAGGCCGCTGCTGCTGCTGCTGCCAAGTCGCTTCAGTCATGTCCGACTCTGTGCGACCCCAGAGACGGCAGCCCACGAGGCTCCTCTTTCCCTGGGATTCTCCAGGCAAGAACACTGGAGTGGGTTGCCATCTCCTTCTCCAATGCATGAAAGTGAAAAGTGAAAGTGAAGTCGCTCAGTCGTGTCGGACTCTTAGCGACCCCATGGACTGCAGCCTATCAGGCTCCTCCGTCCATGGGATTTTCCAGGCAAGGGTACTGGAGTGGGGTGCCATTGCTAGGCTTCCTTAAAGGCCTGGGCCGGGGAAGGGCTCCCAGGAGGGATTCTCACCCTCTGTAGCCACAGGGGGGAGCCAGAGACCAGAGGAGGGCCTGGTACTCAGACAGGACCAAGTTCCATTTCCTGGGGAGTAAGACATGATGCTGGGAAAGATTGAAGGTGGGAGAAGGGGACAATGGCATCACCAACCCGATGGACATGAGTTTGAGTAAGCTCCGGGAGTTGGTGATAGGCAGGGAAGCCTGGCGTTCTGCAGTCCATGGGGTCGCAAAGAGTCGGACACGACTGAGCGACTGAACTGAACTGAAGACACAGACAGGGCAAGGGTCCTAGGTGGAAGATGGGCCATTCCTCCTCTGACCCCTTTTGGACACCTTGATCCCCATACCTCCACTATGGCCCCCAGGGGTCAGCACTCAAGGGCCAGCGTGAGGTGAGGCCTCTGGGTCTAGCTCACTCTATGACCTTTAGCCTCTCCGAAAGCCAAGTTCTCAAACAAGTCCATCCCCCAGCACTTCAGACTCCATCCCCACAGTACAGGAGAGGGAAAAACTGAGCCCCAGACAGCAAAAACTGAGTTCTGCTGGGGTCTTCATGGGGACTGGCACTGGGGACTCCCCGCCCATCAGGTACATGATTCTGTTTGGTCCTGTATTCGCTTTTTTGTCACATCCTTGTTTCAAGCTTCAGTTTCCTTGTCCATGAAAGGGGGTCAGGTCTGACTCTGTCCATTCCTTTGCAGTTGTAAGGCCAGAATGCCCCTCAGGACTCATTCTGTGTCTGAACCCCTCTTCTGGCCTCGACAAACAGAAACAGCTCTGGCACGTGGGCCCACTTTGCCCAGCAGATCTGTTCTCTGACCTTGTGTGTGGCAAGGACCCTGGACCAGCAGGTGGGTGCTCCACAGAGGAGGGAGTCTGAGCAGGAGAGCTCTGCCATTTCCGATACTCTGGTCACTGCCTCCTGCAGGGCCAACTGTTCCCCACATAACCTCTCTCCCCTCTGAGTGCCCTTGGCATTGGAGTGCTGGCATTAGCTCTCACTCAGCCCTGGGGGCAGCAGCCCTTGCATTCCTGTGGTGCTTCTTAGTAGTTCAAAGTGAATGTGATCTGTTATCTTCACTAGGGCCCTGCCAGAAGGAGGGAGTTAACAGTGTCCTCCCTCATTAACAGATGGCTACCTTGAGGCTGGGGAGATGAGTGTTGGCTGGCGCTCCTTCCTTGGATTCCAGGCCTAGGCCAGTGCCTGGCAGCAGAAGGGCAGTGTGTGGCACTCAGACTCTGGGGACAGAGGGCAGGAAAGTCCAGCCTGTGCTGGACTTGATGAGTGTAGGCTTCTGAGAAGGGTCTTAGATGGTTAGAAAAGGAAACTGTCAGTTTAATGACCTAGGCCTGGCAGAAGGGACAGTTCGGATAAGGGAGGCCCCCAAGAGGATGAAGACAGAGCCCAGTGCAAACGAGTGGCAGGGAACCCTGGTTTTCTGACGCCCACAGAACATAGCCCAGACACAAGGGGAGGGGCCCAGACACAAGGCAGGCTCCCGGCTCACATCCGCACCCACTTTTTAGGCCTCCCGACCCTGATCTGTGGCACCCTTTTTCCCAAGGCCAAGGTCCAGCTTGGTGACTGAGATGAGCCTCTCCCAGCCCTACCCCTAGAAGCGCCTCTCAGCAGATGCCCTGCAGGTAACTAGAATGGCAAGCTACCCCTGCCCTTGGCCGCGCCGGAAGTGCAGCGCCCTCTCCTGGCCCAGGAGCCAGAGAACAAGAAGGGCAGCCTTGGGATCCTGTAGCCCTGCCTACTGTTGAGTGATTGCTGTGTCTGTGCACTACAGAGAACCGCTCCAGCTCAGGTGTAGGCGGCCAGTGGTACTGGGAGCGCCCTCCAGTGGCGGCTGGGGCTTGTCTCTCTAGGACAAACGTGTTTGGAGGGTTGGGAGCTCATGTAGTTTTCAGAGCTGCTCAGAACTCTTGAGTTTTACTTAAATGTGTGTATTCCTGGTGGTCCAGTGGTTAGGACTCTGGGCTTTCACTGCCGATGGCACAAGTTCAATCCCTGGTCGCAGAACTAAGATCCCACAAGCCTCCACGCACCACCCCGCCCCCGACGCCCCCCTCGAAAAAAAAGTGTGTTTGCTAGGGTGCCTTGGAGGAAGGGGCTGATGCAGACAGTAGGGTTGAGGGTCCCCAGTCCACAAGCGAGTCCTTGGCAGCCTCACAGGCCCACTCCCCCGCCCACCCCAGCACAACAGGGGTGTATCCTTTGAAACGTCCACGCTCCAAATGGGTGGACATATGGTGATTTCATCATCCTGGCTTTTCTTCCGAAAACCTTCTCTGTGCTGCTCCTACACGCCACAGGGGTTCCCACGCCCCTCAGCCACAGCAGCTGCAGCCCCATGTGGCTTTCTAATTATCAATCCTTCTGGGCGCACAGGAAGCCAGGCCCAAGCCCCCTCGGCCACCACCCGCTCTGGCCCTTGGACGCCACCGAGTCTGGGAGCTGCTTCAGGGAAGGGTGGGTCCTGCCTGCTTTGTTCTGGGAATTGGGTGTGGTGTTGGGCTCCTTGCACCCTCACTCCCACCCTCATCAGCCTCCCTGAGGTGCTCAGCAAAGGCAGCCACTCAAGTTAGGTATCCATGGGCCCTGCCTCTGGGAAGCAGGGGTCACTGCCTTGAGTGCCTGCAGAAACAAGACTTGGGACAGGACAGATGAGCCCCAGCAAGTGGCAGAGCTGGGATCTGAACTCCTGCCTATTCAAAGGACTTCCCTGATGGCTCAGAGGGTAAAGCGATTGTCTGCAACGAAGGAGACCTAGGTTCAGTCCCTGGGTCGAGAAGATCCCCTGGAGAAGGGAATGGCACCCCACTCCAGTAATATTGCCTGGAAAATCCCATGGATGGAGGAGCCTGGTAGGCTACAGTCCATGGAGTCGCAAAGAGTCGGACTGAGCAACTTCACTTTCTGTGTGCCCTAAGGTGCTGGGTGGGCTGCCTAATCCTCTCAGTCTCAAGGGTGGCCTTGGGCACATCCTCAGACCAGTCCCTGTGAGGTAAGAGGTGGGCACTGGGTGGGATTCATGGTTAATCATTTATTAAGGAGCAGAAAAATTGTTGATTGCTCTCACATGGAACCTCCAGGTATAAAACAGAGCTGCTGTGTGGGGCCCCGAGGAGGCAATGGGTGGACTCCCTTCCTCTCTGGCGCCCTGTGATCTATCATGTGGGCAGTCTGGCCCAAAAGTTTCTGACTCCAGGAGTGCTAGGAGGCAGCTGTAACCCTAACCTGACCCCAGTCCAGCCTCTGAAGAGGTAGCCTTTTACCCAGGAGGGAGCCAGGGAGGAGGCAAAGTCCACACCCATTGGCCTTCCTGAACCCCATCATGGCCGGGAGAGGACTCCCCCACAACCTGTAAAACCCAAACCAAGGCGTGAATTCGGGGGCTGCCCTCGGCCCCTGGTCAAGCCTCAGATCAGCACTCCCATGCTTGGATATGCAAGGTCGGAAGCCCCCAGGAGGCCGGAGGTGAAGGGGCGGAGCAGGCCAGACAGCAAGTCTCACACTCAAGGAACAAGAGAACCTGTCAGTCCTGATTTTTGTGCTTTGGTAGCTTGGATGAGCATCTCCGCCTCTCACGTGACTAGAAACCAAGGGGCTGAAGCTTTCAGGATCCCAGGCCTGAGTGACGTTTAATCTTCAAATTGGGTTTCTCAAGCCTGAGCCCACTGCTGCAGGCTTTGGGGGATGCAGTGACATGTCAGCGTTGCTTTTCCTCTTATTTTCTATCGGAAACTCGGTGGTGTGCGTGCTCTTGGAGCTGGGCAGACCCACCACTCTTGCTCTTCAACCTCCCCTGAGTCTCAGGTTCTTGGCTGTCAAATGCAGAGCATGTTGACCTTCCAGGTCAGGAGGTTCAGGGTCAACCCTCTGAGTGGAGCACTCAGCCTGGCCCTCAAAACCCACAGGCACCTGCTCAAATCCTGCCTCTTGCCACAAATGTGCCTGGAGCGGATTCCACCTCAATTGCACCTCAAATCTGCACTTCCTCAGCGTCAGCTCCAATTTGTCACCCTCCCCTCTGCGGGTACAAACAGTCCCCCATCTGTGACGCTGGCTGGCTCCACCCTTTGTAGTTGTGTTGCTGGTGTTATCTGCTAGGTCTGCCCTCAAAGTACTGCCTTCCCTGTCTCTAAACCACCCTGGGGCCAGCACAGAGGCCAGTGTTCCATGTCTGCTTGCCCCCTCCAGGTGCCCGTGGCCACCCACCTGTCTGTCCACGGCTAGGGCGGAGCCCCCGGTTGGAGGTGATGTGGTGAAGATCATGGTTGGGGGGGGGGGCACCTGCTCCCCCAACCCCTGGGGGTGGGGGAAGCCTAGTCCCCAGTCATCAGAGGCTCTCCCAACCTCTTCACCCCATCCTTCCCCCAAATAAATGATTCCTGCTCAGCCCCCACTGAGCACAAGGAAAGGGGATTGTTGGCCCATTTGCAGGCCTGACCCTACTGGGCTTGCCAGTCTGTCTCTGCTGGTATCTTGGCCCCCAGCCCCTGGCTGTTCTGCCAGCATCCTGGCAGGCACTCTGGGGGCAGACCCTGGGAAGAGACATCTCAGAGCCAGAAGCCAGCTTCAGCACAATTTAACATTTTTTAATGCAAGAAAAAAAGCTGTGTCTTCAGTTGCTTTTTCTCTCCACGGGCAAGCGTGGTTAAGCCACTGAAACTTCAACAGTGAATTCCCGACGAGGCATCCGCCCCCATCCTCCTGATACTGTGTGGGGTGGGGGCCAAGGCCCACTACAAGTAATGAGGCCAGTTCCTGGGGACGCGGACCCAGTGGGGGCCTAGAGAGCAGCACTGGGAGGGTGGGCCGGGTCAGAGGTCGGAGTGAAGGAGTCCCTGAGACCCCTGAGGGTGTGCCGGTGGGAAGCTGGCTGCCCTCACCTCAGGGGCTCTGCGATCACAGCCCTGGAGGCCATCCGCTGGCCCGCAGGAATGTCCACTGGCCCCAGTGGGCTCGGGTTTCTGGCTACTCGGCCTAGGGGGTGCCATTCTAAGGGCGTCCAAGTGGAGCTCCCCTCAGGAGGAAGGCAGGTGGGAGAGGGTAGGGGCTGGACTGTCCCTGGTCTCTGTCTGGACGCCAGATCAGACCCAGGCTGGAGCACCGAGCCCCACTAGGTTCCTGAGGACCCGCTGCCCACCAAAGTGGGGCAGGGAGGTGTGCCAGAATGTTCCAGGGAAGTGAGAGGGTGAAGCAGGGAACGCTGCCTCTGGGGTCCCCAGTGGGGTGTGCTCCACACACACCCCACCTCCCACGGCTCCTGAGTGGGGTGTGGGGAAGGAGACAAACTCACAGCTTCTGAACAAGTGGCCGGGAAGTTACTGGAAAATTCAGTCAAATATGAAAGGGGTTACTTATAGAAGAAAAGCTAGCTTACGTATTTCTCTGGAAAACATTCTCCACCCCATGCCCCCTGAGCCCCTGGACTCCCCACAAAAAGGGCAGCCGAGCCTGGCTTCTGTGACGCCATGTCAGGGGGATGCGGGAGCAAGGGCAGGGCCTGTGGCCAGGGCGCCTCGGGAAGGGAAGGAGGGAGGCACAGAACCACCTGAATCCGTGAGCGGCGGCGGAGGCCGGGCTGGGCGGGGAGGGGGCCACTGGCCTGACGGAGCGACTCAGCCTAAAAAAACGGGGACCCTGCATCCCTGTCTGCAGAGGCCGTGGCTGCAGGAGGGGCAAGCCAGGCTGACTACCCGCCTCGGGAGGTGAGGACGGGAGGACAGAGGCCCTGCGTGCACGGGGCTGCCAGACGGAGGAGGAGGCAAGAAAGAACGCTGCCTCTAACGTTATATATTAAAAATATCCATAGTTCTTATGCACAAAATTCCATCATTCACATGTGAGTGTCACCCCTGCCTCCCCAGGAGCAGCCTTAAGAGAAAGATGGTGCTTTTCCTTTGTGAGCTGAGGAAGCAGCGCTCAGCCTTTATGGTCTGGGAACCGCGGGGCCCCCCAGTCTCCTGTCTTGCTGGGCACTGGGTGCTGGAGTCCGGCAGCGGGGCGTCACTCGTGCCTCCGCTTGGAGGGCGGGACCAGGTGTGGCGGCAGGTCAGCGGGCAGCTCGTGGCCCTCCAGCTTGACTTTGATGAGGTGGTTGGCCAGGGCGAACTCCTCGTCGTCCAGCAGCCCATCCCGGTCCACGTCGGCCAGCTTCCAGATCTTCCCCAGCACCGTGTTGGGGAGCTTGGACTTTACCATCTCCTTCTTGGCGTTGGCACCCGTGATCTTGCCGTTGACAGGCGACAGCGTGTAGAAGATCTCGTCGTAGGTGGGCTTGTCCTTGCCCACCACCCACTCGACATCGTCAATGCCCTCACCGGCCCCCTCGCCATAGCCGTGCCCGAAGGGCCCATTCATGGTGCCGTCGAAGGCACCGCCCTTCACGACCTGGGCGGGCATCAGGGACTCCTCCTGGCGCACCATCACCATCAGTCGGGCGATGTCGTTGGCTAGCATGTCGTCCACTGTGTCCAGCAGCTTGGGCTTCAGGGCCTGGAATTTGCTGAAGTCCTGGGTCTGCAGGAGCTCCTGTAGGGGCAGGGGAGGGCAGACAGGCCTGGGTCAGGCCCTCCTGGGCGCTGGTGCTGCAGGTGCAGCAAAGGGTTCCCGAGGAAAAAGAGCTGGCTCCATCTCACGGCCCTAACCACTTCAACCTTGGCTCTCCCATCTCTTAAGTCGGAGGTAAAAACAGTCCCCTCCTAGCAGGACTGAGGCAAGAATTAACTGGGAGGAGGCTGGGGTGCCTGGCACGGCCTCGCCCTCTCCCTACCCCTCTGGGTGAGTCACCACATTCCCCTGCAAGGTGTCACGGCCCGGGTCCACCTCTCCCCGGGTCAGCTTCCGATTGAGTGGGGTGCTGCTTCCACTTTGGGAGGCCCCACCCCATGGAGCCGGGGTTCCCTCCAGAATCACTGCCCCGGTGCCCCGAGCCGTCCGTATTCCAATCCCCACCAGCCCGCTCCCAGGGCACAGGGGGCAGCTGTACCTGCATCTTGCGGAGGTTGGGGAAGTCGCCAGGGGAGATCTGATGCTCCCGCTCAATCTTCTGGTAGATCTCGCCCAGGTTGTTCACCAGCTCTTTCTTCTTGCTCTCCTTCCCGAAGACATTGGGCATCTCCTTCTTGAGGGAGCTGATGATGTACGCGTGGACCTGTGAAGACAGGGAGAGGGCGGAGTTAGGTGCTTCCAGAACACCTTCTCAGGGTGTGACCTGATCAAGTTATGCATGATCATCCGGACTGCCTCTGACTAAGGATTAGACAACTCCCACAAGGATATTCCCAGATGTTTCAGGCTTTATTCTAAACTCAGTACCTTAGTTAGGTATATCTAACATACATCCTGCCAATTAGGGTGGTACACCCTTCCCTTTCCTACAGTGGGCGGTAACGCTAGCAGCCTGTGGAGAGCACAGCCCTCCAATCCCATGGCCTTGCCAAGCAGCGTCCAGCTAGGAGGGCTGCAACAAGCCAGCCTCACGCCCTCTTCTCCCAGACCTGCCAACTCCAGCCCGAAAAACCCCTCCACCAGCCTGACCCTGTCTTCCCTGCAGGGTTGAAACCTGGCTGAGAACTGCCCGAGGGCAAGAGGTTGGTCACAGGGTCAGAGTCACAGCTTTGCTCGTTACAGGCTGGCAGAGACTGAGCGACTCAGTCCAGGAAAAGGAAACGGTCTCACAACAGCAGGTGCAGGACGAGACTGGAGAGGCTGGGGCTTTCCAGGCAGGGTGACTCAACGTGCCCGAGGGCTGCGCCATTACACACCATCTCTGCAGATGAATGGGCAGGGGCCCAAAGCCTGCCCCTTGTTCTGTCCTGAGGCTGAGCGAGAACCCTGCCATGAGTAGGGCTGGATGGCAGGCTGGGGCGGGGGACGGGGCGGGGTGGGGGGGGTGGCGTGGTCCTTTCCTGCAACCAAGCAGAAGTTGGACTGGAAACAGGAGGCCAGCAACCCCCTCCATTCACCACTCTCTTCCTCAGCTCAGGACACCACTTGTCCCTTGAGGCCAGGAGCCACTTACGTGGATGTTCTAATGGGTTCCTTTCTCAGAACCAGCTCACCATCAGGAAGGTTCCAGAAGTGAGACAGCTAGAGAACCGAGCAGCCCCGAGTTCTGCAGGGCGGGGTTCTCCTAGCCCAGCCCCGAGTTCTGCAGGGCGGGGTTCTCCTAGCCCAGCCCCGAGTCCTCCAGGGCGGGGTTCTCCCTCTTTACTAAGCATACAGTAGGCCACAGGAGACTGTGTCCAAATGCAGATTCCGGTTCAGTAGGGCAGAGGTGGGGCCTAGAAACCTATGCTTCTAGCAAGCTCCAGTCTACTGGTCCTGGGGCACTCTGGGTAACCAGGGTGGAGACACACTAAGGGGTGAATGATGATGGGTCACTGCCCATTATCTGGGACAGGGAGTACTCAGAGCTACCTGAATTCAGGCCTCAAGACAGTGGGTGCCCTGAGTCACTGTGTTTGGCCCACAACAGAGCCCCAAAGCCTCTGGGCTACACACAGGCAATTGGCTCCACGGGGGCAGGAGCACTGCCTGGGGGTCTGCCCAGCTCTCCCAGGACAGGGCCTGCTCCTGGAGATGCTCGTGATGTGCATTATTTAAAATCATATGTCCTAAGGGGACAGGCCATTGATCCCATGGTAAAGAGTCCGCCTGCCAAAGCAGGAGACTCAAGAGACATGGTTTCCATCCCTGGGGTGGGAGGATCCCCTGGAGAAGGAAACGGTAACCTATTCTAGTCTTCTTGCCTAGGAAATTCCACGGACAGAGGAGCATAGGGGGCAACAGTCCATGGGGTCGCTAAGAGTTGGACACGACTGAGTGTGTGAGCACAGACACACAGGGAACATGCTTTGCTCCTTGAGGTCTGAAGGGTCCACTGGCAGCATTAACCTTCTCTTCCCAGACCCCGGAGGCTTAGTGCAGTGCTCAGCGAGGCACTGAGGCTCCAAACTCGAGCAATTCAGATGCTGTGTGCAGGTGCCAGCAGGCCCTGAGCTTCCGTGGAGGGTACGGGTGGTTTGCAAGGCCTCTGGGGCGGAGGCCACCCAGTGGCCTCCCTGGGCCTGCAGGCCTACACCCCAGTTCTCCACGAATTACCTCCTGTTCCAGCTGAAGCATCACTTCCCGCCCAGGTCCCCCCAGTCTGGTCCACCCTCCTCAGGACAGCTCCCCAGCCACCTGCTTCCGTAGCAACCAAGACGATACAAATAAACTGTGCTCTCTTTTCGTCCTCTGCTCTCCCCTGTGCGGTGGACAAATGCTGGGGGCTGGGAACGGGGCAGTTCCCACTGCCTCCCCGGCACCTGGCACGTGCTGCAGGCACTCAGTGCTTAGCAGGCCTGGGGGGTCAGCTGATGAGGCCTCAAGCGGCTCCCCAGGCCGCCCCTCGGTAGAGTGGCATCTTCTTGTTTTGATGTTTATGTGTTAAAAAGAATCTCAGTGAGGAAGAGGTTGCACCCACAGGTGCACAAGAGGACAGATTCAGACGAGACATGGCACAGTGTGGCCAGTGAGTGCAGGGCTGGGTCTGGGGCATCCAGTCCCAGGGGCCTGAGCGGCCACCCCAGAGCGCCCTGGCCCACGGCCGCCCCCCTGGGTCTACCTTGGCCAGCCGCGCCCGCTTGATTAGGTCGTTGAGCTTCCTAAGGGCGGCGTTCCGGGGCAGAGACTGGATGTCTTTGAAGAGGTCCTGCTCCTCGGCCTCGAAGAGCTTGCGGTTGTCAGGGATGAGGAGCGGGTGGGACCAGAAGGAGCCGATGTACACCCGGACCACCTCGGGGGTGTTGATGATCTTGCCCAGGGACCACATGAGGGCCCCGTAGACTCGCATCAGCTGCTGCGTCTCGATCTGGTCGGCCTTGTTCAGCACCACGCGGATCTTGTCCTCGTGGTTCTTGAGGGCCTTGATGACCTCTGAGAACTCGTCAGAGATGTCCAGCTTGTGGGCGTCAAAGAGCAAGATGATACGGTCCACCCGCTCGGCGAACCACTCGAGGACAGCTGCGAAGTCATACCCTGTCGGAAAAGAAAGTGTGGGTCAGGGACCCTGGGGGTCTGATGGCTCCCATCTCTGACCTGGCCTGGCACTTCTCACCCTAAGTTTCCAGAAGGGACTCCTGTGGACAGCACAGCACCCTGGGGGCAGTGGGTCAGTCAGGCACCCCCTACTTCTGTACCCACCACCCGAACGCCCTCACCCATGTAGCTTCTGGCACCAAGAGGTGCTTTACAAACAAATAATGGAAAGTGAAAGTCACTCAGTCATGTCCCCATGGGCTATACAGTCCATGGAATTCTCCAGGCCAGAATACTGGAGTGGGCAGCTTTTCCCTTCTCCAGGGGATCTTCCCAACCCAAGGATCAAACCCAGGTCTCCCACACTGCAGGCGGATTCTTCACCGGCTGAGTCACAAGGGAAGCCCATAATAATGGAATAGGAAAAAAAAAAAAGGAATAAAAAAAAAAAAAAGCCCAAATAATGGGAAGAAACTCATGAAGTCCAAGTCCTAAAGTGGGTACAACTATGGCAAAGCCAGGAGGAGACCAAGCAGCACGGGGCAGTGAGAACAGACCTGGGTGCTCCCAGCTGGGCGCCCCGCACAGCAGCCACAGTTAAGAGCAGGAAGACCCGCAGCTGCTGCTGGTCCAGGGTTCTGTGCTGGGCTCCGTGTGCTGCAGGAATCGACAACAGGGGTTGGCAAGCTACAGCTCAGGGGCCAGATGTGGCCCTCCACCTGTTTCATAAAGTTTTATTGGAACAGCCTGCTCGCCTGTACTGTCTCTGGCTGTTTCTGTGCTACAACAGCAGTTTGGCTGTGGCAGAGATGGCGAAGCCTGGAAAGCCAATAATTTTGAACACTCTGACCCTAAGAGAAAATATTTGCTGACCCTTGCTCTATAAACCTATGAAGTGCTGCAAACCACTTCCCCCTCTAAAATGAATCGGCTGGACTGAGCCCCAGTTCCCAACTCTATTCTGTGCTGTTTCCCACCAACAATTAAGGCTGTTGGTCTGCGGCTGCACTGCTGACAGAACCGTCTGGTTTCAGCTCAATTCCCGGTCCCCCAGCTTCGGACGGAATTTCCCAGCCTCTCTACTGCAGAAATGAACAAGCCACGAGAAGGTGCAGCAGCCCCTTTTCCTCGTCTCCCTCCCCGAGGCCTGGAATACAGCACTATCGTATTTCACACAAACTATCAGGTGCCTCATCGAAGCCAATGGATCTGTGAGTCTCTCCAATAGTGGTTTAATTGTAACACATTTTTACAATTACGCCACCTCAAAATGCTTCTACCTGTACTGTCCCTGAAAGAAGTAAAAATTCTGCTTATCTTTTAGGCATACTAAGGAGTGGTAGGAAGACCATGGAAACAAGGGCTCCAGAGTCTTTGGGAAGCCTGGGTCCCAGTGTTCGAGCCGCCACTCTCTGCATGACTCTGGGCAAGCCCCCTTGTTCCTCGCCTGCTGGCCAGAGGCTACCCCAAATGCTGGCTGGCCCTCCTAGGAACCACTATGTCCTTCCCAGAGTACAGCCACGTCCCTGAGAAGGTGCCGGAGAAAGCACCCCTGTATAGAAGGGCCTGGGACACTGCCCAGAAACAGGCCAAAACCCAGCCCCCTCTCCACTGCAGAGCTGCACCCACACTCCCCAACCCTGACCAGGCTGAGATTTAAACAGGCCTTCTCTAGACAGCAGGAAGCAGAAGAGGAGCAGGCAGAGGGGGAGAGCAAAGGAAAGGACCAAGTGTCAACAAAAGGCCCAGAGTGACTCAGGGTGACACTGAGAGGGCATCCTCCCTGCTTTCCTGTAAGGCGTGGGCTGAGCCCTCCTGCCAAGCCTCCCAGGCTGAACGTGAGTCCAATCTTGTGGGCCGCCTCCCCTCCAGCCAGAACACTCCCCAGGGGCGGGGGATGCTTTAAGATAAACCGGGCTGTGTGGGGCGTGCCAGCGGTGAAGCTGTGCCTGGTTAGACAAACATTCCGGCTGCCCGGCCCCCAGTTCAAATGGGCTCCAGGGTTGTCTGCCCGCCCAAAGCAGCAGCCACGCAGGCCTCTGCATCTGGACACGCAGAGACAACACAGGTCCTTAGTAAGAAAGCCCTGGAGTCCACTCCTGGCTCAGGCCACTGACTCTGTGATCCGAAGTTCTTAACTTCTGAGTTACATTTTTTTTCATCTGTAACAGTCAAATTACAATTCCTTCTCCTAAGCTCAGACTACATGGGCTCCTAGCACAGGCCCCGGCACCGAATGCGGGTCGGGCAGGCTCAGGCCAGGGAGAGGCCCCCCAGAACGAGCTTCTGGGTCACTGGGGTGCATCACTGATCAGGAACCAAGGGCGACAAACCATCAGCCTGGCTCGAAGGCCAGAGGCCGGCGCTGATCCTTGTGGGAAGACACGGAAACTTCAGGGAAACTCCAAATGCACAGCTTTCGGCGACTTTGCTCGCAGCCTGGCCAGGGCAACCCGTGCCCGCCACAGGACAGGGTGGGGGACCAGGATGCTCTGATGGGAGGCTCCACCCGCCCGCCCCCTCCAGTTTTTGAACAGGGTAGGAGTGAGGTGGGGTCGAGGGCAGCAAAGCCCCTGTGAACGTGAACTTGAGCCTGGGCAGTGGAGACGTCAGGCTTCCAGGGGCCGTGCAGACGAAGAAACGGCCAGGCTACCAGACTCCCTGCACTCAGAGGGTGTAGGAAGGCAGGGGGCAAAGGCCGGGTCGCTCCCCCGCCCGCCACCGCCAGGCTGCGGGCTCCAAAGTACAAGGTCCCCAGGGCCCTGGAGGAATGGGGAGCGGGCCGGCCCCAGCCTTGAGGCCACCGCCTTTTATGGCCGGCTCTGGGAACAGCAGGTCAGTGCTGAGAAGGCGATGACTCAGGACTGAAGGGCTGCTCCCTCGGCAAAAATGGAGGGCCCCCTTCTCGCCTCGGCACACTGTTCATCCTCAGACCACCGCAAGTCCAAACGACCCAAGTCCCACAGCTGGGGAGGTGGCGATGCCAAAACCGAGCTGCTGGGAAAGGGGCTCCCTGATGGGCTGGGCTCGAGGCCCAGTTAGCTTTGGCCTGGGACTCAGGACTGCATGCGGGGAGCTGAGGTCACCCCCGGACTCCACCCAGCTTGGCCTCACTCTTCCAGCCCCCCAGTGGTGGGGGTTTGGGGGAGCTGATGGGGAGAGAGGAGGAGGAGAAGAAAGCAGGAGGAAGACGAGAGGAGCAGCAACCGCTTCTGAACGAGGCACCAGGTCCACCAGCCCCACCCAGAGCGAGCGCGGCCCTGCCTGCAAACCCAGCTACTCACCGACATCTCAAGTTGGAGCCAACAGAGCAAAGAAGCCCATTTTTTTGCAGGTGAATGAAATTTCCTGTTTATACGGAAAGTGCTCACACTTTTGGTGAGAGAGACCTGGTGGCTGGCCAAGCACGCTCACAGGTCACGCACAGGGTCTCAATGCTCAGACTCAAGAGACGTCATCGCAGGTGGAGGACCGCATCCTACCACGTGGCTGTGGCCAGAGCAGGAGCCCCCAACACCTCAGCCTGTTTGTCTCCACGGGCACTGAGGGCTGGACCGACCCCCATCAGGGATGCTGAGAGCAGCGACTGAGTCTGCGCTCTGTCCCAAGGGGCTCAGCGGGAGGTGACAAGTCCTGAGACCAGGGACTGGTCCAGAGAGGAGCCTTCCACCCCCAACACTGCCCCAGGCAGTGAGCCTCCAGGCTCTGGGACATCCTAGAGGTCAGCCTTGGCGGCAGGATCGGGCCTAACACACAGCAACCCAAGCAGAAGCAGGAAGGCACGTGCGCCCAGTGAGGAGGACATCACACTCCACACACCAGTGTGGACACCATGCGGCAGCCTCGTGCATCTCAGGAGGGACGGTCATGGGGGAGCCGACACCCACAAAGGACACAGACCACACGGTCGGGGGTTTGAGCTGGAAAGAAAGGGCTGAGCCTGCAGTGTGAGTAAAAGCCAGAGCTGATAAGAGACAAGCTTGGCTCAGGAAGTTCCGGGACCTTGAAGACATTATGAAATGGTGAAACAAGCCGGTCACGGGGGACGATTCCACCGGTATGAAGTGCCTCGAGTCAAACTCACAGACAGACAGTGGAATGGTGGAGGCCAGGGGCTGGAGATGGGGAGGGAAGTTGTACTTTAATGAGGACAGAGTTTCCCCTTGGGAAGAGGAAGAAATTATGGAGGAGATAGATGCTGGTGGTGTTTGTACAACAATGGGAACGTACTTAAAGCTACTGACCTGTGCATTTAAAATATGGTTGAAATGGTAAACCATATGCTATGCATATTTCAGACTTCCTGTAGCTCAGACAGTGAAGAATGTGCCTGCAGTGCAGGAGATCAGGGTCTGATCCCTGGGTCAGGAAGATCCCCTGGAGAAGGGAATGGCAACCCACTCCAGTATTCTTGCCTGGAGAATTCCATGGACAGACCGTCAGGTCGCGAAGAGTCAGACACGACTGAGTGACTGTCACTTTCATGCATATCTTACATGGGTCATGTAGACAGGAGGCCCAGCCTGCTGCTCTGGCCTTGGGCCAGTCCCCAGCGAGCCTCCTGCAGGTCCCAGCTGCTCCAGGGGTTCTGCCCCTGTGGTGCTGGCTCCCTCTTGACGAGGTCTGCCTTCTAGTGAAGAGTCTCGCTCCCCACCCTCTGGCACAGAGGTGAAGAGGGAAGAGTTGGGATTTAGCCTTGTCCCAGTCCAGCACCCTCCAAACACAGGTAGTTCCAGTAGCTGGGGGGAAAGCTGCTTCAGATATTCCAGAAGTTTCTAGAATGCAACAATAGAGGGTTTGTCTCCAGTCAACTTTTGTTTCCTGCCATTCAAGCTGCGTGGGCCTCGGTGGCCTTTCTTGCCACAGCTCCCATCACACATGCCTAACTAGCGCTGGGGCCGGGAGGAAGGGGTGCAGGAGGACACGCGAGATTAAAGAGCAAAGAGTACACACCGTGAGGACTTGTTCAGCGTTCCGTGGGGCTAAAGATCCTGAGGGAAGGCACAGAGGTTGGGAGAACAGGGCCTCCCCAAGCTAGGCCTTTACCCAAAGAGACTGAGAAACCGGGACTCCCTGGTCCAGGGGTTAAGACTCAGCACTCCCACTGCGGGGCAGCAGCTTGATCCCTGGTCAGGGTACTAAGACCCCACATGCCTTGAGAACTGAGAAATTAAAATTAGTACTCTGCACGAACGTTTACAGCAGCTTTATTCAAAACTGCTCCAAACCAGAAACCCAGATGCCCTTCAACAGGGGGATGGATGACAAGTTCGGTACATCCACACCCCAGGATGCAACAGCTACAAAAAGGAACCAACTGCAGACTCTCAGAGACGGATGAACCTCAAAAGCACACGCGAAGTGCAAGAATACAGACACTAAAGGCTTCTTTCTGTATGATTCCTCCTATGACTTTCTGGAAAGGTATAACCTTGGGGCAAAGATCAGTGGTTGCCTGACGAGGGATGTAGATGAGGGTCTACAAAGGCGTGCGGGGAACTTTCTGAGGGTGATGGAAACTCTGTGTCTCGGTCATGGCGGCAGTGGCTATACAACTGTTGCCTTGGCTAAACTTTTATCGTATGTAGCAGACCTCAATAAATCTGGCCTAGAAATAAGCAACAAAGAACGGGGGCGGGGGGGTGGGTGGGAAAGGGTGGATGGACTCTGGAGTCAGGCCTGGACCTTCTACTCTCTGAGCTTCCATTTCTTCATCTGCAACGTGAAGGTGGCAAGTTTCACTGTGACTGTGAGTGCGTGCCTGACCCACCCTAAGCGCTCCGTAAATGTTTGCAATCTCTTACTCACAGGATTTGTATTTTGGGCCCAAGAAGCTCAAATTCCGACGGCTGTGTGGGCAACGACTTCTAATGTGTGAAGAATGCCTCGTACCCCAAATATAAACTGAGCATTTGCAGGCAGCTGCCTGGGAACAGGTGGGGCTCCAGCATGGGCTGGGCCCACTCCCCCGCGGGCAGAGCGGCCAAAAGCTGGACAGGGGCAGGGGGCGGGGGGTGGGGGTGGTGGGGGAGTGAGAGGAAGGCCCTAAAGAGGTGGCTGTGCTGAAGCCAGGCCCCCAGAGGAGGTCCTGGAGTCTGAAGGGAAATCCCTGCTGAGTCAGTGCTTCCCCTCCTCCAGCCTCCTCGGGATGTTCTTCAGAGAAAGGCCTTTCTCATCACAGTCTGGGAATCCCTGGGTTTTCCAGTGTATTTTTATTCAGCTGACATTTGTGAACTGGGCAGTGGGCGCTAGGGCAGAAGCTTAACACGTGCAGATTCCTGTGACCATCGACAAGAACCGGGAGGCTGGTGCTGCGTTCCCTATTCTATCGACACGGCTCCCGGGAGCGCAGCAACCCCCAAGGGCCCCAGCAGGGATGCAGTACTCGGCCTCTCACGAGGCTTCAAGGCGCACGGAGCCGTTCTACAGGCCACAGAAAACCTGGTGAGCTTTCGGGGCCAGGGCCTTTCAGGAGAGGGCAGCAGGAAAGGCCACCTGTGGTCAGGGGGCTCCAGGGACGGCTCCTGAGCTTAGCTAGAGCCTAGGATCCAGGACAGTTAGCAGGGAGCAAGTGAGAACCCAGCCTTAGCCAGGGCTCTCAGGTGCTGTCCATGGACGGCTGGGGGTGGGGGCGGATTTCTAGCTGGAGGCAGAGAATAGGGAGCGGAGAAAAGAGCAGAAAAAAAAATCTCAGCATTGCTGTTCAAAGCCCTGAGGCTCAGGCCCATTTCTGGATTCGGAATCTGGTCTCAAGTGGGGAGAGAAACAGAGTGGACCCTGTGCATTCGGGGAGCTGAGCCCGGCACAGCAGGGCCCAGGGCTTGTCAGAGCCATGCTCTCGGAACTCCTCAGCCTAGAGTGCCGGCCTCCTGCACACTGAAGCCTCTGCTGGGTTCGAATCCCAGAGCCAGCACGTGCTGGCCCATGTCCTCTTAGGCTGCTTAATGGTGCTAAGCCTCCGTTTCCTCATCTGAAGAGCGGCGACTTCCTAACAGAGGCAGATGCTGCAGCCAGTGAGCGGTGCTGGTTCCTAGTGCAGAGGTCAAGCAGAAAGCAGACACTGGCCGGCCGAGCTCCATCCCCTAATGCAACTCGAAACAACTGGTCCCTGCTGACTTGACTCCCACGGAGGCACAAAAGTTATGGCTCAGCTCCCAGCCTTGCCATGACAGTGGCGGGGGCACCCTGCCCCAGCCCCTGCTTCCACCCAGCGCCTCCCTCCACTGCCCACGGAGGACCAGCATGGGAAGACCCGCTCCTGCCCAGGCCCTGCCTGACTGTGCGGGCAGCCAGCAGCCCGGGAGCCCCGGGCACCAGCCCCACGGGCCCCATGTGCCCTCTGGAATGCCTTGCATCAGTCACACGGGCAGCACCCAAGAATGAATGCTGGCCCCACAGGCCACCTTTGTCCGCTGACACGAGAGCACTTTATCTTGAGGCACTCAGGAGATTAGCACAGGGGTGAAGGGGCAGCCCAAGACCCCAGAGGCCCCTACTCTCCCCTGCAGGACTTCTCAGGCATCTCCTGCAGGGCCTGGGCTGGGTCCTGGCCGCTTCGGGCCTGCTCGGGCCCCACCTCTTATCTCCCCACCCAGTATTTCCTGCACACACTAGGCACCGTTCAGAAAAGGGAAAAGTCAGGAGGGGCCAGGCCAACAGGGTGGGAACTGGAGGTAAATGCAATAAGTGACGCCAACTGTAGCCTCCAGAAGGCTGCTCGACTTCCAGGGAATGAGGTCAGCAGACCACAGAAACGCCTGCCGCCTGCCTGGGACTCATGTGTGCTGGGGACCTGATCTTTCTGAGAGGGAAACACCTGCTTTCCACCCTGTCGGCACCGGGAGCAAGGGGTGGCCACCGGGGAGCCTGGAATGCACTGCCTTTCCCTGACTCCCTCTGCCGGGGGACACGGACCTTTGCGGTGACAGAGGAATGGGGTCTCCAAGGGGAAGCCAACCGCTTTCATGTCCACCTGGAGGACACCACCCCGGAGGCCACACCCAGCACATCTAAGAAGTCCAGTCCAATGACCTTTCTCCACTGATAAAACGCTGACCCCAGACGTAGCCCACAGTAAATCCCAACTTGGTAACTTTTAGTGTGTGCTAAGTCGCTTCAGTTGTGTCCGACTTTGTGCGACCCCATGGAATATAGCCCCGCAGCCTCCTCTGTCCGTGGGAGTATCCAGGCAAGAATACTGGAGTCGGTTGCCACGCCCTCCTCCAGGGGATCATCCTGACCCAAGGATCGAACCCATGTCTCTTAAGTCTCTTGCATTGGCAGGTGGGTTCTTTACCACTAGTGTTACATGGGAAGCCCAAAACTTTTAGTAGAATACTTTAAGACCACTAGAGTTATGGAGGGAAAGAAACTGGATAAAATCAGCTGGATCCCTCACAGGAGAACAGCTCGCATTCAGTCAAAGTGATGCACTTATCTGTAAGCCAACCTCCTCCTTCCTGCCCATGATGGGGAAATACAGCAGTCTCCTGCCAGCGTCTTCCTCCAAGTATCTGCCACGTGCATGAGCACCAGGTGGGCTGGGGCGGCCTGGTCCCCAGGAACACGCAGGCCGCTGGACTGCAGAGCACACTGAGGACCCGCTTGGTGCCTGTCCTGCAGCCAGCAAGTCCAGACTCCACTGCCCACCTTTCCACGGATGGGGTGAGGAAGCAGAGGGAAGGGGAGTAGGGAAGGGAACCCGCCCTGCAGGCAGCGCCAGGGGACCCTGTGCAGCACGACAGACACCCACGGGACTTCCTTGGTGGTCCGGTGGCTAAGACTCTGTGCTCCTAATGCAGGGGGCCTGGCTTTGATCCCTGGTCAGGGAACTAGAGCTCACATGCCACAAGGAGACTGCATGCCCCAGCGAAGACTGAAGAGCCTGCCACTGCGACTGGGGATCCGGCACAGCCAAGTAAATAAATACTGGAAAGAACGATAGAGAGGCAGACATGCCCAGCTCCTCAGTCAGCTGAGCTCTAAGGCCCCTGCCTGAAGTTTCAAAAACTGCCCAGTAGGGGAACTTCACAGCACTGTGGAAAACTGCTGTTTCCGAGTTCCCTTTTAGGAGACAACAGGGGCCACAAAAACCCTAAATGCTTTTCTTTAAATACCTTAAGAGGTGGTGCTTGGGGAGGATGTGTGCGTGCGTGCCAAGTCACTTTAGTCATGTCCAGCTTTGAGCCACGCTATGGACTGTAGCCCGCCAGCCTCCTCTGTCCATGGGGTTCTCCAGGCCAGAATACTGAAGTGGGCTGTCACGCCCTCCTCCAGGAATCAAACCTGTGTCTCCTGCTGCTACCTGTACTGCAGGCGGATTCTTTACTGTAGAGGCACTGGGGAAGCCCTTTTTACGAGCTATTATTATCCTTTATCCAAAGATGCATTCACATCAACTGACCAATCTGACCTGACAGCCCCCAGTCAGGAAAACCCCTCCCCGCCTATTCCCCAGGCCATTAAAGACAGAACTCTACAGAGCCTCAAAGAAAGTTCCCCCAGGGTAGCTCAGTCCTGGAAGGAGACGGAGAAGAAATCCCCTTTTGTGGGTCTCCTTCTTTAAGAGTAACTTAATCAGATACTCAAGGCTTGTTTTAGCAAATGACAACAGCCTTGTTTATCGGGCATTTTCTTAAAACCAGGTTGGAACAATAACAGCAATAAGAAAGAAAAAACTGGCCCTTGCCACTTTCAAAGAGGCCCCCAAATCTGCTCTCTTGAACCCCTAGATGTGTGACTATCATCAGGGGTGGAAAACCTAGAAGTTTAAACCAGATGGAGAGATAAGAGAGCAGTTTCAGCATGTTCTGATGCAATCCCATATCGACAGGGGCCCACAAGCCAGGAAAAAAAAAAGGAGCAGCAGGCTTTCTCAGCACTGAAAACAGGGCCCCCACCCCCTTACAGACACACTGCCTCCCAAATCTCAGGCTGCTGGCTTCTGCTGTGAAGCTCACTAATGCCAGGCGGCCTGCTGGGGAAGGGGGAGAGAGAGGAGAGGTCTGCTAGTTAATGATAAACAAATCTGGCCACTTGTCCTCACCCCCCTCTGAGGCTGATCCTGTTTCACTTTTACATTTGCAGCGGCAGGCTCTGCTCCGAGCTGGCCCCCATGCTCCTCCCAGAAAGCATTCAGACCCCGAGGCTCCCCTCCCTTCTACAGAAAGAGGCAGCAGCAAAAATATAACCCAGTTCAGGCACATCCTGAACCAGATGTTTAGAAAAGCTTGGCGAAGTTGAGACAGGAGTTTACACAGCTAAAATGGGCCTGGTGCACTAATATTCAGCATGCAAACCTTACCACCACGCGCGGCACCCAGGGAGGCTGCTGATGAACAGTATTGAAGCAAATTTAAACCTGTTTCCACAGCCCAAAATGTTTAACAAATCCCTGCCAGCTTGTCCTTTTGGCTCCCTCTTTCAAGTCAAACTGTTCTCTCACAGTCCTGCTGGACTCGCTAGGAATTTATCCACCTCTGGGAGGCAAAGCTTTTAAACTAAGGTGAATGAACCCCAGGGGAACCAGAGGCTCATTCAGAGCAGCAATGCTGACTGGGGTACCTGGACCTCACAGCCAGCCAGGATCCTGTCCTCCTTTCCAGAAGGCCCCAGAGGCTGGGAAGCTTGAAAACCACATACAGTTGGCTGTCATCTTACCCTGACAGCGCTTATAACCTCAGCAGAGGGAGCCGCCATGCAGATAGCAAGGCTGATGGGAAAGGGGTTCTCACTCAGGCTGGGAGAGACCTGGGCAGCCTCTGGGCCGCGTTCCTGACATCAGATGGAAGTCGTCTGGCGACACCGGGCGCCCCGAGCTGTGTCAGAGCTTGCTTACCTCTGCTGATGCGCTGCTTCTCTCCAGACAGGATCCCCGGCGTGTCGATGATGCTTATGCTGTCCAGGACCGGGTTGGGCAGCTGGGCGCACATGAACCTGCATGAGAGCAAGAGCCCGGAAGAGTGCGGTCAAGATTCGGCTATCGCTGCTCCGGGTGAAACAGCAGTGATTTCTGAACTCCCTCATCTCTGCCTCTGGCTTCCCTTTCAGAAGCAAGGAACCCAGAAG
Organism: Oryx dammah; assembly: GCF_014754425.2. Classification (NCBI taxonomy): domain Eukaryota; kingdom Metazoa; phylum Chordata; class Mammalia; order Artiodactyla; family Bovidae; genus Oryx; species Oryx dammah. Next base: position 41,559,344 of record NW_024070199.1, read on the forward strand.
AGGTTTCTCTACTGTCTTAAGTTTCCAGGGGCGGGAGTCCCTGACGGTTGTGTTGAGGATGCTGCAGTTCCACTGCCGGCACGAGTTCAGTCCCTGGTGGGGGAACTGAGATCCCGCATACCATGTGGCCAGAAACAAAAGGTTCTGGGGCGGCCAGCAGATTGCTCGTATTGTCTTAACTGGGAATCCAACCAGCGGGCTCCAACTGACCCACATCAGCACTTCCTCACTGAGCTCTTCCCCCCAGAGTTCGAGAGTTCAACATCCAAGTTGCTGACGTGTTAGCGAAAACTGCATGCACAACCTTCAGGCACCATTCAAATCCAGAAGGAAGGGAAAGAGTGACAACCGGGACCTTGGAATTGCATATTAAGATTTTCAACCACCTGGCTAAATTTCCACACACCGAGAGAGAGGGTCCTTTCCTATACCTGCTGGGGCCAGCCCTCCCTTCCACCCAGCTGCTTGGGTGAAAGGACTGCGGTGGGCAGCCAGCAACAGCCAGGGGACCACACAGGCTGGTGGATGGTGGGGCAGGGAAGCACAGAGACCAAATTCTCTGAAAGTCAAAGCAGATCGGGGAAGAATGAAGCCAGAGAGTCGCGGGCGAGGGCTCAGTTCTGTGTGCCCGAGTTCCCACCGAGCTCAAAACAGCCCAGAAGGACTGTCCCATCTGATACCAGAGATTCTTGACTGGACACAGAGAAGTCCTCTAAACACTTCTCTAGAAAAGGTACTTCTCTAGAAAAGGGCCCATTGTCTAGGAATCTGAGGAGATTAGCTTCTCTCTGTGGCCCCATCCCCCTAAGGGACTGCAGCCCACAGGCCAGGGACGGCTGGCCGGGGGCAAGAGGTGCTGTCTGCAGGCACAACCGAGCAGAAGCAGCTGACCCTCAGGATGAAGAAACCTTGGGCCTCATCCTCACCGTGCCAGCAACAGAGCACATATGCTGTAAATAAACACACAACCTGGCACTCCTGCCAGGGAGTCAGCGGAGAGAAAACCAGAACGGGAGGATTTTCAGCTGGCTCTGAGAAGCAATACACGTACAACGGCCTTGTCAAGAGCCTAGCCAGTAAGTTGACATCTGTACGGATCAGGTGCTCTGCAAAGCCCGGGGAGTGAGGCCGAAAACACGAAAGGGAGCGGGCAGTGTAGATGCGTCCCGTTCCATTTTCTCACCAACAAGGATGTGCTGATTTCATCTCAAGCTACAAGTACCAGTTACAAGTACTCGGGCTGTGCCCTGCCTCTGATTTGAGTCTTAGAGCAGCCACTCAGGGGGAAGAGGCCGCAAAGTCAAGTCCATGACTCAATGAGTCTCTTTAAGGGTGCGGGAGAGGCTGTGTCAGCCAGTGAAGAGCCCCCTTTGTGTGCCCCGGCTGGCTGGCGGCGCTGGTGTACTACACGGGCTGACACAGCCTGGGCCTCGGCTCCAGCGCAAACCCACATCCCCACCCTCGGCTGAAGAGGCCCCTTCCGGTGAGATTGTTAGTATTCTGGGACCCTCTGGCGATGAAGCGGTGGCAGAAGGAAATAAAAGCATGGCTCTGGGATCCTGCGGCACCAGCAGAGATAGTCAGGGTACCTTTCTTCGACCTAGCATTCCTGACTGCTGGTTTTTTGTTTTTTTTCCAAGGAGAAGCAGCAGGAGGAGGTAACTGGCTGCACAAAGGCAGACAGTCGGCCCTGCAAGGGCGCGACATTAACTTGCTCCGTGGTGAACTCGTCAAAGGCTGGGCTCCCTGAGCAGCGGTTTCCTGAACGAGATGATGTCTAAGATCCCTTCCAGCTCTGAAACTTTAGGTCTCCAAATTCAGAAAACAGGTCATACATCCACTTCTCCTTACAAAAAAGGTCTGCTCTCATAATCAACAGTGGATACCTAAGGCCAGCAGAAGGAGATACACCTCCCTTCTTCTAGCCTCCCAAATTTCTCCAGACCTAAGAGTGCTCAGAATTCCCAGCCTGGCAGGGAAACTTCCCACAAGACTGTATGGCGCCCACCAGGTGACAGTCAGCCAGCTGCCCATCTATAGGTACAGGTCTCAGACCCCAGTATCTCTCCGAGGCGGGCTGCCGGCCAGGAGGACCCTGCCTCTTCAGGAGTCTCACTCCAAGGGCTTTACTCTACTCTGGCCCTGACTCACCAACACCATAAGCCATGAAACAGGAAGGCAGGTTTAAATGCCCCGAAGAGGCAAAAAGACGACAGAAGCCCGCCTGTCTTCTCAGTTAAAAGGTCAGCTCTGCACACGGAGGTTGGCCTGGCCACTGGCTGGGATTGAGGGCAAGCTGGTCTACCCTGTGGGGCTGGACAGTGTCTGGAAAGGAATGTGATCACACAGGGCGGGGACCTTCTGGAAGGCAAGAGTCAGGGATTCCTTCCGAGGCCCCTCCCCAGAAGGGACTTTGAAAGGCATGTAAAGTCACTCCTCTAATGGAGTTTGGCAGAGAAGACAATTTGTGAAGTCTTTTGGTATGTCCCCTGGGGCGTGGGGGGCGGATTTTAGAATCCCCATTGAGCCAGGACCTTCAGTTCCTTTCGAGAAAAGTGAACCAGGCTGTAGTGCTCCTGAGAGAGGAGGCTGATGTATTTCATTCATAGGGTCCTGAAGGTTAAACCTTTACAGGGTTACCCTCATTTACCCATTGAACTGGGAGACGGAGGCCCAAGTAAGTTAGGGAACATCCTAGGGAGTTTACAGGGGCTGGAAATCTCATTCCAGGGCTCCAAGGGCCACGGCCTGGCAACACAGACCCTTACCCCAGAAACCTTTAAAGCAGCACAGGCCCTTCAGAGCTGCCCCTGGAAGAAGTGCTGGTGCTCCCCGCTGTCTGCTGCCTCTGCAGGCCGCCCCAAACTCAGCAGGCCACAGCAGATCTCCCCGGTCCCTCCTCCACAAACCACCGGTCTCCAGGGAGGCACACCACACTAGCAAAGTGAATGGCTAGAAGTTTCACTGTATTTTTCCAGGTCACTTAAGAAACAGACCCTTGAAGGGAGGGGGTGAAGGGAATTGGTCTCAATGAATTAGGTGCGCTCAGCCTTAGTGAAGGAGGTGGAAACCAAGACTACCTGAGCGATGTGAGGAGTCTGGGATCTGCCAGGGTGGGGGTTGGGAGTTAAACCGATAACCTGGGAAATTCGGGGGAGGGGAGCGGGGGGAGACAGAGCCGCGGGAGCTGGCGACACCTACTCGCAGACCCCCTTGGTAAGGGTTTTCTTTGGAAAGTGGCAGGGGACCCAGTTCCGGGGAGTGGTCGCTGAGGGGTCTCGAGGGGGTTTCGGACAAAGAACAGCGTGGGCAGCGGTCACCGGACGGTCCGGACCCCGGCGGCCCCCTCCCCCACATCCCGGGTCGAGGGGTGGCTACCTGTTGAGGAAGGCGTTGCCGAAGGCGTTGAGCTTGCGGAAGGGCCGCCGCGGGTCGACGACGAGCGCGTTGCCGGGCACCACGCCCTCGGTGGGGCCGTGCATGACCGCGATGAAAGAGTCGGTGGTGGGCTCGGGCCCGATGCGCATCCCCGGGAAGTCCTGCTCAATCAGGTGCCGGATGAAGGTGGTCTTGCCCGTGCTGTACTGGCCCACGAGGAGCACCATGGGCTTGTTGTCGAAGTCGGCGTCCTCCAGCGCGGGCGAGTGGAACTCGTGGAAGCGGTAGTGCTCCTCCAGGGGCAGCAGCTTCTGCGCGTACAGCTGCCGCAGCCCCTCGGACACCGTCTGGAAAAGCTCCGGCTCCTTCTTGCGGCGGGCATCCTTGCTGACCCAGCTGAACATGCTGCTGGACGCCGGGCTGGCTGCTGCAGGGCAAAGGGGCGGCTGAGAGCCGGGCGAGGACGCGGAGCTGAGGCTGGGCCGGGCCTGCCGGCTGAGGGGGCGGTGGGGCAGGGGGGCGGGGAGCGGCCCGCACTGCGCAGGCGCACGGCGCGGCCGGCCGAGTGCCCTTCTGCACAGTGGAACGCGCGCCTAGCCGTGCGCTCTTTATAAGGTCCGGCCGCGCGTTCGAACGCGCGCGCCGCCGCCACTCGGGGTCGCGGGGAACTGGGAGAGGGACGGAGGAGCCCCGCCCGCGCGCTCCGCGCCACGTCCTCTCCTCCCCCGCCTCTCATTGGCCGATTGCAAATCTCGCGAGCTCCGCTAGTTCCGCTGCGCGCCCCTTCCCCCCCGCCCTGGCCCGGGTGCCGTGGCAACCGCACCTGTTTCGCCTCGCCCCTTGTGGGGGCGGCTCGCGGAAGTGCTGCGGTCGCGAAGGCGACTGGCCAGAGTGCGGCGCGCGGAGGTCCCAGGGTCTGCACGTCTTCCTCCCCCGCGAGATTCACAGTTGGACACCCCAGTACCCTGAATACGCGCCCCACCGCAGCTCCCTCAATGGGCGGCCCTCCGCCTCCCACTCAGAATCCCCAGAAGCAGGGGAGAACCCCGGGTGCCATGAGCCTCCTGTCTGCACTGCCCTTCCTTGCCGCCTTCTCTCGCCCCTGCTTCCCTGACACTCCTTCTCATCCCCTCGTCTTTTGTCTGCTCTGGGAGAGGGAGAGACAGCAATGAGGTAGTGGAGAAAGCTGAGAGAGTAGACCCTCCAAGGCGGGGTGGTGACTGGGCAAATAAAAATGGAAGGGAGGAGGCTGGTGGAGAAAGTCTAAGCCGTCTCAAGAGACCTGAGCTCCCCACAGGCCAGGAATTGGGAGCTGGACGCTAGCAGTGGAGGACACATATGACACAGGACACGTGAGGGAGAAGAGACCGTCTCCCTCAAGAGGCTGCTTCTGAGGGTGGGGAAGTGGGATGAAGAGGAAGTTAGGCCCTCTGGCACTTCGAGTTTTGAGGAAGTTAATCAGAAATTCCCTATGTAGGGTGGAGGGGAAACGTGGGGCAACAGTGAAATCTTGTGGGAACCCAGGGGGAATTAAAAAACCCCAATACTTCCGCTTTCCTCTCTGGGTCACCACCAGATACCATGCTTTACTCTGACCTGTGCCTCTTCCCCTTACCAGTTCCTGGCTCTTCCGTTAGGCTCATTCCCCCACCATCATCCCGGGCCACACATAGGTCCCCTTGGCTGTCCAGGCTGGTGAGAATCTTCAGTGGGTGATGTCAGAGCTCTGGGGACTGTGATTGTTATGTAACCGGTATCAGGACACCAAAGTGGCAGGGGTGGTGGTGAGGGAGGCGCTCCTGGTAGATGTAAAATGCACCTGGGAGCGTGAAAGCCTCCCATCCAGCTTTCTGGCTGCTGGGAAATGCGGGAACCTGGAGGGCTGGGTGCCTGTTATCAGGCACCTGTTATCAGGGAAGAGAGCAGGCTGGCAGGCTAAAAGGACAGATGCAGGAACTCACATCTGAGAATCAGCAGACTATCAGGGGAGCTGAGTCAAGTGGGAACCAGAGGGGGCCAGATGGGAGTTTTGCTCACCCACCCCTTGTAGGATCAGGTCTCAGTGTCTTCTGAGGGAATAAACCACATTAAATTGATTGCCTTCCCTCCACCCCTCACCTCACCCCATTAGGGAGCAGCTGAGTAATTCCAGCCCTGTCTGCAATCTTAGCTTTCTGACTTAACTGCTTTTATTTGGGACTTCATTAGCATTCTTTTCATCAATCACAGTAAAACACAGAAACCACGAGACTCTGGCTTTCTCCTCAAAAGAGGATATTGAGACTCCTAGGCAGGGCTGTCACCCGTCCAGACTTCCGGGGCCAGCCTTAGAAGCCAAAAGGACTTGCTTCCTTCATAGTACTTTGAGGGGTCCGCCCCGGAGATGCGACTTCTGGGGTGTTCCAGGGAAGGGCCTGAGGCGGAGGATCCTGAAAGAGGTGGTTGTCTAATGGCCTGAATGAGGGTGCCCGAGCTTGTCCCAGTAGCTCTCACACTGACCTGTCATGGTTTTCACGTCTCCCTAGAGCCTTGTATGCTGGGAAAACCCAGTCCTAAAAAACGGAAAACAACAAAATGTTCCCAGGTTATTTATAAACGAAACCAGCCCCTGTTGGTTATGTATGGCCACTTGACTTTCTCCAAGGTCTCAAAGGATTGGAAGAAGGGATCTCTCTCCCTTACGAGGCTCAAGTGTGTGGAAATTAGTTTCCCCAGTTTCACTGAGTTGGCACCTGGGTCCTGGGCGGCTTCTGTATGTAGTGATGCCCCAGACTGTGAAAATGTCCTAACTTTCTTTCCTTTTTTAATTTTTTTGTAGGCTAGTTTCTATTTGGTGGGAAGGTTTCATCAGACATGAATGAACCATTTCACTTTTGGTTTCTCCCCTTTTACTTTCTGTTTTTGCCTGGTTCCCTGACAAAAGGGTAAAGAAGAATTCAAATATTTTCCTTTTGCTCAGAAATGATGGCCATTCCCCGACTCCCAGTGTTTCTTCCTTCAAATTGGCATACACCCCCTGCCAAACCCTGTCTTGGGTGATGCTAAGTCTCCTCTGCTCCCAGCTAGCAGAAGGGGGTCAGCTGCTTACCCTCCAACCAGTCTGCTCAGCCCCATGATGGCCTGGTCTAGAGCAGTGTCTATATGGCTCCTAAAAACAACTTAAAAAAAAAAAAAAACAACAACAGTTTTTCTCCAAACATAGCAGAAGCATCAGGCTGGAAAAAACCAATAACACACAGGTTTGTCCCCGGGATCAGAAGTGGTTTATTCTTTCCACTGAAAGTTTGCATATAAGCACAGTTTTCTTTCTCTCAGTCATGAGGAATAGATTTGGCCAACAGGTCACTTTTGCCAAAACAAAATAAAGAATTATGAACTTCCCTGGTGGTCTAATAGTTATGACTTCAAGCTTCCAGGGCAGGGGGCACAGGTTCAATCCCTGGTTGGAGAAGTTCCACGTGCTTTGGGGTGTGGCCAAAAAAAAAAGAACCAGGGAGTTCTGTTCTGCAGGCTGGGGGCTCCAGCACCAGCCAGAGGGCATCCTCTCCACCTCTACGGGCCCCTCTTTGGAAGACTCAAGGACGTGGCACTAGGCACTAGGGCTCTGGGAGGGTTGCTGGGCTCCAGAGGCCCTGCAGGTGTCTGGCAGCAGTCAGGATTTGGTCCAGCTTGGAGGGGACGGTGTCACGGCTGCTCAGGATTTCTGCCTTCAGATCCCAGTGGGAAAAAGCCCAGAGGTTCGGGGATATTGAGTGACTTGCTTGAAGTCACCCGGGTTGAATGAGAAGCTGGACCTTTGGAATCTTAACACTGTGTTCTTTCCACACCCAAACCATTTGAAGTTGCAAGGTCAGACTGGTAGCAGAGCAAATCAAGAGGGTCTGAAGAGCCTCTGCCCAGGTACCAGCTGGGGTGAACTCTGCCCTGAAGCAGGAGTGCTCGCTCTGCGGCCAGGGGGGGCCTTGCCAGGGTGCTGTGTACGTATAGCCACGTGCTGCTTTGCAGAGCTGAGCTGCAGAGGCCTCAAGCACTGTTGATTGAAACTACACTGCGGGCTAGAGGAAGCCACCCACTGCTGGGCTTCCAAACGTGTGTCCCAGTCTCAGCGGCCTCTGACCGTATCTTGCAGGAGCTGCCCATCTGATCTCAGGGGTGTGGTTTTTACCTAAACTCCCCGGAGAGCTCGGCTGCCATCCCACCCCTGCTCTCCAGACCTTTGCTGTGGACACATCACGTCTGGGGACTTCCAGGGAAGTGGTTTATCATTTTCACGTGAGAGTTCTGCCTTCTACAGCGATACCATCAGGGGTCCCTGGGCAGCGTCTTTGTTGTCCAGTCGGTGAGACCTGTCCCGCTCTTTGTGACCCCATGGACTGCAGCATGCCAGTACAGCATGTTTCCTTGTACTTCACCATCTCCTACAGTTTGCTGAAACTCATGTACATGAGTTGATGATGCTATCCAACTATCTCATCCTCTGTCACCCCCTTCTCCTGCCCTCAATCTTTCCCAGCATCAGGATCTTTTCCAGTGAGTCAACTCTTCGTGTCAGGTGGCGAAAGTATTGGAACTTCAGCTTCAGCATCAGTCCTTCCAATGAATATTCAGGACTGATTTCCTTTAGGATTGACCGGTATGATATCCCTGCAGTCTAAGGGACTCTCAAGTTAGGGTGTTGGGATCCCCTTACTCTACATTGGTGAAAATGGTGGTTGTGACCCCGATGTCCCCGTGGTCTCAGAAGACTGAGAGTGCACGTGATGTGTGCGGATGCTGCTGCCTGGCTGGCCACGCTCCTAGCCCTCCGTGGGGGAATGCCGCCACTTGCCTTTCTCATGTCTTCTCCAAGCGTGTTCTCCTGCTCCAGCTGCCTCTTCCCTCCCCACAGCCTCTCTCCCCTGTTTCCCCATGACTGGGGGCTGCCCTGAACCTCACCATGGGCCCCACAGGCTGGGGACTGGAGAGTAATTCTATCTCTAATTGTGTGCCCCACTCAGCCACCATGGCACAGAAACCTCTTTGTCTTTAACAAGCCTGCCCCCTGGTCCCTGGCCCAGCCCCTCACACCTATACCTCGGTGTCCCAGAGCACCTCCAGTCCTTTCTGCTACCCAACACCTCTCTCCTCCTTTCCCCAAATTGGTCTCCACCCAGGTCACTCAGAGCTGGGTGGTCCACGCAGCCGCCCCAGCTCACCTTCCCTGCCAACAGTCGGATTCTCACCTCCCTTTGACCTTGCTGGAACATTCGTCTGACCTAGCCTTCATCCTGAGCTTCAGGACAGGTCAGGGTCATCTGAAAAGGGACCGGAAGTGGGGGAGAAGGGAGGGCTCATATCTGCCCAGGCTCCATGTTCGGTCCCAGAAGTATGTGCTGGGGCTTCTCAAGGGGCAGGAATGCAAAGGGACCCTTCCTGGAGTTGGAGTCGAGCCTTCAACTGGTACCTCCAGATGGTACTCCAACTGGCACCATCCAGTTGGGGTGGTGCCTCCATCTCCTGCTCACCCAGCCTGGCCTCCTCCCCTTTGGTCCCAGGTCCTCCCCCTGCAGGAGCCCTTTCAGTTCAGTTCAGTTCAGTTGCTCAGTCGTATCCGACTCTTTGCGACCCTACAAATCGCAGCACGCCAGGCCTCCCTGTCCATCACCAACTCCCGGAGTTCACTCAGATTCACGTCCATCGAGTCTAACCCTTTGGTAATGTCGGTAGGCAGAATTCTGAGATGCTCCCAAGATCCCCCACCCTGGTGCACACACCCTGTATAAAGCCTGTGAATATGATTAATATGATTCTTGCAGCTGGTCATGTTTGATGGTACAGTGGACTTCAGATAGGTTATTCCGGTGACCTGACCTCATCACACAAGCTCTTTAGTTTTTGGTTGGTTGTTTTTGGCCCCCCACATAGCATGGGGGACCTTAGTTCCCTGATTAGGAGTTGAAGCCATGCCCCCTGTAGCGGAAGCCCTGAGTCTTAATCACAGGAACACCAGGGAGGTCCACACGAACTCTTTAAAAGCAGAGCTCTGGCTGGTGGCAGAGGAAGAGACTCAAATTGCAAGAATGGCAAAGGGTGTGTCCTTGTTGGCTTGAATTAGAGGGGACCACTTAGAGAAGAATGTTGGTGCTCTAGGAGTCTAGAGCAGCCTTCAGCTGACAACCAGCAAGGAAATGGAGATCTTCTGGAGCCTCAAGGACAGGCTCCTGACCATCCCTGCCAGCTGACAAGAACAGGCATGGAAGCGGATGCCTCCCAGAGCTCCCAGAGAACTCAGCCCGGCCAACACCTGACGTCAGCATTCGAGACTGGACTTCTGACCTACAGACCCGTGAGCTAATAAGTGACTACTGTTTTAAGCCACTTAGTTTGTGGTTATTTGCTGTGCGGCAACAGAAGACTCCTACTGCAACGGATTTTTTTTTTTTTTTGTCAACCACCCGTTTATTGGATTGGCAACTCCTGGCAACAGGACATGAGAAGAAAATGAAAGGAAACTAGAGTGATCGTGGAGTACAGATAACCGGGAAAAGTGAAAGTGTTAGTCGCTCAGTTGTGTCTGACTCTGTGACCCTACGGACTGTAGCCCGCCAGGCTCCCATGTTTGTGGAATTTTCCAAGCAAGGGTACTGGAGTGGGTAGCCATTCAAGCAGATATCAAACTGAATATAAAGTCACCTGGTTTCACACACACACACACACAAAAGGACTCTCAACTGGAGGTGACTCTTCTCCCCAGGGGACACCCTTGGCAATGTCTGGAGACGTTCTTGAATGTCATAGCTTGAGGGATCTGCTGGCATCAAGTGGGTGGAGTCAAGAGATGCGGCTAAGATTTTATAAGACACAGGATAGCCCCTACAGCCAAGAGATACCTGGTCTCGACCCAAAATGTCAGTAGGGTGGAGGTTCACACACACAGACACACACACACACACACACACACAACCAGCCGCTATGGAGAAACAGTGCAGCCTAAGAGCCAAGTGCATTACCAGGTTCAAGTCCTATCTTGAACCTAATCTTTAGCAAGACTCAGGGTCTCTGGGACAGGCTGTGTAAAACAGAACTAAGGACAGCACCCACCTCCTAGAATTAAGTGTTAGTGTACAGAGTGCACAGGACCACAAAGGCAACTAACTCGAGTGCTTACAGGAAATGGCTACAGGGCTATTCTTGCATCAGAGGAGCTGGGGCAATTTTGGTTTTGTTGTTGCTGTTGTTGTTTAGTCACTAAGCCGCATCCAACTCTTTGTGACCCCACGGACTACAGGCACACCAGGCTCCTCTGTCCTTCATTATCTCCTGGAGTTAAACTCATGTCCACTGAATCATTGATGCCATCCAATCATCTCATCATCTGTCGTCCCCTTCTCCTCCTGCCTTCAGTCTTTCCCAGCATCAGAGTCTTTTCCAATGACACAACTCTTTGCATCAAGTGGCCAAAGTATTGGAGCTGCAGCTTCAGCATCAGCCCTTCCAATGAATATTCAGGGTTAATTTCCTTTAGGATCAATTGGTTTGATCTCCTTGGTTTATTTCTTTTAGTTTACTTCCCTACCTTGTCCAAATTTTATATAATGGACATATTTGATTCTCTCTTTTTAAAGTTTTCTTAATGGGAGGGGAGAAGAGGGAAAAAACTAAGGGACATTCTACAAAGCAGCTGCCCTGTACTCTTCAAAAATGTCGTTGTCGTCTGGTCACTCAGTCTTTTCCGACTCTTTGTGACCCCATAGACCTCGGCACGCCAGGCTCTTCTGTCCTTCACAAATGTTAAAGTCTTGAATAACAAAGTAAGGCTGTGGATTGTTCCAGATTAAAGACTAAAGAGACCTACCAACCAAACGTGAGGCATGATCCCAGCTCACGGGGACAATCAGAGACACCGGAAAGGGGCCGGCATATCAGATCCCAGGGTTGCATCAGAGTCGCATCACGGATGCCAGGCCTAAATTTGGTAACTACTGTGGTTGTGAAAGACATGTCAGTTTTCTTAGGAGATACATGTTGAAATACTTGAGGTAACTTCCTGCCAAATGATTCAGAAAAAAAAAAATGTGTGTGTGTATGAGACAGAAAGCAAATGTGGCAAAATGACAGTTACTGTGAATCTGAGCGAAGGGTATATGGATGTTCATTGTACTTCTCTCTCATCTTTTCTGAAAGTTTCTTGACTCTTAAAAACAAAAAGAAAGGAATTCCCTGGAAGTCAGGCATAGGTTGAATCCCTGGTCGGAGAACGAAGATCCGAAAGCTCCCGAAAGCCAGCCGCTTTGCGCTGTAACAAGGCACCCCTCTTTCAGGCACCATGTGGCCTTGTCCAGTATCTGCTCCCTCATTACCTAGTAGTACCAAGGTACCTTTACAGTCCACCGGATAATCAACAGGATTCTACTCATGCAATGGAGCACTGTGGGCACTGAATGAATGGGAACAAAATACAGCTCCAGGAACCACCTGGCGTCCACTCGACCCAGCCGCAAGTTTCCACTGATTCAATAAACGACCCCAGGCCAAATCAACACACACTGTTTTGGGCTACGTACCTGGGTGGTATACTGCAGAGAAAGGCAAGGAAATGGTTACGGTAAAGGTCAGCATTGCGCTTACCTGGGGAGCTTCAAGGGGTCACCTCCAAGGACACCTGCAAGGAAGCTCTGCAAGGCAGATTTTCTTATCTTCAATGGTGTAACACATGGACTCATTTTATACTCATTGAAATATATAGTATACATTTGTTTTATACTCAAGTAACAATAAACGTCCCACCAGAAACGTGTGAGATGCGCGCTGAACGGTCACCGGGGCCCCGCCGCTGCGTGCTGGGTGAGGACGGTGTCCCGCGGACCGGGAGGGGTCCGGGCGGGGCGGGGCCGAGGGATGGCCGCTGCGACCAGGGCTGGGCGGGGAGGCGGTCCGGGGCGCCCCCTGCTGGTGGCCGCTGGGAGTATGGCTTGCAGAAGAGCGGGCTCCCGGGCCGACCGCGTGAATGCCAGCTTCCCCTTTCTGCACCCACCGTTGCCCCTGTCACTCCTTCTGCCCCTCCAGTGCTCACGACCTCTTCCTGGGCTTCACCTCAGCAAAAGGTGAGCTCAACTCACCTTCTTCAGGGAACCTTTCCCGATCAAGGCCACCCAGCTCTGACCAGTCCTTCCTTGACGTCCTTTCTTTGAGGGTGGACAGTTAATCTGTGTGTACTCTCAGCCATCCTAGTCAGCATTGCCTTGGTCCATGGATGAGTGGAGATAGTGAGGAAGCGGCTGGCTGGAATTTACTGAGGCCTCCTTCCTGCAGGCTCTGTGCTGACTGCTCCAGGCGTCGCCCCTCCCCCAAGCATCTTCACTCACTCCTTCAGCGTGCATTTATTCAAACACCTACTCTGTGCCACTCTCTGAGGCTGCAGGAAACAAAGTCAGTGGCCACTGCTCCTAGGGGTTCAGTCTGCGGGCAGAGTAGCTGGGTGTTGTTGATGGGGTGTAAGGGGAGCTCTAAGACAGGCCACACAGCACCCTGGGGACCAGTGAGTTGGGGAGAGGGCGAAGCCAGCTGGGAGGCGTCCTAGAGATCTCCAGGCTAGGTGAGATGTGCGCAGGCCTGGGGCCTGCTGGGGAAAGGCCACAGGTCAGTGGCGATGGAGGAGGCCGGGGGAGGGAGTTGGGTCTGCCTCTGGTCTCCAAGAGCCATCAGAGGGCTCCGTAGAGGCAGGTGGAGGAGTAAACCCAGAGCAGGAGGCTGCCTGCCACCCCTTCCCCCGGAAGCCAGCACTCTAGGCCTGGGGCCTGACAGCCCCGAGAGGGTCAGAGTTCAGATCCTCCACACAGCCAGAGTATGTCGAACACCTACTGTGTTGGGCTGCCAGGCCAGGGAAGATGAATGAGTCCCAGACTTTGCCCTCAAGGAGTCTGGGATCAGCACAAGGATAAGATAAGCTCTTAGAGCTCTCAGCCCCGCACAAAATGAGATAAGAAGGCAGAGAGAGAGGGCCAAGGAGCTGGTGCAGGTGGAGGGGAGCAGATTGTTCAGTTATAGGAGGGTCACCCCTGAAGACCCTCAGCAGAGGGGATGGGGCTGACAGGACACGGAGAGCAAAGCTGTGTATGGGAAGGAGCGAGGGAAAGGGGCCGATCCTTGGCCAGCCGCGCCAAGAAGGTCGACTTGCTCTGTGACTTTAGCGAGATGCTCACCCTTTCTGAGCCCATGTTCTCATCTCCCAGACCAGCCTCACAGCAGTTACCTCACAAGGTTGCTGGGGTGATTCCAGATGATTGATGTAAGCAAGCTCCCAGCACACAGACAGGGCTCAAGAACATTCCATTTACTAAGCAATTTGGACTTTATCCCTAGGTCTGTGTTTGCAATGTTTAAACACTGTTTTAGCAGCAGAAACCTTTTTATTCAAATGAAAATGTTCTCAGAACCCCATGTTATAAAACCCAGGCAGGACTGAGGCTACTGTGGGAGCTGGAGCCGTGCTTCTGTCCACGGTGGGGCCCTGGGCAGTCAAGAGAGCAGAAGGGGTGGGCGGAGCAGGGGCCTGGCTCCTGGGGGGCTCCAGCCCAAACTGAAACCCAGAGTCCTTGGCTCCTCCTGGCCACATTGGACCGTTGGCGGTGCTTCCTCAGGGTGCAAGGTGGAGGCCTAGGGTCGGTCCAGACAATTATTGAGCACACATCTCGGCTCAGCTTGGGCTGGGGGCTGAGCTCACAGGTGGGGGGGAGAACAGAAACACAGGGAGAATGCAGTGCTTGGGGGAAGCATGGGGTGCTGGGGGTGCTCGCTGGGCACTTCCGGTCAAGTGGGCTTTAAGAAGGCTTCCTGGAGGCAGCAAATGATCCAGCAAAGCTTGGAACGGTTATTGATAGTAAGTAAGCCTGACAAAAAAGCTGGGAAGGGTGCTCAGGCAGAGGGAACCGCACGGACTGAGCACAGAGACACACAGCACAGCCGATGGAGGTGGGGCCCTAAAGCAATTCATTCATTTTCCCCACGCAAGCAGGCAAGTGGAAAGGCGGGGAGGGGCAGACTGTGGTAGACAGGTTTCATGGCCCACCAGGGCACCCCCTGCCCGCCCCTTCCCCTGCAGGTCCTGGTGGCTGGCATTGAGGCGAACATACCTGTGACCTATGGAATTGGCAGCCAGAGGGGACACGAGAGCACTGGCTGTCAATTCATAGGTCAGAGCCCTGTGCACTCGCTCTTGGCAGCCTGCTGACAGCCCACTGCCCTTCGCCACCCTGGTCCCGGGGGTGTGGCCATGGGGGTGGGGGTCCCTGCTGGTGTGTGCTGGGCAGTCGCCGCTTCGCCTCCTCCGTGGGCGTGGCCCCCACCCCAGATAACAGCAGCCCCACTGGAACTAGTGGTACTTCCACATGGAGTTGCTGTTACAGGGGGTGGGAGCCAGTTGGAGGCCTGGGCCCTGTCCTCACGGCCCTCGGTCCACAGTCTTTTTATGGAGGCTCCTTATCATCTGGGGCCCACACCTGGAGTCTGATGCCAGCACTCCTTCTGGGCGAAGTCCAGGCTCAACCCCAGATCTGCTCATAAAGCCGGGAGTGGCTCTCGTTTACAGCTCCTGGGCAGCCTTTGCCCACTGACACCCCACACCCTCTTCCCAAGTTCCTTGTTTCCTCATTTCTTTCCCAACTAGAGCTGGGCCCCAGGTTCAGGTCTGCCGCTGTGGCCGCCACTCTCTGCCCTTTGCCCACCCTTCCTGCTGCAGCCATAGGGCGGAGACACAGTGAGGGACCACTGGGCATCAGCGATCTCCAGGGACCTCTGAATGCCCAGAACCCTGAGGAAGGCGCCAGACATGAAGCTGGAGATGAGATGGAGAGAATGGTGGGGGGACAAGAAGGGGAGACAGAGAGAGTGGGAGTGAGGCAGGGGCGCAGAGAGGGCGATGAGAGGGGCAGGCAGAGAACCGGAAGCAGACAGAGCTGGGGGGTGGGGAGCATAGAGAACCAGAGAAGGTGCTTGAGACATCACCCCCCACAGAATGCGAAGAACAGGGCTATCAGCCGCTGCCTTCTGGGAGAGCACTCAGCACCTCAGTGGCCCAACAGCCAGCAGGGTTCTAGGAGCTGGGTGACCTTGAGCAAGTGGCTTAACCTCTCTGAGCCGCTGCTGGTTCTCATACCAGGGCGTGTGAGGTCACCCTGGCCGGCGCTATTGCGGAGCCACCTCCCCTTCCAGCTTTGGGTCCGTTCCCCCAGTGAGGAGAGGAAGCGAGTGTTGGTTGGGGTCCCTGAGCTGACCCAGGGCCCCAGGGGAACAGCCCTCTCTCCTGCAGGGTGTTCACATCCCCACTAAACAGGCTCTGGCCCCTTACAATAGTGGTCCTGTGAGGCCTAGGGGATTCTTTGGAGAACCCAAAGCTTCTGGGGAGAAAGCGGATCTGGGACTCAGAGCTTTTAGAGTGGACCCAGGCTATGGACCCCTTTCCCAGCAGTGGAAACCGGCCCTGGGGGGCAGAGGAGGCTGCCCAAGGTCACAGAGCAGGTTCTTTTGAAGACCTGCAGGCAAGACCAAGTACCTGGTTTAGCAGAGGCAGTAGCAGCGGCAGAGATCCCCCTGCCGTCCACTTAGGTTTCCATAGATGGAAACCGAGGCCCAGGGGCAGAAACGACTCGCTTGGGTCACCCAGGAGTTGCCTCGGGGCCCTTCCTTTCTTCTTAGAAGGGCTGGGCTCAGAAGCATCCAGGGTGGGTGGGCAGAGGGGCTGCAGGGACCTAACCCCACAGGGAAGGCTCTTACCTGGGTGCTGGGCTGGCCCTCGGGGCACGAGGAGGAAGTGGGGCCACTCTGGGCCCAGCACCTTTTGAGCCGTTGGCCCAGCCCCTGGCTGCAGTTAATGATTACCCTGTCGCTTGTCAATACAGATCACAAGTGCAGTTCGAAGGGCATCAAACCCTGGACTGTGCTCGGGCAGGGTGGGGCAGTTCCAGGAAGCATCAGTCTGGGCCCCACCTGCCTCTCCTGGTGGCATCAGATCCCAGCCATCAAAACCCCGCTCCCCTGTCGCGGCGCGGCCTATCACCCCACGCGACGTTGAGGACCCTGGGAGCCACTAGGACAAAACTTCTGCCCACTCACTTAGGGACCAGGTCCTCACTGAGGAGGGCCCACCAGGGACACAAAGCGGGTTGGGGGGCTTTGCTGACACCCTAGCAAGGTGAGCAATCTCTACGCCTCAGCCTGGGCCTCAGTTTCTCCACAGGCCCTCCCATCTAAGCACAGTGCTCCTGGAGAACTGGGTGGGGAGGGGCCCAATGGAGCAGCCCCTTCTTCCTTGTTCACCAGAGACAAGGCAAGAGGTGTGGGGAGGGGCGGGCGATAGCCATTTCCCCATCCCAAGTGTTTCTGTGCAAAAGTCACTGTCAGGCCCCCTTCCAGCCAGTGTTGTCCCCAGTGCCCCTTCCCCTCCAGGGTAGAGCTGGGACCCCAGGGCAGAAGTTCCAGTCACCTGAAAACCTGCTAAGGAAAGCAGGTGTGGCCCCAGAGGGCCCAGCCTTTCAGGAATAGCCTTGACTGACCCTCGTGGCCCCTGGGTTGGCTGGGCAGATGACTGGGAGGGGCCTGAGGCTCAGAGACCAAGGGCGAGGCCTCAGGTCACAGGGTCGGGGCCTCGGTCCCCCTGGGGTCCTGCACAGTCCTACCCTTTGCTCTGGTCCAGTGCCCTCCCAGCGCCCCAGGGAGGGCTGGATTGGGCTTTTGGGGCGAGGGGCCAAGAAACGTGGTCTGGGTGAGGTGGGTTCCAAGGACCATTTCTCCTTTCCTCTCTACTCAGCGCCCACCAGGTCACAAGTGGTGCCAGGGTGGCAGTCCCCTATGAGAGGGGCGAGGGGCCTAGCGCAGGAACAGGGCAGCGGAGGGGAGGAGCAGAGAGGCAGGCAGGTGGCTGGGTTTGAGGCCAGGGGCAGTGGGTGGGGTGGGGTGGGCAGGGGGCCGTTCACCTGCCGGGTGGGTGGAGAGGGTGTGGCAACCCCTGGTGGTGAGCTGGGCGGTGCTGGGTACAGAGCGGGGGACGGGGCAGTGCAGGTCGAGGCTGGGGCACTGCAGGTACACAGGAGGGGCTGGCGGTGGGCAGTTTATTCCACGTCATGCAGACACTGACCCACACGCTCAAGGAGCTTAAAAATACATTGAGCCACACGGTGTCCGTGCCCCCATCTCCCGCTGAGACACAGAAAGACACTTGGCTGAGTGGGTCCGGGTCTGAGAGCCTCCATTCTAGAACAAGGCAGCGATGTGGGCCCAGGTGGTGGGGGGGGGCGTGGTGTCCTTTCTCCCGGGAGGAAAAGTGCAGAGACAGGGCCGAGGCCCCAGGCAGGGAAGGTCCACTCTCACAGCGGTTGGCAGCGGGTGGGCCCATCAGGGTCCTTTCTGGTCCGTTTCTGAAGGCCTGGCCCATCCGGCAGGGGGCCGCAGCACTCCGGAGGTGCCCCTGGGCTGGCCGGGCGAGGTGGGGTCCTGGGGCCTGCGCTCAGTCCCGGGCCTCGTCCAGACGCCACTTTAGAGCGTGGTCCTTGTGCGCATCGGGGAGGATCTGGTTGCGCATCCCTCCCAGCAGGTTGGACGTGGCCTCGGTGGCCAGGATGAGGGGCTTCACCACGGTCGGGGGCAGCTGGCGGATCACGCCCCCCACGGCGCCTGTCAGCCCTTTCTGTTCGTGGCCCCGAGACGCCACCTCGCAGATGGTCTGAGCTGTGTCCAGGATGCCCTGTGGAGGCCAGCGGTCAGTGCGGGGGTCCGTGGCGGGGGTGTGGGTGTGGACGCGGGACCACTGGGGGCAGGACTGGGCCTCCTTACCTCTCGAACCGTGTCGTAGGCCTTGGCCACGCCCTCCCGGAGGTCGGCAGGCTGCTGGCCCTTCCGCAGCCTCCGCACGGAGCGCTTGTCCTGCAGGGAGCGCGAGACGGGCGCCGCTGGGGACAGGATGTCATACACCGTCTCAGCTGTGGCCTGGGGGCGTGGGGGACAGCAGATGAGGAGACAGGACCAGGAGGGAGCCCACCACCCCCCAACAATCCCTGCCTCCCCCACAGCCACACTGTACTGGGCTGCTCCTGGGGTCCTGCCAAGCTCCCAGCCCCCAGGGCAGGGGGCTTTCGGGTGACCTCATGCCTCCTGAGGGGACTCCCTGCACGTCCTCTGGACCCACACCCCTCCTTCAGCCCATCTGGGGGCGCCACAGACGCAACCCGAGCCCAGCGCCTGCCCTCCCCAGCTGTTCCTCGTGAGCTCCAGGGGCGGCCTTGACAGAGACCTGGGTTCCCCTCTCCCACCCCCATCGTCGTTCCCCTGACCTGGCCGGGCCACACCCCAGCTCACTGCCCTGGGAGGGCCTCAGATACCTGCTTATCCCTCCAGCCTCCTCTCGAGAGATCCTGCCTGCCCCTCCCCAACTGTCCCGAGGATCTGCACGCTCCCCCCTCACTTCTGAGGATGGACACAAACATCTGTCCGTCCACCTGCTTCTAGTCTAGACCCCAGGGCACTCATGTACAACTGCTCACAGGATAACCCCTGGGTTTCCCCCCAGGCCTGGTGAAGCACAAGGGTCAATCTCTGGTTCATTCAAGAGAACCAGCCCTCCCCCCACATCAGGACAACGCCATGAATGGACACCTAGTGGGCTCTAAAGCTGGGGGCCTGACGCTCCCACACAGGAGCCACGGGGGCTCCAGGCCGGTCACGTGACTTCTTGTCTCTGTGATTGTTCCTCCTAAGATCTCACACGTCCAGACTGCCCATGCTCAGTAGAGCTATGAGGAGGGAACTGGGCACCGTGGAGCAGAGCCTCCCCACCCTGGACGCTGGGGGTCCGCTCACCTGGATAGCTTGCACCAGCCGGTTGCTGAGCTCCAAGGCGGCCGAGGCTGTGGACGAGCCGAAGGAGGCAGCGCCGCGCTGTAGTCCCCGCATGAGGCGGCCGTCCTTCCTGTACTGCTCGATGGGCAGCCACAGCAGGTCCCGGAACCCCTGGACTAGGGGCACAGGGTGGGCAGAGATGCCCGAGGCCGCCCCCACCTACCCTGCTGCGGGAACTCGTCCACTTAACTCCCCAGAGTGGCTTCTAGGCTGCCCGAGTATGGCAGTTTCCAGAGCCTCCAAAGTCAGATACTCACAGAGCTGGACGACCGAGTGCATGGGGCCCACGCCCCCCAGCAGGCCAGGCAGCTGGTTCTTGCGGACGTCCTGCAGCCACTCATTGAGCGCGTAGCCCAGCACCTTGTCTACACCCAGGAGCCTGGGTCGGGGCGGGGAGAGGAGGGCAGGGCGGGCAGAGCCCCTCACTGAGGAGGTCACAGGGCCAGAGGGACCCAAGGCACCCAACATACCCCGCAGCTCCACCCAGCCCTGTATGGAGGGACTGACTGAGCCCATGTCACAGAGGACAAAACTGAGGTGCCAGAAGGGTGAGGTCTTGGCCAAGGCCCGAGTCAGGAACAGAGAGAGGGCCCTGCGAAAGGCCTGGAGGCTCACCCATGCCGGCAGCAGAGCCGCTTTAGCTTCAGCTCGGAGCAGTTGAGCTGGGCCAGGCCGATGAGGAGACCTGCGAAAGTGCCCTGGCGAGGGGAGAGGAGCTGGAGTTTACACCCTGGGGCCCCAGGACCGGCCCAGCCCCCCCGGAGCCACTAGAGGCTGACAGTGGCCGGTATTGCCTGGGCCCCTGGCCTCCTAAGGCCACGGCAGGATGGGAACCCGACAACCCACTCACCACCTGGTCCATGGTGACGTGCTTGCCATGGTAATCCAGCCAAATGGGCACCTCAGACGTGAAGCGGAACTCCCTGGGTTAGGGAGTGGGGAGAGGGTCCTGAGGTCACTGGCCTGGCCCCTTGCAGCCTGGCCCGGGGTCCCCAGCCCAACGCCCTACCTGAAGTAGATGGGCTGCTGCTCGGTGGGGGGGACGCCGTGCCTACCACCTGCGGCCTCCTGGGAGCTGGTGGTCTCCACACCCTCGGGCTGCCCTTCCTGGGGGCCGCTGGGTGGGACCGGGGTCTCAGGGCGAGCTGGAGGGGAGATGGCAGGGACAGACTGGGGGTGGGCCCAGGCATGGCGGTGAGGCAGGAGGCCCGGACCACCCCCTCGCCGGCCCAATTGCTCACCTTCGGCAGAGTTCTCTGCCGGGACCACGGGGTTGATGCTGGCCGCCAGGGTGGTGAAGAAGTCCCTGAGGAAGAGCAGGGCATCCTGTGGGGAGTGAGGGGGTCAGACTCAGAGGCTTGGGGGGCAGCGGGCTCGGCTCAGGCTCCGTCCCCATGCAGCCCGCTCACCTGATCCACATTGAGCCGCAGGGGCAGCAGCGAGACGCGGAGGCAGCACTCGGGGCCCCCCAGGTTGGTCACGGGGGCCACGTGCAGCGCTTTGACCTTGAGCTGAAGGCAGGAGGTGAGCTCTGGGCCCCGCTGGGCCTCAGGCCCCCACCTCCCCACCGCTCACCCAGCTGGTCCTGCAGAAGCTGCTCCCTCAGTGAAAGCTGCCTGTGCCCCCACCCTCCAGGACTCACAAACGGCTGGGGTGCGGGCGGACCGCGGGGCCCGTACCATGTTGGAGTGGGTGCGCCGCGGCATGCGCTCGCTCGTGTGGAGATACAGGAACTTGTTGATCTGGGAGGAGGCCAGCCGGTCGCGCACCTCCAGCTCCTGCACGATGAACACCTGGCGGGACAGTGGCTGCTCCTCCAGCTCCCGGCCAGGGACGACCGGGCCTGGCTCCGCCGGGTACGCCTCGTGCTGGAAGCTCACCTGCGGGGCGCACAGCGGCCTGAGCAGGCACTCCCCACACTCTCAGCCCTCCCCGCCCCCCAGTCTCAGCCCCACGCAGCTGTCCCGCCAGCCCAGCCCGGTTCTCACAGCGCCCCGTCCCCAGAGGGGCACCTGCACCCCCATCACTCTCGAGGGCAGACCCCGGTGCGGTCCTCCCCAGCATCTCTCCATCGCCATGGCTGTCAGTCCTGCCTCCTCATAATCCCTCCAGTCCCTCTGCACTGACACCTCCGCAGCCGCCCCTGGCCGCGGGGCTGCCATTCCCCCTCCCCTGAACACCCCCCCCACCCCCTCCAGCCCCTTCTCCTTCCACCCAGAGGGACCTTCGTGAAGTGTTCGCCCGCCCACCCCACGCCTGCAGACTCCTCCCTGAGGCCTGGCCAGGCCGTGCTCTCCCTCCAAGCCCGCCCTCGGCCCTTGCCCTTGATGTGCGGCACCCTGGCCTCTCTGCCCTTGGCAGGCCAAAGCCTCCCTCAGCCACAGGCCCTTGCCCCGGTCTCTCCCCATCACTCAGCGCTGTCACCAGCTCCCTGGCCTGTCTGGAGTCCTAGGCGCCCTTGCCACCCCTCTGAAGCACTTAGCACCAGCGCCCTTGAGAGCTCGGGGGGTGGGTCTGTGTGGGCTCGCTCTCAGTAAGCAGCCCTTGACCTGGCCCTTGACCCAGCACCATTTCTCAGGCCACCCTGGCCCGCTGTCTCCCTTTTGGACACTCAGTGCAGCAGCCCATCCTGTGGTTCTTTCCGCTGTCCCTCTGGTAGAACCCAGAACCGCCCGTGGTCTTCAGGGCCTACGCAGCCTGCCTGGGGTCGGGTTTCCGGCCTCGTCCCCTACTGCTCCCCTCCCTTCTCAGCGGCAGTCCCGCCGGCCTCCTTGCTGGTCCCAGAACACGCAAGGGATGCTCCTGGCTTGTAGCCCTCGCGCTGTGCCCTCTGCCTGAAAACCTCCTCCTGGCTCACTTCCTCACACCTTTGTGCAAAACGGCACATTTCCACGAGGACTTTCCAGCCCTCCCCAGTGCTCCCTGAGCCCTCTCTCTGTTCACATTCCCCAAGCACTTATCACATTTGAGTATATGTATATATAGTCTTTGGAGGCGGGCATGGCAACCCACTCTAGTACTGTCGCCTGGAGAATCCCATGGACAGAGGAGCCTGTCCACAGAGTTGGACACGACCGAAGTGACTTGGCAGACGCGCATGTGTAGTCTTATCAGGCTCCCTCTACTATGACACAGGGACAGGAAGGCAGGTTTCTATCTGCTTTGCTCATCGCTGCCTCCAGCACTTAGAACAGCAGAGCAGCAGCTGACCAAGTGCACGACCCACGGGTTCCGTGGAGTGAAGCGCTAGGTGGGCAGCGGGGAGGGGAGGGCCTGTTCTGGTCGCCCCCCAGTCTGCCTTCTGTGCCCGAGCCCCCGGCTCACCTTGCTGACCCCAGTCTCCACCCCCGCCTTCTGTGTCTGAGCCCCCAGCTCACCTTGCTGACCCCAGTCCCCACCCCCGCCTTCTGTGCCCGAGCCCCCGGCTCACCTTGCTGACCTCGGTCCCCACCCCCGCCTCCTCTGCCTGAGCCCCTGGCTCACCTTGCTGACCCCCGTCCCCACCCCTGCCTCCTCTCCCCGAGCCCCCCACTCACCTTGCTAAGCTGGATCTCCATAAGGACGTGGTGCTGCCTCCCACTGCCCCCCTGCGCACGCCAGGAGTTCTGGGGCCGGTTGGGGCCGGAGCTGCGAGAAGGGGAACTCCGGGGGCCTGAGAGGCTGACCCTTGCCCTGGGCAGAGGAACAAGGAACGAGTTGACTCAGAGGGAACAGCCTTCCCACGTTCCCTCTGGGGCCAGAGACCCTCCCCCTGGGAAGTTGGCGGGGCATGGGGAAGAGGAAGCCTTAAGGCCAGAAGATGAGGCTTGGGTTCAAGGTCACCAGCTGCCAAAGGTCAGAACTGGACCCCAGCCCAGGCCCCATCTCCTGGGGGCCCCACTGCCACCCGCACCCACTCCTTCTCACCTGTGGCCAGGGTGCGGGCCAAAGTCTCGGCCACCATATAGGTGCCAGACAAGGGAGACCTCACGCAGCACCACTCGACTGCTGGGCACGGGGAAGTGGGCAGGTGCCCGCAGCAGGTCCGTGCTGCCCAGCGGCTGTGCAAAGTGCCCATCCTGCACTACGATGGGGCCTGGGTGCAGCTGCGTCACCACGGGCTCCCCGTCGGCGGGCTGCAGGGGGGACACCACGTGAGCACGTGGGCACAGCAGCTCCCCCGGTCCAGGCCGCGTGTTTCCATCCTCACACCCCTCTCCCCTATTTCACAAAAGGGGGGTCTCACGGGCCATGACCCAGAGGGACCTGAGTGCCCTGTGCTCCTGCCAGCCCTGCCTCCCTGAACTAAGGTCTAGCTTGCATGCGACAGTGAGCTCGGGCATTCCCACTGGCACTGGGCGGCCAGGAGGCCAGCACCCTCACAGCGAGTGGTTCTCCTCCCCTTCCTGCTATCTGCCCTGCTCCTCTCCCTCCCGACCCTCAATGTCCCCACCCCTCTGCCCTGGACACCATGCCTTGTCACTTCCTCTGGACCTCCGTCAACTTCTTCCAAGCCCACAGTGAGGGCTGCCTTCCCAGGGAGCCCTTCTCAGCTCTACCTGTGGTTCCAACCCTCATCCCCGCAGATGGAGACCACCTCCTGCCTCTCTCACAGTGGGAGCTCTAGGAGGGCCCCAAACTGAGCACCCTCTTCCTGGCCCTGCCCAGCCTGCCCACCACACACCAGGATGCCCAGGCCAGGAGCGTCCAGGATGCAGAACTCATCGCTGTCCAGAGTGTCTACATCCCCCTCCTCTTCCTTTTCAGCTTCTTTGGCCCCGGAACGGGACCTCAAGCTGCCAGTGGGGGCCCCAGCAGCGGGCGAGGGGGGTTGGGCCCCACTCCGTTCTCCGGGGAACAAGTAGACCGACACTGGAGAGGCCTGGAAGAAGGGGCTGCCTGTGGCGGAGAGAGGGGCCAGTTGAGGGGGCTGCCTGGTGTGGGTGCTGACTTCGTGTGGTGACCCCACTGCACCCCGACCCCACCTGAGGCCTGCGCCAGCTCCCGCAGGCTGCGCTCAGTGTCCAGGAGGGCGTCCGTCAGGTCCCGCTGGTTGATGAGGGCCGTCTCCACCGGTGGGCACGAAGGCAGGGAGGCGGGGCTCTCTGAGAGCTGGGCCAGGCAGGGGGCACTGGTGAGCTCCAGTTAGGAGAGAGGGGCAGGCCCCAGGGCCCTGGTGGGGGCTGCGGCAGGGGAGGGGCCTGGGCGGAGCTCCGGGAGCGGTAGGGCCAGGCCTCACCTGCACCTTCTGACCGGCGATCTCTGTGGGGCTGGGCGGCTGGGGTGGGGGGTGTAGGTCCCCCGCGCTCGTCAGGTACTGCAGCAGGTTGATCAGCAGGGCACAGGAGTCAGCGCAGCTGTGCACGTGCATCACATTGTTGGAGCAGCGCAGCTCGAACAGCGGCTGGCTCTGCGGGGCGGGGCGGGGCGGGGGTGAGCCCTGGGATGGTCAGTCAACAACCCACTGGACACATGGGCACACTCAGCCTGAGGGGAAGAGGGGCTGTCCGAGGAGGCACGGGGGCTCTTCTGTGCCTCCAGGCTCCCAAGTCCTGCACCTCAGCCCAGTCAGCCGGGGCCTGTTAGGGGGGGGGGTTTAGTTGCTCAGTCGTGTCCGACTCTTGGCGATCCCATGGACTGTAGTCCACCAGGCTTCTCTGTCGAAGGGGCTTTGCAGGCAAGAGTACTGGAGGGGGGTGCCATTTCCTTCTCCAGGGGATCGTCCCCACCCAGGGATCGAACCTGGCTCTCCTACATCACAGGCGGATTCTTTACCAACTGAGCCCCCAGGCCTAGTAACTGTCTTTTACAGACAGGGAAATCAGGGACCCCCAAGGGCTACCTCCTCAGGTCCTGCTCTTTCTGGGCTACAGCTGCCTTGTGCTGGCGGGGTTCCTACGGAGGGATGTCTGCCTAGGGCCGGACCCTTCCCAGGAGGGCGGGTAACCACAGGAGAGGGCTACCAGGGACTGTGACCTGAGCCCAGGCCCCGGGGCAGAAGCAAAAGAGAGCAGGTGGGGGACAGTGATGCCCTGAGGCTCTGTTGCCCAGATTCCTGCTCTGGCTCCGGGGACCTGGGTAGACCCTGGGAGCAGCCACACTCACCAGTCTGTCATCAGTGTTCCCCTTCCAGGTTCTGATCACAAGTTCCAGGAGGTCAACATCCACGACGCAGACGTAATCTAAGGCAGAAAGCAGAAGAGGGCCCTGTTGCCTCCTCCTACCCAGCCCCGGCCCTGGTGGGAGAGTCTAGGGTTTGAGTGGGTGCCGCCCTGGTGTGCGTGAGTGTGTCTGTGGGCACTGAGAGCCTGACCAGCAGCTGGGGGAGGACATCTGACCGCTCTGGGGGTGGCCAGGCCACAGTCCCTCGGAGGGGAGGGAGCCCAGCCTAGGCCCTGCCCACCTCGCCGCAGATCCAGGGTCTCCATCTCACACTTGTCGGACAGGTACAAGGCGGAGTCGTCGAGGATGAACCTGGCGGGGAACAGGGCTGAGAAGGGCCGGGAGCCGCTGCAGGGCCGCAGCTCCTAAGAAGGTAGGGCTCATAGAGACAGGCAGAGGGGGCCCTGACAGGGCCTCCCAAGCTGACAAGAAACTAGTGCTGGCCCTTCTCTGGCCTCAGTGTTCTTGTCTGTACAATGGGGAGACCACAGGCCCAGCCAGCAGGCACTCAGGAACACTGGGCAGCATTTCTCTTCCTGCATATCTGTCCAGCTCCTCCCTGGGAGGGAAATGTCCTGCTTTCCCCCTACTGCTTCTATATATGTAAGAATAAAGCTAATCTCAGATCCTGAGAACAGAACCTGGGCCCTCCCAATCTGTGGGTTCTGCTTCTGAGGACTCAACCAACTGCGGATCGCAAGTATTTTTTAAAAAATCCATTCTTGGTCAGGGAACCAAAACAAACAAACAAACAAAAATCTAGAAAGTTCCAAAAAACAAAACTTGAATTTGTTGCATGCTAGCAACTACTTACGTAGCATTTACACTGTGTTGGGTGTTAAAAGTAATCTAGAAATGACTTAGAGAATATGGGAGGACGTGCCTGGGACACATGCAAATGCTGCACCCTTTTTACATAAGTGACTTCAATGCCCCTGAATTTTGGTGTCACGAGAGGTCCTGGAAGCAATCCCCTGCGGATACTGAGGGATAGCTATCCATCTCCTTCCAGTCTTTTCTGTGAAGACATGGAGATGTATACAAACACACTCGCAAAAATCTTTAAAAAATATATATATATATATGGCTTTATATCTTTTTTTTTTTCAGTAAATATTATATGATGGAATTTTTCAATGTTACTCTTAAATTTGACTTTAATGGTTGGGTAGGCCATGTTTGGGTCAGGAAAATCTACTGGAGGTGGGCATAGCAACCCAATCCAGTGTTTTTGCCTGGAGAATCCCATGGACAGAGGAGCTGGACAGGCTACAGTCCATGGGGTCGCAAACAGTTGTACACAAATGAAGTGATTGAGCACAAGGCCACGTTTACTGACTGAGGTCGTAATCTGGGGTCACATAATGTGTTTACAAGGTTTGGCTATTTTAAATTATACTACGGAGGCTTTATATTTCACCCTTTTTATCCTTTCTTTTGGCTCTTCCCTGGTGGCTAAGAGGTTAAAGTGTCTGACTCTAATGCGGGAGACCTGGGATCAATCCCTGGGTCGGGAAGATCCCCTGGAGAAGGAAATGGCAACCCACTCCAGTATTCTTGCCTGGAGAATCCCATGGACAGAGGAGCCTGGTGGGCTACAGTCCATGGGGTTTTATCCTGAGGACGACCCCCAGAAGTGAGATTATCAGGCAAGAGCTCAAACGCTCTGCCTCAGAGGTCTGACTGCCTCTAGGCAGGGGAAACCTCGACTTCCTCAGAGAGGGATCACTCAGATGCACAGAAAGGCTCAGACTGGCCTGAGGACACGGAGCGGGCATGTGGGACCGTGGGGAAGGGGCAGCTACAGCCGACTTGGGGTGGGATGGACGGGGGGCTTGGGTAGGAGGAGCTGCATACCTGAGCAGGAAGGTAGCGGTGTCCATGACGATGTTGCTGGAGAGGGTGAAGGTCTCAGCAGTGACAAGGACACGTACGGGGAGGTAGAGGGGCCTGGGAGGGAAGGGGTCACATTTGGGCTGGGGCAGCTTCCTTGCTCATGAGAGCCTGGCCCCAGCCCCAGGCCCCTGAGCCTGGGTACCTGTAGTCCACGGCACAGGAGAACAGGTGGACGTGTAGGATGGTGATGACCGTTGGAGGCAGGTAGCCCAGCACTGGGTCATCCAGGACATCTAAGAACTCCAATAGCTTTGGGGGCCAGAGGAGAGGTACATGAGGGTGAGGGAGCTTCTTTCTTCCCCAACCCCCAACCCCAGCCCAGCCCCCTACTTGCTGCCCACCAGCTGTCCACCACAGCCTGGCCCAGGGGCTCTACCCACGAGCCAGCTCCAGTCCAGGGTCAGCTCTGGCCCAGCCCCTGCCCTCGCGCCTGCCTCACCCAGGCCTGGAACCCTGCCCGCTGCACCCCCTTGGCTCACCTGGGAGTGCCAGCTCTGCTCCGGCAGGGCCATGCGGTGGCGCAGGGTGGCCCTGTGCAGCCGCAGGGTCACCAGGAACTCCTGGGGGGCAGGGCAGAGTCAGCACGGGAGCCCCAGGGACCTGGGAGGCAGAGCCCTGACCAAACAGGTGGGCTGGAAGCAGGCGGGCCTGTACCTTGACGTTCCTGTGGGGGTCCAGCTGGATGCGCACCGCGGTGGACAGCATGTGGGGGCCCCGGCCTTGGCCTCTGCGGCCTGAGGCTCCTTGTTCAGTCACCCCGTCCTCTGATGGGTAGATGGTCCGGGCCAGCTGGGCCGGGGGAGCAAAGGCGGGCAGCTCCAGGCGACTGGGCAGTGGGTAGTCGTCCATGGCCGCTGGGGAGGTATCTGGTGAGCTCCCCTGCCCAGTTGGTGGACGGCCCACTCTACCCAGGGCACACATCCCTCCCAAGAGACCACCCCTGACCATGGACCCCTGGGACCCAGGGCAACTGGCCCCCAGCCCTCACACCTCGGTGGTAGAGCGCTGTCTTCTCCGCTTCCAGGCAGAAGTAGCCAAGCCCCGGCTGGCCTCTGTACTGAGAGACGCTGAAGATGGTTCCCTGTTCCACGTCCAGCACCAGCTCCCCATGGGCGCCCTCCAGCCGCTTCCCACACTCGTCCTGCAGACAGAGCGCGCAGCCTGGCCTCAGAGGCTATACTCGGCAGCCCCCATGCCCTCGGGGTCAGGGGGCCTCCAGAGCCCTGGTCTGACTAGGATTGGCTCTGGCCGCTCTCCAGACTGCTGCAGATCCGGGGCAGCACCCAGAGGAGAGGGGTCACCCTCCCTGTCTACCTCCAAGCATCGGATGGTGCCTGCTCGGACCCCGAGCCTTACCTAACCCTAACCCTGAGTGCCTTACAACCAGCAGGTGCTAGTAAGCGGCTGACAGGGCGTGATGGGACGGGTGGGGTGGCATGGGTGGGTCAGAGGGGCAGGTGGGTGCTAATGGCTGGGCAGGCCACACTTGGACCCCAGTGGGGCTTCTGTTTCGCACATTCCCAACTCGGAGCAGGCCTGGTTTTCCTGCCAGTGGGGGCTCTGGAGTCGGGGGTCCCTGCTCCTGGGCTATCGTCACCTCCTCTATGCCTCACCTTGGTCTCACAGTGGGCGGTGATCCGGCCCTTCAGCACCGTCACCAATGCAGAGAAGGTGCTCTGGGAGCGAGGGCTCCGGGACTCACGGGCAAGGGGCTGGGGGGCACCTGATGCCCCCACTGAGAAGTGGGTGTCCTCGTCGTCTGAGTCCGAGTCTAGGGTGAGATCCAGGAGCTGAGTGGCAGGGAGGCCTGGAGGTGGGGGGAGGGTCTGCCGCGGCCCCCGGAGCACCCTTCCTACCCAGCCTGAGGGCAGACTTGCACATCTTGAAGCTGTCGTGCCAGAGACCCGAGGCACCCGGGCAGCCGGCAGCGGGGGCGGCGGGGGCGGGGGCGGGGAGCAGGTCTGCGGGCTCCCACATGAGCAGGTCATTGTTGATCCTGGGAGGACGATGGGACCACGGCAGTGAGGGGGGCCCAGCCCAGGCCCTGGCCACCCCTGTCCTGCCCACACCATCACCTGTTGTAGAGGCTCTCGTAGACCTCCTTGCTGGGCAGGAAGACATGGGCGGCGGGCAGGATCACTTCTAGGCTACAGCGGGACAGCGCCAGGGCCCGGTTCTGAAAGGTCCTCATCTCCTCAGGGTCTCCAGGGATCACCATCTTGCAGGGGGAGGGACACGGGCGGGGAGAGCAGGGAAGGGGATGTGAGAGAGGTCAGCGCCTGCTGCCGGACTTAGAATCTGCTTCCTGAATGCCAACCGTCATTCACACGAGCCTCCTCTGCTGGGATGTATGACAGCCATCTTCAGTCTGGTCTGAAGAACTGACTGCGTGTGAACCCTGCTCCAAGGGGCCTCATGGATGTTACCTCCTCTATCCCCACGGCAGGCCCCACGAGAGGGGTCATTACACCCACTCTCCGGAAGTAGAAGCTCATCTGTTGTTCACTTTCCAGGCGGTTGGACAATCCTGAGATGACACAGCCACCAAGTGGCAGAGCCTGGATTCGAACCTAAGCCGTTTGGACCAGAGGCCAGGCGCTTAACTGCCTCTCACTTGACCCTCAGCACCTTCAGAGAAGAGGATCCCAGGGCCCAGATGTCCACTGCTGAGAAATGGCTGATGGAACGGGGTCACAGCTGTCCCACCAAGGCCCGTGGCCCAGGGCACTGCCCTCGCCACGGCCCTCACTCTCGGGCCCCAAAAGCTGCGGTGTTTCTGACTCTTCACTGACCAGAGATGATGGAAGACATGGAATTCTCACTGGCGCTGAGTCACATGTTATCTGGCCCTGCAGGTGGTCTTGTCCCCCTGGCCCACAGCCACCAAGTGGCTCCCGAGAGACTCAGAAGGCCTGGACCTCACCTCTTCCGTCTCGTACATGGTCCTCTTGGAGGAGAAGGGCGAGGGCTCAGGCTCCCGAAGGTCGCACAGGTTCTCAGCCGACAGCTCCAGATCCTCTCCCTTCTCTGGGGCCACTTCCCACTGTGCGTTGAGCTGGGGGTTGAGGGTCACCACTACCCTGCCAGGGCACAGGCCTGTCACTGGCCTGCAGGGCCTCCCGCTGCCCTCGGTAGCAAAGCCCTCCTCTCCTGTCTGCTCCTTCCAGAGCCCCGACTTACTGGGGCAGGAAGTACTTGTGCCCAGGGCTCTTGGGATCCAGAGCTTTGGAGACCCGCAGGCAGGGGACGGGCGGCTTCTCTCCATCTTCATAGGTGACTGGAGGGGATGGGGAGGGGTGGGGGTCGTCACTGCCACCTTTTCCCATCTCTTCCTCAATACCGGGTGGGTCAGTGGGGGCCTGGAGCCTTGCCCACAACTACTGTGTTTTATTGTTTATGGACCTGTGCCCTCCCTTGCACCCACATTCTGCCATGGCCCTGGGATAAACGGTCCATTCTGCCCACTGCGAAGAGGAGCCCGGGGAATGGAGGGCGCCTCACAAAGTAGATGAGGCGTGGACCCCACTCATGACCCAGCTCCTCTCGGGGCCCCAAGCCCCCCTCTCCCAGAGGCCTCAGCCCCCTGCCCAAGGGGTTGTCTCCTGGGGGAGTCTTACCATGCAGGTCAGAGCAGGTAAGTTCCAGGCGGGTGGGGGCTGGGGGACCAGGCCCACTGCTCAACTCTGACCGGAACTGGGGCTCAGTCAGCTCCAGTCTCAGCTGCTCATCCCGCACGGCCCGGCCCGCCCAGGGGTCCCGCTCAGGCCGCAGGTCAGCGATAGGGAAGCGCAGCTGCAGTGTGGCCCGGGGTGCTGAGAGCCGCACCAGCATGTGCTGCTCGGCTGCCAGAGGGGGCTCTGTCTGCGGGAGGAGAATCAGAGCTGCGGCCACCCCCCAACCCCCGTGGTCAGGAGCGGGAGGATCCGTGCCCCGCTTTCCACCCTGGTTGGGCCTCTCACCAGCAGGCCTGCAGGCAGCTCAGGAGCGGGTGTGGTGGCCTGGCGCAGCAAGGCAGCGAGCCGGTCCAGGGCCCCCAGTTCCACATCCGCCTGGAAGTCAGCCAGGTCCAGGGCCAGTTCTGAGTGACAACGGCAGGCAGGTGGGCGCCGGGGCCGGCTCTGAGGGGGAGGGTGCTCAGGTCAGCGAGGGCCGTGTGGCGGGGGAGGTGAGGGCAGGATGGGCAGGGGTCCCCTGAGCGAAAACAGGAAGAACACAGAGCCCTCCCAAGGTGTGAGGAGACGAGCTCAGGGAAGGACCCAGGAGGGGAGCAGGGTGTCACGGCCTGCTCGAAGCAGACAACCACGCCACCCAGAACCTACCACCCTCAGCCCTATGGGCTGGCAGGGCTTTGCCATGAAGCAGGAGAGGGGCTGAGAGGATGGCATGCATGTGGCCCAGTGGTGTTTCAGGGCTCCGGGGTGGGGGTGTGCTCTGGATGGAGCACAGGGACTGGGGGAAGGGGGAGGGGCAGAGAGGCACCCGGGGAGGCCGGTGGGGGCAACACCCACAGCATACAACCAGGGGCCCCAGGCCTGGAGGCGGGGGGACTACCTTGGGCACCCGGCGCAGGGTCTGCGTGTGGCGCAGGTGAGCGCAGGGCTGAGCCGAGGCCTGGGGTCGCAGGCTGTTGGGGAAGCTCAGGATCTGGGCAGGGACGGGGAAGATGGTGGGGTCAGGCTGAGCCCCCCGCACACACCCTCGCTGCCAGGCCCGGCCGCACCGCACGCGCAGGCTGTCAGCCCTCACCTCTGCGCACTCAGGCTCCAAGGCGCCCCTGGGCCACAGGCACTCCAGCACCTCCAGCTGCCCGAAGTGCATTTCTGTGCTGGTGACCCGCCGGCCCCTGCTCGTCTGCAGCTCCCAGGACAGCTGCACGGCGGCACCTGTTAGCCTACGGGGAAGAAGCCGGGCGTCAGAGGGAGGACTTCAGGGGCTCAGGGAGTCCCCTCATGCTCAGGCCCGCCTTGGGCTTGTACCGGACATGGCTGCAAGGACAGGCCCTCTGGAAGCGCGGTCGGAGACGGTGCAAGTCATGGGAGCCGAAGGACCCATCCATGGTGGCATCAAATTCGGCAAAGAAGTGGGTGGTGAGGTCAGGTGGTCCAGAAGACGGGGCAGATGTCTGAAGCAAGGTCAGGGTCACACCCCCCAAGGTCATCTTCAGCAGCGAGTCGGGGCGCAGGGTGTTTGAGGGGGGCACTGGGGCTGTCCTGCCTGAGAGGATAAAGGCTTCACCAGAGGCTCCCCAGAGCTCGTGGGGACCCCAGGTCAAGTGACAGTCAGACACTTGGACTCAGCGCTGGGAGAAGCCTTGACTGAGGTGAACCCTGACTCCAACCGGGAGCTTGGCCAGGCAGGGGTGACACGAAGCCTCGTTATGTCAGACACTGAGTCCAGGCTCGATTCAACGTGCTTAAGGAAACTGGACAAACTGGAGGTGATAAAGCACTTACCCAGTACCTGACACATATAAACTCTCACACATACAGCCTGGTGGGGTCAGATCTTATCTCTCATGAGAGGAGAAACAGTCTCCAAGAGTTTAAGTACTTGGGCCAATGTCACCAACTCTACTGCCTGAGCCCCCGGGGAATCTCCCAGTGTCACTGACTCTGAAATCCACGCTCTGTCTGTCACTTTGCCACCTCCCCTGAGTGTTCCCCCAGAACCAGGTCACCAGTGGTGGACCCCCAGGCCTCCTGCACACATATAAGCAACATGACCCGACATGGTGCGTTCCTCTAGCTCTCACTGGGCCGGAGAGTTCTGGGGGAGGGGAGGGGCGGGGCGGGCCTGGGGAGGGGAGGGGAGTCTGGGAGGACTCACCGGTTGGGGGCGCTTGGGCAGAGAGCCGGCGGGAGGCTGTGGTACTGTGCACAGAGGAGCCCAGATCTACGTCGGAGAGCGAGAGCTCGGACACAGCTGAGGCCACACTGCTTGTGAGGCCCGCCATGGAGAAGAAGAGGTCTGTGGGCCAGAGGAAGGGGTCTCAGAGACGGCCAGGCTCGGCCCTCTGACCTCTGCACCCATACCGGACTCCCTGGCAATTGCCAGGTCTAGCCCCGCACGCACCAGTGCCCTCCAGGTTGACAAGGGGGTTCGAGAGGGGGTCTGGGCTGAGGAGCTCAGTTCCAGTCCCCGCCTGCAGCTGCTGGTTCAGATCTTGTTCAATCAGCCACAGGTCTTCAGCACCGAGCGGGCGGCTCTTGTTCAGCTTGTCCACCAGGCTCTCGGGGTCTGCCAGGGAGGACATGGCCTTGTGTCAGTCTTGTCTGCCTGCCCCTTCCCAACCATCCTCACCCCCCAGACTACCCAGACGCCTCACCTGCAAGGCTCACAGCACCGAGCAGTTCCTGAAGCTGCTGGAGCTGCTGTGGGGTCAGGAGCAGGTGCAGGGAGCCCAGCTGTCCACACACCTCCAGCTGGGGGGGGAGCGAGCAACCACGGAGCTCATGCCAGCTGCTGCAGCCACCCACCTGCCCTCACCCGAGGAGGCAGCCTGCCAGCCCCCAGGCTGAGCTCGGCCACCAACTAGCTGTACGACCCTGGCCCCAACTTGACCACTCTGAGCCTCTGTTTCCATTTCCCCAGTTGCCTAGAAGGCAGTGAGCTCCCCTCTTCTAATGACCTCACTCTGTCCCAGGGAATACCAGCTCTGCTGAGAAAGATGCTGAAATGGGGTATACTTCCTTGTCCCCAGAGGTCTGGGAACCCACCTTGGGGCCTGGGAACGCCTCATTCTGCTTCAGTTTCACTGTCAGCTCCAGGCACCCTGAGCAGCTGCCGATCTGCAAGGGCGGCTCTGGGGGTCCTTCCTGGGAGATGAGATATAGGAGAGGAGGGATCAAAAAGATGCGGTCAAGTGACACTAGTGGTAAAGAATCCGCCTGCCGATGCAGGAGACGCAAGAGATGTGGGTTCACTCCCTGGGTCGGGAAGATCCCCTGCAGGAGGAAATGGCAACCTGCTCCAGTATTCTTGCCTGGAAAATTCCATGGATAGGGCAGCCCGGTGGGCTACAGTCTAAGGGCCCTCAAAGAGTCGGACATGACGGAGCACACACACGGTCAGAAGGGGTGGAGAGAGGCAGGTGGGTCAAGGGCCAGCGAGGACAGGGATTCGAAGGAGAAAGAGACTGTGAGGACCAGAGTCGGCCCACCTGCTGGGGGAGCTCCTCGAAGTGCAGGCGGACCCCCGTCAGCTGCAGCAGCTTGTGGAGGAAGGCAGGAGGCTGGTGCACATCCACCGGGGGTGCCTGGCTTGGGTCTCGCACCGCCTCATCGCAGTACTCCAGTCTGGGGAGTGGAGGATCAAATAGTGCTCGGGCCACCCGAGCTGGGGTCCCCCGCCACGCACCATATTCTAGAAGTCTGGGGTCAGTGACGTCTGGCCTGCCGAGCTACTGCACCGCAGCCAGGCCATCCTGGAACTCCACGGCCAGCTCTTGCTCCTCAGACCCTCGGCGTGTGACCTGATCTTGGGGGCCCAGCACCCTGGCCCTGCACCACCCAGCCCCTGGACACCACTCCAGGCTCCCAGCACGGTCCACCTCCCTCTGCCACGGCCACAGCCCAGGCCCACTCAGACTTGCCCTGACACCTCCGAGGAGCCCGGGATGGGGAGGCAGGCAGGGCCAGGGCCATTCAGTAGCCCCTCGCTCCCCTCCCCATTCACACAGCCCACCTGCTCAGCCTGCCCTTACCTCTGCACATGGGCCTCCACTGCCACGCCATGCTCCCCAGTGCCCGGCGAGTGCTCCACCCTCACGACAGTATCTAAGAAGGTCACCTTGATCCTTCGCAGTACTGAGGGGTGGGGCAGGGGGGTCTCAGGTCAGGCAGAGTGGTGAAGGCCAAACAGTTTCCCTGTCAGGCAGCAGGGTGCTGCCTGAGGTCCTTGCACTAAGGGCCGTGGAGGGGCCTACTCACCAGTCTCGATGGTTTGGGCGAACATCTCCAGTCCTTCCAGGGGCTGCGGTGGCTCAGAGGGCTCAGGCAGCCCATCCCGCAGGCACTCCTGAGCCAGCTGCATGCTCGTGGTCATGCACGAGGCCCAGCTCTGCGAGTCGGCGGTCCCCGGCCCTGCAGGTAGGAAGAGGGTCTCAGGGCAGGCGGGCCCAGTCAGATCCTGGGTGCCCAGGCCCACTCCCACTGTCTGCTCCCCTCCCCCACCCCCCACCTGAGCTTTACCCTCCTCTTACCTGGGCCCTGGCGGGGTTGTAAGGTGAGCTGGAGGCCTGCCACGTGCACAGTGCAGTGGTCGGTAAGCAGGGCAGCCCAGGGC
The DNA here is from genome assembly GCF_014754425.2 of Oryx dammah. Classification (NCBI taxonomy): domain Eukaryota; kingdom Metazoa; phylum Chordata; class Mammalia; order Artiodactyla; family Bovidae; genus Oryx; species Oryx dammah. The sequence goes on from NW_024070199.1 coordinate 41,594,909, forward strand.
ACGGCCACTTCAATGGAGCCCACGAAGCCTTCTACCAGCTCCAGTGGCGACTCCATAGACTCCAGTACCTCATTCACAGACTGGGAGCAAACAGGAGACAAAGCCAGCTCAAGGAACTCCCAAACTCAACTGTCTCCCTGGCTACTGCACTCCTCACCAGGCTGTTCCACCTTGGAGAGCACTCTTGCTCTCCCATCCCTCCACGTGCTACTTACCAAATCCTACCTTTGCTCAACGATCCCTACTCTTGGCTGCCCTATTACTGAACAGTCCAACACGCCCAGTCTTTTAAACCTGAGGACGGGGGAGCTGAAGGAGGAAGAGGAGGGAGCCAGGCAGAGGGGATGGAAGGGAGGGTTCCAGGCATGGGAACAGCACATGCAAAGGCCCAGCCAAGACTGCAGCAGCCCACGTTCACCTGGACAAGCACAGGGTTTAAGGGGAGTGTCCAGGAGAGGCAGGCCGAGGCTGACCTGAGCTGGAGGAGGACTCCCAGCTCCACCTGGTGTAGCTGCACCTCTCTGAGGCACAAGGCTAGAGCCTCCCGTTACAAATAGAGGGGCAGCCCCCTGCACCAGTCTGGGAGCTCCCTGGTGGCAGGAGCCCACCTGCCTTCTCGGTGTGACTCTAGGCACTGTGTGGTGCCACCCAGAGAGGGCCTCAGTAAACCTCTGTTGGATCCATGAATAAAATACATGGCAGAACCAGAAGGTCCACAGAGATCAAGTGCAAATTTCTTACCCAGAGATCCAAGATGGGGAAACTTGAGGCCTAAACAGAAGGGACTCGTCTAGTCCACCCAGTGTATTCTAGGAACTGAGACTGAGACCCGGGCTTTTCTCTTCCTCCTATCGCAGCGTCCCCAGGGACCAGGTTTCTCTGGGGGTCCACAAGGTAGGGGCTGCAGGCCTAGCAGCTTGGAGAAGGGTGGGCATATTGGGAAATAATTTGCATTCCACCAGGGGTCAACTCCTCCCTGGAGGCCAGGAAGAAAAGTAGCCTAGCTAGGAGTCAATTCACTCCCTAGCCAGAGGGCAGGGCAGGTGGGAGTCCAGAAAGACTACAGGTTTGGGCCAGTTTAAGAGGCTGAGGTTAGAGGTCAGAAAAGGTCTTCTGCATGGGGATTCACAGGTAAGAAGTGTCACCAACTCTTGGCCTGGGGGTCTCCTCTGCTCCACATTTGCTCAGGAAGGCCTGGTCTACCATAAAGCCCAACTGTTCTTGCCCAGACTATATTGAGGTGAGGCACACTGTCCGCTCCCCTAGAAAACTGAGAAGCCCCTGTCCTCATGGCAGCTTCCCTGGTGGCTCATTTGGTAAAGAATCCACCTGTAATTTGGGAGACCTGGGTTCGATGGCACCCACTCCAGTATTCTTGCCTGGGAAATCCCATGGACAGAGCAGCCTGGCTGGCTACAGGGGGTGGTCCATGGGGTCACAAAGAGTAGTATACAACTTAGCAACTAAACCACCAACCACCACCTGTCCCCTTGCCCACCCCTGTCGCTCTGGACTTGAGGGCTGACCCAGTGCCAGCCCTGGTCTTTCGCCTCTATGGGGAGGCTCCTTTGCAACTTCCCAAGTCAGCTGTACCATGAGTCACAGCTCTTTACCGCCCCCAGCCTCAAGCCTCTGACCCAGACCTTATTCCTCTCTGCTTGCCCAGAATCTCTCTCCTCTCTGCCTCAGGCCAGACCTCTCCACCTTTCCTCCAGGGCTTTCCTCTAGGTGATGCTAGATGCTGATGTCCAAGCCCCTCCCCAAACACCCATTTGGTCCATCCCACTCTCCCCAAAGCAGGAAGTAGGCAGCAGTGGCAGTCACACAAAGTGTTGATCAACAAGGGTGCTGACGCGGTTGTTGACATCCATATCCGGAGATGAACACCACCCACTGAGCCTGGGACGTAGGGTCAGGAGGTCAGGACACCTTTCCCACAGGGGCCCACAGCAGGGTCCTGGACCCCTTCCAGACTTCCTCAACCAGCTGTATGTCCCAACTCTGCCACATCCGTGGCCTGGTCCCACCTGAGCCCCCTAGTTCCTGCAATCCCTCCTCACCTTCTCCTTAGCCCCTTGACAACACCCTCAACTCTCGCCCCCAATTTGATACGCTTATCCTGTCATTCTCCAGAGACGTGACATCCGGCTCCCCAGCCTCAGTTTATCTTCCTGCGAAGAAGAGGCACGGACCTCTTCCCGTCTAGCTTCTGGCTCTGGACGCGACAGGCTGGGGTCCCTCTGACCCCTGGAAAGGGCCGGACGACCAAGGCCTCTCCACTCCGGTGCCTGGTCCCTTAGGTCGACCCTTTCGCAGGCAGCCTCAGGCCGCTGAGCCCCCGAGTTTGACCCTTCCCGGGTTCGGATCCTCACCCAGATCTCCAGATGTATATCCCGCAGGGCAACGCTGCCCTTGTACAGATCCAGGCTGAGCTGGTCCAGGCTGAGGTGCTCCTGGAAGAAGTGACCCAAGTAGTGGTGCAGCAGGTAGCGGCAAACCCGCTCTTTCACACAGTTCGACCATGGCCACAGCCATCGTGACATCTCGGGGACCGCCGGGACCGGGCCGCTTCCACTCGCCGCCTGCCAGCGTTCCCCGTCCGGTTGTGCTGTTCACTAGAGCCCCCGGCTCACCCTGCCGCTTCTCTTAGGGCCCGGCCGCCCCGGACGCCCGACCACGCCCCCCACGCTCACTGCCATTGGTCACTGCAAAGGGCGAGGCCTACTGATTGGCTGCGGGGGCGGAGCCTTCAGGCGCGAAAAAGGGACTGGGCTCCCAGAACGATATAGAGCTCCCGATATTGATTTACGCTTGCGTGTAAATTCTGTGTGGGTGGACCTTTAACCTCTCCTACGGGCTCCGGGAAGGCTGTAGCCTGAGGTGCCAGCCCTTCAAAGGAATGCGCATGTGCCAACTCGTCCAATTGGTACTTGGGGTGGTTGAAGAGGATTTAAAGGGACAGTGTCCCATTAAACTTAGTAAAAGCTTTCTAGAGGACTACGTAGTGTCAGAGCCCCAGAACTCATCTCTAGAAACAATTAACTGAAAATATTTGCATTTTGAGCATTACTTTGCTAGCGTGTGAGATGATTTGAACTGTGGTGTTGGAGAAGACTCTGGAGGGTTCCTTGGACTGCAAGGAGATCAAACCAGTCAGTCCTAAAAGAAATCAGTCCTGAATATTCATTGGAATACTAAAAGCGAAGAACTAAAGCGCCTCTTGATGAAAGTGAAAGAGGAGAGTGAAAAAGTTGGCTTAAAACTCAACATTCAGAAAACTAAGATCATGGCATCTGGTCCCATTACTTCATGGAAAATAAATAGGGAAAAAATGGAAACAGTGGCTGACTTTATTTTGAGGGGCTCCAAAATCACTGTAGATGGTGATTGCAGCCATGAAATTAAAAGACGCTTGCTCCTTGGAAGAAAAGTTATGACCAACCTTGACAGCATATTAAAATGCAGAGACATTACTTTGCCAACAAAGGTCTGTCTAGTCAAAGCTATGGTTTTTCCAGTAGTCACATATGGTTGTGAGAATTGGACTATAAAGAAAGCTGAGCGCCAAAGAATTGATGCTTTTGAGCTGTGGTGTTCAAGAAGACTCCCTAGAGTCCCTTGGACTGCAAGGAGATCCAACCAGTCCATCCTAAAAGAAATCAGTCCTGAACATTCATTGGAAGGACTGTTTCTGAAGCTGAAGCTCCAATACTTTGGCCACCTGATGTGAAGAACTGACTCATTTGAAAAGACCCTGATGCTGGGAAAGATTGAAGGCGGGAGGAGAGGGGGACGACAGAGGATGAGATGGTTGGATGGCATCACTGGCTTGATGGACATGCGTTCGAACAAGCTCCGGGAGTTGGTGATGGACAGGGAAGCCTGGTGTACTGCAGACTGAGAGACTGAAGTGATTTGCATTTTGCAAAACGCTTAACCTTTCTCTATCTCATTCCACTCTCACAGCAACCCTCTAATAGTCTCTAATGTAGAGACTATTGTAACCATTTTATAGAAATGGAACCAGATTTATAAAGGTTGCTATGAGCCCACAATGAAGAAGGTCTCACCTGCAATGCTTGAGAGGAGATTAACGGATCTTCCCTTCTCTTTGTACTTGGTCAGGCCTCCAGCCTCTCTCCCTGTGATAATAATAATAACTTTTAATATCTCTAATCCTAAAATCCAGTAAAGAATGGATTCTAATCCCCCGAGCAGGGGTTTATTATTTTGTACAGCCCTTGAACCAAGAATGTTTTTTACATATTACAACAGTTGGAAATAACCAAAAGAAAAATAAGATTTCATGACCTAAATAGCGTATGAAATTCACATATATCCACAAATAAAGTTTTCGTGGAAGATATCTGTGCTCATTTGATTAAGTTCTCTAGGGCTGCTTTCTTTTTAAAATTTTTAACGAATTAATTTGGCTGCGTAGCTGCAGCACGTGGGATCTTCCTTGTGTCATGCAGCCCATGGATTCTCTAGTTGCAGTGCAAGCTTACTTGCTCCTCAGCATGTGGGATCTTAGTTCCCTGACCAGGTATCGAACCTGTGTCCCCTGCCTTGCAAGGTGGATTCTTAACCACTGGACTAGCAGAAAACTCCTTGGGATTGCTTTCTTGCTACAGCAGAGTTGAGTGCTTGAGATAGAGCCCTGCAAAGCCTAAAATATTTATTTCCTGGCCCTTTACAGAAAAATTTGCCCACTCTTGCTTTACAGGTTTGGTCACACAAGATCTCTTACATCATTATAACTTAAGAGATACTCACAGGTAATTATAATCCCATTTTAGCCTTACAAGAGAGATGAACTCTGCTGCTGCTAAGTCATTTCAGTCGTGTCCGACTTGGTGTGACCCCATAGACAGCAGCCCACCAGGCTCCCCTGTCCCTGGGATTCTCCAGGCAAGAATACTGGAGTGGGTTGCCATTTCCTTCTCCAATGCATGAAAGTGAAAAGTGAAAGGGTAGTTGCTCAGTCATGTCCGATTCTTCGCGACCCCATGGACTGTAGCTTACCAGGCTCCTCCGTCCATGGGATTTTCCAGGCAAGAGTACTGGAGTGGGGTGCTATCGCCTTCTCCAGAGATGAACTCTACTGAAATCTAAAACCAAAAGTTGGCCTGAAGCCCAAAGGTCAGGGATCTGGATTCCAATCCCAGCTCTGTGTGGCCTCAGGCAAGTCACTGCTCCTGTTGGTGAGCCTGTTTTAATCCCTTTAACCTGGGGTTGCGATCAGTTCAGTTCAGCTCAGTTCAGTTCAGTCGCTCAGTCGTGTCCGACTCTTTGCGACCCCATGAATCGCAGCACGCCAGGCCTCCCTGTCTATCACCATCTCCCGGAGTCCACTCAGACTCACGTCCATCGAGTCAGTGATGCCATCCAGCCATCTCATCCTCGGTCGTCCCCTTCTCCTCCTGCCCCCAATCCCTCCCAGCATGAGTCTTTTCCAATGAGTCAACTCTTCGCATGAGGTGGCCAAAGTACTGGAGTTTCAGCTTTAGCATCATTCCTTCCAAAGAAATCCCAGGGCTGATCTCCTTCAGAATGGACTGGTTGGATCTCCTTGCAGTCCAAGGGACTCTCAAGAGTCTTCTCCAGCACCACAGTTCAAAAGCATCCATTCTTCGGTGCTCAGCCTTCTTCACAGTCCAACTCTCACATCCATACATGACCACAGGAAAAACCATAGCCTTGACTAGATGGACCTTAGTCAGCAAAGTAATGTCTCTGCTTTTCAATATGCTATCTAGGTTGGTCATAACTTTTCTTCCAAGGAGTAAGTGTCTTTTAATTTCATGGCTGCAGTCACCATCTGCAGTGATTTCGGAGCCCCCCAAAATAAAGTCTGACACTGTTTCCACTGTTTCCCCATCTATTTCCCATGAAGTGATGGGACCGGATGCCGTGATCTTCATTTTCTGAACGTCGAGCTTTAAGCCAACTTTTTAACTCTCCTCTTTCACTTTCATCAAGAGACTTTTTAGCTTCTCTTCACTTTCTGCCATAAGGGTGGTGTCATCTGCATATCTGAGGTTATTGATATTTCTCCCAGCAATCTTGACTCCAGCTTGTGTTTCTTCCAGTCCAGTGTTTCTCATGGTGTACTCTGCATATAAGTTAATAAGCAGGGTGACAATATACAGCCCTGACGTACTCCTTTTCCTATTTGGAACCAGTCTGTTGTTCCATGTCCAGTTCTAACTATTGCTTCCTGACCTCTATACAGATTTCTCAAGAGGCAGTTTAGGTGGTCTGGTATTTCCATCTCTTTCAGAATTTTCCACAGCTTATTGTGATCTGCACAGTCAAAGGCTTTGGCATAGTCAATAAAGCAGAAATAGATGTTTTTCTGGAACTCTCTTGCTTTTTCCATGATCCAGTGGATGTTGGCAATTTGATCTCTGGTTCCTCTGCCTTTTCTAAAATCAGCTTGAACATCAGGGAGTTCACGGTTCACGTATTGCTGAAGCCTGGCTTGGTGAATTTTGAGCATTACTTTACTAGCATGTGAGATGAGTGCAATTGTGCGGTAGTTTGAGCATTCTTTGGCATTGCCTTTCTTTGGAATTGGAATAAAAACTGACCTTTTCCAGTCCTGTGGCCACTGCTGAGTTTTCCAAATTTGCTGGCATATTGAGTGCAGCACTTTCACAGCATCATCTTTCAGGATTTGACACAGCTCAACTGGGTAGGCAGCTCTTTACCTGAAGAGACTGAAGAACAGCCTCTGAGAGAATTGTTAGAAACACAAGGCAGGCCCCATTCTAGGAGGCCAGCTAATAAATAAGATGCTGCCCAGAAGATGCTTGTGGAATGAATCAGGACGTCTGCCTGACCCCCATGATAGGCCAGGAGCAGAGCTGTGTTCATCAAGTGTTTATTAAATTAATAATAAAAATAACAGGGCTTCCCTGGTGGTCTAGTGGCTAAGAATCTGCCTGCCAATGCAGAGGACAGGGGTTTGTTGACTTGAAAAATAGCCAGAACCTAAAAATTGAGGTCCTCCCCTGGACAGCAAGGAGATCAAACCAGTAAATCCTAAAGGACATCAACCCTGAATATTCATTGGAAGGACTGGTGCTGAAGCTGAAGCACCAATACTTTGCCCACCTGATGTGAAGACCCAACTCATTGGAAAAGACACTGATGCTGGGGAAGATTGAAGGCAAAAGAGAAGGAATCGACAGAGGGTGAGATGGCTGGATGGCATCACTGACTCAATGGACATGAGTTTGAGCAAACTCAGGGAGATAGTGATGGACAGAGAAGCCTGGCATGCTGTAGTCCATAGGGTCACTAAGAGTTGGACACGATTTAGACTGGACAACAACAAAAATTGAGAGTCATGTTTTATCTGGGAGACAGCATTTCAGGTGACCCTGAGAGAGCTGTTTTGAGGAGGTTGGGTGGGGTGGGTTGAGGGGGGAATCAGGTTAAATAGAAGTTTGCAACAAAGGGCAGATGGTCTGAACATCAAAAGTATTTCTGTGAATTAAGAAGACCAGAGTTCCCAAGTTAAAGGAATTAAGTGCTTTTCTCTGTATGGGAAGATGCAAGAGTCTGGCCTAACTGAAATCATCCCTTTCCTGTGCACCTCAGCTATCTGGGGACTTCCTCAGTGCTCAGCATGGGGAGCGGCTGCAATGTGATGGCTGTTATGTCTCAGGTATTTTTCTCTTTCCTGAGTGCCCTTACGGCTCAGGAATTCACATTTGGAGACTGGGAATCCTGATGACTGTGACATCCTTGCTGACTGACATGGCAGGAAATACTCCATTTCTCAGGTTGGATCCCTGGTCTGGGAAGATCCCACACGCCGCAGAGCAACTAAGCCAGTCCAGCACAGTTACTGAGCCCATGCACTGCCAACTGCTGAAGCCCGAGCATCTAGAACCCGTGCTCCACAACAAGAGAAGCCACCGCAATGAGAAGCCTGTGTACCAAGTGCAGAGTAGCCCCCACTGGCCACAACTAGAGAAAGCCCATGGGCAGTAACAAAAGCCCAGCACAGCCATAACTATAGCCCATCAGGCTCCTCTGTCCATGGAATTCTCCAGGCAAGAATACTGGAGTGTGTCAGTTCAGTTCAGTTCAGTCGCTCAGTGTTTCCATTGTTTCTCCATCTATTTTCCACAAAGTGATAAGACTGGATGCCATGATCTTAGTTTTCTGAATGTGGAGTTTTAAGCCAGCTTTTTCACTCTCCTCTTTCACCTTTATCAAGAGGCTCTTAAGTTCCTCTTTGCTTTCTGCCATTAGGGTGGTGTCATCTGAATATCCGGAGAAGGCAATGGCACCCCACTCCAGTACTCTTGCCTGGAAAATCCCATGGGCGGAGGAATCTGGTGGGCTGCAGTCCATGGGGTCGCTAAGAGTCTGACATGACTGAATGACTTCACTTTCAATTTTCACTTTCATGCATTGGAGAAGGAAATGGCAACCCACTCCAGTGTTCTTGCCTGGAGAATCCCAGGGACGGGGGAGCCTGGTGGGCTGCTGTCTATGGGGTCGCACAGAGTTGGACACAACTTAGCAGCAGCAGCAGCAGCAGCAGCATCTGAATATCTGAAGTTATTGATATTTCTCCTCGCAATTTTGATTCCAGCTTGAGCTTCTTCCAGCCCAGCGTTTCGCCTGATGTACTCTGCATGTAAGTTAAATAAGCAGGGTGACAACATACAGCCTTGACGTACTCTTTCCCCAATTTTGAACTAAGTCTGTTTTTCCATGTCTGGTTCTAACTGTTGCTTCTTGACCTGCATGCAGGTTTCTCAAGAGGCAGGTAAGGTGGTCTGGTATTTCCAACTCTTTAAGAATTTCCTAGTTTGTTGTGATCCACAGAGTCAAAGACTTCAGTATAGTCAATGAAGCAGATGTTTTTCTGGAATTCTCTTGCTTTTTCTATGATCCAACGGATGTTGGAACCAGGAAGATCTCTGGTTCCTCTGCCTTTTCTAAATCCACCTTGAACATCTGGAAGGTCTCAGTTCACACACTGTTGAAGCCTAACTTGAAGGATTTTGAGCGTTACCTTGCTGGGATGTGAAATGAGAACAATTGTGTGGTAGTGTGAACATTCTTTTGCATTGCCCTTCTTTGGGATTGGAATGAAAACTGACCTTTTCCAGTCCTGTGGCCACTGCTGGGTTTTCCAAATCTGCTGACATATTGAGTGCAGTACTTTAACAGCATCATCTTTTAGGATTTGAAATAGCTCAGCTGGTAGTCCATCACCTCCACTAGCTTTGTTCATTGTTCACTGAGCGACTTAGCAGCAGCAGCAGCAGCAGCAGCAGCAATGATATCTCAGTAAAAATGATTTAAAAAATAATTTTCAGGCTTGCAATAGTAATAGTAATAGTAATGGTAATAGTAATAGTAATGCTTCCTAAGGCCCACTTGATTTCACACTCCAAGATGTCTGGCTCTAGGTGAGTGATCACACCATCGTGAACCTTTCATCTTGCAAAACCGATATTCTATACTCATTAAACAGCAACACCAAAATGAGTGAGTTTTGTGGTGTGTTAATGATATCTCGGAGAAGGCAATGGCACCCCACTCCAGTACTCTTGCCTGGAACATCCCATGGATGGAGGAGCCTGGTGGGCTGCAGTCCATGGTGTCACTAAGAGTCGGACACAACTGAGCGACTTCACTTTCACTTTTCACTTTCATGCATTGGAGAAGGAAATGGCAACCCACTCCAATGTTCTTGCCTGGAGAATCCCAGGGACTCGGGAGCCTGGTGGGCTGCCGTCCATGGGGTCGCACAGAGTTGGACACGACTGAAGCGATTTAGCAGCAGCAGCAGCAGCAGCAGCAATGATATCTCAGTAAAAATGATTTAAAAAATAATTTTCAGGCTTCCCTGGTGGCTCAGTGCTAAAGAAACTCCCTCCCAATACAGGAGACATCAGTTCAATCCCTGATTCAGGAAGGTTCCACATGCCTTGGAGCAACTAAGCCCTGTGCACTCCAAATACTGAGCCTGTGCTCTAGAGCCTGGGAGCCACAACTGCTGAGCCTATGTGTGCCACAACTGCTGAAGCCCTTGCTCTAGAGTCCGTGCTCCGCAACAAGAGAAGCCACCACAATAAGAAGCCCTTGCACTTAAACTACTAATAGAGAGTAGTCCCTGCTTGCAACAACTAAATAAAAGCCTGCACAGCAATGAAGACCCAGAACAACCGAAAATAAATATTTAAAAATTATTTTTAAAGTCTTCTTCAACTCTCCAACAGCCATGTAATATTGTGTCTATTTTGAAATGCAGTTCAAAGGCTATTTCTTGCAGGAAATCTTATGTGTGTCTTCTGCTCTTCAGTGCCCCAGTCCTCAATCTGAGGGTCATACAAAGCACCAACCTTCCATGGCCACTCTGGCCTGGAGACCCTCAGAGTCCAGAGCACTGGGCCCGGGACCTCGGCTGGGGTTTTGGAGCTCGTGTGCTCCTGACTTAGGCTGGGAGGTGGGAGTCCCGGATTTTGATGGCAGGATATGTAACCTTGGGCAAAGCACTTCTCCTCTCCACTCCTCAGGCTCCTCATCTGGTTGTAGAAGGCTTGGTGGGCCTCCCCTCCCCCAGCTTTTTCTGTAGGGGTGTTGGAGAAGCTTCATCTCCTGAGCCTGGGAGGTGGGCAAGGAGAAAAGTATGGGCTTCTATTCAACAGATGAGGCCACAAGGGCCAGATGGACAAGACCTATGGAGCAAAGGATTCTGCCCTGGATCTCAGCCTGGCTAAACTGTGGCATTTGCTTTTTATTGCTCCGGTAGGTGGGCACTCTTTGGGCACTCAGGCTCCCTCTGCAGCAGGCAAGGTGGCTGGGTGGTTCCAAGGCAGCAGAGTGGCCAAGAAGGCCTAGGGCAGGGTGAGGAAGACTCTGAAAAGGACCCCAGCCCCTCCCTGACTTCATCGCCCACTCCTGGTGCTCCATGGACCAGTCGTTCATTTGGGAGGAACTTCTGGGTGGAGATTTCACAGTATAGGGTAGGGGATGGAGTCCAGGAGAATGAAGGGTGTTGGGGTCCAGGGTGCTAGGAAAGGGGCCCAGGGCACTACAAACCGGGAACTTTTGGCAGGAATGCCAAACTCCTGGAATTCCACCTGTGCCTTGGAGTCCCTGCAGCACGGTTTTGAACAAGAGACCCCAAGAGCACATCTTAGGTCCCAGAGGGGCTGGGAGTTCCATCCAGAGAGGCTAGCTTGCTGGGGTGGTGTGGCAGCATCAGGGAGCATCTCCAGCTCTGATGCTTTGCCACTCCTAGGCTGGCCCTTTAAATCCAGACCATGATGTCACCTTAGACAGCAAGGGAGGGGAGGGGGACTGCAGGCTGAGGAAGGACTTCATTTCCCAGCAGCCTTGGGGGCACCACACCCCTCCCAGCAGGCACTGACTCACTGCAGACTATTAACCAGTCCAGTGCCATTTTCTACTGGGGTTTTAAAGTGTCCAGCCATTCTGGAGTGAGAGTGCCATTCCCTTGTGGGTGGAATGCCTGGGGCACAGATGGAGCAGGGCAAATCTTTGGGTGTGACCGAGGATTGGGCCTCTTTGCTGCCAGAGTCCTGGCATCGCCCCCAGCTTCCTGGTGCAGACTCCTGAGTCTTCCTCTCTCCATATACACTCCCTTCCAGAGCTCAGGAGCCCAGCCTCAGTTGGACCCCGTCCCACTCTGCTTCAGTCTTGTCCGCTGGTGCCCGCAGAGATTACCCCTTCGGTCAGGCAGCCGCTTTAATTGGTGCAGGGACTACATCTCCCAGCTGCCCCCGGCGGGAACTTCCTGACGCAGCCCCCCTCCCCCGCCCCCCAAACCCGCGGGGATGTGCGGGCCGACTGGGGGAGGTGGCTTGATGTCATCGTGAGAAGCTGGGCGGCGGGTGCCGGTGCGCACAGAACCGGGGCTCCCGCGGTGCCGCGCGGGTCGGATCCCCCGACTTGAGGAGAGGTCTGCGCGCTGCCCCGGCCAGCCCGGAGCCCGCGCGCCCCGACTCGGGGCTGAGTTGGGGGCATGCTCCGGCCCCCCCGGAGCCGGAGAGAGAACCCAGGAGCGCCGCCGCCCAGCGCCAGCGCCCCGAACCGGACCGCTGCGAAGGAGCCCTGAGCAGCTGCTCCCCTCCCCACAGGCAGCCCCTAGAGGGCCCGTGACCTAAGTCTGAGCGTCTGAGAAGTGAGTGTCCCCCTATTGGGAGGCAGATGAGATTTGGGGGTGAGGAAGGAGAAACTGAGATTGGGGAGGGCGCCAGGTTGTAGGAGGGGGGTGGCATGGGGCTAGGGCCCCCATTCTTGGAAGAGTCCCTGGTGACCCTGATTAGTGGAGCAGGAACGGGGTCCCCATTCTGTTAGGGGCCAGGGATGAGGGCCAAGGTCCCCATTCTAGATAGAGTCTGGCTTGGGGGAGAGGCCCTATTTTGAGGGGGTTGTTTTAGAGCCTGGGGCATTTATGTCTGGGAGAAGGGAGGCACCTGCACCTGGTTTAGGGTCTGGGCTAGGGTCAGAGGGCAGGAAGACGGGCTGTCAGCGGCAGCCCCACAGGCTGTCCTGAAAGAACTGACAGGCTGTCTGTCTTTCTTGCCGGCCTCTCTGCCCTGACTTCTTTTTCAAAAGAGCCAGGCTGGGAACCCTAGCTGGACTCTTCGGACCCTCAGGAAGGACCTGAAACCTGAGCCATCCTCCTGTCTACTGTGCTTGCCCCCCAGGACTGGGCAGTTGCCAAAGGTCCTGGGGGGGGGCCCAGGACTGTGGTTGTGCCCACCCCATCCCCCTCACCTCCTGCAGCGCACAGGATGGGCCCAAGTTAGTCAACCCAGCCTCATAAAGCATCCTGCAGCCCTAGAGGGAACCTCAGGGGCTCTGAAGGCCTGACCCACCGCCTAGCCGCCATGGAGACGAAGCTGCCCCCAGCGAGCACCCCCACCAGCCCCTCTTCCCCGGGGCTGTCCCCTGTGCCCCCACCCGACAAGGTGGACGGCTTCTCCCGCCGTTCCCTCCGCAGGGCCCGGCCCCGGCGGTCCCACAGCTCCTCTCAGTTCCGCTATCAGAGCAACCAGCAAGAACTCACTCCACTGCCCCTGCTCAAAGGTGAGCCCAGCTGCTGGCCGCAAGGGGACCTGAGTCCTGGAGTGGGCCAGTGAGCCTTGGGGGTGGGGGAGTGAGAAGCAGCTGGCAGCTGTGATCCAACGGAGTCTGGATGGCCCCTTCCGAGCAAGGGACTCCACCACCTGAGCTGACCCCCACCCCCCAGCCCTCTCGCCCTCTGTGCTGACGCATGGCCTGACTGGCCTGTCATCCTTGGAGGTGGGGCATCTGGAGGTGGTGCCACCCTGGGGGGCAGACCAGGGCTGAGGGTGGGGCCTACAGCCTGGGTTCCAGGAAGCCACAAGCAGCCTGGCTGCTGCCAGGGTCCTGGAGCAGGTGCTCAGCATGGCTCCCTGCAATTGTGGTGGTGTCTCCCCACCTCTGGGTACAGGGCCCCACTAGCTGAGGCAGAGGGCACCCGAGAGATTCCTAGTCCTGGCTCTTCTCCCCACTTCTGGCTCTTAGAACAGAGTGCTACCTAGGAGAGGGAGGCCGTGGCTGTTGGGGGCACCTGTGGAAGGCCCAGATGTCCAGGGTCTGTAACCATGCTTTCCAATCAGGCCGTCGTGTTCTCTGGGCCTCAGTTAGGATGAAGAGATGAAGCTCCTTTACCTCATAAGAATGGAGGATGGGACAGAAGTGGTTTACTTTCTGCAAGGAGTGGGAGATGGCCCAGAAGCATGGGGCATAGGGGCAGAGGAGCCTGCCCTAGGGATTAGGAAGGCTCACCCCTGCCCAGAGCTGCAGCAGCTGGGGCCCAGGCTCAGATCCCTCCTCCCTCCCCAGATGTGCCAGCCTCTGAGCTGCATGAGCTGCTGAGCCGGAAGCTGGCCCAGTGTGGGGTGATGTTTGACTTCTTGGACTGTGTGGCCGACCTGAAGGGGAAGGAGGTGAAGCGGGCGGCACTCAATGAGCTGGTGGAGTGCGTGGGGAGCACCCGGGGGGTCCTCATTGAGCCTGTCTACCCAGACATCATCCGCATGGTGAGCACCTTGGTGCACATGGGAACCCTGTTGCCTGCCCGCGGAGTTCCCGGGCAGAGAATAAACCCATGCCCTTTGGCTTGGCCTTAGGGCCCGTGTCTCCCGCCTGACCCGTCTCTCAGCCCTGCTCCTGCCCAGCACCCTGCCAGTGTAGGTCCCTCGGTGCCTCCTGGACTTGTCCCACCCTGCCCTTTTGCTTACGCTCTCCTGAGGCCTGGTGTGCCTTCCTTGTGCCATGGCCTGGCTCATCTGCTGCTTCTTCCATGAAGCCTCTCTCAATATTCAAACTAGAAATCTCCCTTTTGCTGCTTAGAAGGTCCGTCGACCTTACCATTTTCCATCTTGGCTTCCGGGCTGGACTGCCCCTGATAGAGGGTGGGGATGTGTCTCATCTGCCCCTCAGTCCCCAACTGCAAGCCCAGGTCTTCCATGACCTAGATGTTCAGGCGGTGATTGCAAAGGAGGGAACTGCTTGCTGAGGCAGGTGCTGAGGCCCGTTAGACTTTGGATGAGGGATGTCCTAGCTTCTGCCTCAGAGGGTTCTTCCTTAAAGAACCCTGACCTGCCCCTCAGATCTCCGTGAATATCTTTCGGACACTGCCGCCCAGTGAGAACCCTGAATTTGACCCTGAAGAGGATGAGCCCAACCTTGAGCCTTCATGGCCACATCTTCAGGTAGGAGGGCTGGGGAAGACAGGGATATGAGTTTCACAAGAGACCCGAGGAGTGGGGTAGAGGGTCTCCTGAGATCCTGGACTGTTGGCTGAGGGCCACAGGGCAGGATGAAGAGGGAGGCAGTTCCTGAACTCACCATGTCATCTGTCCCCTCCTCCAGCTGGTATATGAGTTTTTCCTGCGTTTCTTGGAGAGCCCAGACTTCCAGCCCTCTGTGGCCAAGAGATATGTGGATCAAAAGTTTGTCTTGATGGTGAAGTGGGGAACCCAGGCTGGGTGGTATCATGGGGCAGGGGCAGGCTCTCTGTGGGGGCGTGGGGATAGGATGGGAGTAGCCTGGCTTGGTCTCTTTCCTAACCCCTGATCCCGGCTCCCACAGCTCCTGGAGCTGTTTGATAGCGAGGACCCCCGGGAGCGTGAGTACCTCAAGACCATCTTGCACCGGGTCTACGGCAAGTTCCTGGGGCTCCGGGCCTACATCCGCAAACAGTGCAGCCATATCTTCCTCCGGTGGGTGCCTGCTGCCTGCCCTGCTGAAACCTCCAGAGGGAGCGGGGAGAGCTGTGGGAAGAAGAAGACAGAGGCAAAGGCTTCTGGGCTAGGGGACCCTGTAGAACTATGGTTTATTGAGTTTTTTCTTGGCAGCATGTACTGCTACCAGTAATACTGCTTATACAAATCCTGTGAGATCAACAGAGAAAGGGTATTTATTTCTGTTTTACAGATGAGAAAATAGAGGCTGAGAGATGAAATGGTTTTCAGGGACTAGGTCAGTTCAGGGGGCCTAGGATCTAAATCTTTTGATCTTTGTTGTACCAGGCCATAGGACCCAAAGAAAGGGATCCTTTCTGTAAATATGTATTGAGCACCAATGCCTACTTGGCATCAGGGGCCCATATGGCCTTGTAGTTGAGACTGGCTCTTGAGCTCGATGGCCTGTGTTTGAGTTTGGTTCAAATATTTGGGTGAATTTGGGCAAAATATTTAAGCTTTTTCCTAGCTTCCTCGTCTCTAGAATGGGAACGATAACTATACTAACACAGAGAGAGTTGTCAAGATGAAATGAGGCAATGCCTTCACTCACTATAGCTCCTGGACGAAGGCTAGAACTCTGAAACCTTAGCTCTTATTGTTATTAGCTACGAAATAGGTGAGGAATGATCCCTGTCCTCCAGGAGCTCAGGGTATTAGATCCCTTGCTTATTAATTTTAGGGCAAGTTTGACTGAGCTGCTGAGCCCTGATTTCTTCATCTGTGTAATGGATCTAATAAGCTCTACCTCTTGGGATAGTTTTGAGAAATACGTAGCCCAGAATAGACACTCTGTCATTCTTTCGGTTGATTGGCATGAAGAGTGAAGGACTCAGGCTGAGTGCCTGTGGACTGAATGGGACCAGGTAATGAGAGTTAAGGTCTGGCAGATGATGCTTCACAGAAGAGAGGTTTGAGCTGGGACCCAGAGTAGCAGTGGTGGCTGGGCTGAGAGGGCGATATAGAAGTGGGTGTGGATCTCAGGGGGCCTGGTTTGGTGTCTGGGGAAGAGAGCACAGCCTCTGGGTTAATGTGCAGGGCTGGGGTGGGTAGGCAGGGGGGTTGAGAGGAGGGTTGAGCCTGCTCCAACTGCCTTGAACTCTTGTGCATCCCTCTCTTCCTCCCAAAGGTTCATCTATGAATTCGAGCACTTCAATGGCGTGGCTGAGCTGCTGGAGATCTTAGGAAGGTGACTCTCTCTGGGCCTCAGCTGGAGCATCTGGAGGACTCTGGGAGGAGGGACGGAGGCCCAGTCACCCCAGCCCTCTGCATCTCGTGTCCCCTCCTCAGCATCATCAATGGCTTTGCCCTGCCCCTGAAGACGGAGCACAAGCAGTTCCTGGTTCGAGTCCTCATCCCCCTGCACTCGGTCAAGTCGCTGTCTGTCTTCCATGCCCAGGTGAGGCCCGGGCCTGGCCCCGCCGTAGTAGAGAGGGCCTGAGGGTCAGGGCAGCCACCCGACTGGCAGGGTCAGCCTGACACTCTGACTCCAGGCACTCGAAAACATTAACTCATGGGATCCTCTCTCCCCTTTTTCTTGACTAATTCTCTTCTGTCTGCCTTAGAGAATCCCCACGATCCTTTCAGGCCGATCTTAGACATCAGCTCTCTGAAGGCTTCCCAGCCCCCTCCCTCTTAACTTGCTCTGGGCAGGCTTAGGCTTTCCTCTTTCTATATTCCCGTAGATCATGATACAGATGGTGGTTATGGAACCTTTTATAAAATTTACAAGGAATGGTTTGCTGAATATTTCCCCTGTAGCGTCATTATTGTGTCCCTACACATCAAACACGGTGCCTGGTATCTCCTAGGTGGTCAGTAAATGCTTGGTGAATGAGTGAAGAGCAAATGAGCAAATATCTGGTGTCCTCTCCTGACCCCTGTCCTCTTTCTGTCTGCCTACCCCTCCACCACCCTACCCCCGCTCCCTTGCAGCTGGCATACTGTGTGGTGCAGTTCCTGGAGAAGGATGCAACCCTGACAGAGCATGTGAGTACCCCTGGTGTGTGTGCTAAATTGCTTCAGTCTTGTCCGACTCTTTGTGGCCCTATAGACTGTAGCCCGCCAGGCTCCTCTGTCCTTGGGATTCTCCAGGCAAGAATACTGGAGTGGGTTGTCGTGCCCTCCTCCAAGGGATCTTCCCCACCCAGGGATCGAACCACGTCTTGTGCGTCTCCTGCATTGCAGGTGCCACCAGGGAAGCCCTCAAGTACCTCTGGTGAGGGAGGCAACCTGGTGTCCTGGCAGGCCTGACTCCTTTCTGCCTCAACTCCCACAGGTGATCCGGGGGCTGCTCAAATACTGGCCAAAAACCTGTACCCAGAAAGAGGTATGAAGGAGGGCTCTGGTGTCCACTGCAGGGAGGCTGGGAAGGCTTGGCTTCCCAAGGGCAGTTGGGTGTATGTCGGGGGAGATGGGAACAGTCGCCCCTGTGTCCCTGCCCCCACCCCAGGTGATGTTTCTGGGGGAGATGGAGGAGATTCTGGATGTTATCGAGCCCTCACAGTTCGTGAAGATCCAGGAGCCCCTCTTCAAGCAGGTGGCCCGCTGTGTGTCCAGCCCCCACTTCCAGGTACAGGTGGGGACAGGTGGGGTGAGAGCCAGGGTATGGACTGGAAGGTTGGCAGGTTGACCTCACACAGCTTCCTCTGCCCTCAGTTTCTCCTCTGGACC
Organism: Oryx dammah; assembly: GCF_014754425.2. Lineage (NCBI taxonomy): Eukaryota > Metazoa > Chordata > Mammalia > Artiodactyla > Bovidae > Oryx > Oryx dammah. The sequence goes on from NW_024070199.1 coordinate 41,612,860, forward strand.
TTCCTGGGTCTGATAATGTGGAGATGCTGGACTCAGGGTCAGGAGACCTCCCAGTGGCTGAGGAGATTCGAGCAAATCACTTCACCACTCTGAGTTGGATTAAGCTTCCTTATCTGTAGAATGGGCCAACTGGGTGGAGAGGAGAACTGAAGAGATGGTAGCATAAACACATCTGGTAAACTGAAATGGATGTTTACCAAATGTCCATGAATGGGATGGATGGTTGTCATCACTTTCCCCCTTTCTTAGTGGCCTTAAATTTCATTAGCCTCACAGAGACCAGCAAGGCTTCCCCACTCCATCCAGGCTGGATGTAACCAGTGTTCTCCTACATATGTATGCAGACTTTCATTTTTATAAACCGTAACCTGGTGGTTGTCAATTTTTCCTCACAGTGACTCTGGCACTTCAGTTTACTAAATACCTCATATAATTCTTATAACAGCCATATGGAGGTAGCTATTATTAGCCGCAATTTACAGATTTGAAAACTGAGGCTGAGCGGTAAATTGCCTTTCCCAAAGTCATGTGGCCAGTGTATAGTGGAGCCAGGATTCACTTTGAGCACTGGACTCCAAATCCAGTGTTCTTTGCACCTCACCACGTTGGTCAGATGAACCCTGAAGATGGGGTGCAAGGAGGACAGCGTGCCCTGGGTTTGGGGCTGGGTCTGATTCCAGGACAGGCACCTGCAGGGAAGCCACTGAGGTGCTTACTCTGCCATCTCGCTGCCCCAGGTTGCAGAGCGGGCTCTGTATTTCTGGAACAATGAGTATATCCTGAGCCTCATTGAGGACAACTGCCACACTGTGCTGCCTGCTGTGTTTGGGACCCTCTACCAAGTCTCCAAGGAGCACTGGAATCAGTGAGTGCCCAGGCTTTGACCTGACCCACGAGGCTGGGGCAGGGCCAGCCAGTCCAGAACTGGGGTTACTCCTAGCTGGAGAGGATCAGGGAAGGCGTCTGAAGGTGGTGGAGGGGTGGTGAAAGGGGAAGGAGAAGGGTAGTGCTTGTGGTATTCAGGGCTGCAAGCTGTTTGGGACACAGAGATAGGCAGAATGCTGGAGTGGGAGGGGGGACCCAACTGAAATTGCTCTCATCTCTCACCTCGTCCTTGTCCCTGCCAAGAACCATTGTGTCTCTGATCTACAATGTGCTCAAGACCTTCATGGAGATGAATGGGAAGCTGTTTGATGAGCTCACGGCCTCCTACAAGCTGGAAAAGCAGCAGTGAGTGCTGAGAGCCTGGGCATGGGGGAGAGAGGAGAAATGCAGGAAAACGACCAGCTCCTAAGGGTTGGAGGGAACCTAAAAGGATAACCCATATCCCATCTGGTCAGATGTTTAAAGTCTCTCCCTATGGTCTTGTCATGTGCTGGGCCATCTGTGCCCAGCTTTCCCCTGCATCCTCCAATTATCCTCCCAAGCACTTCCTCCTAGTACGTAAGTTCCTGGTGGCTCAGTGGTAAAGAATCTGCCTGCCAGTGCAGGAGATGCAGGTTTGACCCCTGGGTCGGGAAGACCCCCTGGAGAAGGAAACAGCTACCCACTCCAGTATTCTTGCCTGGAAAATCCCATGGATAGGGAAGCCTGGTAGGCTACAGTCCATGGGGTCGCAAAAGAGTTGGACATGACTTAGCAACTAAACAACATAACAGCCCTTCAGGCGGGGCCTCTCAGGGCCAGGCTGATCCATCTACTTCATGACCATGGGCTGGGACCTGTCTCTCCTCGGTGTTTTCTCCCCAAGTGGAAGATTCCCACTGAGTCTCTTTGCAGGTGGGGTGGTGGTGAGGGAGTTAGATTGCAGTTGGAGCTCCAGGAAGGGAACTGCCTCTCCCTCTCTCCCCAGGGAGCAGCAGAAGGCCCGAGAACGTCAGGAGCTGTGGCAAGGCCTGGAGGAGCTACGGCTACGCCGGTTACAGGGGACCCAGGGAGCCAAAGAGGCCCCACTCCAGCGGCTTACACCCCAGGTCACCGATGGAGGTCAGAGCTAAAGATCCCCAGAAGGGGAGGAGCTACACCCAGAGCTATCAGTCCCTCCACCCTCCCTCCTGCCCAGGGGCCCAGAGAGATACACACCTGCTCCTGGCCTTGCCAGTGGGGGCTTGGAGGGCTCCCTGCCTGGCCCAGCATGGGCAGCTTCCTCTGAGGGGAGAGGAGGAGAGATGGTGGTCCTGGCAACAGAATTCTCAGGCCCTCCTGGCAGGACTGGACCAGGATGCGCTTGATCAGGAAGCGGCCATTGGGGACTGCCCTGCCCCACAAAGCTGGGCTCCAGACTGCAGGCAGGTTCCCACCCCCCGCTCTCAGCCTAGGGCAAGGGGATGCAGCCCCTCGCCTGCCCCACCTCGTGCCAGCGCGAGGTCCTTCCTCACCCCACCATGGGATCCATGGTCTATTTATTCTCCCCCAGCTCCCCTGCAACACAGACATTATCCTGGGCCCAGGGCACTCTCTTCCCCTCTCCTCCCTGGCCCTGTACATCCTTGTCCCCTTTTTATTTATTGGGCAGGGGGAGGGGTAAGGACACAGGCAGAAGATGCCCTGTGTCCTGGGACAAGGGGGCTGGTTACAGTAACTGTGGTCTGTTCCCCTTTCCATGGCTGGGGGTAGATTTAATAAAGAGAGAAACTCATGATGTGCTTGCTTTATTTAGGGGTAGGGACAAGGGGGAGGTGAACTGATGAAAGACTGGTTCGGAAGCCAGGCAGAGGTGGTGAAGAGGCAGAAACCCCCCTCTTTTCAGAGGGTTGGCCCTGTTATCCTTACTGAGGTTCAGGATATATGGGCTACACTCCAACACTAAACCCTGTGACCAGGGGGAGGGGGAAGGATGGGCTAGTAGCGCGAGAGGCGACACATGTCACACTGGCAGGCCCTGGCCGTGAAGATCTCCAGCTCCTCCTTCCGGTTTCCCCCACAGTGCAGCTGCACCTTCACCTGTAGGAGAGGTGGGTGTCTGCTCCAGGCTCCTTTCTTAGGCCATCTTAGATCCCTGCCTCTTCTGTCTCCGCAACCCCAACGAGCCACTGCCGAGCTCAGCCCCCTCACCTTCCTCAGGCCGCTGATGGTACAGCACTGAGACACGGAGGTGATGTTGTGTCGATAACCACTGGCCACCAGCACGGAGTACCGGGAAGGGAAGGCGCTGGACTCGCAGTGGCCCACACAGGCCTGTGCCACATGGGAGCCCTGGCAGGTGCCTTGGCGGTCACTTCGCACCGTCACGTTGAAGGCTAGGAGACAGGGGAGTGGTAAATGGTGCCTTGGCGAAGGCTTGCCCAGCACCTGCCACCTGAGCTTCACTGGGTCCCTCAAGGGTGCTGCTTGCCCCGGCTTGGTCCAATCCATCCGCTCTTTGCTTCCACCCAGCTCTCTGCTCCCAGAATCACTTACGGTGCAAGTAGCAGCCTGGGATGGCGGCCTGTCGACTCTGGCCTTCAGTGACCGCCAGGAGCAGCAGGCAGAGGAGCAGGGTTGGGGGGGACGCCATGGGCATCTGAAACACAGAGGGTGGATAGATGTTTCTAGGTGGGTGTGCAGGTGTGGGGGAGGAGCTCTTTCCACGCTGCAGCCTCTGGGTGAATGAGCCGGGGCTAGGCTGGTCTGTCTGACTGTGGTGAGGCATGCCTTAGGGGCTGTCTTTCCCTCGCGTGTGCCATTGGGTGTCTGGGTATATGCATGTATGTATGTACTCATCCTCTCTGGATGGGTGTGAGTGTGAGCAGCTGTCCCAGTGTGACTTGCGTGTCAGCCCACTGCAGTGATTCTCCCCAGGAATCTCCTCCACCATCTGGAGCACAAACCTCTGCCTCCCTCCACCTGCCCCATCTGGGCCTGCAGGACCCTTAGCTACAGCCCCCAGGCCCACCCGGGGCTCTTGCTGCCTCAGTGAGCTCACCGCTTCTGAATGGATTGGTGAATGGCTCCTCTTGTCTCCTGCTGGTCTCCAGACAGTGCTGGCTCTCCGAGTTTTTATTCACCATCATCCTGGAGCCACGCCTTCTTGGAGATCAGCTTTCAGGCCTGCCTCTCTTCTGCCCGAAGCCTCACAGCAAAACCACCTGGGAGATCCTGCTCTTCTCTGAGGTGTGGTCCTCAGAGGGTGGTTTCTGCTTTCCAGCTGTCCTAGGGCTGCCTGTGGCCCAGGACTGGGGAAGTGAGGTGTAGAGAGGCCAGGACCTGGCAGAGGGGGCAGTGTGTGTGTGCTTGCAGAGAGAGGGCTCTGGACTGGGCTGAGTTGTGGCCACTTGGATTCTCTTCTTTGCTGCGTGACCTCAGGCAGGACACTTCTGTTTAGGGCTTTGCCAGCCCAACCTTAAAGTGATTAAACCCAGCCCTGCCTATCTCTTTTACCCACTGCAAAGGTAAGGGTGGAGAGGAGATTGTTATGGACAAGGGAGGTGATAGCGTCTCACTGATGATATCAGTGGGGATACCCTGAGAGGTGCTTCATGGCAGAGCCAGAGGAGAGTGGGGCAGGGGGTTCTAAGTTCATTTCCGAGCTTCCCTTTCACTGTCAAGTGGATGATTTCTCATTCTGGGGGTCAGCTACAGGGTGGGGTTCCCCCTAGTTCCTGGAATAACAGGGACCCGACACTTGAAGAGCCTGAAGCCATCAACCCCAGCAGATCCAATCATTTAGTCCTGCCCTGGCTCTGGTGTTGCAGGTGGAGGCAACTAAGGTTCAAAGAAGGAAATTTACTGAAGGTCACACAGCTAGTTCATGGCAGGGCTGATTTGGAACCCAAATCTGCTGTTCATGCATGGTGCTAAATTATACCTGGGGCGAGAATGTGGCAAGTTAGAAAAAGACCCCTCATCAGTGAGAGCCACAGGGGCTGGGGCAGGGGAGAAATCAGAAGGAAGCCAGTGCTAACTCTGGCCCCGCACACCCCAGGGCTATAGTCTCACTGACCTGCTCAGAGAAGCAGAGCCAACCACACAGACAGCCAGAGCTGGAAGGCACTTGAGAGCTCATCAAATCCTACCCTTTGATTTTCCAGATGAGAAAATAAGAACCAGAAAGGAAAGTGACTTTGCCAAGGGTTCATTGTAAGCTTGGAAGTCAGAATAGCACTACTCAGATCTCCAGACTCTGGAGCTGAGCCTCTGGACAGCTTTGTAAAGCAGGCTGTGTTTGGGACAGGAGGGCAAAGGCTGTAAACACAACTTGTCTCTAGCCCTCCAGTCCTCATGCAGAGTGACTTCCCCTTCAGTCCTTCTCCCCTCAGGTCCCAGGCCCTTCAGTAGCCCACCTTATCTGTCCTCCCCACCTAAGGGAAAGGTATCAGAACAAGGGGTCTCCAAGAGGCCCCTTTAGCAGTTCAGCCCTAAATTTTCCATTTACCATGAGACACTTTCAGCGTGACAGAAAATCAGCTCTGTTCAAAGAGTAGGAGTAACAAGGGCTCATTACCTTACAAAATGGCCTATTCTAATACTGGTCATCTCTACAGTTAAAAAATGCCTCTAACCTACACTGACTTCAAGTTAATCCAGTAAACTGGTCTGCATTACTGTCAAAAGCCAAAGGAGTAGCTAAATGAGAAGAATTTATCTACGAAGAGACTGCATTTTGGGGCCAAATGGGGTGAACTGACAAGATATGATTTCTTGAGGGGCAGCAGGGCTCAGGACATGGAGTCTTGCGAGACCCCATTCTCTAACCCGGCCAGGAGAGTTGAAGATTTGAGGTCAAGTACAGACTCCACCTGCCCAAAGGGTTCTGTCAACAACTGGATCCCTATATCTTGAGAAAAGAGTTTGCTCTCTCTCTACCCCCACTAAAATTCAGTCATTAAGTCTTCATAAATAATTTATTGTCATTAGAAATCAAAGTGCCAGAGATGAAAGACCCAACTGGCCCTTTGGGCAGTAAAATTCTCAGACTAGAGCATTTTAGAAACTTACATTCTTAGTGATTTAAATTGGGTGAGGACACTCCTTTGTAAAGAGGCAAATGACAGGACAAACCCACAAGAGGACTCAGGGAGTCTGGGGCTTTCGTTCTCCATGACTGGAACGTCATAAGCAGAGAGTGGAGTGGGAAGGGTCACTGCCCCTCTCACTGCTGCATTTAGGAGGCTCACTGGCTGCTCTTTCTGAAGAAATACCTAAACGGGAAGAGAGAGCTGCAGAAGGAGAGCAGAGCAGGTTGAGACTCCAGAGGTCCAGTTCCCGTCTCCCAGGTCCCATTAGGGCTCTATTATTAGCTAGGGCATTTCTGCTCTGAGACCACTGATTGGAAATTCAAGTCTGAAACAGCATTTGAAAAGGTACCCAAGTTAAATTATACTCTGGAAGTATAAATAAAGAACAATAGCAATGGGATGGCTGAGCTCTAGACAGATGAAGGGATTTGTTTTGTACTCTGCAAAAAGGACTCTGAAGACAGAGCCTAGGTTCAGAGAGAAGAATGGAACTATTTTAGTAATGAAATCAACTGAACAACCCAAACACAGTAAGAATGGTTGTTGTCCAAGTAACATTTGGGATATCAGATTCAATGCTGGGCACATCAGGGTGGGGTAGGTTAGTTAGGACCCTAAAGCTCTATCTCATTTCCATCATTTGTTCTGCACAAAATAGAGATTTATAAGGGTAATCTGCTTTCTTTTCTAGTCTACTTTCTCTGAGAGATTCAATGGGACTAAGTTTAATGGCAGGAGAGAAGTCTGTCTTACGTCAGAAACCCAAAGAAGCCACTGGTTCCCAACTCTGCGGGTCCCTCAGCTGGAGGTGGATTGTTTTGCTGCGTTGGTGGGATAGTCTTCCCTACCAGGCTGTCCTCCCACTTAGAGTCTGCAAGGGAAACACTCAGGCAGGGAAAGGGCTACTTGCATGTGAGCGGAAAAAGGCAGGACACTGAGCATGAGCCAAGGGCAGGCTCAAACCAGGATAAGTGAAGCCAGGTGCACTGTTTGCTCTGATCTTCTCAATTTCATCCCAGCTCAGGAAGAGGCTATTCTGACCTTGGAGTATTTTCAAAGTCAGGTCGAGATTTTTTACACTGCTCAAATCCTAGACACCTACCATGGCTGGTGTGTCTACACGTGGACTGACAACTTGTTGCAGAACTCACTTTGCTCATGTGCCTGCATCTGTGATAACTGCATCCATACTGAATTCTCATGCTGAGTGAAAGATCAGCAAGCCGAAAGGGCGACACCTTGACATGCATCCTAGCCCCTGCTGAGCACCACCTGCACCTTCGATATTAACACTAATGCCCCAGAGAAAAGAGGAGGAGAGACAGCTTCCCAGAGATTGTTCTCTGGGATAGAAAAGCAAAGCATATCCCTCCCAACTTTTCTGTAAAACTTACATGGAATGTTCTGAAACTGTGGGAGCACCAATTTTGCTATCAGAAGCACAAGAAGAACATGCATTGCCTCTTTCCCTCCATTTGGGAACTGCAGGGGCTCCTATTACCCAGAGCATGCCCCCAGACTGAATGGCCAACAAGCGCCTCCACGGGAGCAAGGCACATTGCCCACTGAGTGTGCCCAGACTCAGAGCTCTGTGCTGCTTTGCTCATCAGGGGACTAAAGAGGACAGAATGCTTATTAGAGGAGAGCAAATATGAATTTCCCAGAACCTACCCTGGTCCTGGACATCGGTGACATCAAATGCTGGGGTCTTCTGGCATTCTTGCTGGGTTTTTCTTTCTCTGTTCTGATGAAAAGACCAAGAAAAGTCTTAAACTTTACTCTTTTCCAGCTTGGGGGTCTGAATGCTATTTGCTGGTGAAGAGATTTCACATCAGTGCTGGGGTCTGGCTTCCGACTGCCCAGGCAGGTTCTATTTTTATGTCCTTTTCCCATATCAGCTTCCCAAACACTGTCCTCGTAAAATCATAATGTTTAACAGACAAGAACAAACCAAGCTGGGTGTACCTTACCATTCCATGTTTCTGAGTGCCAGCTATTGCCAAGGACAGAATTTCAAGGTTTCAGAAATCAGGAGGACCTTTATTTTACCTTGGAGAAAAGTATAATCTATATGGTAAAACTGACATACAAACTAAGTACTATAAGTCAGTGTGATAAGACTACCCTATCAGTCTATATAGAGTGCTGAGGAGGTTGTGAAGAGAGTGGGTGGTGGTTGGACAAGGAAGACTTCACAGGGGAAGTGTTATTTAAGTGGGGCCTCAATGGACAGCATCAAGGAGTCAAAGAGAGCAGGGCATTCCAGACGAGGACATGATGTACAAGGGCACACTGCCATTAACATGTAAATATGATCAATGTGGCTAGAGCCAGCAGAAGCATGACTGTGGCATAAGCAGCCAGCACCCCACAACACAATCTTACTGTTTCTCCCTGTGCTACTGCCCTACAGACCTTCCTTCGTACTTTGAAGTGGACACTCTATAGCCTGGTTGCAAGCCTATAATATTCTCTGAGACACCTTGATAGAAACACGGTTTATATATTTCTTTTTGGGAATCACTGCCAACTGGTCACTTCCCTCATCGAGGCAAAACCTGAGGCTTGACCACCCAGCAGTGCTGGGGAGTTCTTGAGCCATTTTGCCAGTGAAGAATTCTGTAGCAAGCGGCTGCCAACTGTCAGGGTGAATCAAGGGGGCAGAGGCACAGCAATGCCAGGAAAGGGAGGACAGGTCCTCCATGCTAAGCATGAGCTAATATTGCTGGTAACCTTTTCCACAAACCCTTAAATCCCAAACCACATGGGCAGCCACCTAAGGCATACTCCTATAAAAGTGAAAAGAACTCTTGGGCAGAAGGAGACTACCTCTCACTTCTTCTATATAGGGTGGAGGGGAATTCAGAGGCCCTAGATATGATTTCTAGCTTGAGGGAATGATTCTCATGAACTTAAGGAAACTATGGCTTGCCATTTAAATCCTGCTGCATTGGCCCTAAGGAAAGCATCTACTAAGGCTGGAAGTGGGGACTAGAAGTGCAAAGGCCCTGGGGCAGAGGTACAGCCTATCTCTGAACCAGTGGAAATTTCCATGGTAAGAGAGCCTTTGTGCTCTTCTGAAATCTTGACAGAGGTTTCCTCAGGCAAATGTTGTAAGAGAGGAAAAACATTATAGCCTGAAATAAAACTGAGGGTACCATCCAGGACATCCAGCCACACATAATACCCTGAAAACCTGATGCAAAGCTGTCCCCTGTACGTTCAGGGTCACCTCTACTTCAAAGTGCAGGTCAAGTAGCAGAGGCGGAAAAGAAAGCTACGTGCACGGCAGTCTATTTCCCTTCTGGACCATTCATCTGCTCTCTTCCATTTTTTTTATCCTTTTAAAGTCTGGATCTCTAGATCTGGGAGCTGAAGTAACAAAAGGAATGAGTCTGCCCTTCTTATCCATTCTCCCTAAACACCTCTGATGAAACAGAGACCTTATTCAGGTATGTGTTGTATTCTTCTAAGCTTTCCCTGCACAGGCTCCCTATGTGTACAGATGTGCACAGTCCATACTGACTGTGTCTCTACACCTTAACTCCTCCCAAAGGGGAGCGAAGATATCAACCACTGGACCAAAGGAGCATGTTCGATTCTTCCGGCTCTTAATGACTTGCACTAAGAGTCACTGTGATCACGTTAATTTAGGAGATGTCTGCTCTCTGGGAACAGGGTCTACAGTGGAGATCATTTGGGCTTTGAGTCAAAATCAATAAACATATTCCTTTTCTTTTTTTCTCAGAGTTTTTTTCTAACCCAGTATCAGGTTGACAAGGTAATTATGTTGAGTTAAGAAACTGTGGGTTCTTGAGGGAGATGATGCGTCAGACTAAGAATAGGAAAGTACAAAGGGTAGAGAGTGAGGGAAGTGTTCCTTTAATAGTAATTATCTTGGTTGTATAAAGTGTCTTTGTTCTCCAGAGCCTCATGTACTCTTCTTGTACTTTCTAAATTCTTCTTCTTCCCTCTTGAAAGGATGAGAGTATACAGGGAAACCATCTGCTGAAATCACTCCGTGGGCCAGTTGGCCATGGGTATAATAACATGGCTGTGTACCCTGCCCCTGCCTACAGAGGCAGAGGTCTTCGTCTTCAAGGGTTCACTCTACTCCAACTAAATGGTAAACTCCTGGGAAAAAACTAGATTTTATATGTTTGTGTGCACTCCAGCACCTAACACAATGCCTGGCAAACAGGGGACAGAGTTGTTTAGAAATGAAAATCAGTTTTCTGCTTAAAAATGTTTTAGGGAATTCCTGTGATCTTGAAGATGGCTTTAAGACCTTTTAGGATGCAGTCTGAGCTGACTCCTCCAGTAGGTCACTAAAAGTACTATACTCTTATACTCTTTCCACTTGGCCTAAGTGCTTGGCGCTATCCTGAGCTACTCTGGGAACTCTCTCTCACATCCACTTGGTTTCAGTGAGGCTCTCCTTTGTGGCCCCTTTGTCCCCTGGGTTTCTTTTATTCCTGTTCATAGCACATTTATCATAAATTGTCCACCCAGCTTTACATTTTTAGCACTGTTGGGGGAGAGTGTGCTTGCTAGTACTTGGCACACAGTAAGGTGAAGTCGCTCAGTCGTGTCCGACTCTTTGCGGCCCCGTGGACTGTAGCCTACCAGGCTCCTCCGTCCATGGGATTCTCCAGGCAAGAATACTGGAGTGGGTTGCCATTTCCTTCTCCAGGGGATCTTCCCGACCCAGGGATCGAACCCAGGTCTCCCGCATTGGAGGCAGACACTTTAACCTCTGAGCCACCAGTAGATACTCAATAAATGTTTGCTGAATGAATGAATATATAAATGTTTACTCAATATCTGATCATGTTTTGGATCCTGGGAAGGTGAGGGAGGTGAGCTAGGAAATAAAGGTCAGAGCTGCTTTGTAGCTATGGTGGAGAAGTAAGAAAAGTCACAAATAATAGCTATTTCAAGGAAAAAGGGCATTATTTTAGGGACTATTATGGAAAAGAAGCCCTAAAATAGAGGAGTAGCAGATGTATGAATATCTAAATGGAGAACAGACCTCACAAAATGAATCAAGTATTATTGAGGCCGACCCATCACTGCTGTAAATGAAGTTTTCTTTTACCAGTATCCTGTGCTGATACAAACCTATTTTGTCTGTAAAAATTAGATGTTCCCAGACTCAGACTCCAGTGCAGATGAGGGCAAAAAGCTTTTGAAAAAAAAAATTCTACACTGGATCTCACCTCAACTCAACAGACCTGTTTTCTTTTTCAACTGCAGAGTATAAAAAAGCAGCTCTTTAAGCTAAGAGAAGGCTTTTTAACAAAAGGATTCATCGATGTGTGTATTATGCAGCTACATTTAGGACAGGCTGTGGCAAGGGTGGATGGCTGAAAGTTGCTCTGCACACAGGGAAACCTGTCTGAGGTTTCCAGAATGAGTGCAGTGAATTCAGTCTGTACTTAGGACCAAGATGTGCTGGTAAAAGGAATCCTGACTCGTAACCAAACAGAAATAGCCAAGAGTCTTGAAGTTTCCATTTTGGTGCATACCCTCCTGGTTTCCACAGGGGGCTTCTTTTTGCTGAGCCCTTGACTGGAAGTCCCCATCTCGGCCCTAAAGTGGGAGGAAAAAAAGCCCAAGAAACATTACTGGCAGTGGACACATCATCACATTCAAGCAAAAGTGTCCCAGATGAATATTTCAGCAGGTTGGCTATTTTTATGCCACTCCTGGCCTGCAGAATTCTGTGGCCAAATTCTCTTTGGGTGCTGCTTTAATTCACAGCAGAATCACAATTTGAGACACTTGGGGATCTAGCGGGTGAGAAAGGGAAAATGTGATCGACAGCAGGATTTTGAAATACTTGGTTGGGCATCAAAACACAGAGAAAGGGAAGATATGAGGCCCCTTCTTCGTGAAAAATTCAGTCAAACAGAACCAAACAAAGCTTCATACCTCCAAGCACCCTCGCATCCCACCTGTCTGGGGAAGGAATTTCCCGCCTCTTCACTGGCACGTGCGTTTGGACAGTGGAGGGGTCAGCTCCTGCATGGCCTGCCCTCACAGCCCCACACGTCCCCACTGCCCCTGCATGGCCTACCCTCACAGCCCCATGCGTCCCCACTGCCCCTGCATGGCCTGCCCTCACAGCCCCATGCGTCCCCACTGCCCCTGCGTGGCCTGCCCTCACAGCCCCATGCGTCCCCACTGCCCTTGCATGTCTTGGTGCCCGCATAATACCAGGAAAAGAACATTTGCTTTCTGTGAACCTGAGTTGAAAGCACTTTGGGTTGGGGAGCAAACCACACCTTGGATTATTCCAGCATCTCTCTGTGGGTGCTAATATGAAAACACTGAATTGTCTTACTGACTCATTCTGTCCCTGACAGAGAATCAAAAGAAGAAATAAGTAGCCCCTACAATAGTAACTTCAACATGTTAAGAGTTGTGCTCAACTCTCCCCGTAATTTGCAACACCTCAGGCAGTAATTGAAGCACACCCTCTTACAGACGTCTATGTTTCGGCCTGTACTACCTCTTAAGGTAGAGTTCCAAAAGCTGCACAGGCTCCACATGCAGCAGACACAACCACCCACACCTGCTGGAAAAGTGAGAGCAGGCACAGAAATACACTGCTCACTGCATAAACTAAGATTATATCTTATTCATTCTCACTCTTTTGAGGCTTTCTCTATGTTCACGTATAATGCTGTGGGACTTCATATCTTACGCCTTCTGAGTGTCTTTTCTTTTTTCTTTCTCTTTTTTGGCTGCACTGCTCGGCTTGTTGTTGCTTAGTTGCTCAGTCCTGTCCAACTCTTTGAGACACCATGGACTGCAGCCTGCCAGCCTCGTCTATCCATGGGATTTCCCAGGCAAGAACACTGGAGTGGGTTGCCATTTCCTTCTTCAGAGGATCTTCCTGACCCAGGGATCAGACCTGAGTCTCCTGCATTGGCAGGCGGATTCTTTACACCTGAGCCACCAAGATCTTAGTTCCCCATCCAGGGATGGAACCTGTGGCCCCTGCAGTGGAAGCTCAGAGTCCTAAACACTGGACCACCAGGGAATTCCCTCAGTCCTCACTGAGGATAATGAACAGAAGCATTCTACTTTGCTGAGGAAGTAGATTAGCAAATTACATTGCAAATACCAACTTGCTTCCTTCCCTTAGTCTACCCAACTGAATAAGCAGCTATGAATAAAGCCCTGAGACAGAATGACTCAGCCCCACAGAGGGCAAGGCCTAACTAGAATGTAGGTTTAGCGCCTCACCCAACACCACTGACCTGTCCAGCCCTGGCCTGGCTGGGGAGCTGGGCACTTCTCTGCGTTTTCGTTTCTTCAGCACAGCTTCTGCTGCCTTCTTCTCTGCCAGGACCTTCAGAGAGGAACCAGATTCCTGAGACTTTTCCAGAGTTGCTCACATGAGGGGACAGTGAAGAGAACTGCCCATCTATAAATTGCCAAAGGCAGCTTCTAACATCAGCTTTGTAAGTAAGGATAGACAAAGTCTCAGAAATCTAGCCAAGAAGATAAAAAATTCTTGAGTATACAATCCTTATTGGACCTAGGCAACAACCAAGGGGCAAAACAGAAGAGTCAAGAGCAAAACGTAAGATAAGAGGCAATAAAGGCAATTTTCATTTCATAAAGAAAAGGCAAACTTACCAACCCAAGAGGACTGCTATTCATTGATTTTCCTACAATAGGAAATTTGAATATCATAATGAAGCAAGGCTGTTTCTTCATTGACTTCTTAGAACTGGTCCTAGATAAAACTTTGGTGTGTGCCCTTTTCCCTTTCACCTGGTATCAGTTTTCCTAGAAATACTGTGTCTCCGAACTTTTTCCCTCCCTTATTTTATTGTCATCTACAAGTCATGTGGAGATGATGTGGTGAGAGATGACGTGACTCCACCGTGTCATCACAGATCATATTATAACAATAAGTCACTTAAATGGGGATGATCCCTATTATGAAAGAAAAAAAGTAGAACTTATGGCATCAGTGACAAATGAATTGAGATATTTTGAGATAATGCCTTTGTACTTTTTTTTCCCAAATCAAACTGGTAGATGTCTCCTTGTCCCTCTATTTGTAAAAATAACAATGGCCCCCAGAGATTAAAAATTGGGAGATATGTTTAAGATATTACTAAGATGAAAGTCATTAAATACTCTAAAATGGTAGGAATTATTTATATCATAGGTTATTTTTCATTGAGTTATTACCCTAAGTCACACTGTACTTTCCATTTCCCCGTACACATTTAATATTTTCAACAACTCAATGACTATTATTAGTTTTCACCATTTCACAAAGGAGGCATACAAAGACTGAGTAATTTATCTAAGGTCACACACTCAAGTGGCAACTCCACCAAGATTTGAACCAGGCAGTCTAACTTGGAGGACATGGTCCTGACTTCTGCAGTGTCAGTGTGGGGGCTCGATCTGGCTATTTCACCACATTCAGCACTGCTAACCTGTGGATGTTCAACCGCCCCCTTTTCCTTCTCCTCTACCTACACTTTCATAGTTCTACTTACCTGGTGACAGATTTTCATGAAACCATTTCATCTCCACATACAGAGTGAAAACAAATGGATAAGGGACCAAGACAGCTTCCCCATGTTTGAATTTCAGATGGGATACTCTTTCCCATTTGCTTTTATCTGGGAAATGTGCTAAGGAGTGAGGATGTAGCCAGTAAGAATCCCTGAGTATTATTTTAGAAGAAAGACTCCATCTCCTTTCCTTGACCTACCCTCCAAACTGCACGGGTTTGCTGCTTCCACTTAAATCTACAGTGTGAACTGTAGTCCATTTCCCCCCAGGAAAGAAAGGATACAGGGAAATACAATAAAGTGTTCCGTAGCAAATGGCTGTAAATTATCCAGGTTTCCTAAGACCACACGAATAGAATCCTGAAAAAAAAAAAAAGTGAAATAACTTTAATACTAATTTCAGCCAGTCTATCAATTTATCTCTATCACTGCTCTTCACATAGCCTATACTCTAGAGTCCAACTACTTGCTGTTCCCTGAATATACCTTCCACTTCTCCACTTCTCTGCTCTGGCCTGAAATACCCTTTTAGTCCATCATCATATGACTAAATTCCACTTATTCCTTTATGGCACAACTCAAAAGCCATCTCCTCCCCAAAATTTTCCCTGATTTCCCAAGTTAAATTAACTACAGGCCTCAAATTTCACAGTAGTTAGCCTTGGGCCTTTACTATATTCCATGCATCTTTTTTTCCCCTTTCTGTGCCTCCAGGCTTGTGAAATCTTAATTCCCTGACCAGAGTTTGAACTCTGGCCCGGCAGTGAAATTGCTGAGTCCTAACCACTGGATTGCCAGAGAATTCCCTCCATGTACATATTTTTATTTTCTTTACTAAGAAATCTTCTTGAAGTAGAATAGATACCTGATTTATCTTAGCATCCCTTCCCTACCATAGTGGATGAAGCATAACAGGTCCTCAACAGATAGATGCTGGATTTGTTGCTCAGTTCTGTTGGACTCTCTATGACCCTACGGACTGCAGCCCACCAGGCTCCTCTGTCCATGAAATTCTCCAGGCAAGAATACTGGAGTGGGTAGCCATTCCCTTCTCCAGGGGTCTTCTCAAGCCGGGGATTGAACCCCATCACAGGCAGATTCTTTACCATCTGAGCCACCAGGAAAGCCCCAATGAATAATATTGGTATTTATTTATATGTACTTATTTTGCTTTTGTTTATGTCAAACCTTTTCTTCTACTGTCTTTAAATCTTAATTATTTAGTCTCTAATTAACCTATGCTTATTAGTATATGGGCAAAGAGTCTGACATGACCGAGCACTCACCACTACTCAAGAACCCTTCAAGATAAAAGATTTCTATTATCCTCTTTTTACCGACGAGGAAACTAAGACAGAGAGAGGTACGGTGATTTATGGAAGGCTACACAGCTAGTAATGATGGAGTCAGACACGAACCCAGGCAGTGGGGCTCCAGAGCTTACACTCTTAACCATTAAACTGCTTATCAATATATGTTTTCTAAGTGAATGACAAAGGATAACTTCTGCTTTAAAACCAATGAGAGTAAAAAAAAAAAAAGAACATCTAAAAGGCACTTCAAAAAGTTTTAGGGAATTCCCTGGTGGTCCAGTGGCTAAGACTCCACACTCCCATTGCAGGAGGCCTGATTTTGATCCCTGGTCAGGGAACTAGATTCTGCATGCTGCAACAAAGAGTTTGCATGCTGCAACAAAGACTGAAGATCCTGCAACTAAGACCCATGCAGCCAAATAAATCAATAAGTGTTTAAAAAAAACACAACATTTTTATATGATTATAAGTGTATATAAGTGTTCTCTAGCTACCATTAGATGAACTATTGTGCAGCAAGAACTGCATACGTCTATTTCTAATCCTCACTATAATCCTGAAAACTGATATTATTTATCAATCTTACTGACAGGTAAGGGAACAGACTCAGATAAGGAAGACAAATTTCCCAAAAATTGTACTGTGAAGGCAGAACTCGAGTTCAAATCCAGGTTTTATTGGTTCTAAAGACTATGTTTGCAATATTTTACTGCCCTGAGCTTTTCTCTGCCCATATTAAGTGAAGCAAAGTGAAATAAATTTTGCTCTACTCATAATTAAAATAAGCAGAAAACTGTCATGGTCCTATGTTAAAATAATTGCTATTTATAATGATGCCTCTGAGGTCCTCAAAGATCCTAATGTATTTTTCAACACATAGCTAAAGAATACCTTTAAGGCTCTGACTCAACTTTTTGGTTTCACAGTTTTACATTTGTGTATGCAATTATATTCAAATTCTTTGAAATGTGGCAGCATATGTCTTTATAAATCACAACAGTCATAGATCACTCAGTCATGAAGTTAGAAAAGAATACACTAGTTTAAAACTCTCATATTATGAATGAGGCAAATAAGACCCAGGGAGGTAAGTGATTTATTTGCTAAGGCTCACACATCTCTTAGTGGTTCAGCCAGGACTAGAAACAGGGGCCAGCCCCCAGAACTCTTAATTCTTTGTCCAGTGCTTTCACCAGTTTACAAATTTGTCCACCTTCTTTTTCTTCTTGAGGGAGAATCTAAAGCCATCAGAGTTGGGTAGGAAAGGAATGAAAATAAAGTGGAAATATAGCAGATGCAAATGTTTCCAATTAAAATGAAGACACAGCAGCCTTGTCTGTGTATTTACAGTTGAGTTTCCTGAACGTCAAGTACCAGGCAGTGGTTGGGATGGTGAGGTTTCCCAGAGCCCTGGAAGGCAGCAGTCCTCCGGATGCTTTCTCTATGCCAGCCACCACAAAAGACAGCTGCCCATGGCTGGGAACTCTAGTGGAAACAAAATCACTCTTAGCCTCAAAGGTGCTGACACTTCAACTAGGAAAATTGAGAAAGAGTATAGGCTTTAATTTCCCTGGAAAAACAGTAACCTTTCTCTGCAGAAGAAATGTGGCAGGGAGAAGTCAAAGAGTCAAGCGGAGATTGTGACTAAGTTTGTAGGAAACAACTAAAATCTAAACAGGGATGCATCCTCAGCTTAAAAAACAACATTCCCAGAAATTGTCTGCTTCTTTCCCTACCTCCAGCTCCTGGACGACGACTTCCTTGTTTTCTACCTCTTCCCCTCTAGAAGGTAAACAGACAAGAAGTAAGTAAGCCAAGAAGAAAAGCTCTGGAGACAACAGACTCTAGTAAAAAGTGACATTTCCAATGAGCTAAGGGAACATAACTAAATAACAATTGTGTGTGCTGACCCAGCGCTCAAGGGAAGAAGAGCTCACCAGGTGGTGTAGACAGAAAACTGGTACAGGCTGTACCAAAATATCCTCTCCATCACCCTGCCAAGACCTGACATTCCCACCGTTACAGTTAATAATTGATTAGACCAGTAGTACAAGTGTAATCTGTGGACCTCCAGGGGTCCTCAAGACCCTTTCAAGGAATCTCCAAGGGCAAAGGTAGTTTCATAATAATACTAAGATATTACTTGCCTATTTCACTATATTGACATTTGTATCATAGTGCAAAATCTGTGGTGGTGAAAATGCTGGTGCCTTAGCACAGATCTAGTCAGTTGCACTAAACTGTACCAGCAATTGTAGCCATCTTTGCCACCACACAGGAAAAAAAATTTCAATTCCATTTAATATGTTAGAGGAAGAAGTAAAGCCTTAATAATTCTGTAAATCTAACCCCCCGAATAATGGATTTTTAATATACTCTGTGATAAAACAGGAAGTATGGATAAAGTGTTTCTGCGGCATACCAGAAGATGATGGTTCTCTTGAGAAGTACCTGCACGACTGTTTAGGTTGCAAACTGAACCACGTGCTTTTTCATATTTCACTTGACTGGTCAGCTGACAGATAAACGATGGTGCTTATTCAGACTTGGGAATGTGACAGATATTTTCTCAAAAGGAAACAGTGAGCTTATCAATAAAACTGACAGTATTTGTTGTTAAGGATAAATTTTTGGATTTCAAGTAAAATTTCGAATTTTGGAAAACTTTTATCCACCACTGTGGGGTTGACAACTTCCAAATACTTGGACATTTTTCTGATAAGATTGGTAGTGATATTAGCAAATATGTTTTTTGACACTGTATAATGAAGTGTGTTGACATTTGAACCATCTGCATGTGAAACAATATTTTCCAAGCGAGCACAGAAACACTTCAGGTTACAAAATCATTCTAGGTAAAAGATAGATCAGCTTTCAAAGAACACAATAGACCAATGGATTTTAATGTTGCAGAGATCAGAAAGTACAGTGATATAATTTCAGATTCCACATTGCAACTAACCTTTAAAAAGCTACTGTATTTTTTAAAAATGAAACTGAGTTTTCTGGTTGTCTAGTGGTTAGGGCTCGGCACTTTTACTACTGTGGCCTGGGGTTCAATCCCTGGTCCTGGAACTGAGATCCCACAAGTTGTGCTGTGCAGCCAAAATTAAAAAAAAAAAACAAAACAATTTTTTTAATTTAAAAAAATAATAAAAATTTTAAAAGAAACAAAATAAACAACTATTATTTGCCAAGTTTTGATGCAGGGCCAAGGAAGAATATCCACAATGATCTGAGAAGATTATTAATATATTCCTACCTTTCCCTACTACAAATATCTATTGTTCAGTTGATCAGTAGTGTCCAACTCTGCAATCCCATGGACTGCAGCATGCTGGCTTTCCTGTCCTTCACCATCTCCTGGAGTTTGCTCAAACCCATGTCCACTGAGTCAATCATGCCGTCCAACCACCTCTGTTGCTCCTTCTCCTCCTGCCCTCAATCTTTCCCAGCATCGGGATCTTTTCCAATGAGTTGGCTCTTCACATCAGGTGGCCAAAGGATTAGAGCTTCAGCTTCAGCATCAGTCCTTCCAATAAATATTCAGAGTCGATTTCCTTTAGGACTGACTAGTTTGATCTCCTTGCTGTCCAAGGGACTCTCAAGAGTCTTCTCCAGCACTGTGGTTTGAAAGCATCAATTCTTCGGTGCTTAGCCTTCTCTATAGTCCAACTCTCACATCTATACATGACTACTGGAAAAACCATACCTTTCACTATATGGACCTTTGTCAGCAAATATATGTAAAGCTACATATATATGTAAAGCTGAATTTTTCATGCAATTCAACCAAAAGAAAAAATTCACAACAGATTAAATGTAAAAGCAAATATGATAATCTAGCAGTTTTTTATTAAGCCAGATATTAATGAGATTTGCAGAAATTTAATGTGATGTCAATCCTCCCATTAATTTTTTGCTTTAGAAAATATGGTTTAGTCACAAAGTTGTGTTTGACTCTTCGGACTGTAGCTTGCCAGGCTCCTCTGTCCATGGGATTCTCCAGGCAAAAGTACTGGAGTATATAGTTATTTTAAATAAAAATATATTAAAACTTAATAGGTATATCATTATTTTAAAATTAATATTATACATTTAAAAGTTGTGGTAAAATACATATAACCTCAACTTTTCCATTTTAACTATTTTTTTAAGTATATAATTCAGTGGCATTAATTAATGGGTTGGCCAAAAATTTTGTTCAGGTTTTTCCATATGATATTACATTCAAAACCATGGCTTGCAGTCAGCACTACCTTATTTCTAAAACTTATTTCCACAAATAGAAACATTGTGCTCTTTAAACAATAACTTCTCATTCTTCCCTCTACCCAGGCTGTCTCTATGAGTTTTCCTATTTTAATATTTCATGTAAGTAGAATCATATAAGATTTTCCCTGTTGTGACTGGCATATTCCTAGGAATGAAACTGCTGGGTCACACGGTAACATGGTCATACGGTAAGGGCTTCCCTGGTGGCTCAGACGGTAAAGCGTCTGCCTACAGTGCGGGAGACCCAGGTTTGATCCTCTGGAGAAGGAAATGGCAACTCACTCCAGTATTCTTGCCTGGAAAATCTCATGGATGGAGCCTGGTAGGCTACAGCCCATGGGGTTGCAAAGAGTCGGACACGACTGAGCGACTTCACTTCATGGTAATTTTAACTTTTGGAGGAACTGCTAAACCAGTTTCCATAGTATCTGCATTATTTTACATTCCCACCAGCAATGTATGAAAGTTCCAATTTCTCCACATCCTTGTCAACAACTGTTGTTTTGTTATTTAATTATAGCTATCCTACTAGGTATGAAGAGGTATATCATTGCAATTTTGATTTGCATTTTCCTAGTGACTAAAGATATCAAGCATTTTTTCATGTGCTTACTGGCCATTTGTATATCTTCTTTAGAGAAATGTCTATTCAAGTCCTTTGTCCATTTTCAATTGGATTGTTTATCTTTTGTTGTTGAGTTGTAGTTCTTTATATATTCTGGATATTAAGCTCTTATCAGATACATGATTTGCAAATATTTTCTCTCATCTCTGGTTTTCCTTTTCACTCTGTTAGTAGGGTTCTTAGACATATAAATTTTATAAAATCAACTAAGTCTAATTTATCTAATTTGAGGCCTGTGTGTTTGGTGTTGTATTTAAAAAACCACTGCCAAATCCAAAGTCATAAAGATTTGCCCCTGTGTTTTATTCTAAGAGTTTTAGTTTTAGCTCTTATTTAGGTCTTTGATCCATTTTTAGTTAACTATAGTATATTGTGTAAGATAAGGGTCTAACTTTATTCTTCTGCATGTGGATATCCAGTTTTCCCAGAACCATTTGTTAAAGAAACTGTTCTTTCCCATTGAATGCTCTTGGCATTCTGGTCAAAAATCAATTGACCATAGATGTTAGTGAGGTTTTATTTCTGGGCTCTCAATTCTATACTATTTATTGGTTTATATGTCTGTCCTTATGCAGTACCACACTTTTTGATTACTTGTAGCTTTGTAGGAAGTTTTTTAATTGGCAAGTATGAGTACTTCAAATCTGTTCTTTTCCAAGATTGTTTTGGCTATTTGGGATCCCTTGAAATTTGATATGAATTTTAGGTTGGGTTTGTACATTTGCAAAAAAAAGTGCCATTGGGATTTTGCTAGGGATTACATTGAATCTGCTGATTGCTTGAGTACCGTTTTCATCTTAACAATATATATATTTGGCTGCACCACAGGGCATACAGGATCTTATTAACAGTTCCCTAACCATGGATCAAACCTCTGCTTCTGTCAGTGAAAGCACAGAATCCCAATCAATGGACTCCCAGGGAATTCCCATCTTAACAATATTAAGTCCTCCAATCCGTGAACACAGATATCTTTATAATTAATTAATTAAGCTTTTTGGCCTCTCTGCATGGCTTGTGGAATCTTAAATTCCCTGACCAGGGATTAAATCCATCTCTGACAGTGGAAATGCTGGGTCCTAACCACTAGATCACCATGGAATTCCCACAGTCTTTCTATTTAGTCTCCTTTAATTTCTCTCAGAAATATTTTTTAGTTTTCAGTGTGTGAGTCTTGTATCTCATTGGTTGAATTTATTGCTAAGAATTTTTTCTTTTTGATACTATTGTAAGAAAAATTGTTTTCCTAATTTTCTTTTCAGAAATTACTGCTAGTTTACTGCTAGTGTATACAAATCAACTGATGTTGATTCATTGATAAGGTTTAACAGTTTTTTGTTGGTTTGTGTGGGTTTTTTAGGTTTTTCCACATACAAGATCATGCCAGGAATTCCCTGGCAGTCTAGTCATTAGGACTCCATGCTTTCGCTGCCAAAAGCTCAAGTTCAATCCCTAGTTGTGGAACTAAGATCTCACAAGCCACGTGGTGCAGCCAAAAAAGAAAAAAAAAAAAAAAAGATCACGTCATCTACAAACAGAGATAGTTTCACTTCTTCCTTTCCAATATGTATGCATTTTCTTTCTTTTTCTTGACTAATTGCTCTGGCTAGAACTCTAGTACTATGATGAACAGAAGTGATGAAAGTGGGCATCCTTATCTTGTTCCTGATCTTAAGGGGAAAAGCTTAAGTTTTTCACCATTGAGTATGTTGTTAGCTGCGCGTTTTTCATATATAGACTTTATATTGAGGAAGCTCCCTTCTATTCCTAGTTTGAGTATTTTTATCATGAAAGGGTGCTAGATTTGGTCAATGCCTTTTCTGCATCCATTGAGAGGGTCATGTGGTCTTTTTTCCCTTCTTTCTATTAATGTGGTGTATTATATTGATTGATTTTTGTATATCCAACTATCCTTGCATTCCTGGGGTAGTCTCAGGAATACAAACAATGCCAATCTTCTTATTAATTTTTAAAAATATGGCTATTTTAAATAAAATGTTATAGTATTTTTAAATTAATAAGTAATTAAGATTGTTCTTTTGATTTTACATGATAAATATTGACAAGTATGACTCATTTAATAAAAAACTCTTTGGAAGCCTCAATTTTAAGAGTGCAAAGGGGTCCTGAGATAATTTGAGAACCACTGCCCTAAAGGTATGCTATTACTAATTTTAAAACTTATATGAATAATAAATATATAGAACATCACATACTTGGAAAAGAGGGCTACAAGGTGCTGCTTCAGCCAGTCTCCTGGACTTGGTGAAGGCAGAGAAGGAATGACCCATGGGAATGTATTAACCTGTGTTTGTAAAGGTTGCCCTTCTGGTTTTAAAATTACCTGATGCTGTTGCCATATCTAATTTTGAATTTATACACATTGGGTCCTGCATGAAGAAATCTCGTCTCTGGAAATGGGTAGGTGAAAGGTTTTAAACTCATTGCTTCCAAACAGTAACCTAAATAAAATAAAAGTGTTAAAGAATTACAAGAAAGCTAAATATGGTTCCTTATGTTTGGGAAATAAAGCCTGCCCAATCTGTAGCATCTCTTCATCAGTATAATGTCCAGTTTTCAGTATCACTGCCTATGTCCCAGGCTCAGTTCTAATATTAATTACCTGGACCATCTCCCCACCTGCATGGGGAGGATACATGATATTCTGAGATAATCTTTATATCTGAAGTCAAAAGACCTAAGTTAAAGTTTTGCTGTTTACTTTATGATCTTGTACAAATTACTTCTTTTCCATGAGACTAATGATACTAACATCTGATGATAACAGGGTTTT
Organism: Oryx dammah; assembly: GCF_014754425.2. Lineage (NCBI taxonomy): Eukaryota > Metazoa > Chordata > Mammalia > Artiodactyla > Bovidae > Oryx > Oryx dammah. The sequence continues at coordinate 41,636,352 of NW_024070199.1, forward strand.
TGTTAGGATTAAATCTGTCTCCCAAATATCTCTTGCATCTGTTCTCATCCCTTGCCCCCATTTTCTCTGGAACCTAGGCCAATGTGAAGAGGGCTCAAATCAAATAATGAAACAGTTCAAAGGATGCACCAATAAGAGGCAATTGGGAACACCTCTGCTGTTAATTTTCTATGACGTCTAGGAATTAGCACACCTTCCTGCTATAGCCAATGCAGTAAATAAGGATGTATACTAATGTTTTAAAGTCTTGCCAAGGAGTGCCTTATTTTCCCTACCTCTCAACTATTCTTCTTCACCACTTATGAGAGGACCCTGCGCCACAAGAGTGCCCCCTATTCTTCTAGCACTTACTAGTTTTACTTCTCCTATTCCAGAATCTCTACTCACTTAAGGGCCTCTCTGTGGGAAACTCAGAAGAAGAAATGGAAAACGAAATAAGGCATGCCTCTTCTACTCCAAGAGAGCACTTGGTATGCACTTAGAGACTTTTCTATGCCTCTTTTTATTTGTAAAGTAGAGATAATGAGCCTTGTACTTTCTGTCTCTTCATATGGACGTTTAAATAATAAATAATGAGAGTAAAAGGTCCAGAGTTTCTAGGATCAAATCTACCTATATACAATGCACGGTATTGATTTCAGAGGCAGCTGAGCTAAGGTAGACAGAACAAGCACAAAGTAAGGATAATTTATGTTTTAATCTCAGTTCCATTATCCCTACATAGTTTTTCTGGGCCTTGATTTTATTATTTATACAATAATAACAACTTATGTATATAACAACTAACAACAATTTTTTGTCATACCCTGTTCTAAGTACCTTATATAGAGATCTTACTTAATTCTCACAAAAAGCCTATGAAGTAAGTAGTCTAAATTTGATAGATGAGGAAATTGAAGTACTGAGAGGTGAAGTAAGTTTTCTATGGCTATGGATTTTGGAATTGGAATTCAAACTGAGGCAGTGTTAATTGAGACTTGATGGTCTTAACCACTTTTCCACGCTGCTTCCTAGGGTTATTAGAAAGCAAAAAAAAAAAACAAAACAAAACAACAAGATAATGACTATAAAATCATTTTGCAAGTACTAACATATTATACACACATAAAGTACTATTTTCATTATTCTTTCCTCCATATTACCCTGATTCCATGCCTACTCAGCAGGGAGAACTCTAATATGTACAGTTGGAAGATCTATGTGCCCAAAGAATGGCATTTCCCACAATTTTCAAAGTTCAAGTCTGGGGCTGTCAGTAAAGAGATATCCCAGTGTCCGATCTTGGCTGCTTGGGATTAGAATGACAGGAGGCTGGAGCCAAAACCTGAGACTATTTAGACTAGAACTGCACTCAAAAGTGAAAAGAAATAGTTGGTGCCAACTTCAGAGTTACCAGAGGGGAAATACTGTTCACATCCTGAGAAAAACTTGTACATTCTCCATGCCCGAGGCATGGCAAGAACCCACGCTAGATTTGATAGTGTTTTCGATGCTAGATGACTTTACCAAGCAGGCAGGGACCACCTGATGAGACTTAGGTTGCTGCCACAAAAACTGAGCCCTTAATTATTCAGAGGGTTCGTCTAAAATACAGTCACCTCTCTCCACATACTGAGGACTGGGGCCATCAGAGCAAAGGAAATGAAGAACATTTGCTGGAAATGACAATCCAGAGAGGAAACTTCATGTGCTGTGCTACAGCTGGCTGGCTGAAAGAAGTAAAAACAATCCTCTTCTAGCTGGGGCCTGTTCCTGTTAATTGCTGCCTGCCTGCTTCAGAAACAAACACCACACACTAATTATTCTATTTGAAAATAAAGATTAGACAGCATAATCCCAAACAACCACATAGTAGCAGTGGTTCAAAGATTCACAAGGTTATTTTCCAACATGAGTACTGCAGTCATGGTGACACTATGTCCCAGGAACATATCATTAAGTTGATGAGATCTTACAGATGAAAGGTCAGACTCTCAGCCAATTTTAGGTGATCATAAAACATGATGCCTTTAAAACAAAAGAAGAGAAGTTATAGGCAATATGGGATAGTGGGAATGACGCAGGATTTGGAATTGGAGGACCAAGGCTTGAGTCCTAGCTCTGCCTCTTAACAGTCATTCGACCTTAATCAAGTCACTTAGCCTTTTCATTTCTCAATCCCTACATCTCTAAAAGGGGAATACATTTATCCCTGAAATTTCTGTGAGGATTAAATGAAATAATGCTGTAAAAAGCACTTCATAAGTGCTGGGTAATTATATTAACATTAGCTCTTTTGATAGATTTGAAGTTTCTCTCTTAATGCTTTACTAGAAAAGCAAACTCAAGAGAAGTGTTTAGCTTTAGTATCAGTACAAAATCTGACAAATCTCAATTAAGACTCTTTCCTTGAAATTCCCCAATAATAGATTTAAATGACACATAGGCACCGATGTTAGAAAGGGAAAAATTTTTTAAGGTTTTAGTAATTTGTCTCACATAAAGAAACATTTGGGTCACTACACAGAACTTGAATCAGTGCTGAATGCAATATGAAGATAATGATATGACTACTGAAGCTGAAGGAGAAGATCATACAGAAGTACTGGCATTAAATATATCTGGTGATACTTGATGGGAAAACCCTCCACAGTGTTAATAAAAGAGCTTTCATAAGCATTCATTAAAAATACACTTACTGAGCAGGTCTAACATAACAGGCTCTGTGACCACTAATGAGTTTGGGCCAAAAGAAAAAAAACAGGGAAATCCCACTCATGCTATGAATCCAACATCCAAGTTTTAGAACTGAGGCTAAGGACAGAAGCTTGGCTTCTCCTTTTACCTTCAGAAGTCCTTGGCTAGTTTCAAAAGTCTGCCTGCCTTTGCTGAAATAGATCCAAACTCTCTGAAAACCTATATTTCCAATGAGATTCATGCTTGCCTATAGCTGAAGTGCCCTTCATTTCAGAGGAGACAAAAAGAAGTGAATTCATCAAACAAGGAAATGACTGCTATAGGTCACATAACTCAGTATGGAACCAGGATTAGCCCCCAGGATTGTTGAATCCTTTGGCTGATACATTTTCCATAACACATCACCTGATTATTTTATAATGATCTATAACCCTGGTCAATTGCATAAATCTGGATAGCATCCTCAATTTGGGTACAAAGACATCAAGCCAAAGTGCAGCATTTCCAGATTAAAGCTTCTTAGGATTATATTTTGGGATATAAAGGGTTTCTTTCACATTTGTTTGTCTTTGAGCTCTATTTTCAAAAGGAACTATTCTCAGTTTCCTCACCTTGCAGGGTGACTAGGATGATTAATGAAATAATGCATGTATAATTGCTTATTGCAGTGCTCTATGCATAGGTTATTCAATAAGGAATAGCCATTTTAAAAGCAAAACAAATCCAAGAGTTAAGATAGAGGACAAGAAGAGCTGATCTAAGACTACCCAAGATTCTTCTATGCCTACTGATGTCATTCTTTCCCATTAGACTTCTACTTACTCTTTCTGGTAAGACACAGTCTTTAAAACATCACTGGCATTTATTCAGAAATATATTTGCAACTGGAACTGTGTCAGATTTTGTTTTGTTTTGTTTGGGAGGGGAGAAGTAACTAAATCTTCTAACAGAGGGATAGGAAGGTGTCCTGAAATGAAATCAAAAGGCCTTAGTGAACAACTCAATAGGGCAGAAAGGAGATTAAGTCAACTTCTTAAGTTACTCTTTACACCTAAATGGCTCTTCCACTTTCATTTTAACCATCCTAAAAGCTAATGGAAGAATTATCTTTGGTCAATAGGTCTAGGCCTTTGCTCCTTACTTGGAAAAAGCAATAGAATGGTATTTAATCTCACCACCCTGCCCATTATTTGTTGCTTGTTACATGAAGATCCTTGGAGAAGAAAATGGCAACCCACTCCAGTATTCTTGCCTCAAGAATCCCATGGACAGAAGAGCCTGGCAGGCTACAGTTCAAGGGGTCACAAGAGTTGGACACAACTTAATGATTAAACCACCACATGAAGATCAACTTATTAGCATTCATATCACACCGAATTCACTGCCGAACTCTAAAAATCCTAATCCTAGGAATCCTAAAAGCATTTGGATGTAAAATTGCAAGCAATGAGGGATATTTTATTTTTTGGTTACACCACTGGATGAATTGCCCTGAAGCAGTACCTGCAAAGATTTTTAAATGATAAAGCATCAGTACTTTCAGAAGGGCAAATGGTGAAAAGAATATCCTTAGCTAAAGAGAAAGAAGCATCTCTTGCAGTTTTGAGCTATAAACTTTGAGTCCTTGATATACATATCTCAAGGGTCTTAGTGACCAGAAGACAGACCAAAGTGTGAAAAGCAAGCTTCTAAAATATACAGCTTTGTTCTTGGCATGAAAAAATGGTAGATTCTGAAGAAATGAAGTTAATAAAAAACTATATTACATTTTACACAAAGAGAGGAAATTTCACACAGGAAATCTGAAATATTTTACTGCCTTTAATTCTGGTGAGATACTAGGAAGATAAAAATTATATTCACTAGGTTTACAAAAAGATAAACCTGACATGAGGAGATCATCTAATTTGACCAAGGTCATACATCAAGAGCAAGACTAAAACACAGATGTATTGCTAAAGCAAGGTAGTCCCACTGAATTAAAGGTGTCAAGAATATAGTTACCTTATGAATTATCCTAGACTCAATATTAGCCTCAATTCTTTATATCTTTATATTTTACCACCTAAGTATAACTCTAAAATAACAGAATCAGGCATAACTGCTAAGAAACATAAAATTTAGCACTTTGAAAGATCATCAGACCATAGGGATCTGATGAATAAAATCTTACATTTATAAAAGCACTTTCAGTTTATACAATGCTTTTCCCATCTATCCCTATCTTATAAGATTCAAAAACATCTATTGAAGTAGGCAGGGCAGATTCAGCTAACTTATACCTCACGCTAAATGCTCTCCTAATTTTTATCTGATTTGATCCTCTCGATCTTGTATTCATTCAATATTTATTGATTCAGTTCACAATTATCTGCATACCAACTATGTTCCAGAAACTTAACTACTGGAGATAAAGTGGGGAATAATAAGAACTCAGTCACTGCCTGCAAAGAGCTTATCAATAATTTTAAGGATGATGACTGCTACAAAAAAGGACAGGGTGACATAGGAACATGACAGAGAATCCTAACCTAGAATGGAAGTCAGGGAACTTTATGTAAGTGACTCATATTTGAAGGATGAGTATGAGTTGGGGAAGACACAAATGGCGAGTGGGTAAGGGGTCTGATATAGGTACAAGAAAAGCAGATACAACAGTCTTCAGTTGAGAGAGACTGCTGTCATTTCAAGAGAGAGAAGTATAGTACTTCTGAACACAGTTGGCAAGAAGTATGACAAACTAAGACTACAAAGATAAACAGTGAGTCATCACACATTTGAGAGCCTACTATGTATCAGGCATTTCTTTCGGCAATGATAGAGCAGGTAATAAGAAAGACATGATTCTTTAACAGCTTAGATTTCAGGAAGTTTGGAGAGCAATAATAAACACATAAATAAATCAATGTAATTTGAAGTACTGTAAGTATTATGAAGAAAATAAAACAGGGTTTTGTAATAAAGAGTGACTGGGAGACTGCTTTAGTGTGGCCAGTGAAGGTCTTTCAGAAGAGATCAAACTGATTTATGGGTTTAATGGAAAGTGAAACGACAAAGTCAAGGGGAAAAGCATTCCAAGCAGGAAAAAACAAGCACAGATGCCCTGTGATGACTGGTAGTTAAATGACAGAAAGGTCAGTGTGACTAGAGCACAGAGAATGAAGACTTGAGTAGAAAGAAATGAAGTCAGAGAGCTAGGCAAGAGCCAGATCGTATAAAGGCTGCCAGCCATTGTAGAGTTGCGATTTTATGCTAGTGAAAGTGAAAGTTGCTCAGTCATGTCTGACTCTTTGCGACACCATGGACTATACAGTCCATGGAATTCTCTAGGCCAGAATACTGGAGTGGGTAGCCTTTTCCTTCTCCAGTGGATCTTCTCAACCCAGGGATCGAACCCAGGTCTCCTAAAAAGAAGTGTAATTATTTGATTTATGCTTTAGAAACAGTACTCTGGCTGCCAAAAGAAAGATGAACTGAAGAGCTGTAGTAGTCCAGCAGAAAGACGCTTCAGATTCTGACTTTGGGTCTTAGTAGTCAGTAACTACTAAGATTGGGGGTATATTTTAGACTGATGGACTAGATGTGGGAATCAAGAATGGCTCTTGATTTTGGCCTATGCTATTCAGACAGGTAATGGTACACACCCTTTACTGAGATGGAGAAGAATTCTGAAGAAAAAGATTTGCCATTCTAGGGAACTCTCTAGCAGTCCAGCAGTTAGGACTCTGGGCTTTCACTGCCAAAGGCCCAAGTTCAATCTCTGGCAGGGGAACTAAGATCCCATAAGCTGTTTGGTGCCACTGAAAAAAAAAAAAAGATTTGCCATTCTCTTTCTGTTCTGGGTAAGCGTGAGAGGCCTGTTAGATATCCCAGTGGATGTGTCAAGGATGTGGTCTCTTGGTATGCAAGGAGTGGAAATCAGGATAGAAATATAAACTTGAGTTATCAGTGCTTAGATGGTATTTGAAGATGGTATTGGAAGCTATTTGAACAGTAAGATCATCCAGGGAGAAAATACAGATAGAGAAGGAAAGAGGGCCTTCCTCATAGGCCAGGCTATGAACTGTGCAGTCTATCCAAAGAACAATCAGAAGGCATTGAAGGGCATAATAAAGAGATGACATGATCACATATCTGTGGGTTTTAAAAAAAACAAACAAACCAAAAAATCAAAACAATCCCTCTGATTGTAATGTAGGAAATAACCCAGAACCAGAACAGATGAAAGAGGCTCCATTAGGAGACTCCTGTGGTTCCTGGCAGAAGCTGATAATAGCCTGGTTTATAGTGATGAGAGTGGAGATGAAGAGAAGTGGTCTGGTTTAGAAGACATCTAGTCATGATTTGGTGACTTGATAGGGTAAGGAAGAAGTCCAGACAAGGATTGTGAGCTGCTTGGACAAACAATTGAAAAATAAAGATACCTCTTCCCCCCTGCCAAAAAAGGAGCCTTAGTAAGTAAGTTTTTGAAGGGAAGATAATTATCTTGAGTCCATTTTGGGATATGCTCAGTCTTAAGGTGCCCACAAGATATCTAGACATTCTAGGTAGGCTGTTGGATATTGTGGTAGGTTTACTATCTGCAGATTAAGGAATTAAAGTTCAGAAAAGTCAAGGACGTAGGGTCAAGTATACCTTTCCCAGATGCCAAGATTCAAGGACCTGAGTAGCAGAACAGAGAGATCTCACTGAGAGCTATGAGTCAAATATTGATACTTACTTCCTAGATTCAGTCAGGCATCTGAAAACAAGAAATTCATTCAAATCATTAAGACATGATGTGACAAGACATATTTCGATGAAAGAAGTCATGTTTTCATGCCAACTCCTAAGCCTGAGTTAGAGGATGGTTATGAACCAGAATGATGGCTTTTGTGTGCAGCTTTGTTTTTTTAAGAGGCTGTGGTGAGGGGGAGCTGGGGGGCTCAGAAGGCCGGATCGGTGCCAGACGCAGCACTTCGTGCTGGGTGTGGTGTGGCTGCGAGAACTCTCCCTGGGGTTCCTTCACCTCCGCCCTGCTCACTCGCCCGTGGAAGGGTATCTGGACATAGTTCGGTGCCTGCCTGGCTTCCATCCCTGCTCACTTGGTTACCCCGACCTGAGCTCCGCGCCACCGCCCTAACCACGAGGCCCAGCGCTGGGCGTCTAAAGGGGCCCGGGGCTTCTAAGGCTGCCTCAGGAGGCGGCTGCGGAATGGGGACTGGGCCCGAAAGAAAGGCGCCAACCTCACTAGAGAAACAGGCCGCTGCCAGTTGTTACCTCAGACCCAAGGGCCTCCCAGGCGCGGCCTGGCTCTTTCTTACAGGGGTTCTTCGCGCCTCATCAAATTGGCCTCGGCCAGGGTACCCACTAAGGTCTGTTCTTTAAAAAGAGTAGATGCCGACCTCGCACGAAGCCTGGCTTGCTGACCTGCTCGCCCTCGCGCCCGCAACTCAACTCTCGCCGCGCCGCGGGCAGACCAGGCCTTCAGCGCACGCGCAACTGCGCACTCAGGGCGCCAGGTAGGCGCGCTCCGAGGCCCGGGCACGGTCTGCGCGTGCGCGCCGCTGAGACGCTGCCCGGGGGGTCGCGTGAGACCGAAACCCGGGACGGCGCCCAGCCCGCGGGAGCACAGAATCCCCGTGTCTTTTCCTGGTTCCTGAGCTCCTCTGCCCGTTGGTCTTTCTGTGCCTGGCGTGGGTGGGTCGGGTACCGTGGACTGCGGAGCTCCTACTGTGTATCGAGCATCGTGCTGGCGCTTTCCGTACACGCGCTCTTTTAACCCTCACCCCTGTACTGTGCAGCAGTTATTAATATCCCAGTTCTAAAGAGGTCAGGAAACAGGAGCGCCTTGTGGACACGCAAGGACTTGAACACTCAGATGAGCTTTTGTAACTCCAAAGCCCAGGACCTTCCCATCTACTTCCTGCTGATCAAATTCTGACTGCCTTGTGAATTATTAAACACCTCAGTCCCATATCCAGTGGGTCGGACTGGGTGTCCTGAGTTCCTGATAATGGACCTGCCTACTTGGGAGATACCCGTCGGCCACAACTCTTATCCCTGTAGTCCTGCGTTCTCCAGTCTCCATTTTTGCTGTTTATGCCATCCCCTCTGCATGGAATACCGCCCCCCACCCGTAAGGCCACCCCATTTTAAAGCCTACTCCATATGCTGACGCCCGAGTCTTGTGTATTTTTCATACTCAGGACTACTGAACACCTACTATCAGCTAGTACTCCACAAGGGCCTCGGAAAGCAAGGCAGGAAAGAGAGGAAAGAAGTGGGAGCAGGAGGGAGAGAGGAAACTAGATCCGAGGAGGATGCCTACCCCATCCAAAGAGGGCACCTGCCAGCCAGTCACCTACTGAAAGAAGGGAAGTGTGGCCTGGTAATGTCCAATCTGATTTTCTTGAGAAATCTCCCAAAGTGTTGGCGGGGCTTTCCTAGTGGTCCAGTGGTTAAGAGTCCATCTTACAATGCTAGGATAATGGTTGGGTCCCTGGTCCAGGAAGATCCCACACGCTTTGGAGCTGCTAAGCCTGTGCACAACTACTGAGCCTGCACGCTGGAGCCCAGGAGCCAGGAACTAAGGCCGCGCACCCTAGAGCCTGTGCTCGGCGTCAAGAGAAGCCACCACAGTGAGAAGCCAGTGCACCGCAGCTAGAGAGTAGCCCCTGCTCTCCACAACTAGAGAAAGCCTGTGCAGAGCAATGAAAGACCCAGCGCAGCCAAAAATAAATAAAATTATTTTTTAAATAAAAATGTTGGCAACAGTTGAAAAACTTGAATACACTGTGTGGACTGAAACGAACACTTTGGGGGCAGACCTAGCTCTTGAGCCACCCATATGTAGCTCTGACCTTGACTGACACAGTACAAGTTGACCAAGTGGATATGGCTTGAGTCCCAGCACAGGGCACCTTCAGGCCACTATTGGGTGCACATCCCTTGCACTCTCCAGGCCTGGGAACCAACAGAAAAAAACCTTTTTGGGTAGAGGTGGGGTCAACGCAGGGAAAAGGAATCAGTCTGCTGAGAGCCTGAAGAAAAGTGTTGTGTACCTGTGCTGGTTACTTTCTATCTATTTACCTGGACATTGTTTGTACCTAAGATTGTGGTAAGGAAGGTCATGAGTCTTACATGACCACCTGTGTAATGTGTGTGAAGATTTCCTGTGGAGGAGGTCCCCTGGCCAGGGATAAAGGACAGAGGAAGTAACCACTGTTTGGACATAAATAGCCCTCAGTTTCAACCAGCTTGGAGGGAAATAGACAAAAACCCAGGGGATTCCAGAAACCCCTGGGGCATTATTACAACCCCAAATGACCAAACACCCCACTACCAGTCATCTACAACCATGGAGTGTCAAGGGAAGGAAAAGGAACACATAAACACTATGAAGGGATGAGACTGAACCAAAGTGCTCTCTGGCAGACACATATGTACACATGCACACACTGCTATCGAGGCATGGAAGCACCATTTGGTGGGTCCAAGGTGACCTCTCAGCCCATGTGGCCCACTGGCATTTCTCCCTGCCCGAGGAGAGTGCCAGCTCCATTTTGGGCTCTATCCTTAGTAATGAGGCCAGGGTTGCTTCCACTGGCTCACACTGAGGGCCCAGAGTGGCATGCAGCTTATTGTTGTGTCTGACTGTTTGCGACCACATGGACTACAGCCCGCCAGTCTTCCCTGTCCTTCACCATCCCATGGAGCTTGTTCAACTCATGTCCATGGAGTTGGTGATGCCATCCAACCATCTCATCCTCTGTTGTCCCCTTCTCCTCCTGTCTTCAGTCTTTCCCAGCAGCAGGGTCTTTTCTAATGAATCGGCTCTTCGCATCAGGTGGCCAAAGTATTGGAGCTTCAGCTTCAGCATGAGTCTTTCCAGTGAATATTCAGGACTGATTTCCTTTAGGATTGACTGGTTTGATTTCCTTGTGGTCCAAGAGACTGTCAAGAGTCTTCTCCAGCACCACAGTTCAAAAGCATCAATTCTTCAGTGCTCAGCCTTCTTTATGGTCCAGCTCTCGCCTCCATACATGACTACTGAAAAAACCATAACTTCGACTATTACAGACCTTTGTTGGCAAAGTAATGTCTCTGCTTTTTAATATGCTGTCTAGGTTTGTCATAGCTTTTCTTCCACGGAGCAAGCCTCTTTTGATTTCATGGCTGCAGTCACCATCTGCAGTGATTTTGGAGTCCAAGAAAATAAAATCTGTCACTGTTTCCATTGTTTTTCCATCTATTTGACATGAAGTGATGGGACTGGATGCCATGATCTTAGTTTTCTGAAGGTTAAGTTTTAAGCCAGCTTTTTCACTCTCCTCTTTCACCTTCATCTAGAGGCTCTTTGCTTTCTGCCATAAAGGTGGTGCCATCTGCATATCTGAGGTTATTGATATTTTTTCTGGCAACTTGATTCCAGCTTGTGCTTCATCCAGCCCAGAATTTTGTATGATGTACTCTGCCTAGAAGTTAAATAAGCAGGGTGACAATATACAGCCTTAACGTACTCCTTTCCCAGTCTGTTGTTCCATGTCTGATTCTAACTGTTGCTTCTTGACCTGCATACAGGTTTCTCAGGAGGCAAGTCAGGTGGTCTGATATTTCCATCTCTTTAAGAATTTTCCACAGTTTGTTGTGATCCACAGAGTCAACAGCTTTAGTGTAGTCAATGAAGCAGAAGTAGATGTTTTTCGGGAATTCTCTTGCTTTTTCTATGATCCAGTGGATGTTGGCAATTTGACCTCTGGATCCTCTGTCTTTTCTAAATCCAGCTTGAACATCTGGGAGTTCTTCGTTCACATACTATTGAAGCCTAGCATGGAGAACTTTGAGCATTACTTTGCTAGTGTGTGAAATGAGTGCAATTGTGCAGTAATTTGAACATTCTTTGGCATTGCCTTTCTTTGGGATTGGAATGAAAACTGACCTTTTCCAGTCTTGTGGCCACTGCTGAGTTTTCCAAATTTGTTGGCATACTGAGTGCAGCACTTTCACAGCATCATCTTTTAGGATTTGAAATAGCTCAGCTGGAATTCTATCACCTCCACTAGCTTTATTCATAGTAATGCTTCCTAAGGCCCACTTGATTTCACACTCCAGGATGTCTGGCTCTAGGTGAGTGATCACTCCATCATGGTTATCTGGGTTATTAAGATCTTTTTTGTATAGTTCTCCTGTGTATTCTTGCCACCTCTTCTTAATATCTTCTGTTTCTGTTAGGTCCATAACATTTGTGTCCTTTATTGTGCCCATCTTTGCATGAAATATTCCCTTGGTATCTCTGATTTTCTTGAAGAGATCTCTAGTCTTTCCATTCTATTGTTTTCCTCTATTTCCTTGCATTGATCACTTTGGAAGTCTTCCTTATCTCTCCTTGTTATTCTTTGGGACTCTGCATTCGGATGGATATATCTTTCCTTTTCTCCTTTGTAGGCATACAGCTACCGGAGGAATTCTTACCTGAGACAACAGGAGACCCTTTCGTGGGAGCCAACACCTGAGCAGGAATGCTAAGTGCCAAAATTCTAGGAGTGGAATTAGAGCAAGTGACATTATTGGACGAGGTGGGGAGGCTAAAGTGAGTATTTAACTTAGAGTGGATTTAGGAATTTGGAGCCAGTGAGATAAAGAGCTACTAAATATTTGCTCAATCAACAAACATTTATTGAGTAACTTCTATACAAGCACTGTTCTGAGCCCTTGGGGATACCTTGGTGAACAAGCCAAAGTCAGCTGTCATTATGGGGATGTGTGTCACCTAGATGTGAAGGTTGTAGTGTGCTTTGGTGAATCACCAGGAGAGTTGTATGGGCTGATGACCCTGCTTAAGGAGCTAGAAGTGGAAAAGATACTGACTGCAGAGATGAGACAGTGGGAGAGGGCACCCCTTCTGTGCCTGAAGACTGCCTTGTTCCCTGGGATTCTTTTTTCTTCAGTTCAGTTCAGTTGCTCAGTCATGTCTGACTCTTTGTGACCCCATGGACTGCAGCACACCAGGCTTCCCTGTCTATCACCAACTCCCGGATCTTGCTCAAACTCATGTCCATCAAGTCAGTGATGCCATCCAACCAGTCCATCCTCTATTGTCCCCTTCTCCTCCTGCCTTCAATCTTTCCCAGCATCAGGGTCTTTTCCAATGAGTCAGTTTTTTTACATCAGGTGGCCAAAGTACTGGAGTTTCAGCTTCAGCATCAGTCCTTCCATTGAATATTCAGGACTGATTTCCTTGAGGGTTGACTGGTTTGATCTCTTTGCTGTCCAAGGGACTCTCAAGGGTCTTCTCCAACACCATAGTTCAAAAGCATCAATTCTTCGGCGCTCAGCTTTCTTTATAGTCCAACTATCACATCCATTGGAGAAGGAAATGGCAACCCACTCCAGTGTTCTTGCCTGGAGAATCCCAGGGACGGGCAAGCCTAGTGGACTGCCGTCTATGGGGTCGCATAGAGTCAGACACGACTGGAGCGACTCAGCAGCAGCAGCAGCATCACATCCATACATGACTAGTGGAAAAACCCACTTTTAAAAATTTACGTATAATACAATTCACTGTTTCTGATGTATGTGTATGATTTTTAGCATTTGCTTAGATTGAAGGGTAAATCTGGATAGAGAACAATTTCATCACACTAAAAAATTCCCTCAAGATGCAGTTAAACCCTCCTCTCACCCCCAACCACTGGCAACCTGTCCTTCATTCCTAAAGTTTTGCCTTTTCCAGAGGGCCATATAAATGAAGTAGCATGGTGTGTAACCAGGAATTAGGTTGTTTCTCTTATTGAAATGCATTTAGATTTATCCATGTTTGTTTTTCTTTTTTTTCTGGCCATCCCATGAGCAGAGTCCTAACCACCGGACTGTCAGTGAATTCCCTAAATTTATCAATGTCGTTGCATGTATCAATATTTAACTCCAGAAAAAAAAAAAGTTAACTCCTCTTTATTGTTGAGTGCTGTGCTAAGTCACTTCAGTTGTGTCCAACTCTTTGCAATGCTATGGACAATAGCCCGCCAGGCTCTTCTGTCCAGGGGATTCTCCAGGCAAGAAAACTTGCCATTTCCTACTCCAGGGGAGTGAGTTGCCATTTCCTACTCCAGGGGATCTTCCAGACCCAGGGACTGAACCCGCGTCACTTTCATTTCCTGCATTGACAGGCAGGTTCTTTACCTCTAGCGCCACCTGGGAAGCATTGCTGAGTACTATTCTGTTACATGGCTATACCACTGTTTATTTGCCTATTGATAAATATTTCGGTTGTTTTCAATTTGGCGCTATTGTGAATAGTTTCTATAAGCATTTGTGTACCAGTTGTTTTGTGAATTTAAGCCTTCATATTGTTTTTCCTGTTTTTTTGGCTGGACTGCACAGCATGCAGAAGCTTAGTTCCCAGCGCAGGGATCAAACCTGTGCCCCAGGCAGTGGAAGAGCAGAGTCTTAACCACTTGACCACCAGGGAAGTTCCAAGTCTTCATATGTATTAAGTAAATACCTCAAAGCGGGATTGCTGGGCTGTGAAATCAACCCTGAATATTCACTGGAGGGAGGATGCTGCAACTGAACCTCCAATACTTTGGCCACCTGACGGGGAGAGTCAACTCATTGGAAAAGACCCTGATGCTGGAAAAGATTGAAGGCAAAAGGAGAAGAGGGTGGCAGAGGATGAGATGGTTGGGTGGCATCATCAAATCAATGGACATAAGTTTGAACAAACTCCTGGAGACAGAGAAGGACAGGGAGGCCTGGCGTGCTGCCTTCCATGGGGTCTCAAAGAATTGGACACTACTTAGCGACTGAACAACAATGACAACAACAACATGGTAAGTATATGTTTAATTTTATAAGGAATTACCAAACTGTTTTCTGGAGTGGCTGTACCATTTTGCATTCCCATCAGCAGAATATGAGAGTTTCAGTTGCTCTGCATCCTAGTCACCATCTGATATCTTCAGCTAAATTTTTTTTTTGTCTTTCTAATAGATGTTGATAGTATCTAGTTGTAGATCTAATTTGCATTTCCCTAATGACTAATGAAATTAAAAGGTGCTTACTCCTTGGAAGGAAAGTTATGACCAACCTAGATAGCATATTAAAAAGCAGAGACATTATGTTGCCAACAAAGGTCCGTCTAGCCAAGGCTGTAGTTTTTCCAGTGGTCATGTATGGATGTGAGAGTTGGACTGTGAAGAAAGCTGAGCACCGAAGAATTGATGCTTTTGAACTGTGGTGTTGGAGAAGACTCTTGAGAGTCCCTTAGACTGCAAGGAGATCCAACCAGTCCATCCTAAAGGAGATCAGTCCTGGGTGTTCATTGGAAGGACTGATGCTGAAGTTGAAACTCCAATACTTTGGCCACCTCATGAGAAGAGTTGACTCATTGGAAAAGACTCTGATGCTGGGAGGGGTTGGGGGCAGGAGGAGAAGGGGACGACCGAGGATGAGATGGCTGGATGGCATCACTAACTCAATGGACGTGAGTTTGGGTAAACTCCAGGAGTTGGTGATGGACAGGAAGGTCTGGCGTGCTGCGATTCATGGAGTCGCAAAGAATTGGACACGACTGAGCAACTGAACTGAGCTGAACTGAACTGAATGACTAATGATACTGAACATCTTTTCATGTGCCCTTAATTTCTGGGGAATTAATAAACCTGTACTCTAATTCAGACACCAACTTAACAGTGCTAAAGAAGACACATGCAGATTCACACTTGGCCAGCCAAACTGGAACATTTTAACAGCAACGCTCAGCAGATGACAACTGGATTCAAAGCACTGATGCCAGATCTGTCAAGCCAGCAAGCAGGTGGCAAGAATTTCCTGGCTGCTAAGCCATGTCTCCTCTCTTCCAGGTTTTCTGTGGAGAAGAACATTCTCTGCCTTTGCCTTTGGCGTGTACTCACTGTCAGACTCTTCATAACTCCTGCCATTGCTTTTTTCCTAGACCGCCTATTTAACATTCTCCTCCCCTCTTTCTCTCCTTCACTAAATATATAAATATTTATTGAAAGCCCACATCATGTCAGGCACTGCACTGGGCCCCAAGGTCCTGAAGTTGAAGATGTCTGCTCATAAAAAATTCACATTTCTAACAAGGGGATTAACATAAAAGCAGATTTTAACATACAAAGTAGTAAGCGCTCTGATGCACCTGTGTTCCAGGCTTTGGGGAACTTAGAGGATGATACTTAACAAGCCAGGAGTTGGGAGGTTTTCTGGAGGAGGAGATACCTGAAATGAGTCCTGGAAGATGGGAAGTATTGACCTCAGAGCCACAAAGGGGACATTCTGGGAAGAAGAGACAGTGTGAGCAAAGGCCTGGCGATAAGAACTAACATGCTGCGTGTACCTGTCTGTGAGAAGTTCAGTTTCACTCAAATAAATAAGTGGAGGTATGGAGTGGCAGGAGGCGGGGTCCATGAAGGAGGGAAGGGAGAGACCATGAAGGAGCTTGTGCTCAGGCACTAAAATTTATCCCCAAAGTAACAAAATGCCTTTAAAAGCTAGATTTAGGGACGGGGAGCTGGGGACGCAGGCACAGGCACCGTGGCCTCAGGCTCTTCTCTAGCAGCTGCGAGGGCATCTCGGGAGCTGCAGCATAGACAGCAGTCTTCAAATTCCCAGTTCCATTTCTGATCAACTGAGAGAGTAAGACTAAGGCGCCCACCCCTCAGCAACAGCAGCCTCTGGTCTGAGGGCAGGGAGAGCACCAGGCTGCCTGCCGTCCAGTCACCACGAAGCTCGCTCCTCAGACCGGGGCTGACGAGGACGCTGGGCTTAGCCAGGATCTGGCTCTGCCGGCAGCCTCACAGGGACACGGAGACAGGACACATGTTTTTATTTATTTATTTATTTATTTTAGGACACATGTTTTTAATGGAGTCAAATCCACATGGTTTGTATATTTTTTCCTTTAATCTTGGGCATTTGTTTCTCTTTCTGAGAACAACACTGGAAACACTACTGAGCCAATAGTCATAAAAATTGTACCTTTAAGCTCTCTACAGTTTTATACAAGTTCATGATGTCCTTTTGCTGCCTTCTAGATAATTTATTCTGCAAGATATTACTGCACAGTTGTAAATAACTTATGTACTGTAACATCACTTCAGTATGTGTAAAGAAATTAATTACTTGCCCCCCCACCCCACCCCCGCCAAAACAAAAGCTAGATTTAGGTTTTAGAAGAATATTTCTGGTGCCTTTTCCTTTTCTGCTTGTTGATTCTATCTCATCCTTCAAAGCCCAACTCAAAGGTCACCTCCTCTGTGAAGCCCTTTCTAATCCCTTAGCCAGAAAAATCTACTCCTTCCTGAGGCTCTCTTTCCTGCTTTGTACATACTGATCAGTCTTCCTGGCACGTGGGAGCTTTCGTCTACTCCACTTTGGGCTCCTTGTAAGGCTTGACTGGTGTCTAGCACATAGATGGTGCTAATAAATGTTTGATCAATGTGAATCGATTTGTGAATGAAGGAAGTTTTCTGGACAGGCCAGTGCAGAGCCTGTCAGATTATACCAGAGGTTCTCAAACTTGAACCTGCATTGGAATCACCTAGAGTACTTGTGGATTGCTGGGCCCAATCCCAAACTTCTTCTTCTTTTTTAACATTTACTTATTGATTTGTTTCTGGTTGTGCTGGTCTTTGTTGCTGGGTGCTTTTCTCTAGTTGCAGAGAGCAGGAGCTACTCTGAAGTTGTGAATTTTGTGGGCTTCTTAGGTTTCAGTCTTGCTGCATGTGGCCTCAGTCGTTGCTGCATGGCCTGTGGGATCTTCCCGGACCAGGGATCGAAACTGTGTGCCCTGCATTGCAAGGCAGAATCTTGACCACTGGACTACCAAGGAAGCCCCAGCCCCCAATTTCTGATTTATAGGCCTGGAGTGGGAAAAGGCCTGAGCATGTGTATCTTGAACTTGTAAAATAAATTCTCAGAAGACAGTTGGTGCTGCCTGGGGGACCACACTTAGAGAATCTTCGATGTGGCTGCGGTTATAATTCAAGTGTTTCTCACATCCAAGTCCTGTGCTGGGGCATTGTCAAAGGGCCATTATTGCTGCAGTTTATCCACCATCTGACAGACTAGCTGGCCCTTCAGGGGCTTTCTTTGGTATTGACTCTTGTCCCACCTGCTTTGCGCTGCAGCTGGGGGTTCCTGTACCCCTTCCTGGTCTTTTTATCCCAGGGACTCCATAGGACTTTTCAGAGGAGGCCCTGGTCACATGGGTTTCTTAACTAGCTTCCCTCCCACTGAGTGGTTCCATGAGGGAGCCCCAGAAGACAGGATAAATCCTGAGCTTAACTTGCAAAGAAACTGGGGATGTAGGGAGAAGGAGTGCCAGGAGCAGAGGAGTTCCCGCAACCTCCTGCAGCTACCCCTGAGAGGCTCAGAACAGGGTCCTGTCTCCTTTAACAGCTGCTGCTCTCTGGGCCTCTGCAGCTCCGCCTCTCGCTCCCCCAGGCTGGGAAGGAACCACTTCATCAGCAGCTCCACTTCCTGCAGCACCTAGGGTTCCCTCCTCCCTTGAGTCTCTGTCACCTCCCTTTGGGCTTCCCAGGCCAATTACCTGCCTGATGCCAGTCCTCCACACTCAGCCTTGGAGGCTTGAGGCCACAGATTGGCCTGGCAGGGCCACAGGGAGATATGACCCTACTCAGAGAGGTAGCCTTGGGGGTGGGAGCAGGGGGTCTCCTAAGGGTGGAGACTAGTATCAGGTTGGCCAGTTGTTGCTTTCTCTTTGCATGTTGGGTGTTTCAGTTAGGTCACTGTGAAGCCAGTGACCACCGGGGTATGAGCCCTACAGAGCTCAGGAAGAGATGGGGTGGGTTACGGCTCCTCAAAGAGGCTTCAGAAGACCTCTGGGCTCAGTTTAGATCTTGAAGGCCATTGTGCATTTGGTAATGAGAGCTGATTCCTGCAGGTGGTGGCTGTCATCAGACAGAAGCAGAGAACCCCAGAAAGGAGGTGAGAGAGACCCTGCAGAGACCTCTTCAGAAGAATGCTCTTTGGAAAGGATTTGTGTTTGGACCTAGCTGGGAGTCTGAGCCCCTGGAGGTTCGAGTGTGCCAAGAGCTTGTTCTAGACTCTAGGTCCCAGGCCCAGCCCAGAGAGTTACACACAGCTAGCACTCTGCATTTATACTGAGGATCCCAAGTGGTTCTTGATTAAAAATAATTGTATCATGAAAATCTTCAAAAAAATTCAAAAAACTTGTACACCCACCTCCTAGACTCTATCACTACCATTTAATTGTACTTGCTTCATCATATATCATCCATCTGTCCATCCATCATTCCATGATTTTTTGAGGCATTCCAAAGAAGTTGCATACCTCAGCATATTTCCCCCTAAACACTTTATCACACGTATCATTAAATAGAGATCAACGCTGAGTTACAAGCTTTTTCTTTAAAAAAAAAAAAAAAATGGGGCTGTGTTGTATCTTCACTGCTGCCCGGGCTTTCTCTAATTTCAGTGCCTGGGCTCAGTTGCCCCGTGGCATGTGGGATCTTAGTTTCCTGACCAGGGATCAAACCTGTGTCCTTTGTATTGGAAGACAGATTCTTAAACCACTGGACCACAAGGGAGGTCCCACAGCTTTGTATTTGTTAGTACAAGTTATGTAAAATGAAATGTCCACGTCTTTATATATATTTACTGAGTTCTGACAAATGCATACACCTGTGTATCTCCAAAACCCTATCAAGATATGGAACGTTTCCTTTGTACCAAAAAGTTCCCTGATGCCAGTCAATCCCTGCTCCCACTTCCACTCTTACCCTGGAGGTTACCACCACCCTAATTTTTTTCCATTATAAATTGTTTGCTTGTTTTAGAACTTCATATAAATGAGTGTATAGTGTATACTATTTTGTGTAAAGTTTCTTCCACACAGAATAGTGCTTTTGAGATTTATCCATTTTGTTGCCTAAATCCGCAGTTCCTTTTAATTGCTGAGTAATATTCTGTCTAGATCAGGCCCCTTTGTGCCATGGGGCACCCAAGGGAGGAGGAGGCAGCTCTGCAGCTGGGTTAGGGTCTCTCAAGACCTAGTCTAGTCCATCCCACAAGGATCCTTTCTCTTGTTTCTTTGCCCTTCTATATGATATTTGTTCCCTTTGCCTAGAATTCTCACCCTGCCATATGATTCCCCCATCACTTAGCTGAGTCCTTGTATTAATTATCTGTTGCCATATAATAATTTCTCTCAAAACATAATGGCTTAAAATGATAAACACTCGGGACTTCCCTGTGGCCCAGTGATTAGGACTCTGTGCTTCCACTGCAGAGGGCATGGGTTCCATCCTTGCCTGGTTGCATGGTGCAGCCATAAAAAGTTTTTAAATAAAAATAAATAAATAAGTAAAATAAGCAAAATGATAAACACATTATCTCACACAGTTTCTATGGGTCAGAAATATAAGAGGGGCTTAGCTGGAGAGTTTTGGCTTGAGGTCTCTCATGAGGTTGGAGTTAGGATATAGGTGGGGTCACAGTCAGGGGGCTCAGTAGTAGACAATCTGCCTGCCAATGCTGGAGACCTGGATTCGATCCCTGGGTTGGGAAGATCCCCTGGAGAAGGAAATGGCAACCCACTCCAGTATTCGTGCCTGGGAAATCCCATAGACAGAGAAGCCTGGCAGTCCGTGGGGTCAAAAAAGAGTCAACACAACTTAACGACTTAACAACAGTCATCTGAAGGTTGGAATGGGGCGGGAAACGCTGCTTCCAAAGTGCTCACTTAGGTCTAGCAAGTTGATGCTTGCTTTTGGCAGGAGACCTCATTTCTTCCTTGTCTGGACCTCTCCATAGTGATCTCACAACGTGGTAACTGAATTCCATGATAAAGATAAATTGACCATTTAAATTATTTCCTTTGACTTAATAATTTCCCTTATGGAAACCTGACCTAAGAAAAGAACTCAAAGTGTAGGTATCCATTTTTGCACAAAGATATTCATCATGAGGCAATCTATGTGTGTCTGTGTTTTAGTCGCTTAGCCGTGTCCAACTCTGCAAGCCCGTGGACTGCAGCCTCCAGGCTCCTCTGTCCATGGGATTCTCCAGGCAGGAATACTGGAGTCAGTTGCCATTTCCTTCACCAGGGGATCTTCCTGACCCAGGAATCGAACCTGAGTCTCCTACACTGCAGGCACATTCTTTACCATCTGAGCTGTAGGGAAGTCCCAAGGCAATCTATAGTGGTGAAAAATGTGAAACATCCCAAGCATTCCACAGAGGATGGGTGGTTAAGTAAAGAATGTTATATCCATGAAATTGGCATGTTCCACAGCTACTAAAGTGATTGTTTTGTGGAGTAGTTAATGACATAGAAAATGCCTATGATATTCTCAAGAGAAAATTTCAGGATATAAAACTTATGTACAATATGATCCTATGTGAGGAAAATAATTTATATTTTGAATTGAATTTGAATTTTAGCATATTGAAGAAATATGCTAAAATGTTAAGGGTGGAAATTGCTATGCTCTTAAAAATTTTTTTGAAAGTTATACAGTCACAAGAAATTACAAAGGCAGTCCAGAAAGGTCCTTACAAGACTTATGTGATGTGGTTAGTCACTCAGTTGTGTCTGACTCTTTTCGACCCCATGGACTGTACCCCATCAGGCTCCTCCGTCCATGGGGATTCTCCAGGCAAGAATACTGGAGTGGGTTGCCATAACCTTCTCCAGGGGATCTTCCCAACCCAGGGATGGAACCCAGGTCTCCTGCACTGTAGGTGGATTCTTTACTGTCTGAGTCACCAGGGAAGCCCTTTACATGACTTAGTACAGTATCAAAATCAGAAAATCGTCATTGCTATAAAGTGTGTGTATAAGTCTGTATCTTTTTATCACATGTGTAGTTTTGTGTATTCACCACATGGAAGATACAGAATTGTTCCATACCCCAAAGATGCCACCCTTTACAGTCACCCCAACCCTTCCATCTACCATCCCTAACCCTTTACTACCACTAATCTGTTCTCCACTTCTATAATTTTGTTATTTTGAAAATGTTACATAGTGGAATCTTACAGTAGGTGGTCTTTTGAGATCCTCTTTTTCCACTCAACATAATGCCCTTGAGATCCATCCACCCTGGTTCATGCATCTATAATTCATTCCTTTTTATTGCTGAGTAGTATTCAGTGAATGGTATAGAAAATTTTCCCCCTTGCTTTTCAGATTTCCTATGGAGCATGCAATATTTGAAGGCTTAGGGAAAAGGAAACATACTTGCAAGAGGGGCAGTGCAGAGAGAAGCAATTCATGCATTCAGGGAAATTTTGTGTTCAATTAAGTAACAGAATTTTAGACTTGGCAAGCCCTCGGCAGTCACCTGGGCAAGTTTTTCGTGTTGTAGGAATCCTCCATGCAGTATCCTGGGAGGTTTTTGTGCAGCCTCTGTGTGGATACTCCCAGTAACAGGGAAATCGCTACCAGATGAAACAGCTCATTAAATTGATACAAAATATGCCTTGCTTCCTGGAGCTTGGGCATGACTGAAAGATCGTCTGTCCTGGGTTATTTTTACCCTGCCTGGAGTCTTCCCTTTCTCCACTAACTAGATAAATACAAGCTCAAGAGAGTGAGAAAAGCCTGCAAGAGCCTGAGCAAGCTGGGGATGTCCTGGATCCAGGACTGGCCTCTCTAGGGAGATTTCAGCGTTCACTGGCTTAGAAAAACAAGAGACTGAAGACCTTTCAAAATGGGATAAAATTCTGCATGAACACACACACAGATATCTATGGTCCCCTAGGAATGTTCTCCTTTCTGCATAATAGGAGTGTCCTTCGGAAGGCATGGAACCACTGTCTCAGAGGAAATGTCTTAGCTTCTCTTCTGCTTGGAGTCCCCAGTTTCAGACCAGAGAGCTCTTCCTTTTCCTCCAACCATCCTTGAATGCAGACTCTGATCTGTCCATGGTTCTGATTGTTAATGGTTTCACCTGGGGACAAGGCATGGTTCTTTCATTCATTTCTTTGTGGTAACTTGGGCTTTCCTTGTGACTCAGCTGGTAAAGAATCCGCCTGCAAAAAAAAAAAAAAAAAAGAATCCGCCTGCAATGCAGGAGACCTGGGTTTGATCCCTGGGTTGGGACGATCCCCTGGAGAAGGGAAAGGCTACTCACTCCAGTGTTCTGGCCTGGAGAATTCCATGGGCTGTATAGTCCGTGGGGTAGCAAAGAGTCGGACGCGAGTTTCACTTTCGCTTTCACTTCGTGGTAACTTATCGATCATTTACTGTGTGCCACGGACTGTGATGTGCTCCTTATAGCCACCTCTTTTTTTCGAATATATAATTTTATTTATTTTTGGCTGTGCTGGATCTTCGCTGCTGCCCGGGCTTTTCTCTAGTTGTGGCAGCTGGGGGCTACTCTAGCTGCGGTGCACAGGCTTCCCATTGCGGTGGCTTCTCCTGTTGCAGAGCACGAGCTCCAGGACACTCAGACTTCAGTGGCTGCGGCTCGTGGGCTCTAGAGCACAGGCTCAGTAGCCGTGGCGCACAGGCTTAGTTGCTCTGTGGCATACGGGATCGTCCCAGATCAGGGATTCAACCCACGTCTCCTGCATTGGCAGATGGATTCTTCACCACTGAGCCACCAGAGAAGCCCCCCACCCTCTTTCTGTTGATCAGACATAACAGGAAAGAGCACAAATCAAAAACACACCGTTCAGTTTCTCATACAGTGAATACATTCATATAACCACCGCAAAGATCAAGAAACAGAACATTGTCAGCCCCCCACCAAGAAGGCCCCCTGTCCCCTTCCAGGCGCTGTCCTCCAACTGTAACCACTACCCTGACTTTTAGCAACATAGATTAATTATTTTTCTACTTTTTAACTTTAGATAAACGGATCACACAGATTGTCTTCCCTTTTTTCTCTGGCTTCTGTGGCCCAGCATTATGTTTGTGAAGCTTATTCACACTATTCCAGATGGTTGTGTTGATAGTTTCTTCATTCCTGTTACTGTGCAGCGTTATCTAGTATAAAAGATTCCACAATTTATTGGGTAGACTCTTGATGGGGCCTTTTGATTGTTTCCAGTTTTCTACCATTATAAATATTGCTGATATAAAATCTCTCATTTATGTCTTTTGATAAACATGTGCTTTTCTAGTATACATAATGTATATTACATTTACATGTATATATAAATATGTATGGGCTTCCCAGATGGCTCAGTGGTAAAGAATCCACCTGCTAACACAGGAGCCACAGGGGCCACAGGCTCAATCCCTGGGTCGGGAAGATCCCCTGGAGGAGGAAATGGCAACTCACTCCAGTATTCTTGCCAGGATAATCCCGTGGGCCGAGGAGCCTGGCGGGCTACAGTCCGTGGGGTCACCAAGAGTCGGACATGGCTGAGAAACAGCACACACTTGCATGCGTGGATATGTATTCACATACACACATATACATTGGGTGGATTGTGGGCGGGTACTTTTTTCAATTCCCATTTTTCAGATAAGAAAGCTGAGGCTTGAAGACGTGTGGAGCTGGTTGTAGAGCTGGAATGTGAACCCAGTCCTATCTGGCCCTGGAGCTCAAACTCTGTAACCATCATGCTTTACTACCTCCTGCTGTTTAAATGTACTCATGATGGACCTGACTGGCTGCTGCCATTGAGGGAGCACAAGATAGGAAGGCAGAGTCAGTCACACAAGAAGGAAAATGATAGATAGAAAGGCACGTGAGTGTGACGAGGAGCCTGAGGGGTCATTTTTATCTTGGAAGGTCATATGAGGCCTCCTGGAGAATGAAGCATTTGATGAGGAAGGTTGGTGGCAGATTCTGGGCATGCAGGAGGGAAGGAGTGCCAGGCTGAGAGAGCTCTGTGACCTGAGAAGAGGAGGTCCTCATAGAGGCATAGCAGCAAGGGCCTTCATAGATTATTTCATCTGGTCCCAACATGTCCACCCACCACCTTCATACTGCTGGCTTCCAAATTTATATGCTCAGTCTTTTTTTTTTTTCTTTTTTCTTTTTTCTGGCTGTGCTTTGTGGCCTGTAGGATCTTAGTTCCCCAGCCAGGGATCAAACTCAGGCCCTCAGCAGTGCAAGTCCAGAGTCCTAACCACTGGACTGCCAGGGAATTCCCTATACACCCAGTTTTGACCATTCCCCTAATTGCCAAACTGTTTTCTATTCAGTTAGATGACAAGTAGGCATCTCAAACTTGACCTGGCCAAAACAGGTCTCCTGGTCTCCCTTCCCCAACATACCCACTCCAAACTGCTCCTCTCGTAATCTTTCTTGGTCTTGGGTACTACCAACCACCCGGAGCTCAGGTCTCAAGCTGCAACATCGTCCTTCTGTCCTCCCTTTCCCCATGTCCAATCCATGAGCACATCCCATCATCCCTACCTGTAAAGCACACCCTGAATCAGACCTCACCTTACCACCTCCCTGCTACCCCCCTGGCTGTGGTCACCACCACCACTTACCTGGAAGACAGCAACAGCCTCCCCACAGCTCTCCCAGTTCCTTCTGAAGTTCCACGGGGAGAAGCCTTCTTGACCTCTTCCGGCTTCTGGTGACTCCATGTGTTTCCTGGTTGGGGGCTACCTGACTCCAACCTCTGCCTCTGTCTTCGTATGACCTTCTTCTTTGTCTTCTCTTCCTGTTACAGTGGTCTCCTCTTATTTGTCTTTGCATTTAGGGCCCACCTGGACAATCTAAGATCATTTCATCTTGAGATTATTAATTTAATTATATCTGCAAAACCCTAAGGGCACATTTGCAGGTTCTAGGTGGATTTATCTTTTCAAGTGCTACCATTCAGCTCCCTGTGTTGTGTGCTGTGCTTGGTCGCTTCGGTCGTGTCTGACTCTGCAACCCCATGGACTGTACCCCACAGGGCTCCTCTGTCCATGGGATTCTCCAAGCAAGAATACTGGAATGGGTTGCCACGCCCTCCTCCAGGGGATCTTCCTGATCTGGGGATCTAATCCGCGTCTCCTGCGTTGCGGGAAGATTCTTTACCTGCTGAGCCATTAGGGAAGCCCATTCAACCCTGTATAGAGGTGAATATCAGAAAAAAATAAAACAGCTGGAAGAATTTTTATTGAGTTTACATTCAGTCCTCCAGTGAGTGATTACTTTTCAAAGCATAGAAGACTCTTGGCTTGCACATACTTGCTATTTCAGCACTGACTTATGCGTCACTTCAAAGGTCGTTCCCAAGGAGTGAGTGTCTGCATTGTGTTTGCTGTAAGGCAAGGCTGAGTGTCTCTAGGCTTGCTGCAGCCTCAAACCTACCAGATTATCTCTGCCCACTGCTGGGGGCATTACCGCTGCTGTCAAGGGGTCAAAATTGTTTCCTCCTAAAAACAAATAGTCTCCCCAAGGAAAGCCAGCTGCTAGTGCTGCTGCTGCTAAGTCGCTTCCGTCATGTCCGACTCTGTGCAACCCCATAGACGGCAGCCCACCAGGCTCTGCCATCCCTGGGATTCTCCAGGCAAGAACACTGGAGTGGGTTAGTGCTGATGATAAAAGGAAAAAGAAGGTATCCAAGAAAGTACTAGTTCTCACCCAGTGTGATGAGCAACCTCTAAAATGAATATTCTCCCAATGATCCTGCCTTCGGTTTTTCTGTTTTTGTTTTTATGTTTTTGGCTGCAGTGGGTCTTCGTTGCTGCACGCTGACTTTCTCTAGTTCTGGCAAATGGGGGCTCCTCTTCACTGAAGTGCACAGAATTCTCCTTGCAGTGGCTTCTCTTGTTGTAGAGCACAGGCTCTAGAGTACAGGCTCAGTGGTTGTGGCACACGGGCTTAGTTGCTCCATAGCATGTGGAATCTTCCTGGGCCTCGTGTCCCCTGCACTGGCAGGCAGATTCTCATCCACTGAACCACCAGGGAAGGCCCCACCTTTTGGTTTTTATGCCTTTGTGACATCTTCTCCTCTTGTGTGTGGGCTGGATCTAGTAACTTGCTTCTACTCAACAGAATATAATAAAACTGACAGGATGTCATTTCTGAAATTCAATTACAAAAAGACTGAGGCTTCTGATCACTCACCTTTTTCACTTTCTAGCTTGCTTGTTCTGAGCAAAGCCAGCTGCCATGTCCAACAGCCCTATGGAGAGGCCCACATGGCAAGGAGATAATACCTGCACCCAACAGCCTGTAAGAACCTGAGGTCCTCAGTCCAGCAGCCCTCCAGGACCTCAGTTCTGCCAATGACCTCAGTTCTGCCAATGAATAAGCTTGGGAGTGGACCTTCTGCGGCCCACAGGCAGCCATACATGTGAGCTTGGGAGCAGATCCCCGAGCTGAGCCTTCGGAAGACTGCAGCTCCAGCCAACACTTTGAGATTTGGGGGCTTTTTTTTTTTTTTTTTTTCATTTGCTTGGGTTTTTGTTGTTGTTTCTGTGGATCATTTTTAAAGACTTTATTGAATTTGTTACAATATTGCTTTTGTTTCATGTTGTTTTTTCTTTTTGGCCCCAAGGCATGCAGGATCTTAGGTCCCTGAACAGGGATGGAACTTGACCCTCCTGCATTGGGAGGTGAAGTCTTAACCACTGGGCCACCGGAGAAGTCCTTGGCCAACACTTTGATTGGCGCCTGTGAGGAACCCCGAGCCGCTAAGCTGTGCCCAGATTCTCACTCTACGGGAATTTTAAGATGATAAATGTTTGTTGATTAAACCACTGAGTTTTGGAATAATTTGTTACGCACCAATAGACACACCCAGATATAGATTTCTAGGATATATTCAGCCATGTGAAAGCCTTCTGCTACAGTGGTGGCTGTTTACAATTTGGGGATTCACCGATATTAGCTCATATGCCTCAAGAATCTACAGTACCTCCTCCCACTCCTTTGATTCTGTTTATATTTTTAAACAAACATAATATAAAACTATAGTGACAGTTGCACATTCTATTTTTTCTGCTTGATATGTTGTAAGCATTTTCTCACCTCATTAAATATTCTTCAAAGCATTCTTTGTTCTTACCATCTCTTCTGGGGTATGAGTGTACCAACATTAATTAAGTCACTCCCCTCTCTTATTTTGAGCTTAAGGTAGGGTTTTACCTTCTTGGGGGATGTTTTGGCCCCTCCATTCAGGGACTACAGGGAAAGTTCCAGGAAGGTAGAAGGCAGAATCACCTGTGGTTAAGTGCTCCTGAGTTACAGCAAGCCTATACCATTTCCTAGCTATGTGACCTTTACAGGCGTGGGCCTTGGTTTCCCCTTCCAAACAATGGGGTAATAATTATATCTACTTACCAGAGTTATTAGAGGCATCAATGAGTTAACCCAAGTTACACAGAGAGTGCCTGACAAATTTTAGGTTATACAGACACAAGCCAGGCCACAGTGTCCTCATCACCCCACGAGTCCTCGAGCACCATACATCATATCGACTCTTGTCCCAGACTCAAGCCAGCCTCCAACCAACAGTGTCTTGGCTTCCCTCCCACCAGTCTGTTCTCCCTGAACCTGTTGGTGACTCCTGCTCTGTAGCCATCCACAATCCTGTGGCCACGACACCTCCTCTTCCTGCATGACTCTGAGCAAGTTCATCCCATCTTAAGGCCTCAGTCTCCTCATCTGCAAAATGGGAAGGGAGGTTGGATTAACAGGTCCATGAGGGATTGCCCACCTAAGATTCTAGACCGTGCTCTTTCCTTTCAAAGGTCTTTTGGTTTCAATAGCACAAAGTACAGTCAGAATTTTAAACAACTAACTAAAGCAGAAAGAATTGGAAAACACTTTATTTACCATAACATAGGTACCACGTGCTCAGCATTTCCTGGAGTGTGTCACATACTAGCCTAGTGTCTGCTTACACGTGTAAATCTGGGTGAAGAGCTGGAGTTTCTCATCTCTCTCCCCTTACAGTGTTTGCCTTCAGTCTGAATGAGAACCCCCCATCCCCAACTTCCACCCCCATCCCCAAGCAGGCACTGCAACTGCGCTCCTATCTGGTCCCAGGCCCCTGCTCCATCAGGCCAAAGAGCAACAGGGGCATTGCTCAGAGGGGCTGGAGGGTAATGGGAGTCTGTGAGCTGCACAGGGATGAGGACAGTACTGAAGAAGACACAGGTCTCACTGCGTGCTAAGAGCTAAGTCGTTCAGTCATGTCCAACTCTTTGCCACCCCATGGACTGTAGCCTGGCGGGCTCCTCTGTCCATGGGGATTCTCCAGGCAAGAATACTGGAGTGGGTTGCCATGCCCTCCTCCAGGGGATCTTCCCAACCTAGGGATGAAACCTGCATCTCTTAGGTCTCCTGCATTGGCAGGCAAGTTCTTTACCACTATCACCGCCTGGGAAGCGGGGAATCACAAAGCAAAAGGTTCAAGTCCAGCACTTGCTCAAACCTAAGTTTGCACCTGCTCCTTCGCTCATTCTTTCCTCCTGCCTTTTGTTCAGGACGTGAATGCTCTCGGAAGTCCGTTCGCCACGGCCCTGGGACGAAGGGAGAGGTGGGGAGCTATTTGGGAATAGCTTGGTGAGCTGACCCTTCAGAGTCCAAGGTCACCATGTGTCTATGGACCCTCAGTGTGTAGAAATCCCAGAGGGGACTGCTCCAGGGTTGTCCACAACTCCAACCCACAGGTTCAGCTCTTTGGCATTGAAAAAATTACTAGGAGCAGAAAGGATTCTCTTCTGGGCTCCTGCTTGGCCCTCCCCACCTGGGTTTGGACTCCGGACCAGCCCCAGTAAGGGCAAACTTTCAGAAATTACAGGGCTTTGTGGCCCTGGGAATCACAGAGCAAAAGGGAGAGTCCCTTCCCACTCCCAGCACTTAAACCTCTCATGCTGGCTCTAGGTTTCTAGGACCCCAGCCCCTAGGGTGCCTGGGCCAGGATCCCACCAGGAGAAGGAGGAGCAGATTGTGGTGTTTTGGGTCCCAAGAAAGGCTATGTGACCTTGGACAAGTCACTTGGCTTCTCTGAGCCTCTGTGTCCTTTCCCCTCCTAGTTAGCTGGTCAGCCAAGAAAGGCAGCCCTCAGCAGCAACAGGAGATGCCTGTGTGCTGAGGCTGCTTCCTGGGTCCAAGGAAGGGGCTAGCCCAGTTCTGGGGGCCAGGTTAGAAGTGGACTTGAGCAGAAGAGAGCAGAGGGAAGTCCAGGAGGGGGTGGGGGCTGGGATCCACGCCCAGCCCTTGCCAATCTGCTGCTGAGGAAGCTGGCTTATGCTCCCTGCCCTGCAGAGACCCGAGCCCCGGAGCAGCTGAGGGGCTGTGGGGTGTGGACCCTGGCTTCCCCCTGGTGGGGTGCTCCAGCCTGAGGAACTCTAGAGGGGCAGGTTGGGCTGTGGGGCTGGGCAGGAGGGTGTTGAGCTTAGAGGAAGGTCTCAGCAGGCCGGAGCCAGCAGGGGAGGCGGACTGGGCAGGGCTGGGTGACAGTTGTGCAGGAGATGATGCAGTGACCGCAGTGGGACCAAGGGACAGTGAAGGCAGAGGGGACAGGAGGAGGCCGAGGGAACCACGAGGCTGTGGGTCTGGAGAGGGTTGCGGAGCCGAAGGAGAAGAGACTGGGGTCCGGAACAGGCCCAGCTGCTCCTGGCAGCCATGTTGTCCGTGGGGCACGGAGCCTGGGGGCCGCTCGGCCTGGCCCCAGCAGCCAGCGGCCCCCGGAGCCAAGCAGGAGGAGGAGTCCAGCGGGCACAGGCGCTCATGCACGTGCAGGGCCTGAGTCCACCAGGCCAGCTCAGCCTGAAGGGCCTGGATCTCCTTCCGCAGGGCGTGGTTCTGCTTCTCCAGTGACTCATGCTGCTGGGGGGGAGAAGAAGATATAGGTGGGGAGGGTTATGTCAGCCAGAATCAGAGGCCCAGCTTGAGCCCTATTTCCCAATGCCCCAGGGTCCTCAATTTAGGAGGAAAGATACCGCTGCCACCTCAGTGCCCTTTGGCTGCTCTCTGGCCAGACATTCATGACCACCAGCTCAGACCTGTCTGCTCTCTCTCCCCAGTGCCAGGTGGCTGAGCCAGCCAGCCTGGGATCTCCGCTCACCCGGGAGCTCCACCAGCCTCCTAAGTGGTGCGCCTCTCAAACTGCCTGATCTCTTGGGCCAGAGGAGACCGCCGATGGGTGCAGTGTTAATGGAACATTAAAGCCCTTTAACGTCTCCCATGACTGCCCATGTGCGGTGGCCTCGGCTCACACTTCCAGTTTCATCTCTCCAACTGCTCCTGATGCCCTCACTTCCTGTTCCTCAAATGGACTCTGCTTCCTCGCCACACTTGCAGTCTCCTCTGCCTGGACAATTCCAGCCTTGCTTCCCTGGTCTAATCCTGACATGGCCTTCTTGTGACAACTTAGATGCCCTCTGTCCTGGACACTTCTAGGCTGCTCAGTGCCACTGCCAGACCTCCTCGACATCCAGCACTTGCCCACCGAGGCACTGTGGGCGGAGTCCAGGCTCACGGTTTACAGGTTGGCAGCACAGGTGTGCGGTCTTCGGCATTTAGGTTCTGTTCTGCTGAGCGCCGGGTGGGAACCCGGTGGGACAGAATCAGTGTGAAGTTCTAAACAATCATTTATTAGTATGATGGCAACAGTGGTGGAAAATGCAGAAGGAACTTTATTTCCACAGCTCATCAGACTCGGAGAAGGCTAGGGCACCCCACTCCAGTACTCCTGCCTGGAGAATCCCATGGACGGAGGAGCCTGGTGGGCTGCAGTCCATGGGGTCGCGAAGACTTGGACACGACTGAGCGACTTCGCTTTCACTTTTCACTTTCATGCATTGGAGAAGGAAATGGCAACCCACTCCAGTGTTCTTGCCTGGAGAATCCCAGGGACGGGGGAAGCCTGGTGGACTGCCAGCTATGGAGTCGCACAAAGTCGGACACGACTGAAGCGACTTAGCAGCAGCAGCAGCAGGCTCAGTGACTTCCTTTGAGCCCCTTGCCCTGCCTTTTATGGACACTTTCTAAAATAAGAACCTGCAAGGGTATTTTATATTAAAATGTTGCTTAAGCCATGGACTCAAAGTTCTAACAGGCCTCAGAGCCACCACAGCCCCCCTCCCAAGCTGGTTTCTGCTGTGGAAGGTGGAAAGACATTTTAAAAACATGTCATTAGGTCACTCTTTACCTAAATTCTCCAGAGGCATCAATTCACCTCCAGAAACTGGGTCACTTATTCATTCATTTACCACCCTCAGGTTGCTCAACTGTCACCTCCTCCAGGAGGGCTTCCCTAGTTAGTTTCCATCACCTCCCATGTCCCACTCCCTTCCCTGGTCCCTGCTTTAATCCTTCCTAGGACACTTATCACTATCTGATATCCCAAATACCTCATAGGTCATTTATTTGTCTATCTGGCTCCCCCGTGAAAATATAAGCCTTGAGGAGGGCGAACTGGACTTTTGCCTGCTGTGTTCACAGCTGTATCTCCAATGCTTAGAACTGTGCTTGCCGCATGAGAGATACTCAGTAGGCATTTCTGGAAGGAAGGAATAAATGATCTCATGAAGTCTCAACTGCTTCCAGGCATGCCATCCTGGGCATCAGTCCTCGTTCTCATGCGTTGTACAGGGTGCTACTCTCTTATGCTCATGCCAGCCCTATTTCATTTGCCTGCCATGCTTTTTCTTACCTTCATTTGGAAAACTCCTATTCATCCTTCAAAACCAGCTCAGACTTCATTTCTGCATCACCTTGACCCAACTATCTGTATGTTGTTCCTACCTATGAGTTCCCACTTTATTTTGACTCTATTGTTCACTCCAGAGAGAAATCCTGAGTTCCTTCTATCTGCCAGGCACTGGTCCAGGTGATGGGGAGACAGTAGGCCGCAGACGAGTTCCCTGCCTTCAGGGTGCTTACAGTCTGGTGAGGAAGACCAGCAATGGTCAACATCTAAACTTGGGATGCAAGGTCAGTGTTAACCAGAAAAATAAAGCAGAGCAACAGGTGAGGTCTATTTAGCTCAGACGTTTAGAAAGACCTCCTCCTTTTGAGGCGGTGACATTTGAACCAAACACCCAGCAAGGAGTGAGGGTCTAGCTGGGCTGCTGTCTGAAGATGGAGGGAGCAGCCGGGGTAGCCCCTGAGGTTGGACTTGCTCCATCAGGGAAGGAACACAGAGAACGAGGTGCGGGATGTTGAGAGAGGAAGGTGGACAGTGGGGGTGGGCTCGCAGAGAACGTAGGACCTTTGGGTGTGGAGGGCTCTGAAGTTTACTCATTGCAGTAAGGACTATCGCGTATGCAGCCCAACCGAAGGCCAGGTCCTGAACCCAGCTCTTAACGGTCCCCCCGAGGTGTGTCCTTTCTGCACAGAGGAAGAAGGGAAACCCCAAGGTCAGGTTAGCATCTGAGGTCAGGTTACCATCCAAGGTGAAGAGGCAAGTGTGAGTGGAGCGCCCCCACCCTCCACCCCACCAGGCTCCTTGGCCTCCTTTAGTCTTCACAAGGGTCCTGCCAGGGGGCAGGGATTTTTGGATGAGGACAGTGAAGCTCAGTGAAGGAAAAGACCTGCAGCTACGGAATGCAGCAGCTGAGACTCTAAAGCCAGCCCATCTTAACCCTGAGCCAGTTTCTCGCAGATGGTCTTGGCCACTCACATCAGAATCCCGACAGGCAGGGTGATCGCCGCAGTGCAGCACTTCTGAGGTGGGTTCTGGATGGGCAGGGCTCAGGGACCTACCTTTGGATGAAGGCCTCACCTGGTCACCGGGCCAGGTTCTCCCTGTTTCCCTCCACTTCTTGTCTCCTCCCTCTAGACTGGGGGCGCCTTGAGGGCAGGCCTGGGCTGAGGATGCACTGTCATGCCCCTGGAGCCCAGCGTGTATCTGGCACAAAATTTCCGCTCAGCACTCAGGAATTTCTGAATCTCAGCTGCAGAGCCCTCCTCTCTCCCCAGGTTCAGGGCCCCTGGCACCTACAGCAGTGCAGGGGAACTGCTGATTAGTGGGACGGAGAAGAGGTGGCCAGCCCGGGTGAGTGACGTCGGGGATTGGAAGGGAGGCATCCCCACCTGGTGCAGGGCATCCGCCTTGCTCGTGTGCTTCTGCCGGCTTCTCTGGGCGGCCGCCCGGTTCTTCTCTTTCTTCCTCAGCTGCCTCTGATGCTCCTCAGCGTCCTGTAGGGGACCGACAGGGGCGGGCTAGCTGTAAAGCCACTCCCTTCTCTTTTGGGGGGGGCAGTGCCATGCGGCCTATGGCATGTTAGTTTAGCTCAGGTGTTTAGAAAGACCTTCTCCTACTGAAGCAGTGACATTTGAGCCAAACACCCAGCAAGGAGTGAGGGTCTAGCTGGGATGCTGTCTAAAGGTAGAGGGAGCAGTCAGGGGGAGCCACCAGGGTTCTAACCCGTGACCCCTAAATTAGAAGCCTGGAGACTTAACCACTGAACCACCAGGGAAGTCTCAGCCATATCCTTCTTGAATCAAGTCCCCGAGGGTCCCCTTTCCCCCAGAAGCCCTCTGTGGCTCCATCGGTGTCCACACACCCCATCACAGACACAGCACAGCTCGGTGGAATGCCAGCCTCACGCACATACCACACACAGCTCACGACAGGGCAGCACACGCCCCAGACAGAACCCGCTTCACACCTACAGCCTCCTTACGGACCGTGTTGCTCTGGGTAGGTCACTCACTTCCCTGAGCCCCATTGCCTGATCTGCCCCAAATGGAGGCACTGGTGCCTTCCTCACCGGCTGGAAAGCTGGAAGGGGTTAATAAAAGTCGCTGTTGTTCTAATCACTACTGTTTCCACCGTTAAGGTGTTGATTTCTGTAGCCTGAGCTCCTTCTGTGAGGACGAGATGGGGGGTGGTTCTGATTCTACTCTGTGTTTCCCTGCCCAGCTCAGGCCCAAAGCTGATATTCATTTATCCCACAAATATTTGCGCACCTACTAGGTGCCACGCACTGAGCTGAGGGGACACAGCAGCAAACATAAGAGGCAGTACTTCCTGCCCTCAAGCTACTTGCATTCTAGTGGGCCAGCAGCCTAGAATGAGAGGGGTCCCTTCTGACAGAAGAGCAGACGCAGAGGGTGACAGCTGTGACTCTCCCCCTACACTGGGGTTCATGAGCTTAGATGAATAGTTAACCCACATGCCCAGGGCTCTGGAAAATCAGACAAGAGGGAACACTGGAGACCCCACAACCCCCTCACTCTGGGAGGTGTGTTCTGAGTGTGGGGACCTCAGGCAGGACCCTGGCCTCCATGGCTGAGGACTCTGCAACTCCTAAGTTCCTGGCCACAGCAGGCCCCTTGCAGGTGCTGGGGGACTGAGAGACTGGAGCCTGGAGGGGAAAGACCCGCCATAAGAGAAGGGCTTGAGCCTCTGGTACTTGGGTTCTGGACTAGAGGCAAGGCCTCCAGGGGAACTGTGGCCAGAAAGCTCGGGGAGGAAAGAGGAGGTCCTGTAATGGCAGCGTAGGACAGGTAGGTGAGGAGAGAGCTGTAATCAGAGGCCAAGTTCTAAACTGAAGCCTGGATCTGCAATGTGAGAGCAGGAAAGCCATCAAGCCAAACCCCTAAGGAGACTGAGGCCCAGAGACGGGTATGTGAGGCCTCCGCCCCCCAGCCTGTGCAAACAGAGCCGGCCCGGCACCCTGGGGCATATTCCCCTTCTTAACCCCCCAACCTGCTCCCCTGCACTCACCGTCCTGGTCAGAGGCCCATCGCCCCCGCAGAGGTGCATGGTGGGGAGGAGAACACGGGCTCACACCGGGTCGGGGCGTCCCTCAGCTGCTGTGACCTCCCAGTGCCCTCTTGGGGCCCAAGGAAGTGGCAGCTCTTTAAATCCCTGGTGACCACTCCGCCCCCAACAAGCCAAGTTTCAGTTTCTCCTAAAGCCACTGGCTGCTCAGAATCCCAGGCTCGGCTTGGCTCACGTGGCTGGAATTTCCTAACACTAACGGGCCTTCCGGTTGGGCCCCTTTTCTGGGATGAGGACGGTGGAGTGTGGCCAGAGGAGGGGGGCTGAAGGCCAGGTGTGGGGAGGCTGTTGTAGGAGAGGGCAGGCAGGCTGCCAGAGACAGAGCCAAGAGGAGAAGCCAGTGGGGCACCAAGGGCTCACCAGGGATGTGGGGGCCCCCTGGGCTCCACAATTGCAAGAGCCAGGTTCACAGCCCACATTTGGCTCGTTGGAGCTGTGCAGCTTTGAGAAGGCGATTTACCCTCTCTGAGCCTTAGTTGCCTCATCTGTAAAGGGAGATGATACAGATATCCACTCATAGGCTTGATGTAGGAACTAAGCAAGATAATACAACCACCTCCCCCAACCCTGTGAGACTAATAATGTTGAGACAAGTCTGCAAAAATAAGCAACGGCCCTTAAATAGACGAACAGATGGCTAATGGCTGTGTTTTCATACAACAGACCACGCAGCAGTAGAGAGAGTGACGTCTAGCAGTTAAGAGCACAGCTCCCAAGCTACGTGACTCGGGTATATCATTTCACCTTTCTGTGCCTCTGTTTCCAAATCTGTTAAGTGGGGACAAAGATAATTCTGTTGCGAAGGTTACGTATGTGAAGCCACCCGAAAGCATGCCTGGTGCAGAACGAGGGCTCAACAAATGTTCACAATTGTGATGCAGTGGAAGAGTCAAAGCTGCGTGTATCATCACGTCTAAAAGTTCATTCCTTCCACTTGGAAGAAAATGACAAGTGGCAACCAGATCTGAATAACACGATTTCTGAAATGTTGAATAATACGGATATGTAATTATGTAGGAAAAGTATAAAAATATGCATGAGAATCAGAAACACAAAATTCAGAGAGTGGTGGCTTGGTGGGGGTGGAGGTGGAGAGGGACTAAAGGGGACCCACAGAAACTTCAGTGTGTCTGTGACATATCATTGCTTCAGCTGTGGGAACACAGTTGTCTTGTGATAGTATTATTAGCTACACTCTGGAGTCCTGGAGAGGGAAAGGGCAACCCATTCCAGTATTCTTGCCTGGGAAATCCCATGGATAGGGGAGCCTGGTGGGCTACAGTCTGTGGGGTCACAAAGAGTCGGATACGACTTAGTGAGTAGACCATCACCACCACACTTTGGGGTAGTCCTGAAATGTTTCATAATAAAAACTTTTGTTAAAGATCTAAAAAAACCTGAAGCCCCAGGCAAATCTGTATGATTGCTGTATCTCTAAGACAGACCATGCTTGGGAGCGACAGCAGTTCAGGGGATGGTGGAGCCATTAATCCCTGTCCAAGAACAGCATCATAAATTATATACACTGAAGAGTCAGTCCTGTGGTCTGCTGACCAGAGCATCTGGGGGTTGTGCCTGAGTCTCAGGGGCTCAAGGCTGATGGTGTGGGTAAATACTGTGGATTCCATCTTCTGACAGATAATGGTGTCCTGAGAGATAATGTGTTGAGGAGGTCACAGCTGTCTCTGAGCTTATTAGAAAAGAACACTGTCAGGAATTCCCTGGTGGTCCAGTGCTTTGGACGCAGCACTTTCACTGCCGTGGCCTGGGTTCAATCCCTGGTTGGGGAACTAAGATCCCTACAAGACTCATGAGCAGCCAAAAAAAAAAAAGAAAAGAACACTGCAAATGATTAGCAATGTCTGCCATGCCGTAATGGATCAGTGATGCCTGTCATGAGCAGGGCATTGACAGCTATAGTCCCCTGCTACCCACCCCAGTATTCTTGCTGGGAGAATTCTGGGACAGAGGAGCCTGGTGGGCTACAGTCCATGGGGTCACAGACAGTCAGACACGACTGAGAGACGTGGGCTTCCCCAGTAGCTCAGACAGTAAAGAATCTGCCTGCAGTGCAGGAGACCTAGGTTCAATCCCTGGGTTGGGAAGATCCCCTGGAGAAGGGACTGGCTACACTCCAGTGTTCTTGCCTGGAGAATTCCATGGACAGAGGAGCCTGGTGGGCTGCAGTCCACAGGGTTGCAAAGAGTCAGACAGGGCTGAGTGACCAACACTTTCATGCCTAGAAGTGGGCTTGAAACCTGTTTCTGCTTTAGAGTCAGATTGGACTCTGACATCTGGCACTCTCCTCACCAGGTCTAGCACCTGGGATCTCAGTGTCCTCTTATATATGCTGTGGATGACCAGGAAATCATACCTGTTTACAAAGTTGATTTGAAGATGGGAAAGAATGAAATGAGAAGAGAACTCTTTGCATATTGTGAAGTACTATCTGGCTAGATTCCATTCCCATTCCTGAGATTTGTGAGGACACAGGAGGAATTATGCCACCTCATAATTTTAAATGCCAGGGTATACTTGGGATTGGGCATGACGGCTGGGCCTGGCCCTCCTTGTGTGTGAAGGGCCTGGAGGAGGAGGCTAAAATGGGGGCACCCCATGCAGTGAGGCTGCCCCAACTACTCTGAATTACTTCTGTTTCCCAGAAACCAGGAGGGCTGAGGCCTCTTGCCCGAGGCGGGCACCTGAGGGGCTCATTAGGCCATAAGCTCCTCAGGGAAGGATCCGGGGGAGCCACAGGCATGATGTAACCAAGGAAAACA
The DNA here is from genome assembly GCF_014754425.2 of Oryx dammah. Taxonomy (NCBI): domain Eukaryota; kingdom Metazoa; phylum Chordata; class Mammalia; order Artiodactyla; family Bovidae; genus Oryx; species Oryx dammah. The sequence goes on from NW_024070199.1 coordinate 41,674,445, forward strand.
CACCTGGAGGTGGGGAGGGAGGGGTGAGTAGGGCTAGGGCCCAGGTATCCCCACGTCAAGCTCCCAGCCCCAGACGCAGACCCCAAGTATTCCCTTCTCAAAACTTTGGCTTCTGGCGGAAGGGCGACAGCAAGTGTTCCTGTGACCCCTCTCAGAAGGCCACAGCCCCAGAGGAAAATCAAAGAAGGCAGCATTTATGGCTTGATGTCCCCAAGGAGTGGCAGGGAGTCAGGGACACATAGTGGGTAATGTTTAACCGTGAATGGCCATGCCAGGCTGGCAGAGTAGGCTTCAGGGCCACCCAGTCCAACTTCTTACTTAGAAGGTGAGGAACTAATGCCCAGAGAGGCGAGGTCATCTGGGGGAAGGGGGCGGAGCTGGAGGGGGGACACACCGCCTTCCTCCAAGCCCTGTCTGTCTCCACACCCCGCATGGAAGGCCCCAGTCCATGAGTCCCAAGACTGGAGCACCTCCATGGGTGAAGGCTTGGAGGCCTCCCCAAACCAGACTGACAGAGTGAGCTCCTGGGCAGCAAGATTGCTGCCTGTCTTACTCTCTGAAACATCTCCAGCACCTCAAACACTGCCTCCACGTAATGCTGTGGCTGTTCAGTCGCTCAGTCATGTCCGAGTCTGCGACCCCGTGGACTGCAGCACACCAGGCTTCCCTGTCCTTCACCATCTCCTGGAGCTTGCTCAAACTCATGTCCATAGAGTCGATGATGCCATCCAACCATTTCATCCTCTGTTGCCCTCTTCTTCTCCTGCCTTCAGTCTTTCCCAGCATCAGGGTCTTTTCCAATGAGTCAGCTCTTTGCATCACGTGGCCAAAGTACTGGAGCTTTAACTTCAGCATCAGTCCTTCCAATGAGTATTCAGGGCTGATTTCCTTTAGGATTGACTGGTTTGCACTTGATTAACGAACACATGAGTGAAAGTCCAGCATGCAGGCAGCTTGCCATCAGGGAACCCCACCAACTTCCTGGATGAGTAAAATACTTTCGCTTTCCTCATTCCTAGGTTCCTGGGGGACTCTCCCTAACTAACTTCTTCATTTTACCAGTGGGGAAACTGAGGTAACAGGAGGGGACTGTCACACAGCTGGTTGGGAGAGGCCAGAATGCATTGATTACCTTGTCCCAATTCCCTCCCACACCTCCTAGAGTGAGAGAGATGCCCAGGGTCTTCAGTCACCCCCTCTCTTTCTAGGCCCTGTCCATGTGCACCCCTCAGTTGAGGCCTGGCCTCTCCAGGGCACCCCAAGCGAGCTTCAGATGATGGCAAGGAGAGAAAGAGGCCAGGTGCCAGCTGGTGGGGCTGAGGCTGGCTATCGACTTCCTGCCATGAGCATGGATGAGCCCTCGTGGAAGCTAAGCCTCAGCTGGGAGGGGTTCACAACCGAATGGGGTGTAGGATGCATGTCCAGCATATTGATGGGCAGGGCAGGAGGGTGACAGCCTGCCTCTATGAAGGCGTCTGTGGCAGGCAGAGAGCACTTCCTGTTGGGGAGATCAGAGGCTTTCCAGAGAAAGAAAGGAAGGACGTTGTCTTTGGGAAGGACATTGAAGAATGGGGAGAGGGACTTGACCCAGGGCCCAGAACTTGATCTCAAGCAAGTCATTTAACTAACGGGACTTCCCTGGTGGTCCACCGGTTAAGAATCTGCCTGGCAATGGTGGCCATGTGGGTTCAACCCCTGGTCGGGGAACTAAGATCTCACATACTGCAGGGCAACGAAGCCCACGAGCCGCAACTACTGAGCCTGTGCACCGCAACAAAGACCCGGCATGCAGCCAGTAAGGCCCAATGCAGCCAAATAAATAAATAAACATTTTTAATTACAAAAAAAACTAACCTCTTTCTGGCTTATCATGAAATGGGGGTAATAACATAAGTATCTAGAAGGAATACATGTGAAGTGCTTAGAACACTGCCTGGTGCACAGTAAGTCCCATAAATATCTTTTAAGCTTTTAACAGATGCACTTAATAAAAAACTGATGGACTTTTTGTTCACATACTGCAGGCTTGTATTTTGTTTTTTTATTATTACTTTTATTACTATTATTAATTTTAGGGAAAAAATGGCAGAGTGCAAGATCAGGCATGAGTTTTTTTATTCTAATGAAATACATTTAGTGAAAAGAGGGTTAATGAATGTGTCCATATGTAAAGAGCAGCACATATTTGATGAAAACTGCTCAAAATTTCTCAGGCTTACAAAGGAGTCTCAATAAGAGATGGGAAATGAGCTGTCTCTAGATTCTTAGTTTATAAATGATCTGGCTAGGCTTAAGTTACTGACAAGTTTTGAGTATACCAGCTTCAGGTATGGCTTGATCATGATGCCCAAACAAGGTCATCAGGAATCAGTGCTTCACCCTATCTGCTCTGTCCCTGACTGGTTTCATTCTCAGGCAGGTCCTGCTCATGGTGATCAGATGGCCACTAGAAACACCAGCTTAGCTGCCCCAAGAGGGGCATCCCTGCTACTTTCCCATTGTTTCCAACAAAGATATCAGTCCTGGCTCTGCTTGGTCTGCCCTGAGTCACGTGCCTGTTCCTGACATCAGTCACTGTGGCCAGGAGACAAGGTGAGATAGGTAAGGCTGGGGTCCCCTAGGGGCCAGGGGTGAGGGAGGGGAACTTGCAGAGGGTTTGGGGCACTGTCGGCAGGAGAAGGGGGACCGGATGCTGGGCTGATGTCACCACCTTGGCTGAGATTCAGATATGAGGAAGCTGCCTTTCCGCAGTACATCCCTTGGCCGGGTCATGTCCCCAGCTGGGACAGGCTCAATCCCCACGTGTCTCTCACACCAAGCCCGGCACTCTCTCCTTTTATTGCCTCACAGGGACCTGTAAGTGGGAAAGATGAGCAATGCCGGGCAAGGACGGGTAGTGACGTCGTGGGGACAGCCCAAGGCATAGGGAGAAAAGGACTTTCACTTCAGCATGGCACCTTCACCATGGGGGTTCTCATTAAAGCTGGACTCTGCAAATAGCTGGGCCTCCCAGGGAGAGGACAACTTCACGGGGGCTCTGTGACGCCATTACCTCCCAATCCTGCCGGGTCCCCTGGGGCCTCCAAAGCTTTAGGCTTCTGATTCTCTGCTATTTCTTGAATGTACATGTCTTTCTGGGAAGCTGACTCAAACCTCTGGAACAGGGCAGGGACCATAAACAGTAAACAACCGAGCCCTGAAGAGTGGGCGAGCCTCCCAGGGCTTCTCGGGTATGGCAACAGAGACCACAGCACATGGATTTCCCCAGGTGGCCCAAGTCCCAGACAGGTTGAGCTCAAATCCCTGCTCTGCATCTTCTATTCATGTGAACTTGGATAGGGCTCTTAGTTTCTCTGGGCCTCAGTTTCCTCATCTGTATAATGGGCCATGGTGATAACTGAAACCACATCTGGACAGCAGTCACTGGCGAGCTCCTTCTTGTCCCCGTGTCCCTGGCTGGGCCTCCATGGTGATGTCACATTTAGACTGTCCACTTTGGATGGTGGAGAAGCCCAGGCTGCTAAGATCCTCAACACTGGAGAGCAAAGACAGTCTCCCTGGCCTTGGAGGGAGCGTTTCCCTTCTTCAAACGGTTCTCTCCCCCTGAGCTTCTGTGTTGGTTCCCACGAGAGCTCTGAGAGGCAGGAGACTCTCACTGGGAGGCTAGTTTGGGAGGCGGGCAGCCAGGGTCATGAGCAAGGGCTGGAGGACTGCGGTGGGATGAGGGCTAAAGCCCAGCCCCGAGTGGCCAGCAATTCATGAGCACAGACCAGAGAGCACTCGCCACAGTTGGCCCAGCCCAGGATTCATACCAAGGGTGCCAAGAGCTTTGACAAGGCAGACTGGCAGTACTTCATGGTCAGAAGATTTTAGAGATTGTCATCCAGTCTCCTTGTTTTTCAGTTGGGGAAACAGGCTCAGTCTGGGAGGGAACTTGCCCCGGGGCAGGGAGGCAGCAGAGCCAGGCAGGTTCTGCTGCAGCCCCGGATTCTTGTCCCCTCTGACTTCTCACTTATCCAGCTAATGTCTGCCAGCTCTGCTGTGGAAATAGCAGGGACACAGGGCACGCTCAGAAGAGCAGGAAGCACTCACAGAAACCTGCCGTGGGTCCTTGGGAGAAGGACTCTGACCTTCGTTGAAGCACCGTTGAAGATGGGGCCTCCTACGGGTCCTGGGCCAGGTGGGGTCCCCCATTCAGAAGAAACCCAGGAAGTTGTCCCAGGAGAACTGGGTTAACCTGCAGCTCAGGGACTGCCAGGGACGAGGCCTCCGGCAGACTTGCGTCCTCTCTGGGGCTCCATTTCCTCATATGTAAAACGAAGGAATGTGACTACTGGCCTCTGAGAGTCCTTTTGCTCTGGGTGGAGGTTGGGAACAGCCTGAGGCCTATGGGGAGGTGACACCTCTAAGCTGGAGGGAGTTCCTGCCATTTGAGAGGAAAGAGTCAGTATTTTACTGAACCAGGGGCTGAGTTGGAGAAGGCAACGGCACCCCACTCCAGTACTCTTGCCTGGAAAATCCAATGGACGGAGGAGCCTGGTGGGCTGCAGTCCATGGGGTCGCGAAGACTCGGACACGACTGAGCGACTTCGCTTTCACTTTTCACTTTCATGCATTGGAGAAGGAAATGGCAACCCACTCCAGTGTTCTTGCCTGGAGAATCCCAGGGATGGGGGAGCCCGGTGGGCTGACGTCTCTGGGGTCGCAAAGAGTTGGACACGACTGAAGCGACTTAGCAGCAGCAGCAGTAGCAGGGGCTGAGCGCCGAACCGAGGGTGGACGCACGGCCACCGGAGATCCAGCGCTTTCTGCCTTCCACGCCAGGCCCCACCTCCCACTCGACACCCGCGGGCAGGCTGCCTGTGAGACACCCTGCTTGGCTGAGGCCTGGTCTGGGCGTTGAGCTCGGTGGGGTCTCAAAGGAGAGGGTTGGGGCCAGGCCTAGGCTGAGAAGCCTGGTGGTTAGGAACAAAACTGATGCGGCCCTGCTGCTTTCGGGCCACGTGGGCAGCTAGAAAGCAGTTAGTAAACCCTCTGCCCCGTTCCTTTCACTCAACAGATATTTACTGAGCATCTATTCTGTGGTAGGCCCTATTCCAGGTACTGTGAACAGCTTAAAAAAAAAAATCCAAATCCTGCTGTTGGGACTTTCCTGGTGGTCCAGTGGTTAAGAATCTGCCTTCTAATGCGGCGGATGCAGGGGACTGTGAGACCTTCTTTTACATTCCTTTTATACTGATATATGGTAGTTACTTTAATTCTCAGATCCACCTTGCATGGCAAACATAATTAGTATACTGTTTGTACAAAAGAGACAATAGAAACTCAAAACGGTTAATGATTTGACCCAGTTCACAAAGGTGGTGGTGGTTTAGTCATTCAGTCTGACTCTGCGACCCTACGGACTATAGAACACCAGGCTCCTCTGTCTATGATTCTCCAGGCAAGAATACTGGAGTGGGTTGCCGTTTCCTTCTCCAGGGGAACTTTCTGACCCAGGGATTGAATCTGGGTCTCCTGTATTGCAGGCAGCCTTCTGCATTGCAGGCTGATTCTTTACTGACTGAGCCAGCACGGAAGCCGCCTGCCTTCTAATGCAGGGACGCAGGTTCAATCCCTGGTCGAGGAACTCAGATCCCACATGCCTCAGAGCAACTAACCTTGTGTCTCACAACTACTAAGCCCGTGAGCCACAACGAAAATCCCGCGCAGCCAAAATAAAAAAGCAAAACAAACAGAAACAAATCTGTGCCCTCACAGTGCTTCTGTTCTTGAGGGGATGGAGGTGTAGGGGAGAATAAATTGCGATCAATTAAGGGAATTACACAGGCTTATAGGACGACTTAGGTGTCACAAGGGAATACAGAGCAAAACAAAGGATTTGGAGAATGTGGGTAGGGGATTGGGCTGTTTCAAACTTAACAAGGGTGGTCACACTGGACCTCGTTGTGCTATTTGAACAACAACAAAAAAATTTAGGTGTTTTTTTTTTATCTTTTTGGGGGGGCGCCACACCCTGTGGCTTGTGGGATCTTAATTCCCCGACCAGGGATTGAACCCGTGCCTTCAGCAGTGAAAAGCACAGAGTCCTAACTGCTGGACCCCCAGGAAATGCCCCTATAAAATTGTTTTGAGACGTTGAACGTTTGAGCAAAAAATTGGAGAGAGAGAGGTGACAAGGAGGTATGCGTTAGGGGCGCAGGTCATTCGGAGGACTGACACGCAGGGGCAGAACAGGCGATGGGGGCATAGAGAATGCGGAGCACTCATGCAAGGGGCTGGAAGGCCACCGAAGCCCTTGGGCTCCAACACTGAAAGATACAGGAGCGCCCAGCAGACCGTGCAGGGCTTTGAGCAAAGGACGGACATGATCTGACCAGAGGTTATAAAGGTCCCTTCACCTTGGGGAGGAGGAGCAGCGAAACCGCTGGAGAGACTGCTGCGGCCATCCGGGTGAGTGGAGCCCTGGCTCATCTGTCTAGTGGAGATAAGAGTGGTACCTGCCTCTCAGGTTGCTGAGTGAAGGCGCAGCGGCTCCTCCCTCGCCCCCTTCCCCATCTCCCACCCTCCCCACCCCTCCCCATTCACCAGGCCAGGCCCTGGGGAGACAAACAAGAAGCAGCTGGCACAGCCTTGCTCTAGAGGTTGCCAAGGCATGGGTCAGATGGACGTGGAAGAGCTCAGATTTTCAGGTTCTTAATCATTCTTATGGTGGTGCAGAGGTTAAAGCGTCTGCCTGCAATGTGGGAGACCTGGGTTCGATCCCTGGGTTGGGAAGATCCCCTGGAGAAGGAAATGGCAACCCACTCCAGTATTCTTGCCTGGAGAATCCCATGGATGGAGGAGCTTGGTGGGCTACAAGTCCACGGGTAGCAAAGAGTCGGACACGACTGAGCGACTTCACTTCACTTCACTGCAATCATTCTTATGGAGAAGGGAATGGCAGTCCACTCCAGTGTTCTTGCCTGGAGAATCCCATAGACAGAGAAGCCTGGAGGGCTACATAACAGTTCATGGGGTCGCAAAGAGTCGGACACGACAGAGCAAGTAACACACACACACACAATCATTCTTAAGATTCTGGAAAGGTCTGAGGATACCATGTGCCCTGAGGAGGATGACTGGGCTGTAACAGCTCATTTTGTCATCTGGGAGTTGGAGAAGATACCTCCCCTGGCTCCCACGAGAGGCATCTGGGCTGAGATCTATAACGAGGATGCTCGGACACTCTGACTTGCCATTCGAGGCCTTCGGCTGTGGCCTGCGTGTTGCACACACATGCACTGGGGACACGGTGGCCCTTGGATGCTTCAGGCCCACTAAACCGCCACCACAGGGGGAACGGGGTGGGGGTACAGGAGCAAGCCAGAGTAGGACCGTGGCCACAGGCAGCTGTCGGTGACCAAGTCGTGTATTCAACCCTCCCAGTCTTCGCTTACTCCTTAGAAGGACAAAAGCTGCCACCAAGAGCTGGATGGAGCTTTCCTCATACGTGTGTGGTCCCCAAAATAAAACCTGCATCACAGATGTTTCACCAGGGAGAGAAACAGGAAGGATTCCTTTGATCAAAACTGTAACTTTTTAAAGATATATATATATAAGATGGTAAGCTTCTTCACACTACTGGTTTTTTAACTCTATTTTTTTTGGCCACACCCCCCATGGCATGTGGGCTCTTAGTTCCCCCATGAAGAACTGAACCCACTCTCCCTGCAGTGGAAGGATGGAGTCCTAACCACTGGACCGCCAGGAAAGTCCCTGTAACTTCATTTTAAACAACCTCAATTGAACATTACAGTTTAAAAGAATCGAATAGGAAATTGATCTGGAGCAACCTTAAATATATATACAAATAAATAAAATACATACAGTAAAGAATCCGACTGCCGGACTTCCAGAGTGGTGCAGTGGATAAGAATCCGCCTGCCAGTGCAGGGGACACAGGTGCGACCCCTGATCTGGGAAGATGCCACATGCCTCAGAGCAACTACACCTGTGCACCATGCCTACTGAGTCCGTGTGCCGCCACTGCTGAGGCCCAAGTGCCTACAGCCTGTGCTCTGGAACAAGAGAAGCCACCGCAGCGAGGAGCCTGGGCAAAAGCAGCAAAAACCAAGCACAGGAATAAATAAATAAAATAAAGAATCCGCCTGCCAATGCAGGAGATTCGGCTTTGATCCTTGGGTCAGGAAGATCCCCTGGAGAAGAAAATGGCAACCCACTCCAGTATTCTTGCCTGAGAAATCCTATGGACATAGGAGCCCGGCAGGCTATGGTCCATGGGGTTGCAAAGAGTCAGACAAGACTTAGTGTCCTGGTGTCTTAGTATCCGTCTTAAACAACAATAATAATACTCGGTGCTAATGCTTAATGATCAACAGTTTTACCTGAGTCTTTTCCCTTGTCGCTTTTTAAAAAATTTTATTATTGTTGTTATTGTTCCATAATAACAAAGTTTCCTTTATGATTAAAAAGGTGATGCAGGAAGTGGACTGTCTGGATCTGAAAGGTTACACCTCTGGGACTTCCCTGGCAGTCTGGTGGTTAAGACTCCATGCTCCCAGTGTAGGGAGGGGGCACAGGTTTGATTCCTGGTTGGGGAACTAAGATCCCGAATGCCATGGGGTGTAGAAAAAAATAAAAAGTTTACATGTCTTAAAATTAAAACCATAAGGCCAAATTTTCCTCCTCAGATATTGGGTAAATATTCCCTTTTAGAAGGCATCTAGAACTCTATCCACAAGTTAAAATTCACTTACTTAGTTCCAAGAAACTCTCCCTTCAAAAGCCAGTTTCAGAGCTGTCAGAATTTGGGTATTTTAAGCTCATGAGTCTTTCCTGTGAATATGTATATATTCAAAAGATATATATATATTCACAGTTATATATAACTACAGCTCTAGAAATCTTCTTTCCCAGTTTTCTTTCAAAGGTATTCCCCAAAGATTTTATTTCCTCAAGAGCAACCTTTCCTCCTTTCCATGAGGCAGATGAAAATACTTTCACTGGGCTCCTAACAGGGCTTTCCAGGTGGTGCTAGGGCTGAAGAACCTATCTGCCCACGCAGGAGACAGTAGAGATGTGGGTTTGATCCCTGTGTCAGGGGCATGCTGTAGTCCACGGGGTCACAGAGTCGGGCACGACTTACTGCCTTAATAACAGCAACAACAGTAGTAGTGAAGTAAAACCACCCAGAAGAGCTTACAGTAATAATGTTAAGTTTCCCTCAAACCTGCTCCAGCGTTAACAGTCGAGTTGCAGCAATTTTCAGACTTCTGTGACTATGACCTTATGAGTACATATATTCTGATATAAATCAGAATCTGATATAAATATCAGAAATAAACGTGCTAACAAATACCACGTACCTTCTCTTCAAGGGCACAGGCAGCAATGTTTTCTTTTTTTTTATTTATTTATTTGGCTGTGCCAGGTCTTCGTTGCAGCACATGGGATCTTCAGTTTTTTGTTGCAGCATGTGGGATCTCTGACCAGGGATTAAACCCGGGCCCCCTGCACCGGGAGCAAGGAGACTTAGCCACTGGACCACCAGGGGAATCCCAGAAATGTTTTCTGTTTTGTTCCTTCTATTTAATTTTTGCTAATGCTACCTGGCCGAGCTATGTGAAACTGATATCTGTGTGGTCCAAACGGTCAAATATGAGCAATTTCATAAGGTCCAATTTATTTGTGACACTAAAGTAACTCTTAATGGGCTACTTAGTATCCCATAGTTTAAATAACATTGTTTAGGGGTTATTGTCATTTTAAAAATTAAAATGGGCCTGAAATTCATTTCTTTCACTTTATATGGCCTGCACATCTTTCCATGCAGGTATTAGGTTGGCCAAAATGGTCATTCGGGTTTTTGTAACATCGTATGAAAAAACCTGAACAAACTTGTTGGCCAACCCAATACTACACCTTTCTCAAAGGCTTAATAGAAACCACCACACAATTACCCCAACTTAGGTAACTGATGTCCACTGAAGACTCTTTGATTTTTTCCAATTTCTTGCTGTTCCAAACCATGCCAAAGTGAACTTCCTTGTCATAAATGTTCATGTGCTGGTGCTAGAATTTCTGTAGTGTAGACTCAAGGAGGCACGATGGAAACACACTGTGATCTTAGCTGTATTTCAAAGCCTTTGAAGAAAAATTACTGTCACCTTTTTCCCTTGGGGGCGCTTGTGGAGCGCAAGTGGTGCTGACTGAGGGGCCCCACCAGGCACCCCTTTCTGTCCAGCTCTCATCTCTCTACAACCTTCTTCTGCAAGATGGGAAATTCCAGCTCACCCCAGACCTCTCCCTCTGTAGCCAAACACCATGGAGGAACCCAGAAAAAAGACCTAGTTTAAATTGCTGCCCAAGTTCCTTAAACTCTGGGGACTCCACTATCACATCTACAAAAAGGAAATAAATCTCTTAGGGTTGCAGGGAAGATAAAGTAGGAAATGTGGATGCTTTATAAAATGTCACAGAAATCATTCTTTTCAGCTAGTGCTACACTGGTCTTTCCCAATCATTAGACACAGCTTCTTCTGCTGCCTACTCACATTCACCCCATAGTTCTCTTGGGAAGGGCTCAAAACAAAGACACTAAGGCTCATCCTTCATTATTTAGTTTATTTTAATTTTTTGGCCTCCTGGCACAGCAGGAGGGATCTTAGTTCCCCCATTAGGGATTGAACCCACATCCCCCTGCAATGGAAGAAAGAAGTCTTAACCACTGGATCGCTAGGGAAGTGCAAGGCTCACCTTTCTTTTTCTTGGGGTGGGGCACTGAGTGGCATGCTGGATCTTAGCTGCCCGACCAGGAATAGAACCCCTGACCCCTGCAGTGGAAGCAGGGAGTCTTAACCACTGGGCTGCCAGTGAAATCCCAAGCTCATCCTTCTGAGTTTACAATCTGCAGAGTCTCTGGCCTCGGCTTCCTCACTTATTCTGGACTTGAGCACTAACTAAAGAACCAAACTCTTGGACAAAGTCATTCATTAAACTACAAATACTGATTGAGCACCTACTACATGTCAGTTATGCTAAGCACATGTGAGCATCAATTTTCTTATTGGCAAAATGAAAAATGGTGCTTCTCAACAGAGAAACAATGGGCATCTTGGGCGGAACAATTCTTTGTGCAAGTCTGTCCAATGACCTCTAGACGACAGGGGCTCTGCCTTGTAATTGGAACAACCCACTGACAGCCCCACACATTTCCTCAGGGGCATTTCTACCCTGGATGAAGAATCCCCAGCCTACCCCCTACGATTGATTTCGGAAGCCAGGGAATGAGGGGAAGCCCTAACACTGGCAGATTTAGGATGACGCCTTCCAAGACCCAGGACAGCAGGATCTGGATCCTGTTTCCGCGGAACAAAGCCCTACGGTAGCCCCAGGGTGACGTAAATGGCCTTGGGGCTCTCGGTTCTGACTCCAGAACTACTCCCTCTGCAGCTAAGACACAGCACCGGAACTTCAGGTTTCCGTTTCGGTCGGGCCTGAGGTCCTGGAAGCGCGGTGCTCTGGTCACCCAGGAACCGGGGATGCGAAGAGTTAACGCGACTGGCCGCGCAGAAGCGTCCCCCACCCGGCAGGCTAGAAGCATTGTGCATCCCAGCACCTCCCGGCGCCTTACCGGTCACGTGGGAACGAGGGCGGGCCCAATCGAGGAGCCAGCCAATAGGCTGTGCTGTCCGTGGGCGTGACAGCCAATAGGAGCAGGGAAAGGGGTCCCGGGATACGAAGAAACGGCGGCCGGGAGGGGGCTACCGGGACATGGGGCTTCTGACCATACTGAAGAAGATGAAGCAGAAAGAGAGGGAGCTGCGACTACTCATGCTGTATCCTTCCTGACGCCGGAGCCGGAGCCGCGAGGGTAGCGGGGTGGGGGTGGGGGAGCCCCGCCGGGCGGGCAGGGTCAGGCGCCCCCTACCGGGCGCTGCCTGTGCGGCCGGCCGGCCTGTACCAACTGCCCATTGTGCGTCACGCTCTTGGGCCCTACCATCGCTTTTGGCGGGGGGGAGCCGGGAGGAGGCCGTACCACCGGCTCGACGCGGTGGGGGGGGCTTCGTTTCCAAGATATGGGCGTCACGGCGCAGCGGCCGGACCAGGTGTCCCAATATAGGGGGAGGCGGGGCTGGAGACTCGAACGCTACCACCCGTCGGCCCGAGCGTGGGGCCGCCGTCCTCCCCCGCCCTGGGCGCCTCCTCCCCTAGTTGGAGGGTGCCAGGCCTCGGCCCCGCCCTCAGGGTCGGCCTCTCGAGGGCGTGCGGGCCCCGCCCTACTCTCCCTGCGGAGGGCGGAGGAAGAGGGGCGCGGTCTGCGGGTCGCTAGGTTCGTGTGGGTCCGCCTGTCCATCTCTTTGCTGTTTCACGGCCAGTCGGCGTCCCCGCGGTTGACGGCTTGTAGGCCCGAGGGCCTTGCCGACTTTCTGAGTCTCGCTCGCAGGCGTGTACATCCGTTCCCCCGCTCCGTGCCAGGCTATGGCGGGGTGGGGGGCAAGCTGAGATCCAAGAGCTGGGCCTGCCTCACCCCCAGCAGAGAGGAGACATTTATGTGCACAAATAACTTAGTAATACTTACATCATGTTTGTTTTTAAGACAGGCACAGAGAATTCACTCACCCAATAAACATTTATTGAGCGCCTGTTATGTGCTAAGTTCTGTCCTGGGCGGCTAGGGAAAAGAGCAAAACAAACAAAAATCCTACCTCCGGACATTTTGTGTGATACTGAGGGAAGAAAATGTTAAAGTTAGTAAGTAAAATATATAGCACCTACAGAGAATAATCCTGCATAAATACGGTGGTCAAAGAAGACCATCGTGAGAAAGTGACAGTTGAATCTAGACAGGTGAGGCAAGAATTATATAGAGATCTGGGGAAAAAGTGTTTAAGCAAAGGAAACAGCAAGTGTAAAGGTCTCCGAGGAGGAAGCCAACTGGTGTGTTCAAAGGACTGTCAAGGAGGGAAGTGTGTGACCTGAGGGAGTGAGAACACGGAAGGCGAGGTCAGATGGAAGAGGTATTTCAGGTGGGGCCTTTAGTTCTGAACTTTTCCTCTGTTTATTTATTTTTGTGGATTTTTTTTTTATGAGGACCATTTTTAAAGTCTTCATTGAATGTGTTACAATATTGCTTTTGTTTTATATCGTTTGTTTTTTGGCTCTGAGTCCTGCGGGATCATAGCTCCCCGGCCAGGGATTGAACCCACAGCCCCTGAATTGGAAGGTGAAGTCTTAACCACTAGACCACCAGGGAAGTCCCATATTTTTGTTATTTTTTTTTTCAATTAATTTTTTTTTGCATTTTAACTTTATTTTGCATTAAATTTAAAATTTTTAATTTAATTTTTATTTTGCAGTTGATTTGGGGGCTTCCCAGGTAGTGCAAGTGATAAAGAATCTGCCTGCCAATGCAGGAGACGAAAGGGACAGGTGTTCAGTCCCTGGGTGGGAAGATCCCCTGGAGTAGGAAATGGCAACCCCTTCCAGTATCATTGCCTGGGAAATCCTATGGACAGGGGAACCTGGCGGGCTACAGTTCATAGAGTTGCAAAGAATCAGACGTGATTAAGCACACACATGCACATTGTTAATTTACAATATTGTGTTAGTTTCAGGTATATAGCAGAGTGTTTTGGTTATATATATATATACACACACATTCTTTTTCCATCCATTTTTTGAGATGGTTGGATGGCATCACTGACTGGATGGACATGAGTTTGAGTAAGCTCCAGGAGTTGGTAATGGACAGGGAAGCCTGGTGTGCTGCAGTCCATGGAGTCACAAAGAGTCAGACATGACTGAGCTACTGAACTGATTCTTTTTCAGATTCTTTTCCCATATAGGTTATTAGAGAATATTGAGTAGAGTTCCCCATACTATACAGTAGGGAATGTTTCCTTTAATGAGAAGTGCAGAGAGGAAGTGAGAGCTGAGACGAGTTAGGCTACTGCAGTAACACAGGTAAGGTAGGATGGTGGCTTGGATCAGGATGGAAGCAGTGACAGACGTTGATTTAAATCTTGATAGTAAGACTAGCAGCAGTTGCTGCTGGATTGGCCATGAGCTTTAGAAGAATGGTGTCAAGCGTGGCTCCTAACGATAGGATGAATGAGGAGCTACTTGCTGACGGGTATTATAGAAGGAGGTGGGGAACACATTCAGGGGGAAGATGAGAGCTCAGATTGGGCCTGTAAGATACCTCTGAGACATCCTAGAAATGTTACCCGGGTGGCTGGATACAGAGACCAATGTCAGGGGAGCAGCCAGGTGGGACGTACGAATTTCAGAGTCATCAGCATAAAGATGGTATTTGAAGCCATAATCCTGGGTGAGACCACTGAGGGAGTGTGTGTGGACAGGGAAGAGAACCTAGGGGCCGAGCTCAGATCAAAAGGTCAGGGCGAAGAGGAAAGGTGACCAGAAAAGTCAGGAGAGCCAGGCAAGGCCGTGTCCCAGAGTGGAGGAGGGGGCTGCCCAGGAGCAGGAGGAAGAGGGCTGAGGATTCCCGGTCAGTGGAGAGCAAGGCGTCTCTAAGGACTGACCTTGGCCAGAGCAGTTTCGGAGAAGCAGTGGGAACAGAGGTCTTGTGGGTTCACAGAGGAGCAGGAAGACAGAAACTGGAGAGGGTGAGTATGGACAACAGTCCTGAGATTTGCTATAAAGGGAATGAAATAAAGGAAAAAGTTGGGGGGAGAGGGGTCAAGAGAGGGTGCTGTCCACTTCTTGGTGGGAGAGACATCCGCTCATCAGCTGATGAGAATGATCCAGTGGAGAAGGAAGCAGGATGATGGAGCTGGGGTGGGGGGCGATGAGGAGAGCCATCCCAGGTCTCGGGAGCGGACCTCTCACCGCCCCCCCCCGAGTCCCAGCTGTAAGACCCCATGGGTGTTAGAAGGAAAAAGGAGGGTGGTTTTCTCCGGCTGGTGAACTTACCCATTTGTTTGCACATTCAGCACCAAAGGGTTTAGGATATTCTGGAAACAAAAGGGCAACGGTGGCTGCCTCCAGATACTTGGTCCCTGGAAGGCTCTTCTTCCCCTAATCCTTCAAAAAGCCAGCTCCTTGCAGTCTGGGCCTCAGTCCAGCTGTCTCCACTGGAGTGGAAGCTGCACGGGGCAGGGACTGTGATTCCAGGGCACCCCCAGAGCCAGAGGTATTCTGGGGCAGTGTAGGCCGTAAGCATAGGGTTGGCAATAAGTCCATCAGGTTTTTCTGTAACATCTATGGCGAAGCCGAAGGGACTTTTTGGGCAGCAGTGCATTTGTTTGATTTTTGGCTGTGCCGGGCCCTCGTTGCCGCACGGGCTTTCCTCTCGTCGCGGTGAGCGGGGCTCCCCTCCAGCTGTGGCGCGGGCTTCTCCTGGCGGCAGCTCCTCTTGTGAAGCAGGGGCTCTAGGGCCTGCGAGTTTCAGCAGTTGCGGCTCCTGGTCTAGAGCACAGGCTCAGTAGTCGTGCACGGGCTTAGTTGCTTCTTGACGTGTGGAATCTTCCAGACCCGGGAGCGAACTCGAGTTTCCAGCATTGGCAGGTGGAATCTTTACCACTGAGCAACCAGGGTAGCCTGGCCAACAGTATATATTGTGGGATGAATTAAGAGCATCTGGTCAGAAGGTGATATATTTTCACATTTATCATGTAGGTCAGGCAGGTACTCAACATACTTTGATATGTGGTCAGAGAGGGGCCCTGGGATGATGTCACCAGCCCGCAGAGCCTGGGGGCTTCTCCTTAACCCGGCGCGCCCCCAGGGGCCTGGACAATGCCGGCAAGACAACCATCCTCAAGAAGTTCAACGGCGAAGACATCGACACCATCTCCCCCACACTGGGCTTCAACATCAAGACCTTGGAGCACCGAGGGTGAGCGGGGTCCCCGAGGGCGGGCCTGCCCAGCGCAGGGCAGGGGGGGGGGGGGGGGGCCAGACTGACCCTACAGCCCCCACTGCCCTGTCCAGATTCAAGCTGAACATTTGGGATGTGGGCGGCCAGAAGTCCCTGCGGTCCTACTGGCGGAACTACTTTGAGAGCACCGACGGCCTCATCTGGGTGGTGGACAGCGCCGACCGCCAGCGCATGCAGGACTGCCAGCGGGAGCTCCAGAACCTGTTGGTGGAGGAGGTGGGCAGGGGGCTCCCCCAGTGCCCGGGTCCCAGTGCTTCGTGCACCTGTGTGGATGTGTGAACACTACCCTCAGCCGATTCCCTGCGGGGTCCGTGATCCTGGGGGACACTCAGTTGGGGTCTGTTCCTTCACCCAGCCCTCACCACATGTCCAGCACCCTTGGGGAGGCAGAGACACCCTGTACACCCGCCCCGGGGAGGCTCACAGTGCCATAAGCAGAACACGGGTTCCTGTGGACTGAGATTGGGTCCATGTCCCTGCAGCGTCACTGTTTCACCACCCTGAGTTTCAGTTTCTGCACCTTGAGTCAGGCTTTGGGGAGGATGACTTGAGGCTGGTGTGTGAAGCTTTGGCAGGCAGGGGAGCCGGGCTCAGGAGTTGGACTGTTTGCTTTGTGACCTTAGGCAAGGCACTTAGTTTCTCTGAATCACCACTGCGTTTCTCAGATGGGCAAATATTAATAATTTCGGTGATCTTAAAATGTACTGTCTGGGTCAAAATGCTCTTTAAATAAAATTTTAGATTTATAGAAAAGTTGCAAAGATAGTGAAAAGTTACCCATGTATCTTTTCACCTGGTTTCCCTTAATGTGAACATCTTACAGAACTGCCAAACATCTGTTAGAACTATTTAATAAGAAATTAACAAGTTACTGTTAACTGAACTACAGGTTTCGTTTGGATTGCACCAGTTTTTCCATTAATGTCCTTTCTCTGTTCCAGGATTTAATCCAGGTTACTCCATGCATTTAGCTGAAAATCAGGACACTTTTAAGAGTCAAATAGGGAGTTGTTAATAATTATTTAGGAACAACAGCCCTAACCAACAGTCGAGCAGGTCCAGTGAGATCCTGGCTGTTGAATATTCAGCCCTGGCCTGGCACCTCAAGGCCCTTTGTAAGAGGTAGAGCCACCATCCACATGGAGGGACTCCCGGTCACAAACACACAGAGGGAAGTAACTGGAATCACAGGCAGAGAGGAAGGCCTCTCAGGGTAGTGGGACAGTTAGGGGACTGTATGAACTTGGAGGAGGGGAAGCTCATTGCCCACAGCCCCACAGGCCCTGGGATAGTTGCGTTCTTTTTGATGTCAGGTCATCAGGTCAGAGCAGTCTAGAAGCAGAGGCTTGAGGATCATCTTGTCCATCACCCCCTCCCCTTGTCCATAACCCCCTCCCCTTTGTCCATCACCTCTTCCCCTTGTCCCCCTTTTCCATCACCCACCCTTGTCCACAACCCCCTCCCATTTATAGAAGAGGAATCTGATGCACGGAGGAGAGAGGTGCCCACTGGGTATGACTGTGCTGGAACCAGGGCCTCAGCCCAGCCTACAGCTCCCTCCAGCCCATAATGGCTGGACAGGAAGGCCGTGTTCACACTGCCCACCCTAGTTGTGTCTTTGCAACCACCATGGGACCTTGCTCTAATCTTCCAGACTGCTCTCTGACCCCAGCTGCTCTGGGTGATTATTAGCGCAGGGGCTGGGCTGCCCTCTGAGCCTCCACCCCACCTCCCCTTACCCTCTGTTTCTCTTCTCCAGCGCCTGGCCGGAGCGACCCTCCTCATCTTTGCCAATAAGCAAGACCTGCCCGGAGCACTGTCCTCTAACGCCATCCGCGAGGTGAGTCCAGGCCTTGGCACAAGCTCACAGAGGAAAAGGGGCATGTGATTCTTTGTTAATTTATTTAGAAAGCATTTATTAGCCCCTGCTGTGTGGCAGGACCTGTTCAGGGTACTGGAGATTCGGTGATGGAAGCCAGAGTTGTGCTCTACAGCCTGGGGGATGGCAGACCTGCAAGTAGATTGTCCCCGGGGATAACTAACCAGCAAGCAGTGGGTGCTTCCTCTGTGCTAGGCTCTTTGCATGGACTAACTTATTCAGTTCTCACCACAACCTCCTGAGGTAGGAACCATTATCATCATTCTACAGATGGTAAAGGAGGCTTAGAGAGGTTAGGTAACTCACCCAAGGTCACACAGCCAGGAAGCAGACAAGTCAGGGTTTAAACACAGGACTATGTGACCGCAGGTTACATCTTAACTCTGACTCTGAATCTTGAATACCAGAATGAGAAAGAGTGGGGTTAGAATCTAGGCTCTGCCACTGATTAGCTGTGTGACTTTAGCAGGCTGCTTAACCTCTCTGAGGTTTTCTCCTCAGTAAAATAGCCAACACAATCCCTGGCTTACGGGGCCATGGGGGTGAATGGATAAGAGGACATGCGTAGGGCCCATAGCACATCAGGGGCCCTTGTTGCGATCTTATTATAAGAGGTAGTGCTGGCATGGTGGTGACAGAGAGCCCAGGTGCCCTGGGAGGCCAGCAGATCTTCACCAGGGGCCAGGGGAGGCTTCCCAAAGCAGACCTTTGATGGGGGCTTGGATTTCCCCGGGGCCAGGGGAGGGGAGGGGCTGAGGGTGGGCAGGGCCTTTGGTCCCTGGGGCCCACCATCACCTTCCGCCCTCCCAGGCCCTGGAGCTGGACTCCATCCGTAGCCACCACTGGTGCATCCAGGGCTGCAGTGCCGTCACCGGGGAGAACCTGCTGCCTGGCATCGACTGGCTCCTGGATGACATCTCCAGCCGCATCTTCATGGCCGACTGAGCCGCTTCTGATGTCCCCCAACTCAGCTCACAGTCTAGGCACCCCCCCCCCCCCCCCACCAAGCACCATCCCTGGAAGGGTGGGAGTCCGCCAGCCCAACTAACAGCCCCCGCCCCCCTCCGTACCCTGCTGCTGCTACTGCTGCCCACTGCTGCCCTGTGGCCAGCCGGCTCCCGAGGCGGGAGGCCTGTCACCCTGGCTGTCCCCCTGGCTCCTGACCCGGCCCGCCTGCAGCTGCGGGACCAGGAAGAGAGGGCTGTGGCTGGGAGGGGGCTGCCTCTGCTGCTATCTAGGCTGTGGGCCTCACCATTTGCTCAGCTGTGAGAATAAATTGTTCCCCACTCCCATTCCTGGCTGAGTCATTTGTTGATTCTACAGCCCTGCAGACTGCCTAGAGCCCGCAGCCCAGTGGGGGACAAAAAAGACATCATTTCAGTCAGAGGATCAGCTGTCACTGTGTCAAGGGAGTGGCAGGGAATTATAGAAGCACGGGGCAGGGCATTGGAATTCCCTTTGGAAGAGTTCAGGTGGGCTTCCCAGAGGAGGTGACACGAAAGCTGAGAGTAAAGGATGAGTAGTTTTCTGGCCAGAGGAAGGGGAAGGACAGTTTACTGGAGCAACTGCTACCTTCAGAGGCATGAATGAGAAAAAGGAAGGCACCCCGACATCAGGGCTCTCAGCTTGTCAAACGGAACATGGGCTGAACCTCAGCTCCCAGCTTCCCACTGCAGCCAGTAATCTGTGCGGTGGGAAACCTGCACGGCTGTGTGAGGCAGCACTGGTTCAAGCAGAGGGACTCACAGGACAGAGGCCTGAAGAGCAAGGGCTCTTGGGAAATGGAGGGGTGATCACTCCGGTGTAGGAAGACGTGGACATCAGGCCGGTTAGCTAACCGAGAACAGGGCTAGGAAGGGACCTTCCCTGAAGGCTAACGGGCACTCTTTGAAGCAAGGGCCAGGGTGGGAAAGGATGGGAACTGGGGGGACCCCAGGGCCCCCATCCAGGTGACAGGATAAATGGATATTTGGACAGGGCGCCCTGCTTGTAGTCTTTCCAGTGGGGGCTTACTCTGCAGGGCTCTGTTTGAAGCACTTCTCACTTACCATCACATTGAATTATAAGCCCAACCATACATGTCCCCATTTATGTAGGAACAAAGCGTCCAGGAGGTCATGTGACTTACTCAAACCACCCAGCTAGGAAGTAGAGGGCCTGGGATTTGAACCCGGCACACTGAGCCACCACATCCTGCTCACCGTTTTGTTCTTGTTTCTCTGCTCAGAATTCCAGTGCCAGATGGAATTTGGCATAATGTGTTTATGAGGGAAGGTGAGTTTTCCTAAGGGACAGGTGAGGAAGAGACACAGACTCACTGCTCCAGGAGCCCTCCCTGGAGGGTGGAGACCGCCGCAAATCTGCACTCTGTTAGGATGGAAGAAGAGAAATGGATTTGGGGTGGAGAGCCTTAAAATATAAACTTGTCGGGACACCCCTGGTGGTCCAATGGTTAAGAATCTGCCTTCCGGTGCAGAGGACGCAGGTTCGATCCCTGTTTGGGGAACATGCTGTGAGGCAACTAAGCCCGGGTGCTGTAACTACTGAGCCCTCGCGCCTCGATGACCACCCCATGTGGCAAATAAAGACCTGACGCTGCCAAATAAAATCAGTATTAAAGCGTATAAACTGTCCATCACCATAGAAATTGAGAACCACCTGCCGTGTCTTCTGTGCAAGATAGACACCACGTCCCAGGCTCCCATCCCTATGAGGAGCAGACATATCCAGTCCCCAGAGCCGAACCGTGGCTCTGCCACTCACCGACTGATGAAAAGCGAGTTGCTTAACCTGTCTGTGCCTCGGGGTCCCCACCTGGGTTGAAGATAGTGTCACCTACTTCCTAGGGTTGGGAGGAGAATCAGATGGGTGGGTTGCCTTGTGTGTCGTATGCAGTATAGGTCAGCTATAATTATCTTTATTTGAACCAGTAGGAGTTCAAGCAGATCCAAGCAATGTGAATTCAGACATCAGATCTGGGTGAGTCAACCCAGTGTTCAAGCCCTCCTAGGGGCGCTTAGTAAGCAGCATGCTTTCACTCAAAGGTGAATTATACATGGCTAATGACAAATGTTTCCCAGGCAAGAATACTGGAGTGGCTTGCCATGCCTTCCCCCAGAGGATCTTCCTGACCAGGGATCGAACCTGGTCTCCCACATTTCGGGCAGATTCTTTACCATCTGAGCCATCAGGGAAGTCCAGAGACAAATAAGAAAAATAACAAGGTTACAGTCATCACAAGTCCTCTGAATGTGGAGGATGAGCTGCCGCAGACAGTCTGCATCACGTGGTCAAGCCGACCCAGTGGGAGTGAGGGGAGCAGACCCCCTGCCCCTGTGCGTTTGCAGCTCTTCCTTCTCCCCTGCCTTCTGAGAAGGCTCTTCTGTTCACTTCTACCAGTGACGGAACTCCTGATGGAAGGAGAAAGGCCAGGGGCTAAGCTGACCTAGGTGGGAAAGGTCTTAGATGGATAAAGAAGGCAGAAATGGGAGAATGGGGAGCTGCTGGGCAAGGGAGGGGAGGGAATGATGGGAGAGAAGGGGACCTGAAGCCAGGGCCCTGCCAAGAGAACTCTGAAAACCAGGTGTGTGTGTCTGTTAATTGCTCAGTCCTGTCTTGACGCTTTGCGACCCTATGGACTGTAGCCCACCAGACTCTTCTGTCCATGGGATTCTTGAGGCAAGAATACTGGAGTGGGGAGCCATTCCTTTCTCCGGGGATCTTCTGAACCAAGAAAGAGGTCTTCAGGGGAGCCCTGTTATGCTGTAAGAGGGGACACAGCCCATCCCAGCTTCCTCACGAGCACCTCCGGAATCACTACCCTGTTTCCACCGCTCCCAAGAGTCTGGTCTGGGAGTTTGCTTTGTGTTTCTGAAGTTATAGCACCCACTCATCTGAGTCCCAGTAAGAACGGCCACCCCTGTTACTCCATTTAGGCTTCACAGCGTGGTGGTGGTGGGATCAGTCAGGGTCCTGGGTGCGCTGTCCGGACACAGATCACTGCCTTCAGCAGAAAGAACGTTTCTTGGACAGATACTGGGGACTCAGGGCATATC
The DNA here is from genome assembly GCF_014754425.2 of Oryx dammah. Taxonomy (NCBI): domain Eukaryota; kingdom Metazoa; phylum Chordata; class Mammalia; order Artiodactyla; family Bovidae; genus Oryx; species Oryx dammah. Next base: position 41,696,286 of record NW_024070199.1, read on the forward strand.
AATGGAGACTGGACAGCTCCAAAGGCTGGGCAGCCAAACCCACAGGCGACACTGTACTCTAGGAACAACGTTGTCCCCTCACCAGGCACTGCGCCTGTCCCTCACTCAAGAGTCAAGCCTTTCAGGAGGGAGTCCCCGACCCCCTACTTGGGACCTGGGCCAAGGAAAGGAGCTGGCACCTTTGGATTCTGAGCTAAAAGGCTGGAGGGCTGCACATACTAGTGAACTACCTCGAAAGATCTGGTGCTATGGTGCTAACAGAAAGGCAGGGGTGAATGCTAGACGGACCCACAAAGGAAAAAGAGAAACATCCACTGCAGCAGATTCTATATCAACATGCCCATTCTAGAGATGACAAACTGTCGCTCAAGTAGTTAAGGGAAACTCTTGTAGTTAGTAAGACATGTGGCTTCAGAACCCATGTCACCACTGTACTTCTCTGGAGTTCTTTATGTTCCCCTACCCTTACAGAAAACTTGAATTTAGTGAATCCTAGGGAAGGAGAAGGTAATGGCACCCCATTCCAGTACTCTTGCCTGGAAAATCCCATGGATGGAGGACCCTGGTGGGCTGCAGTCCATGGGGTCACGAAGAGTCAGACACGACTGAGTGACTTCACTTTCACTTTTCACTTTCATGCATTGGAGAAGGAAATGGCAACCCACTCCAGTGTTCTTGCCTGGAGAATCCCAGGGACGGAGGGAGCCTGGTGGACTTCCGTCTATGGGGTTGCACGGAGTTGGACACGACTGAAGCGATTTAGCAGCAGCAGCAGGGAAGGAGAAAGGGAAATGACTTGCCAATGTCTGGCACATATTGAACACAACTAAAAAGCCTCTTGATAAAAGTGAAAGAGGAGAGTGAAAAAGTTGGCCTAAAGCTCAACATTCAGAAAATGAAGATCATGGCATCTGGTCCCATCACTTCATGAGAAATAGATGGGGAAACAGTGGAAACAGTGTCAGACTTTATTTTGGGGGGCTCCAAAATCCCTGCAGATGGTGACTGCAGCCATGAAATTAAAAGACACTTACTCCTTGGAAGAAAAGTTATGACCAACCTAGACAGTATATTCAAAAGCAGAAGTATTACTTTGCTGACTAAGGTCCGTCTAGTCAAGGCTATGGTTTTACCAATAGTCATGTATGGATGTGAGAGTTGGACTGTGAAGAAGGCTGAGCGCCGAAGAATTGATGCTTTTGAACTGTGGTGTTGGAGAAGACTCTTGAGAGTGCCTTGGACTGCAGGGAGATCCAACCAGTCCATTCTGAAGGAGATCAGCCCTGGGATTTCTTTGGAAGGAATGATGCTAAAGTTGAAACTCCAGTACTTTGGCCACCTCATGTGAAGAGTTGACTCATTGGAAAAGACTCTGATGCTGGGAGGGATTGGGGGCAGGAGGAGAAGGGGACGACCGAGGATGAGATGGCTGGATGGCATCACTGACTCGATGGACGTGAGTCTGAGTGAACTCTGGGAGATGGTGATGGACAGGGAGGCCTGGCATGCTGCGATTCATGGGGTCGCAGAGTCGGACACAACTGAGCGACTGAACTGAACTGAACTGAACTGATGAGGGTTTACCATCGCATGGGGTGGGTTTATCTCTAAGCAGACCTGAGTGATCCAGCTTGCCCAATCCTTGCTGCTGCTGCTGCTGCTGCTGCTGCTAAGTCGCTTCAGTCGTGTCCGACTCTCTGCGACCCCATAGACGGCAGCCCACCAGGCACCCCCGTCCCTGGGATTCTCCAGGCAAGAACAATGGAGTGGGTTGCCATTTCCTTCTCCAATGCATGAAAGTGAAAAGTGAAAGTGAAGTCGCTCAGTTGTGTCCGACTCTTCGCGACCCCATGGACTGCAGCCGACAAGGCTCCTCCGTCCATGGCATTTTCCAGGCAAGAATACTGGAGTGGGGTGCCATTGCCTTCCTTACTCTTCCCCAATCCTTTCCCAAATCACTTGGTCCCCGCTTTACCAACCATCGAGAACTTTTTAGACGCTCCCTTGGCCAAGCGCCTGGCCGAGAATTGCGCTGTCACTTGCGACCAGCTCCCTGGGCCGTAGGATGAAAGGCGCAGGCCCGGGCAAGGCGGCGACTGGGGAAGACTGAACTGGAGGGGCGGGGGCGGCTTGGAGGAGGCGGAGGCCGGCGGTCAGCTCCGCTCCAATTTGTTTGCCATGTCCCGGCAGGCGAAAGACGACTTCCTGCGACACTACACAGTCTCCGACCCCAGGACCCACCCCAAGGGCTACACTGAATACAAAGTGACGGCGCAGGTAAGGTGGGGCCCAGCGGGAACTTTACCCTTTTAACAAGAGCGGGGCCGTGTTTTACTTTAAAGCAAGACGCTGCTGGAAGCTCCCATTTTAGAGGACAGAATGGATTTCCCCTTTAAGGGGGGGGGAGGTTAATCGGCCTTAGTTTACTTCTTTAGCCATCAAGGGGCGGGGCCACAGGGGGGGCGCTGCTCTTTTAAAAGGGCGTGCCGGCAGTTCCCAAACTGCGAGGTGTGTCCACGCCCAATGCATGGCAGCTTGGCGTCAGCCTGTGAATTTCTTTAAGTTAAGCTGAAAACTGGCTCATCCCAAATATTGATTAGGTCTCCAGTCTCTTGGAGTAAGTTTTGTCTGTTGGTTTGTTTGATATTTATATGAAAACTCTTTAAGGAGTTGAATTACTTTAAATTCTTTCAAAAAATTATGCCTGTGTATGACTAAAAATTCATACACTTCAAAAGAAATAAAAGAATAAGTCTCTTCACAGTCACAACAGGAAGTCAGTAGATAAAGACGAAAGTTGGTATATGAAGTAGTAATAACGTTATAAGTGTATAGAAGCAGAGGATATCATGAAAAGAATTAAAAATAGAAACAATATAATATTATCTGTAGAATGACATACAAGAACTAATTGGGGAAGATTTTTCACTGTAAATATTTTTCTATTTTTACAATTTTGATGTAGGCAACTATTAAATTGGTGCATTAATAACTTAAAGTAAAGCAGAAATGTAAAGATTCCGAAATGATTTAAATGCAGAATCCTAGATGTTTAAAATGGTCTTTCCTCAAATCTTTTGTGTCATTCCTGTATCTAAAAAATGCAAATATTAAAAAAAAATTACAAAATGAAAATAAAAAGATAATCCAAGACAAATGTCATATGGTATCACTTATATCTGGAATCTAAAAAAATTATACAAATCAACTTATTTTAAAATGAACAGACTCACAGACAATAAACTAATGGTTACCATAAGGGAAACGGGGGTGGGGAATAAAGTAGGAGTTTGGAATTAGCAGATACAAACTACTATATATAAAATAGATTAGGGCTTCCCTGGTGGTCTAGTGGTTAAGAATCTGCCTGCCAAAGCAGGGGACGAGTTTGATCCCTGGTCCGGGAACATGCCACATGCCGCAAAGCAGCTGCTAGTGCTCCACAACTACTGAGCCTGTGTGCCCTAGAGACCATGCTCTGCAATGAAAGAAGCCATCACAATAGGAAGCCTGCGCACCGCAACTAGAGAACTAGAAAGTCTGCTCCCAGCAATGAAGACCCAGCGAAACCAAAAATAAGTAAATAAATCTTAAAAAAAAAAAAAAAAAGGATGAGCAACAAGGCCCTACTGTATAGCACAGGGAACTATAGGCAATATCTTTCTTTTTTTTTTTGCCTCACCCCCAGGCATATGGTGTCTTAGATCCCTGACCAGGGGTCAAACCCATGCTCCTTGCAATAGAAGCCTGGCATCTTAACCACTGGACTGCCAGGAAAGTCCCTGTAGTTGATATCTTGTAATAAGAAGAAGTATTAGTCACTCAGTCGTGTCCGACGCTTTGTTACCCCATGAATTATAGCCCACCAAGCTCCCCTGTCCATGGAATTCTCCAGGCAAGAATACTGAAATGGGTTGCCATTTCATTCTCCAGAGATCTTCCCCAGCCAGGAATCAAGCCCAGGTCTCCTGCATTGCAGGCAGATTCTTTACGGTCTGAGCCACCAGGATCCCATCTTGTAATAAACTAATAATCTATAATGGAAAAGAATCTGAAAAAATATTATTTATGTATGTGTATATACCTGAATATTGTAAATCAGCTATCTCAGTTCAGTCAGACTCTTTGTGACCCCATGGACTGCAGCATGCCAGGCTTCCCTGTCCGTTACCAACTCCTGGAACCTACTCAAACTCATGTCCATTGAGTCGGTGATGCCATCCAACCATCTTATCCTCTGTTGTCCCCTTCTCCCACCTTCAATCTTTGCCAGCATCAGGTCTTTTCCAGTGAATAGGTTCTTCACATCAAGTGGCCAAAGTATCGGAGTCTCAGCTTCAGCATCAGTCCTTCCAGTGAATATTCAGGACTGATTTCCTTTAGGATTGACTGGTTGATCTCCTTGCAGTCCAAGGGACTCTCAAGAATCTTCTCCAATGCCACAGTTCAAAAATAAGTTCAAAATCAACTATAATTCAATAATAAGTAAGAGTTGAAAAAAGGAGAGTACCTGGGCATTGCTGGGCCATTTGCTGGGCATATGTGTAACTTTTCCTAGTAATTTCAGTTTTCCAAAGTAGTTGTACCATTTTATACTCTCATTCTCACCAACACTCAATATCATCAGCATCTTTAATTTTAGCCATTCTTGGTGGGTGTGTAGTATTTCACTGGGATATTAAAATTTGCATTTCTCTTAGGACTAATGAGCATATTTTCATGATCTTTTTGGCCAAACATCTTCTTTTGTGGGAGTTGCCCATTCAAATATTTTGTCCATTCTATAGAGTTGGTTTGTCTTTTTGATATTAATTTATAGAATGTTCCTTTTTTTATTTACTATTTTCTATACTTTGTTCCAATAATTCTTACATGAACTGCAAGATTTCCCCTTCTTGTTTGTTTGTTTGTTATGTTAATTTTATTGAAATATCGTTGATTTACAATGTTGTGTTAGTTTCAGGTGTAGAGCAGTGATTCAGCTATAAGACACATATATTCGTTCTTTTTTAGATTCTTTTCTCTTATCGTTTATCACAGAATATTGAGTAGAGTTCTCTGTGCTATACAGTATGTCCTTGTTGGTTATCTATCTTATATATAGTAGGCAACTCCCACAAAAGAAGATCTTTGAATGGCCAAAAAGATCATGAAAATAGGCTCATTAGTCCTAAGAGAAATGCAAATTTTAATATCCCAGTGAAATACTACACACCCACCAAGAATGGCTAAAATTAAAGATGCTGATGATATCGAGTGTTGGTGAGAATGAGAGTATAAAATGGTACAACTACTTTGGAAAACTGAAAATTACTAGGAAGTTACACATATGCCCATGTGTATGTTCATCCTAAGCTCCTGATTTATTCCCTTATTTCCCCTTGGGTAACCATAAGTTTGTTTTCCATATCTGTAAGTCTATTTCTGTTTTGTAAATAAGTTCATTTGCAGCTTTTAAAAAGATATTAGATTCCACATATGAGAGATGTCATATAATATTTGTCTTTCTCTGACTTACTTCACTTGGTATGATAATCTGTAGGGTCACCCGTGTTACTGAAAATGGCATTATTTCGTTCTTTTTTATAGCTGAGTAATATTCTGTGTATATATGTACCTATAGGGGTTCTTTCAGCTTCCCTGGTGACTTAGTAGTAAGGAATCCTGCCAATGCAGGAGATAGGGGTTCAGTCGCTGGGTTGGGAATATCCCTTGGGGAAGGAAATGGCAACCCACTACAGTATTCTTGCCTGGGAAATCCCATGGACAGAGAAGCCTGTGGGTTACAGTCCGTGGGGTTGCTAAGAGTCGGACACAACTGAGTGACTGTGCCACACGTGGGAGTTATTTATATATCCTGGAAAGGAGTCCTTTGGCAGGTATATATTCCTCAATGGTTTTTCAATATAGTTTCTTTTACCCAAAATATTTTAGTCAAGCCTGGTGTGAAAAGCAAAGACCAGGGTTTCAATGCTAGCAGTGCCCCCACAGGTCAGGAGCCCTCTCTAAGCCTCCATTTCCTCTTCTCGTAAATGGGCATGTGAATCATACGTGCCTCCCTGGGATGTAGAGTAATGAACTGGAGATGTTTGGAAACTGTCAGAGCTACTTCAAGCTGTGGGGTGTTATTTTTTTATTCTTATGAGCATGCCCTAGTGAAAATGGAGCCTTTTTTCCATGTCAGACACCAGTCTGCTCTTCACAACCCCAGGGAGGTTTCTTCCGTGTCCAGGAGTGTTCACTTCCGTGTCCAGCAGTGTTCACTTCCGTGTCCAGCAGGGTTCACCCACAGCGGCTTCCTCCTTGAACGGAGGGGTGGCTCCTGGGACAGAACCTCTTTCTTTAGGGAACTTGGAGGTCTTTGGTTTCAGAAAGAGATGCAGGGGCTTACCCTCTGAAGGGAGTGAGATAGAAGCTGGGTTGAGGATGGAGCCCTCTAGACGGGCCTGTAGGGCTCCTCCCATTTTGAGAGTCGCTGGGACCTGGGACCCTGTACTGGTGTACTTACGCTTGCACCTGGACAAACAGAATACAAAGAAACTGTAAGGGTAGGACTTCCCTGGTGGTCTAGTTGCTAAGACTCCACACTCCCAGTGCAGGGGGCCCAGGTTCGATCCCTGATCAGGGATTTAGGTCCCACATGCAGCAACTAAGAATCTGCATGCCACAACTAAAGGATTCCGTGTGCTGCAACGAAGGCCTGATGGAGCCAAGTAAACACACACGTAAACAGAAAAGTGTGTGTCAGCAGCTCAGTCGTGTCCAACTCTCTGCGTCCTCATGGACTGTAGGCTGCCAGGCTCCTCTGTCCATGGAATTCTCCAGGCAAGAATACTGGAGTGGATAGCCATTCCCTTCTCCACGGGATCCTCCCAAGCCAGGGACCAAACCCGGGTCTCCTGCATTGCAGGCGGATTCTTTCTTATCTGTGCCACCGGGGAAGCCCAAATAGATAGATAGATATTTTTAGAAAAGAAAGAAACTATAAGGAACTCAAAATAACTAAGTCACTTCAGTCGTGTCCGACTGTGTGACCCCATAGACAGCAGCCCACCAGGCTCCCCCGTCCCTGGGATTCTCCAGGCAAGAACACTGGAGTGGGTTGCCATTTCCTTCTCCTATGCATGAAAGTGAAAAGTGAAAGTGAAGTCGCTCAGTCGTGTCCGACTCTTCGCGACCCCATGGACTGCAGCCTACCAGGCTCCTCCAGGCTAAGTCTAGGCAATTGTGAACCATGAGATACAATAAGGCCACAAACCTACTGCCACTTCAGAGGTGCCTGGCGCAAAAGCAGGGTGCTGTGCATGGTCCCTGCACACTGCACCACCAAGGGGATGAGCTGATCACTCAAGCCACCCCTCGGGCCCAAACCATTTAAGGAACCAGCCCGCCCTCCTCGGAGAGAGTGAAGAAGGGTCCCTGTCCCTTGTTTTCCATCCCTTGTGCTGCCTCTGGGTCCCATTAAAGCCTTGCCTGAGTTTTCTCAGCCAGCCTCATCAGCTTCTGTTGATTAAAGAGTCCAAGGACCCAGGTCGGTAACAGTTTGACAGATGAAGAAACTAAGGTACATGGTACAAAAACGGCTCAAAGTTATTCTCAAGGCCTTAAACTAGGACCCCTTGATACCACTGGCTGAAGGGCTCTGCTCTTCTGAAGGGGGCTAGAAGGTAGCTGGGCCATCTTTTACAGGGGATGGATGTCGGTCTCACTGGATTTTGCCTTTTTTCCTCAGTTCATCTCAAAGAGGGACCCGGAGGATGTCAAAGAGGTGAGCCTCATAGGAGGAAGGCGACCATCTCCCAATTCCAGTTCCAAAACCGGTGAAGCGACGCTGGTAACTGCACAGGAGACCAGCCCCGCTCTCTCCCTGGCTCTGGGAGGAGGGGCTGCTGGGCCCTAACGCACACACTGCCTGGATCTGGGCTGGGGCTGGGGAAGGCCGCGTCCCACCACTGCTCAGCCCAGTCAAGTCATGTGTTCCGCTTAGGTGGTGGTCTGGAAGCGGTACAGTGACTTCCGAAAGCTGCATGGAGACCTGGCCTACACCCACCGCAACCTCTTCCGCCGCCTTGAGGAGTTCCCAGCCTTCCCCCGCGCCCAGGTGTTTGGTGAGTCTTGATTCAGGCATTCAGGCCAAAGATAGAGGGAGCCCTGGGCAAAGGGGACACTTGCTGCTGAGGGATGGATGGAGGGGGTCTGAAACTCCTGGCAAAGATGTGTTTCAGACCACTGGAAGGGCCCTTGTGTGTGTGTTTGCTAAGCCACTTCAGTTGTATCCGACTCTTTGCGACCTCATAGACTGCAGCCCGCCAGGCTCCTGTCCATGGGATTCTCCAGGCAAGAATACTGGAGTGGGTTGCCATGCCCTCCTCCAGGGGACCTTCCTGACCCAGGGATCGTTAAAGACGATCTCATTTTACACATGGGGAAATGGCCCTGCCCTTGTGTGTCGAGCCCTTTAATATTAATTCCTGTCCTCATTAGCCCCATTTTCAAGATGAGGAAACTGAGGCTCAGGGTGAAGGAGCTTGAGCCAGAACTCCAAGCCACAACCTGGTGTTTGTTCTAGACCTGCACTTGGCCAGAAAGAGGAGCCATGAACCACCTATGGCTGAGGAGCACCAGAAATGTGGCTAGTCTGGACTGAGATGTGTTTATGGGTCAAATACACTGAAAAAACAACACAAACTATCTCAATAGTTGATATATTGATTATATGTTCAAATGAGACTATTTTGGATATACTGGGTTAAACAGAATATATAATTAAAATTTAATCCATTTCTTTTCATTTTTTTAAAAATGTGGCTCCTAGAAAATTGTAAATTACATATGAGGCTCATATTATATTTCTCCCAGACAGGGCTGGTCTGTTACTTGTGTCTCTGGACTCACAGGAGATGTTCTTGTGTAGCAAGGTGAAAAGTCCTCGCTAGCAAATTACGCCAGGCAGTGGGGTAACTCCCTCGGGCAGCACGATAACTAGCCCAGAGTTAAATAACTCTACATGATGCCTGGAACCAAACAGAGAAGCTGTAAACATGGGGCCACTTTCTGTGTGATCTTGGGCAAGTCACTTCCCCGCTCTGTGTCTTACTTTCCTCCCTAATACATCAAAACCATCTGAAATTATTTGTTTCTTGTTGGTTGCCTGCTTCCCCCTGTCTGGGATGTAATAACCATGAGGGCAGAGACCTCGCTTCACTCTCATTCGCCTCCTGAACCAACCAATTAGTAGGTGCTCAATAGTCATCCAGTAAATGGATGAATAGGGAGATAGGTCCCTCCTTGCAAGACCCTCACCCCAGGCAGAGTCAAGGAACATTTCTGGGAGAATGGGGTCGGGGCCAGTGGGCTGCTCAGATCCTCTCAGGCAGGACCAGGAAAAGTGGCCTGGAGGCCAGAAGTCCCCGTGGGTCACTGTTGTCTCCTTGTCCCTTGTCCTGGCGGGTGCAGGCCGGTTTGAAGCCTCGGTGATTGAGGAGCGGCGAAAGGGGGCCGAGGACTTGCTTCGCTTCACTGTGCACATCCCCGCGCTTAACAACAGCCCCCAACTCAAGGAGTTCTTCCGGGTATGTGCGCCTGCTCTTCCCCAGTCCTCAGCGCCTGGGGAGCCTACCTGCCCACAGGCTGTCCCCTGTGACTACCCCGGCTGGTCTTTCTCTTGTGCAGGGTGGGGAGATGACACGGCCCTCCGAGGTGTCCAGAGACCTGCACATCCTGCCCCCGCCTCTGATTCCCACACCGCTGCCCGACGAGCCCCGGGCCCAGCCTCATGAGACTTGGTTGCCCCAGCCGCTTCCTGCAGAGAGAAGGGGCCTTGAGGAGTTGGAGGTGCCAGGTATGTGGGGCGGGAGAGCGAGCCAGGGCTGGAGGGTCCAGAGCCTGTCTGTATGGGGAGTGGGAACCACTCCCTCCTCAGTGAAAAGCCTTTCCTGACTCCTCTACCACTATCCTGCTGAGGAACTCTGCCCAGGTCATTTTCCTTCTCAGGGCTATAGTTTGTTAATCTGTAAAATGGGCACAAACTTTAAGAATGGAATTGTCTATGCTGTGGTTGCTACAAGGCTTCAGTGAGCAGGTAACAACATTTTGAAAGCTGGGAAATAATAATAAAAGCAGGCATGAATGTCCCCACTGATCTATTCCTCAGCGGACCCGCCACCATCCAGCCCTGCTCAGGAGGCCTTGGATCTCCTCTTTAACTGTGGGAGCATCGAGGAGGCATCCAGTTCCTCTGCCCAAGGCCCCCTCACCGAGGCTGAGCTTGCCCTGTTCGACCCCTTCTCTAAGGAAGGTAACAAGTTGGGATGAGTTGGGTGGGGGTAGGGTGAGGGGGGTGGAGCTGGGCAGAAGGTCCTTACGGTAGGGAGGCATAGCCACCAGCTGCACCTTGCCTGTGTAAATCAGAGAAAGGTGCCCCCTCTGGGCAAAAGGTGGCTTTGATGAGAATTAGAAGCAGTGCCCCTTCCCAAGGAAGGTGTTGGAGAAGACTCTTGAGAGTCCCTTGGACTGCAAGGAGATCAAACCAGTCAGTCCTCAAGGGAATCAGTCCTGAATATTCACTGGAAGGACTGATGCTGAGGCTGAAGCTCCAGTGCTTTGGCCACCTGATGCAAAGAACCGATTTATTTGAAAAGACCCTGATGCTGGGAAAGACTGAAGGCAGGAGGAAAAGGGGATGACAGAGGATGAGATGATTGGATGGCATCACCGACGCAATGGACATGAGTTTGAGTAGGCTCCGGGAGTTGTTGATAGACAGGGAAGCCTGGTGTGATGCAGTCCATGGGGTCACAAAGAGTCAGACATGACTGAGCAGCTGAACTGAACTGAACTGAACTGCCCCTTCCCAGGTGCTGTTGCTGCCCTGGCCAGCTGGGTACTCCAGCACAGTGAGCACCTGTAGAGGAAGTGAGCCGCTTCCCACCATGGATCCTCTCCCTGAGAATGCTTTGGAACCAGCAGGGGGTCACACTGCCCTGGGAGGGTCTGACTTCTTTCGCTCGAAGCTCAAGGTGGAGGTTTCCTGGCTGGCTCAGGGTCTGGCTGTAGATCCTGAAGGCTATAGATCCTGTCAGTAAAGGGCAGTCCTGCTCCAATGACAGCAGAGGAAGCCCCTGGGGCAGCATGTGAGGACACCAGACGTGAAAGGGCTCCCCATGGAGGCCCTGGTCCTGAGCTCCTTGTCAGATCAGGAGCTTGACAGTCTCCAACTCTGAGACTCGGGATCTTTTCATTTTAAAATTCTCTGAGTTTATGCTGTTACTGCAGCTAGGGTGTTGAAGTGGTCGGTTGCACTTCGAGTCATCATGACACAGTTTCATTTTGGCTTCCTCAGCTGTTTTTTTCAGCCTGTTTTCTTGGCTTCCCTTCTTTGCCCTTTGGTGACCTCTTGGGCAGGCCCTTAGCTTTCTGATTGTTTCAGGCACTTGAGTTCTCTCACTCTGAGGTCCGATCCAAATCAGGACCTCAGTCTTGCATTCAGTTTTCAGCCTTACCCTACACTCCCCGCCCCCGCAGCTCTGGCCTGATTGGTGGCTGGGCCCCTGGCCATGGTAACCAGGGTGTGAGGAATGTCCTTTGGAAGAGAAAGGCAGGGGTGATGTCACCGTGGCTGATGAACCCGGCTACAGAGAGGCAGGATTCAGGCACTCTGCCTGGCCCCAGCCAAGCCTCCTGGGGGTGCCCAGTACCCAGGTACTTGGGCAAGAGCCTGGCAAGACTCTTCAAAGGCAGGTCCCATAAGATGTTCCCTTGACCCATGGAAAAACTCCTAAATTCTAGCCCCTACCAAGCTGGAAGGGCACTTTGCTCAGATGCTGCCTCCTGTCCTTGCCCCACTTTGTGGGTTCGTCCAGCCAACCTTTTACCATCAGAATTCTCCAGGTGAGGGCTGGCATTCATCTCTCTCTCTCTTCATCACATACACCAGGCTCTTGAACTCAAGTCCTAGGGTGTCCCAAGATCTCTTCTGTCTTCTGCTTCATGAGCAACACAGGAAGGGCTGTAGTCCAACTGGAAAGTGAAATGTCACCTTACCTTCCTATAAGGCCCCTGGTCTCCACATGGGGTCCCTCTGGTGGGGCTCTAGGGAGGCCCACCCTTCCCTCTCCAGGCCAGTGGTGTGCAGTGGGGGTTCCTAGTCCTGCACCTTCCCTTTAAAGGCCTTTTCATCCAAGGTTCACCAGATCGCTAGCCTTCTATTGTGGAATCTACAGAGGGAATCTTTGACCATCTCCTTGCCAGTCCTAGAGGATATATGAGCCCTTCTCTCTGGAATGTGTGAATACCTTCCACCCACTTCTTCCCATCTGGGGCCTCAGCTCATATTGAAAGACTTGAAAAAGCCTGGAGGTTCTCTGGATCCATTATTCTAAGATTCCAAAGCTTGGAGCATTTCTACCCTTGACCTGGCATGCTTGGCCTAGCATCCTTCAGTTAAACTTTGTGGAGGAAATTCTTGGATTTGTTGTAGTCAGGAGGGAAGTAGAACCAGTGACCTGTAGCTTGCAAATTAATGTTAATGATGACTCAGTGGTAAAATGTTAATAGTGACTCATCTGCAATGCAGGCGACAGAGGACACCGGGATAGGATCCCTGGGTCGGGAAGATCCCCTGGAGTAGGAAATGGCAACCCACTTCAGTATTCTTGCCTGGAAAATCCCATGGACAGAGGAGCCTGGCAAGCTATAGTCCATGGGGTCTCAAAAGAGACACAACTGAAAATGCACACACACAAAGAAAGAATTAGGTTATGTTGTACACCTGAAATTTATATAAGATTGTAAATCAACTATATCTCACTATAAACAAAGAATTAGGGAAGTAAGACTATTTTTACAAAAGCACACAAACTCCACCAACCAAATAGATCATGGCTAGTGTGCTATGCACAAGTGGCTTTTGGATTGCTCAGGCACTGAGAAACCCAGGACAGGTTGGTGGGCCAGAGAGGTCTGGGGTTGGGCAGCAGACCCAGGGAAAAAGAGGGCCAGTCTGACCTGAGTCCTCCATATCTGATTACAGAAGGTGCAGGACCCAGTCCTACCCACATAGGGGAGCTGGCAGCATTGGAGGCAGAATCTGGAAGGCCGGACCAGGAACCCTGGGAGCCAGGCGGACAAGCAGAGGAGGACGACAAGGGAGGAGAGCCTGCCCCTGCCTATCTGAGCCAAGCCACAGAACTCATCACCCAGGCCCTACGGGACGAGAAGGCAGGCGCCTACCCTGCTGCTTTGCAGGGCTACCGGGACGGCGTGCACATCCTGCTCCAGGGAGTTTCTGGTGAGCAAGACTGGAGGCTGGAGGGTCAGGCCTGGGATCCTGGATGGTACAGTGAAGGGAAAGAAAAGTGAAAAACAAGGATCAGAATTGCTCCTCACTGACCAATTGTGTAACCTTGGGCTGCTGCTTTATCTCCTGTGGCCTCGGTTTTCTTATTTGAAAAATGGGGAGCATATATCTGACTCCCGAGGAACAGGGAAAGACGTGGGGATGCTCTGTGGACAGTAAGGAGCCAGACCAGGGGTTCTGAATCCAGGTACCCGCTGAGCCATTCTGTCTTCTCAGGCGACCCATCACCTGCCCGCCGAGAGGGTGTGAAGAAGAAGGCGGCCGAGTACCTGAAGCGGGCAGAGGAGATCCTGCACCTGCAACTGTCCTAACTCCCACCCCGAGATGGGAGTGGACCCGTTCCCAGGACTCTGGCTCCAGCACTGCCAGCCACCCTCTTCTCTCCCTGGTGCCTGATCTCCTGGTCCTGTAACTGGCCATTTCTATATGTAACTGGACCAGGAATGAGAAAAATAATGATTTCTCAGCTCCCTGACCACACCTGCCCCCTTGGAATCAGGGACTCACATATCTGATCCTGCCTGTCTCTGTCTTGATATGGGAGGCTGCAGTTCTGGTCCATAAGCCATCTGTTTATCCATCTAGAACTGGGGTCTGCAAACTACCGCCCACAGTCGGATATGCCCCACTGCCTTTTTTTGTAAGGCGCATGAACTAGAAGAGTTTTTACTTTTTTTTAATAGGTGAAAAAATACAAAATAATATTCTGTGACAGGTGAAAATTATAATGAAACTTAAGTATCTAAAAAATAAAAGTTTATTGGAACCCAACCAGGCTTTTTCATTTAGTGTTGTGTCGACCGTTGCTTTCTCACTACACCGGCAAGCCTGAGTGATTGGTTGTGACCTGTAAATCCAAGAATACCTAATATTTTGGCTCTTTGTAGAAAAAGTTTGCTGACCCCTGATTTAGAAAACAGGGAGAAGAGCCCTCAAGGAAACAGAAAAGAACGGCAGTAAGGCTGACTGAGTCACGTTATCGGGTGAAGCGGAACCAAAGCGGGTGTCCCCACTTGGGTCGGGTGGATCAGGAGCTAAACCGTGATGGGATTAGAGGACGGGAGCCCGGGAAGGCGTGGCTCCACACCTGCCCCGCCTCTCCTGCAAAGCGATTGGTTGCGGAAGGGAACTATAAAGCGGTGCATCATGGGACTATGGCGGTGAACTGTGGTTGGGCTTTAGTGGGACCCGAACGTGAGGAACAGTGTTGGCGACGCTGAATTACAACGCAGAGGCTCCCGGGAGGCAACAGGACTCGGTGGGCACTGCGGCGGCCAGACGGGCGTGGGGAAGGTTCAGACCCGGGCGGGGAGGCGGGCCGGGAGGGGTTGCCCCGCCTTCGCCAGCCTTGGCGTGCTCTCCCGCAGAATGGGGCGAGGGGCCGCCGCTGTCCACTGGATGCTGAGCGCCCGTCCTTTCCCCCCAGCCCACCTATGCCCGGCTACGAGCTGCCCGTGGGCACGTGCCTGGACATGTGTCCGGCCGCCGAGCGCGCACAGCGCGAAAAGGAGCGCCGCCTGCACCGCTTCGAGGTGGCGCCGGGGTGCCGCGGGGACCGGCCCCGAGCCGACCCGCAGCGCGCGGTGAAGGAGTACAGCCGGCCGGCCGCCGGGAAGATCCGGCCCACGCCGAGTCAGCTTCGTCCGCCGTCCGTGCTGCTGGCCACCGTGCGCTACCTGGCCAGCGAGGTGGCCGAGCGCACCGACGCGTCCTGCGCGGAGGTGGCCAGCTTCGTGGCGGACCGGTTGCGCGCGGTGCGGCTGGACTTGGCCCTGCAAAGCGCGAGTGACGTCGAGACGGCGTTGGTGCTGGAATCGGCTGTGGCCGTGCTACTGGCCGTGGTGGCGCGGCTCGGACCCAACGCGATGCACGGGCCAGTGGACCCAATGTTGCTGCAAGCCCAGGTCCAGGAGAGCTTCGGTTCTCTTCGCCGCTGCTACGCGCTGGGCGCCGGTCCCCACCCCCGCCAGGCCACCTTCCAGGGCCTCTTTCTGCTGTATAACCTGGGTGAGTCAGGGTCCCCGCGGCAGAGCAGAGACCGAGAAAGGAAGGAGAAGCTTTCAAACCTCACCAGTAGCTCCCTCTACATCCTAAATGTCTCCTAAATGTGTGTCTCAGCCATTGCACAAGATCCACTGAGCCCCTACATGAACCTCCTGACCGGTCCCTTCCCTTCTCTGGGTCTCGGCTTTCTCATGAAAAGTGGAGGGGATAGAGTTGGAATGGGACAATTGAACCTAGATAGTGATTTTCAAGCTTTTTCTTTTAAACCTTCATTTCAGTCAGTATTGCAAAACAGCCAAGAACACACATGCCAACAAATATATCTGAGATAGAAGGTTCAAGACTAGATTTTTTCCTATGGATGGATGATGCTTTTTAATTAATTCTACTTAATTTAATGAAATGCTGTTGACTTAACAACCCACTAATGGGTCAGTCAATCCTAAAGGAGATCAACTCTGAATATTCACTGGAAGGACTGATGCTTGTTGCTGAAGCTGCAGTACTTTGATCACCTGATGTGAAGAGCCAACTCATTGGAAAAGACCCTGATGCTGGGAAAGACTGAAGGCAGAAGGAGAGGTGGGCAGCAGAGGATGACATGGTTAGATAGCATCACAGACTCAATGGACATGAATTTGAGCAAAGTCTGGGAGATAGTGGAGGACAGAGGAGCGTCAGACACAACTTAGTGAGTGAACAGCAAATGGGCCAGAAGCTTCAGTTTACGCAAGGTCCCAGTGTTGTCATTCTCCTTGGAAGGGGAGAAGAATTTGAGAAAGAAACTGCCTTACCAGGTGGACAGCAGGTGTGGCAGAGCCAACTACCAAACCTTGGGGCAGCTAGGGCAGTGGAGAAAGGGCTAGGCTTTAAGTCAGAAAACTTGGATTTGATTGGGTCACCTTCTTAAATATATATGAGCTCCCCTGGAGGAGGGCATGGCAACCCACTCCAGTATCCTTGCCTGGAGAATTCATGGACAGAGGAGCCTGGCAGGGTTGCCAAGAGTCAGACATTACTGAAAGGGGATGGCACGGAAGGTGGGCCTGCTCCCGGACTCAGCGTCCTCATTCGGGCTTCTCACCCTTCCAGGCTCGGTAGAGGCGCTTCACGAGGTTTTGCAGCTGCCTGCAGCTCTGCGTTCCTGCCCAGCCCTGCGCGCCGCCCTTGCAGTTGACTCTGCCTTCCGGGAAGGCAATGCCGCCCGCCTCTTTCGCCTGCTCCGGACGCTGCCCTACCTTCAGAGCTGCGCTGTGCAGTGCCACGTGGGCCGTGCCCGCCGGGGAGCCCTGGCCCGCCTTGCTCGTGCGCTCAGCACCTCCAAGGGCCAGACCTTGCCCCTGGGCTTCATGGTCCACCTGCTGGCCCTGGATGGGCCCAGGGAGGCACGGGACCTGTGCCAGGCCCACGGACTACCCTTAGATGGACAGGAGAGAGTGGTGTTCCTGAGGGGTCGTTACACTGAGGAGGGGCTGCCACCTGCCGGGACCTGCCAGATACTGGTGGGGAACAAACTTGGAGGGCGCACTCTGGAAGAAGTGGTCATGGCAGAGGAGGAAGATGAGGCTGTGGACAGACCCATGACCGAGATATGAAGAGGACTGTGTGGTCTCCCAGAGCCCCGAGACGGGCTGGAGCACTCAGGTTTCTTTTTTCATGATTCCTGCATGATACAAGGAACAACAGCTCGGCTTGATTTATTTGGGGAGGGCAGGGAGGAGTTGAGACGTGCTGGGGGCGTGGAGGAAGAGGAACCCAAACTGGACCATGCCCTGTCCACCCTGGGCCTTAGTTTCCCTGCTAATCACTGGGAGTGGCTCTGGTGGTCTCTGAGTTGACATCTAAGATTGGCATTGTGCATCCCATCTTCACCCATCTGCTTCCAAGAGCAGTTGGTAGTTTTGCCATTCCCCTCATCCCTGTCTCCTGTTCACCCTCTGCCAACCAAGATCCAGCAATAGGGAAATTTTCATCTGGGGCTTGTCACTCCCTTCAAGCGTCCACACTTGTGGGACCCCTCAGAAGTCTGAGAGGGTCCTGTGGTCATGCCCCTTCCTAGCATGAAGGGAGATGGGGACATACTCAAAGAAAACTGGAGGGGGAGAGGGTAGGATAGAGTCGGAGTGGGAGCCGAAGAATGAGGGCGGGGTCAGAGCTCAGCCACAGGCCTCAGGGTGGCTGCCGCACCCTCCAGGGCTGCCACCACGATGCTGAGCTGTCTCTGCACCTCAGCCCAGGCTGCAGGTTCGTGGCCTGTGTTCTCGGCCTGGGAATAGGCATTGGACAGGCCAGGGAACGTGGCCACAGAGCCGGTGCGGGGTGCCCAGAGCACATGGCTGAAGGGAGAAATGGGGGAGGATCAAGGTCATTCAGGGGCCAAGAATGAGCAGAGCTTCAGCCTGCAACAGCTCCTGTATACAGCTAGGGACAAAAGCACCTCTCTGCTGGTAGTGGGAGGAGATGTAGGCTCTAGTCCCAGGGTGACCTTAACTGATTTGCCTCCCCCCTCTTTGAGCCTGACTCCCCAGCCATCTCAAGGGACTGGGTTGTGCTCTAAAGGCCAGCAAAAGTGACATTCTCCTCCCTCGGATGGGTACCCACTGCCCAGCCTCATCTCACCACACCTCCCAAGAGCTTTGGACAGGCTCACCTGTAGTAGCGTTCTTCTGGGAAGGCTTGTGAGTTCAGGAAAGTCCGTTCCAAGAGCATCAGCTGGTCATTGATCATCCGCACCTGCAGGGGACTGAGGGTGACAAGACCCTTTGGTCACCCTACAGCCACCCAGCTGCCAGCCTGCATCCTGCCTTGGATGCTGCCCTCCCAGACACCTGCTTGCAACCCTTGCTTACTCAGGGGTGCCCTCTCGCAGTGTTGCTATGCGTTGGTTGAACAACATGGCTGCCCCCTCAAACTTCTCCACCGCGGTCACCAAAGGTCCTGTGGGGGAACAGCCAGCATCTTAGCCCTGGGGGCACAAGGCTCCCCATGCCTCGGTATTGGGGTCTCCGTACCGAGGCTGATGTTGTGCCGCTCCAATAGGACCCTGAGGTTTTCGGCAGCCTGCAGGAAGCTGCGGAGGGTCTCGCTGTAGTCACTGACGTTAAGAGGCAGGAAGAGGCTGTCACTGAGCCGGAGAAGCACGCTTCCCGCAATCCGGGCCACAGCCTGATGGCTGGTGAAACCTGGCGGGGAGGGCGATGATGCCAGGCTCAGCCTTCAGCCCTGCCTCCTCCCGCTGCAGGAGACCCCTTACCCCCTTCCTCACCAGGGTCCAAAAACTTGTTCACATAATCAAAGGTGTCAAAGGCTGTGTGGTAGGTGGGGTAGATCCGGGCTGAGGTCTTGCTCTGAGGAAACAAGACCCACGGGTGACAAGCTTGGGATGAGAAGTGGAAGGAGTTCAATGTAGGGCCATTATCTCAAGTCAGTTGTCACCACACCTGTGAGGCAGGTTCCAGGGTTCCTGCCTTACAGAGGAGGAAATGGGCTCAGAGAGGTTAAGTAACCTTCCTGACATCACACAACTAATAAGTGGCAGAGCTGGGTCAGGTGCCAGTTTCCCATTTCACATGAAGGAGAAGAACCTGAGGCTCTGCAGTCAGACAGGAGAATTCAAATCCCAGTTCCACCACTCAGGAGCGGAGTGGCTATGGAGGGGAAAAAGGGTATTTTGGAGCATCAAACAGGGAAACAGCCTGGCACTCTGCAGCCCTTATCTCATTTTAGCCTCAAATCACCCGTTTTATACTGTTTTTTAATCTACTCTGAGACAAACGTTTTTTCACATTTTAAGATCTCTGAAATCAGGATGCTTCTTACAGTGTTATCCTGCAATCAACTGACCGTGTATTTTTTCCCTTCTGAATAATGCATATCACAGCAGTGCTGCTTATACTCAGTGGTGTCTTAAATTTGATAAAATAACATAGATGAGGATGGACATGCTCAAGAGAGGTAAAGAAACCTGGTTGAGGTAGCACAATTACTGAGTGATGGATTCAGTTCTCACAGGAGCAGCCCGAGGGAGAGGAGGGGGCTAGTGGAGCAAAGTCCCGGGCTGGGGACTAAGGGGTGCCTTCTTACCCGGTCATAGGTGTAGGCGATGTCCATGGAGGAGATGCCCAAGAAGTGAATGAAGGGGGCATAGTCACTGCCAGCGCCCAGAGTCCCCACACTATGGGAGGGAATATGGTCAGGCTGCAGGGCGCCGGGCCAGCTCACCAGCCAGGGGTCCCCAACCCGGCCCTGGGCTCACCTGGGGACCAGGCCGTACACGGAGCTGCTACGGTTGTAATATCGGATCCAATTGTCATAGATGCTGAGACCGCTGGAGCCCGGTGCGGAGATCTGAGTGGAGGGGAATCTAGTGTGCGGCTGGCCCCTCCCCAGGTCCAACAACCAGGCAGGTCGTCCGCGCCACCCACCAGGGTCTCCAGCCCTTGCGCAATCCTGCAGGTCCTAAATCCCACCCCCGGCCCCTCTCCGAAGTATCAGCTCCGCTACCCCGTGTAGCCCCGCCCCGACAAGTCTCCTCCCACCCCGCTCCCAGCCCTTCCCCTTTCCACCTGTTTGGCAGCCGAGAAGACGACGCTTTGGATCGGGGGCGTGCCCTGCACCCTCAGGGTGGCATTGGCTGTGAGAGGATCCAAGGAAGACTCTATTCGGGCCCTGCCTTTTCGTGTCCCCGCTCCCCGAGTCAGCCCCGCCGGCCCTCATACCAAACACCGAGATGTCCACGTTGATGTAGGCCACGGCGCGCTCCTGCAGCTTGCTGAAGAACTCCTGCAGGTGGACGCGGCCACGTCAGCCCCGCGCGGCCCGCCCCGGGAATCCCCTCGAGCGCCCAGCTGCGGGGCTCACTCACCTCCGTGAATTCTGTGGAGCCGATGAGCCCAAACTCCTCTGCCCCCCAGCTCGCAAACACGATTGATCTGCGGGGACGCCAGGTGCCTGAGGAGGGGGATAAAGTGCTGGAGGGCAAGATCCCCCAGATCTCGGGGTGGCTTAAGGGGAAGGTTGGGCATGTGGAGGGGAGGGAGGGCTGGAACCCATAGGGCAGCTGGCGATTGGAGGTAGGTCTTGGCACCTCTCCGGCCAAACCTTCGCTGAGGCTCCGCCCTCTTTTTACCAGGGCCTCTCATCTGCTGTGACACCCCCAACTTTGGCCCCCACCCCCGACACCAATCTCTTTCAGTCCGGTGGTCCGTTCTGCCAGAATGCCCTGCCCCTCTCTTTCTCTGGATGTGATGGTTGGAGATCCCCTAACTCTCTTCCTGGCATCTTAAAACCGGCCCCTACTCCTATTCATTTGGTGATGAAATACTCTCATTGTCCTTAGAGCATTATCCATGTTGAGCCAGTCCTTACAAGAAGGTCTTGAGAGACAGACTCTCACTTGTCTCCATTGACGAAATGGAGCCACAAAGAGGTTTAATGACTTGCCCAGGGTTACACAGCTGGTAGGCAGCAGAGCCAGAGTTCAAATTCAGGGTCTGGCTCCAGAATCCAGGGGCTTAACCAACGCCCCACATCGCTCTCATAGCCTCCTGCAGGCTGGCTCCCATCCCATCTCATGCCCTCACTGCTCTTGCCACAGTCCTCAGTCACCTCCTGGAAGCCTGGGAGTCCTTGCTTGCCCCTCACCTCCAGACGCCCCTCCTCCTCCATGTCACTGTGTGCTCTGGGCTGTACTCCCATCTCCAGGCGCAACTCAGTCCCCTTTGATCATTTCTCATCTTTTTGTTTTGAATCAAATTTTTTAAAGGATGAAATGATTATATGCTTGCAATGGAAAGTTCCCACACTTTTTTCTGCCCAAAATGCATAAGCTGAATCTAATCTGACAAACCGAAATTGAGGGACAGTCAACAAACTAAATATCAGGATCAGGAAAGAAAGAACAGCTAGGAAATGACCCATGCGATTACTACACAGGCGACCTGTGCTCCTGGATTGACTCTTGGACCAGAACATTCTTTTGCTCTAAATGTTATCGGAGGGACTTCTCTGGTGGTCCAGTGGTTAAGAATCCATCTTCCAGGGGACACAAGTCCGATCCCTGGCTGGGGAACTAAGAGCTCACATGCCTCAGTGTAACTAAGCCCTGTGCTGCACAACAAGAGAAGCCTGCACATTGCAACCAGAGAAAGCCCTAATCATTTTTGAAAGTTATTGGAACAGTTGGTAAAAAATGTCATTTACTGATTCTGATCATTGTAGCGTGGTAATGAAAGAGGATGTCCCTATTTTCAGGAAATACACAGCTCTGCCACCTGGTGCAGCCACTCTTTCCCACCTGGACCCCCTCCCCCACCTGGAACTGCCACCTCCCTGAGCTCTGGCTTCCACCTGGAAAGCCCGGTAGATATTTTTCCTAATAGCACGTTTCATAGTTGTCATTACAGTCAGAATTCTGGGGTTCTCTGGGGGGACGTCCAGTGCCTAGAGCTGGCCTGGCACACAGTAGGCATGGCTGAAGTGTTTGTAGAGTTAACGACTGTCTGTCCCCCTGCCTCAACCAAGCTGAGACTCCCCGAGGGCAGAGCCTGGGCAGGGCCTTGCCCGCGACCACAGCTGATCTCGCTTTACTGGAGGGGTGCAGAAGACCCTCAGAAAGTATTGCAAGAGTTCTCTGTACCGCACTGGGCTACTTGAGCGAAGCCAGGGCTAGTGTCATGCATGTCTGCCCCCAGGGCCCTCAGGCTTAGGCACAGGCGAATGCGATGGAGGGGGTGTCAGCGCCCAAAATTCAGGGAGGACTGGGTTTAGGTGCCCTCTTGGGGAGCGAGTCCCTGGACCGGGGCAGGGCGGCCCGCTCACCCTTCTTCAGCAGAGTCCCCAGGACGCGGGAGAGCTCCAGGAGGACGGCAGTACCAGTGCTGGGGTCCACGGCCCCGTGAACCCAGCTGTCCCGGTGGTTTCCATATAGCACGTAGCGGTCTGGCAGGAGGAGCAGAGTCAGAAACCTCAGAGGAGCAAGGGTGGGCGAGGCAGCCAGGCGGGGCCGAGGGGGCGTGGTCAGCGGCGCCCAGGGTTGGGCGGGGTCCTGGGGGCGCCGGGAGCCATGAGGAGGCGCTCACCTGGCTCCGCAGCCCCGCGGATGATCCCCAGGACATTGGAGGAGTTCCGCAGCTCCAGGCGGTTGTGGACACTCACGTTCACCTGGCTGGAGGGGAACAGGAGTCTTGGCACCGCCCACTGCCCCTTCAAAATGCAGGAAAACCTGAGGCCCAGAGTCAGAAAGGAACCTGGCAAAGTCACCTGCTTGGAAATATCAGGAGAGACAGCGAGGCTAGAGCCCAGCTCTTCTGACTCCAATTCTCCTTTGTACTCACTTGGTTACTGGATACTTAGTGTATGTCAGCATCGTACCAGCTCTGGGCAATGGCTGAGACAGACATGGACCCCACCCTCGTCGGATCTCCCTCTCCTGGAGCAGCCAGACCCCAAGGAAGTGAGCAACTGCAGGCAGTGAAGGAGCTTGGGGGGACACTGACAAGGTGCCTCGTGGCAGGTGGGGTGTTAGGGCAGGCCAGGAATGGCAGGGCTTGGGGAAGAGTGTTCCATCAGCCGGAATAGCAAGTCCAGAGGCCCTGATTTGGGAAGGAGCTTGGTGTGTTGGGGCTCCTCCGGAGAGGGGCTGGCTGGAGAACAGAGGTCCAAGGTGAGGTCGGGGGACTCCACAGAGACTTGTGGGGCACATAACTGATTCACAGGCTTCCCCAGGACAAGTATTTTGGAATCAAGGAGGGGTTGGGATAGAGGAGAAAGGGAAGGGCCAGGCCTCAAAGTGAGCAGAGAGGAAGCCCAGGGTCAGGGAAGCATAACCGACTTCCGTGGTTGTCCAGTGGTCAATAATCTGCTTGGCAATGCAAGGGATACCGATTTGATCCCTGGTCCAGGAAGACGCCATGTGTCGTGGAGCAGCTGAGTCTGTGAACCACAACTACTGAGGCCACATCTACTAAAGCCTGCATGCCCGAAAGCCTGTGCTTGGCTACAAGAGAACCACCGCAATGAGAAGCCGGCACACCACAACTAGAGAGCAGCCCCTGATTGCAGCAATGAGAGAAAGTCTACGTGCAGCAACGAAGACCCAGCACGGCCAAAAATAAAAAATAAAAACAAAATTTTTTTAAAAAAGAAAGCATAACAAGGGAAGAGAATGGGAGCGTTGGGGGAGGAGGGAGCTCCATCTTACCCGTCTTCTGGGAAGATACCATTTGACCGGAAGCCTGGCCCCAAATTGTAGTCACAGCCCAGTCCTCCCTGCCAGTCAGCCGGCGCTAAGTTTCCTCCAAGGTTACTGGGGAGGAGGGGGAGGCCCTTCAGAGCAAATATGGACGTGGGGGTTGAAGTCGGGGGGTCACCACGGGAGAGTGGGCAGGAGACCCCAGGGCACAAGCTCACCAGAGAAGGACCTGGGCATCCTCGAAGCCAATGGGCTGAATGGGAATTGGGGGAAATCCAGAGGCATTGTCAGAGTTTAGGCGGAAGGAGGAGGGCGTAGCTGGAAGGTAAGGAGTCAAAGGGTCCCCGAAATACTCGAAGTAGGAGCCTCGCTCCACGCCCGAGGGAGGCAGGCACCAGGAGTGTGGGAAGGTCTCATTTGGCAAGCTCTTCCCGTCGTTGATGTCTTTGGGGTCCGTGTACACTAGCACTCCAGCCACCCCGTACTTGGCAGCATTCACAGCCTGCAGGAAGCAGAGGAGGCTGTGTTCAGGGAAGGGAGGCGGAAAGGGGGCACATCTCCCAATCCTCCTCTTCGTCCCTTCATCACTGTGGAAGCCAGTACAGGTCTGTCTTCCTACCAGCAAGGTGACTCTTACGTAAGTCATGTTGCAGTGCTGCTTGAGACGGCAGAAAACTGCTGAGTGTAGGCGACGGCTCATCAGTGGGACCGTTAAACTGAGATATGCTGCAGTGGATAACATGCAGCTGTATAAAGGAAAGAGAATGTGCTCCTACACCCCCATTCATATAAGCACTATTCACAGTAGCCAAAAGATAGAAACAACTCAACTATCCATCACTGATGTACAGACAAGCAAAACCAATTATATAGCATGCAAATGTAAATTACTCAGTCTTAAAAAGAGTGAAGCTCTGATACATCAATGAACCTCAAAACATTGTGCTAAGTGAAGTAAGCCAGACACGAAAAGACAACTATTGCATGATTCCTCTTACGTGGGCTACCTAGAATAGGCTAAGAAAGTCAAATAGAGGTTACTAGGGGCTGCAGAGGGAGAATAAGGGTGTTAAATGGGTATAGAGTTTCACTTGGAACCATGAAAGCAATCTGGAAATGGGTCATAGTGATGGCTGCACGACACTGGATGTTCTTAATTGCAACGTACATTTAAAAAACAGTTCACCGGGCTTCCCTAGTGGCTCAGTGGTAAAGAATCTGCCTGCCAATGCAGGGGACATGGGTGTGATCCTTGAACTAGGAAGATCCCACATGCCTCAGAGAAACTAAGCCCATGTGCCACATCTGTTGAGCCTGTGCCCTAAATCCTGCAATCCTGCCCTAAAGCTGCAATAAGAGAAGCTACTGCAATGAGAAGCCATGCTCACTGCAACCAGAGAAAAGCCCTCACAGCAACGAAGACCCACTAAAGAATGGTTAACACAGTACAGTTTATGTTACATAGATTTTAAGTCAATGAAAACAAAACAGTACATTAAAAAAGAAGATCAAGGACAGTTTATGTACCACTTGAGAATGATCTCCAGGATGACTTTTTGTTTGGTTGGTTGGTTTGAGGTTGTTTTGTTTTTTGTTTTTTGTTTTTTTTGCCAGGCTGAGTGGCTTTCAGGATCTTAGTTTCTCAACCAGGGATGGAACTTGGGCTCCCTGAAGTAGAAGCAAGGAGTCCTAACTGCTGGACCACCAGGGAATTTCCTCTAAGATGTATTAAGATGAAAAGAGCACAGTTCAGAACAGTGAGTATTGTATGCTATTTTTATATAAAAAAAAGAGTAAGAAGAATATACCTTCATATGTTCTTCTTCCCAAGAAAACTCTGGATCACATTCCATAAACAAATAAACAAAGCTACCTCTTTGGAGGGTAGCATTATGAGAAAACTTTTTTTTTTTAAACTGAGAATTTCGTTGTCTGTATCATTTTACCACACCTGTTCCCCTTTCCTTTCTTTTTTTTCCCACCAGCTCTTATCAAGGGCACTTCTTTTATGTATGTATGTACATGTGTATTTATTTTGACTTCTTTTAAAATTGTGATGAGAGGGCTTCTGGTTCAAAATGGTGGAGTAGAAGGATAGGCACTCATCTCCTTCTGTGAGAGCACCAAAATCACAACTCTCTGTTGAACAACCATCAACAGGAGGACGCTGGAACCCATTAAAAACCTGGCTTCCAAAGACAAAGAAGATGCAGCAATGAGAGGGTAGGAGGGGCACAATCACGACTAAATCAGATCCCTTACCCGCCGTGTGGGTGACCCACAAACTCGAGCACAATATACCAAAGAAGTTCTCCCACTGTTGTGAAGGTTCTGAGCCCCACGTCAGGCTTCCCAGCCTGGGGATCTGACAAAGGGACTGGGAACCCCTAGGGAATCTGATCTCGAAGGCCAGCAGGATTTGATTACAGGAGTTCCACAGGACTGGGTGAAACAGACTCCAGTCTTAGAGGGCACAAACAAAATCTGTGGGCACCAAGATCCAGAGGAAACGAGCAGTGACCCCACAGGAGGCTGAACCACTTGCTAGTATTGCAGGGTCTCCTGTGGAGGCGAGCGTCAGCAGGGGCTCACCACAGGGATGGGGACACTGGCAGGAGCACTCCTGGAAGGCCCCCCTTCATATAAGCTGTCTTGGAGGTTGCCATTAACCCTATCATAGAGCCCATAGGCCCCAGGGCTAGGTCCTCTTAGGCCAAACAACTAATAGGGAGGGAGTGCAACCCCACCCATTAGCAAAAAGTTGGATTAAAGCTTTACTGAGCACAGCCCTGCCCACCAGAGCAAGACTCAGTCCCTCTATGGAAGCTTACACAAAACTCTTAGCCTCTTCCATCAGAAGGCAGACAAAAGAAGCTAGAAGAACCACAATTGGTTAGAACAAAAACCACATTTCAGAAAGTTAATCAGGATGAAAAAACAGAAAGCTACATCCCAGATGAAGGGACAAGATAAAGCTCCAGAAAAACAAATTCAGTGGAGTTAGGTAACCTTCCAGAAAAAGAATTCAGAATAATGATACTGAAGATGATCCAGGATCTTGGGAAAATAATGGAGAAGATGCAAGAAACTAGAAGAACTAAAGAACAAAGAAACAGAGATGAGTAATACACTAGAAAGAATCAATAGCAGAATAATTGAGGCAGAACAGATAAATGACCTGGAGGACAGAATATGGAAATCACTGCCAGAGAATAGAATATAGAAAAAAGAATGAAAAAAAAAAAAAAGAAAAGAAAAAAGCCTAAGAGACCCCTGGGACAACCTTAAAGGCACCAACAATTGTATTATAGGGGTCCCAGAAAGAGAAGAAAGAGAGAAAAGACCTGAGAAAATATTTGAGATAATAGCCGAAAACTTCCCTAACACGGGAAAGGAAATAGTCAACCAAGTCCAGGAAGCACAGAGAGTGCCAGGCAGGATAAATCCAAGGAGGAACCCACTGAAGCACATAGTAGTCAAACTGACAAAAATTAAAGACAAAGATAAAATATTAAAAGCAACAAGGGAGGAACTTCTCTGGTGGTTCAGGGGCTAGGACCCCTCGCTCCCAATGCAGGGGGCCCAGGTTAGACCCCTGGTCAGGGAACAAAGATCCTACATGCAACAACTAAGAGTTTGCATACAGAAACTAAAGATCCCAAATACTGCAATGAAGACTGAAGATCTCATGTGCTGCAACTAAGACCTGGGGCAGCCAAATAAATAAATATTATATATATATATATATATATATATATTTTAAAAAGCAACAAGGGGAAATTGATAAATAACATACATGGGAACTCCCATCAGGTTATCAGCTGATTTCTCAACAGAAACTCTACAAGCCAGAAGGGAATGGCATGATATATTTAAAGTGATACTATACTCACCAAGATTCTCATTCATATTGACGGAGAAATCAAAAGCTTTCCAGACAAGCAAGAGTTAAGAGAATTCAGCACCACCAAACCAGCTTTACAACAAATACTAAAGGAACTTCTCTAGGTAGGAAACACAAGAGAAGGAAAAGATCTACAGAAAATAAACCCAAGACAATTAAGAAAATGGTAATAGGATCATACATGTCAGTAATAACCTTAAATGTAAATGGATTAAATGCACCAACCAAGAGATATAGACTGGCTGGGTAGCATACATGTGCATGTACGCACTTCCACTTACTACATCACTCTGCTTGACCCCCCAAGTTGTGTGTAATTATTTCATATTGTTAGAAAGTTAGAAAGTTAAGCCACTCAGTCATGTCTGACTCTTTGTGACCCCATGGACTGTAGCCCACCAGGTTCCTCTGTCCATGGGATTCTCCAGGCAAGAATACTGGAGTGGGTTGCCATTTCCTTCTCCAGGGGATCCTCCTGACCCTGGCATCGAACCCAGGTCTCCCACATTGCAGACAGATGCTTTATATTGTTAGGTTAATCATATTCTCATTATGGCTTGCAATTATAATCTTTTATTTTTTTCTAGCTATTGATTCTGAAAACGGATAAATATGTTTTACTATTGTAGAAAAAACTGATGAATACACATAACATATAATTTAGTATCTAAGCGTACAGTTCAGGGACTAGATCCCACATGCCACAGCTGAGTTTGCATTCTGCAGCTAAAGAGTACCGAGTGCCACAGCTAAGACCCAGGACAGCCAAACAAATAAATATTAAGAAAAAAAAAGAGTACAGTTCAGTGGCATTAAGTACATTTCTATTATTGTGCTACCATCACCTCCATTTATCTCCAGAACTCTTCATTTTGCAAATTTGAAGCTCTTAGCCCACTAAACACTAATTCCCTAGTCCCATCTCTCGTTATGTACCTTTTTATAGTCAAAATAAGTAAGTAAATAAACATTTAAAAACCACAGACAGGGCTTCCCTAGTAGTCCAGTGGTTAAGAATCTGCCTTGCAATGCAGGGGACACTGGTTTAAACCCTGGTCTGGAAGATTCCACGTGCAGCAGAGCAAGTAAGCCCTTGAGCCATAACTGTGGTCGCCACCACTGAAGCTTGAGTGCCCCGGGGCTGGTGCTAGACAACAGGAGAAGCCACGCGCACCGCAGTGGAGAATAGCCTCCCACCCTGCTCCCGCAACTAGAGAAAGCCAGCACCAAGCAACCATGACCCAGGGCAACTAAAAAGAGAATAAATAAATAAAATAATAATAAATAGCAATAGGCATGGAATTCTCCGTCAAAATTCTGTATTGCAACAAAGCAAACTGGTGGGTGGAGGGAACAACAGGAGGATTTAAGTCAGATATTCAGGAGAACTTCACAGGAGATATTCACAGGAGAACTTAGACTTCCAGAATATGAAAGCTGAAATTTTTCCCAATTCCTTTATTTCCCAAGGCTCAGGGATGTTGGGGAAGGCACCCACGGTTACATAGCACATAAGTATTCTTTGGGCCTAGAACCTGGGTGGGAGGAGTCTCATAGCAGCCATCGTGGGTGGAAGGAGGAATCACCCCCTTCTTCTGCCCCAAGCCCAGGGCTTGGTGCCCCACTCAGCACTGCTCAGCCCCTTCCCCTCACTCCTCCTGTCCACTGCCAGCCCCTCTCCCCACCCAGCCCCTTGCACTGGGGGCTGCTGCTTACCTTAGCCCCGCGCCCTACACCCCCATAGCGGGTCAGGACGATGCTATCTTGGAGTTTGACTCCCTTGTTCTGTAGTTCCTTGAAGTCTTCTTCCGAGCCCTGGTTGGCATAGACGAGGGGGCCCTGCTCCCAAGAGAAGGTGACTTGAAGCCAGGCTCAGGAAAGAGAGGGAAAGGCTGAATGGCAGGATGAAGGATTTAGATCCCGTCCCCCGACCTCACCCAGAGCTTCTCAGCTCCCCAAGACCAAGTCACACCTGGTTTTCTCTGTGCTCTGTGTCCAAGTACCCTGTATCAGGCCAGGCCTGGAGCAGGCCCCGTTAGTGTTTGTTGAATGACTAAGCGATGGGCAAAAGGAGTAGTAATGGAGTGTGGAAGCGAGTACGTTCTGGGTGGGGGCTGAGCCCCAGTTGAGGCACTTCTCTTCAACAGCCCCTGGGGTCAGGATGGGAGTAGCTGAGGTGGGAACTAGGGGGAGTTGGGCCAGCAGTGGGGAGGGGGCATCCCAGGCCCACCTGTGGGGTTCCCGGGGGAGCATAGGCAGCATACGGCGGTACCACGTTGGGGCCCCCCTGCTCCCCAGTCAAGTTCTCTTCACTGTGTCGGCAGGAGAAGAGGATGGCCCCAGTGGAGTTCACTGTCGAGAGAGGGCAGTGTCGGGGCGGGGCCGGCGGCTCCCCGAGCCCACAGGCATCCCGGAGCCAGAGCCGGAACTCACCCACATCCACACGGTTGGGCTGCTCCTCGCTGGGGAAGGACAGCAGCACTTCGTACTCAGTGGTCCTGGCTGAGTCCAGACCTGACTCCGGGTCCTGCCAGCGCTGCAGCAGCAGCTGCACCAGCGCCTCATCCCGGGGGCTGGTGGCCAGATGCGGCTCCTTGGAGAGTTCTCTGCAGGGTGGGCGAGAGAGGGGTGGGTCCAGGGTCAGGGAGGGGCCTCTGGCACACGGGAGAGGTACAAAGGCAGGCCTCTCACCTAAGGTTCTCCCGGATCCTGTTGGCATCTAGCTGTTCTATGACAGTCTCGAGGATCTGCAGGTCCAGGTCCTGGGAGGCTGAGGCACTGGGGGCTGGCGAGTCAGCCCCCTTGGGGATGGCAAAGTGACCCACAATGATCCCCAGCCCCAAGAGGGCAGCGGCCCCCACCACCCATCCCAGCACCTTCACCCACTGCATCCTGTGGGATCTTGGCCAGCTCGGGGGCCTCCTTATAGATGGGGCCTCTTATAGATGGGGCCTCAGATCCAGTTAACCATTATCTAAGATGCGGCCCTGCCCTTTGGTCACTAGCTGGCAGAGAAAGGAAGGGACGTCCCAAGGAAGGGCCAGGAGCTCCTTACATCCACCTTGATTTCTGCAATATTCACTTGGAAGAGACCCCCGAGGGGGAGCAGATCCACGCGTGGACACTGAGGCTTGGAGATGGGCAAAGTCTCACCCACTGTCTGCCAGTAAAAGAGGCCAGGCCAGGACTAGAACTCAGAGCCCCTGTCTCCAGGGCAGGGCTCCCGGCCTCTGGTTCCTCGGCGTCACTTGATCTCTAGCCCATCCAGCCCTGGCTCCTGGAGTAGGTTTTAAGTTCAAATTCCATCCTTTGCTAGACATTAGCTATATGACCTTAGACAATTCACTTAGTGTCTCTGAGCCCGTTTTCTTAGCTGTAAAAATGGGATAATATAATAGAACCAATTTCACAGAACTGGGGTGCTATTTTTATTAAACAAGGCCACATCTGTAAAAATCTCTAGCCTGGTGTTAGACCCATAGTGGGAACTCAGTATATTTTAGCCATTTCTGCCTCATCTGAACCCCCTAAAAATGCTAAGCCTAGAGCTCAGGGAAGAAGAGAGACCCAGAACTCTCTATCTATCCCGCAGGGATCTGAGCTTACGGAAGGAAGTGGGACCCTTAAAATGAAAACCATTCTAGAGGATGGAGCTGGGGAAGCCCACTTTCTTGATAAGGTGACCTCCTCCTCCTCATCCCCTGACTGTATGAGGAATCCATCCATCTGTTCATGCACCCACCCCATTTATTCGCCCATTCTCCCATCCACCCATCCTCTGCCCTCCCCTCCATCCATCCATTCATTTATCCATTCCTTCACTCTTAACTGCTAGCATCTTTCATTTATTCAGCCCTATGCCAGACCCATGCCAGGCTCTGGGGAAGCCAAAGTGCCCAGGAACTCAGGTCCAGCAGAGGAGCCAGACAGGCTTTAGGTTCAACCATGTGGTGAGCACCCCTATAGAGGGGAGGACCAGTGTGCTCCCAGTGGAACGAATGACAAATTCTGTCCAGAACGGAACATTTGAGGGGATCTTCCAATGATAAGATGGTATTTGGCATGCAGAAAAGGCAAGGGGCAGGCCATCCATACAGATGAGGATGGGTGGAGAGGGAGCCACCAAGTACTTAGTGTAAGTGTTGAGCCTCTTTCTGACTTCAAAGAGCACCAGGAAGGGCTGGGAAGATCCCTGGGGCTCAAATGTGACTCCTTCCATCCTCCATGGCTTATCCTGCCTTGGGATTTTGTCCAGCCAGGCTGCAATCTATTGATAGGCCCAAAGATGCCTGGAGATCCAGGAGAGCTGGGCATGGTAGACTTTGTGTGTGTGTGATTTCACAACACCCTCTCAGAGCAGAGCAGCCCCCTTCCTACTGCTTACAGCCCCATTCACCTGTGCCACGGTGCCCACCTCCCTCATGCTATTGGTCAAGGAGTGTTAGCACATTAGCGTGTCAGGACTAGGGGTGGGGTACAGGGACTTCAGGGAGGTGCCCCCAAAAGCCAGGTATTGGAGAGATGATTATCAGCACCCAGGATGTGATCTTATCGGTAGCCCATCAGTGTGGGGAGTGCACACATTCCTTTACAAGGGCATGAGAGGACAGTCACCACTGGGCAGCCAGCCAGACACCAAGGTCAACTGATAATTAAGGAACAGATGTGGTGATGACACCATGAGACAGAAACCCCATGGTCCTGCCCTGCCCCCGCCCTGGAGAGTGTGAGGCCACAGACATGACACCTGGACAGGAGTGGGTGACATCGGAGAACTCCGGCTCAGGTTGCTGGAATCAACTGACGTCAACTCTGCTGTCTGCACCAGACGTTAACTTGATCAATCTTCTTTCTCCATCTTGGCTGGGAGGGTGGTATGGCCCCTCTGAACATATTGGATGGACTGTGAGTATGGATGGAAATCCCTTCAGAGAGCTAATGCATTTGATTTCCTTTAGTGAATGATTCTGTCCAGCCATTCATTCATTTATCTTACTTTTGGGGTGCACCACCTAGCATGTGGGATGTTAGTTTCCTGACCAGGAATCAAACCCACACCCCCTGCAGTGGGAGGGTGCAGTCTTAACCACTGGACCGCCAGGGAAGTCTCTTGATTTCCTTATCTCTGTCCATCCCTTGGACTCAGAGTTCGATCCTCCAGGATGGCCAGTCCATTGGTGCTGGCTCCTGTCCTCTCTCTCTCAACTCCCAAGTGTGCTTATCTTCTTCCTCACCCAGCCGGAGTCTCTTGCAAACCCTCTCCACTGCCTTGATCCTCTCTGCTTTCACATTCACTGGAAAAATCCCTGACCTGGTTACATCCACCCCTCTGCCTACACTTCACCTTCACCCTTGACCCCAAATGTACCTGTGCAGTCAGATGACCTCACTCATCTCACCGTAAGTTTATAATCCGGGACTTCAAGCAGGCCCTCAACACCGCCCAGCAGTCCTACCATCCTTCCCGGGTCCACAGTCCCTCCCCCCATCCTAGATGGAGGTTTCATATTCCCTCCTCTTTTCAAGCTGCCAACACGTTCTTCTCCACCCTTACTCTCAGCTGAAGACTGTGCTTCCTATTTCACTGAGAAAATCAGAAGGAACATCCCCTTGTGTGATCCACACTTCCATCCAAGGGAGCCTCTACCCTGGGCAAAACCCACCCTGCCTCACCGCTCAAGGATGTGGCCCCACAAGTGTCCCTGCCTTTACTGGATCACTTCCACCCACCTAAAGCACCTGTTTATGGTGCTTAATACTATCTTTAAAAAAAAAAAAACTCTCAAATCTACTTGCTCGTCTAGTAACTGTCCCATTTTCTGTCTCCTTTTACAAAAAAACTCGGAAGAGTGGACCATGCTCGTCTCCAATTCGTCTCCTCCCATTCTTCTTCGTTTTAGATATTTGTTTGGCTGTGCTAGGTCTTAGTTGTGGCATTGGGATATGCGATCTTCGTTGCGGCATGCGGGATCTTCAGTTGTAGTGAGTGAGGTCTATTTCCTGACCAGAAATTGAACCCAGGCCCTCTGCATTGGGAGCGAGGAGTCTCAGCCACTGCACCACCAGGGAAGTCCCTCCACCCATTCTTTCCCGAGGCCACTCCGTTTAGGCTTTATTCCACTGAAATCGCTCTTGAGAAGGCCCACTTTGCTCCATGTTGCTCAGTGCGCTGGTCAGCTCTGTCCTCTTTTCTTACTTGAACTGGCTGCCGCGCTGCTCACAGCGGATCACCCGTCGTCCTTCTGTGCTTTGGCCACTTGGCTTCCAGGACATCTCATTTGCCCGGTTTCCTGCTTCCCTTTCAGTCTCCTTTGCTGGGTCCTCTCCATCTCCTGACCTCTTAGTGTCAGACGGCCAGGGCTCGCCTTGGATGGCTTCCCCAGCTACACCCATTTCCTAGGCGATCTCATGGCTGTACATCCCACTGCGGTCCCTCCCTCAGGTCCTCCACAGCTCTGCTCAAATGTCACTTCTGCATGCGATCTTCCCTGCCACTCTCTCTAAATCGTGTTCCTTTACCTCTCAGGCTTTCCCTCCCCTCTCCCGCTTCATTTTTCTTTATTGCATCCATCACTGGATTAATTACCCCTTACCTCCCCTTCTAGAATGTAGGTTCTGCTAGGGCCCGCATCTTTGTTTTATTCACCACTGAATCGCCAGAGCCCAGAGCTGTGCCAGGTACACAGGAGGCACGCAACAAATACTTGTAGAGTGGATGGAGACCTGACCCGAATGAGCTCAGCTCCGCCACCCTGGGCATTCATACTCAGCTGCCTGATACTTACGGGGCGTCCAGGGCAGCCACAGGGATACCAAATGCGGGCACGTGGGCTTCCCTGGCGGCTCAGTGGTAAAGAATCTGCCTGCTAATGCAGCACACTTGGGTTTGATCCCTGGTCCAGGAAGATCCCACATGCTGCAGAGCAACTAAGCCCATGCACCACAATTATTGAGCCTGTGCTCTAGAGCCTGGGAGCCACAACTGCTGAGCCCAGGTGCCCTAGAGCCCGGGCTCCACAAGAGGAGCCACCTCAATGAGAAGCCCCCATTCTCTGAAACTAGAGAAAAATTGGCACAGCAACAAAGACCCAGCACAGCCAAAATGAAAACAAATAAATACATAAAACTAAACTAAAATAAATAAATACATAAATAAAAACTGCTGCCTAGCTTGCCAAGGTGGGGTAAGGGAGGGATGTATTAAGAGTTTGGGATTAGCAGGTATAAACTATTACATATAGAATATAAAAAAGCAAGGTCCTAAAACATGCTGCAACTAAAGATCCCATGCTGCAAATATAGCACAGGGACCTATATCCAATATCCTGTGATAAAACCAGCCTAAGGCAGGCATTCCCCCACTGGCCAGGTTTGCTGGGCAGTGCCAGCAGACTTCACAGGGAAGAAAAGTGCAAGAAATTGTCCCTGGTGCCACCTGATGGCAGCTTTGACATGGGTTCTTTACTTTTTAAATCTTTGTGATTCTCGGGCTTCCCTTGTGGTTCAGCTGGTAAAGAATCTTCCTGCAATGCGGGAAACCCTGGTTCGATTCCTGGGTTGGGAAGATCTGCTGGAGAAGGGATAGGCTACCCACTCCACTGTTCTTGGGCTTCCCTTGTGGCTCAGCTGGTAAGAATCTGCCTGCAATGTGGGAGACCTGGGTTAGATCCCTGGGTTGGGAAGATCCTCTGGAGAAGGGGAAGGCTACCCACTCCAGTATTCTGGCCTGGAGCATTCCATGCACTGTATAGCCCATGGGGGAGAAAAGAGTCGGACATGTGAGCGACTTTCACTTCACTTCACTTGTGATTCTCACCTACCCTAATCCAATCTATAAAAGAGGCAGTCTAGAGAAAAAAAAAAACGTATGCATATACACATAAGATGTTATGGAAAAACCCAAAAGAAGTTTTGGGCCAATTCTATTTAACTGAATTACTTTGCTATACAGAAGAAATCTGGAGGAGGAAATGGCAACCTACTCTAGTATTTTTGCTTATAAAATCCCATGGACAGAGGAGCCTGGCGGGCTACAGTCCATGGGGTTGCAAACATTCAGACATAACTGAGTGACTGAGCGTGCAGGAACAGCAGATATTAACACACCAGAAAACAACTATACTTCAATGAAATAAAAATTTAAAAACCTGCCACCTATCAAATGAGACCATGCAATGTCTTGGAGACAGAAGTGGTTAAACTGATTTAATTATTTAGCTGATCTAACTATCCTCCTCAATATCATTATGGCATGACTCCCTTCAGGAAAAGAACACAGCTGTACCACTAGGTCACTGGTTGGCTAAGGGAGGAGGGTGGAGTCCTGGGAGTGGAGGGCAGGGAAATCTGAGCCCAGCTCAGGTGGCGCTACTGGTAAAGAATCTGCCTACCAATGCAGGAGACTCAAGAGACTCAGATTCACTCCCTGGAGCAGGAAATGGCACCCACTCCAGTATTCTTGCCTGGAAAATTCCATGGACAGAGAAACCTGGCAGGCTACAGTCCATGAGGTCACAAAGAGTCGGACACGACTGAGCACGCACACACACACAGTTCAGTATAAAGTGAAAGTGAAGTTGCTCAGTCGTGTCCGACTCTTTGTGACCCCACGGACCAGAGCGTACTGGGCTCCTCCGTCCCTGGGATTTTCCAGGCAAGAGTACTGGAGTGGGTTGCCATTTCCTTCTTCAGAGGATCTTCCCAACCCAGGGATCGAACCCAGGTCTCCTACCTTGTAGGCAGATGCTTTACCGTCTGAGTCACCAGGGAAGTCTCAGTCTAAAGCTGTGACCAAATCAATCCTTCACTGGTCCAGTGAATCACCAGGTTTTGGCCTGGGCAGGATCCCACGGGTCTGGTATAAGTCAAACTGGGTCTGACAAGGGGCCCAACCTGGACTTCCATCCCCCCAGCTCGTGTACCCTGCAGTGGGTATATGAAAGCAGAGAGATGGTCACGGTTCTTTCCATGCCACACTAGAGGATTCTGCCCAATAAACAATACCACCCTTAGGGTTATGGAGCTTTGCCAAAAGTTGTCCTGTAGCATGCTGGCCGATCTTGTATCTCATTTAGCAATCGTTTCAGGATTCCTCCTCTTTTTCTCCCTTGAACATATATGTGTCTTGCTTTCTTGTATCCTCCTTTGAACAGGCTTTGTCAGCTTGCTGGCTTTGTCATCTCCTTCATTAGGGAGTTAAAAAAAAACTAAAGCACTTTATTTGTTTCGTGGTATGGGAAAAATTTCTAAGTTTTTGAATACTCCACCTATACATTCTCTGTGCGTCTGTCTCTTCTCTCTCTCATTACATCAGTAATCTGGGGATGCCTAGGAAGGCTCCCGGGGCTGGGCCAGGTCTGAGGGCAATGAAGCTCAGGGGTACAAGTCCTGAGGGCCTGTCGGTGGCCGGAGCACAGGGACCACAGCTGGACATTCGGGTCCATGGATGAGGTAGGGGTGGAATCTATGACTCAGGACAGGAAGACCGTCATTGGTGAAGGGGAGCAGGTCTCAAGGCGGGGCCCCAGGAGACCCTGGTTGGAGGTGGGAGTGGGAATTCAAATTCCAGCAGCATTTCCAGGCCTGAAGTATGTGGGTTTGGGGCCCCTTTGGGGAGCTCTCACTTCCCCCATCCCGATGACTTGACTGACAAGAAAGAGGAGACTCATCCAAGGCCACAGGGTAGAAAGTGGCTCTTCCTGCCCCTCCCTAATCTGCCCTTTGGAGTTAGACCTGGGGCTTCCAGCCTCCCAAGGAAAGGGTGCGGCCCCCTTCCAGTCCCACCCCAGCGCTTATCACAGGATCACTGATCTTGAGGATGATAACAGCCAGATCTGGAGCCTCCTCTGGGGTGGGGGCAGCTCAGAGCCCAGGGAGGTGGAGGATGTTGGAGGATGGCCTACTTGGAGCTGGTGGCCTCCTCTCCACCCGATTCCCAGGGCCCACAGAGAGGCAGGGGGAGCCACAGCTCAGATTCGGTCAAGTTTACTGCCGGGAGCTGGAGAGGAACAGCCAGGGGGGCTCCCCAAGGAGATGTGCTGTCTCCAGCCTCGGCTCAGCGAGGGCCTAGGGCTGACATGTGTTTCCGCTGTTGAGGGCAGGGTCAGGCTGCAGGATGACTAGTCCTGCCATCTGGGAGCTGGGTTGCTGCAGACAGCGGGGAACCGGTTGAGTGGCGCTGGGCAAACTGGTCCTCTCAACCCACCCAGAGCTGGGTGGAGTTCCTGGTACCTGGAACAGCGCCCCCTCCTGGACGGCCTGGGCTCCTTCCTGGATGGTCTTACCCTCCTCCTGGAAGGCCTCTCCTTCCTCCTGGACAGCCTTCTCTCCCTCCAGGATGGCTCTTGCTTCCTCTTTCAGGCTTTTATACAAGGAGTCAGGCTGGAACAAAGGGTTGCAGGGGCCAGAGGTGGGTAGACGATGCCAGGCAGGACGGCCTGCCAGGGGCCTGCCCAGGAGCAGAGCTAGGAGGCGGGGAGAAGGCACCACAAAGGAGGTGGGTCCTGGGTTGAGGTCTCACCAGGTCTTGCAGCTTCTCCCCCAGAGCCAGATTGTCGGCTTGGATAGTGCTGAGCGACTCCCGAAGCCTAGGGTTGAAAGGGAGACCTGCCCCCTCAGCCCCCAGACTTGTCCTAGGCAGCCCCCCACTCCCAAGGCACACAGCTCTTGCATGAGCTCCTGATCTGACATAGCCACAAGCCCAGGGTTTCACCAGGAGCCTGGTCTGGTTCTGGCAAAGCCACAGGCAGGGAGGGAATTCGTCTCCCCTGTGACTGGCAGCAGGGGACCTAGAGGGAGATGAATCCTGCTTCTCTTCTTTAGCAAGGGGAGATCCGGCTGCTGCCTTGCACGTACTGGCCCGGGAACCCTCTAAAAGAGCCTTGGGCTAGCCGCCCACCCCTCTGGTCTGCAGTGGGGGCTGTGGCAGGGTTCTGTGTGGTTTCTGTGTGGAATTAGCCTGGCCCGAACTCCTTGGCCAGATGTAGATGAATACATGTCAACCACTCAGACCCATGGCTGTGGGAATCTCCTGCAGCCTTGGGGAATTGACTGTTACACTCCTCCCACCCCAAGACCTCTGTCTCCGTGGAGTTTGGACCCTGGCATTACCACTGATAGACAAGCGGTCCTGGGACTGTGCAGACCTAAGCTCCAGAGCCTGATATCCAGAGAACTGACCATCCCCATCCCCTTTCTCCACAGACCAAAATACCCCTCAAGTTTTGGACAGTTAAAGACGGCGGCCCCTTGCAGGCAACGTCATAGACTGCCTGCTAATCGGGCACATGGGCACATTGATGGGAAAGGGCTGTGGCCCCCACTCCTCTGGGAGAGGACATACAAGGCCACTGATGCTTGAGAGGGAAGGGACCTACTGGCTAGTAAGGAGGTCACCCAGAGCAGAACAGAGAGCAGGGAAGGGAAGGAGGGAAGGAAGAGGGCCCAGTCAAGGTGCCAACTTACATCAAGCCCCAGGCCCTGCACTCCATTCTGGGAAACCCTGTCACCATCCCTGTCCCCACCTGCCCCTGTCTGGCTCACCTCAGGCACACATTTTGCAAATGGCTCATTTCCTTCGAGGTCCGCTGCGGGCCCCAGTCTTCCTTATCCAGGAACTGGGACTCCTGGATGTCAAAGTCCCTGGGTGGGTGCACAGTGAGGATTGGACCCGAGGCTGGAGGCTGGAGGGTGGGGTGAGCAGAGGGGGAACCCAGCCCAAGGCCCAGGCTTCTTCAGTCCTGTCTGGGCCACCCCTGCACACACGCACCAGGGCTGAGTCCTGGCCCAGGTCTGAATGTTGATGGCGGAGAAGCACCCTCCGGCCCCTCCCCTCTCACAGGGCCTTACTCTGCAGGGTCGCTGGCGGGCTCGGTTGCGGTCAGGAGGGTAAACAGGAAAGTAGCGCTAGCTTCCTGCTCCTGGCCCAGCTGCTCCTCTGAAGAATCTGAAAAAGATGGCTTTGGCAGAGAGGGTGCCCTGGTGACTGAAGCAGCATGAGGCTGGCTGGCCACCCGAGAACTGGGGTCCTCCCACACCCGACAGTAAGAGGATGGGCGCAGTGGCTAGGGGTTCAGACCTCCCTCCAGGGAGGAGAAGAATTTCTCCGGCCCCCGCCCCGCCCTCGGCCTCGGGAGGTCCTGTCACCTCTGTGTCCGGCTCCCCGGAGATCTGAGTGTCTTCTGGCTTTTGCTCCCCAGCAGGTGGCGGCGCTGGCTTCTCCTCGGGCTCCGAGTGGGCTGTTTGTCCATCCCAGGGACACTGAGGGAGATGGTAACTCAGTTGGTGAGCCACCCCCACCATCCCGCTGGTCTCCCCTTCCCAGCCTCCCCTGCTTTTCTTGGGGTGACCTCCAGCCTTGAGAACCGCCACCACCAGCTCTGCCCTCAAAGTTCGGGTTGCCAGATTTAGTATGTAAAATATAGGACACCCAGTGAAATTTGATTTCAGAATAAATGGTCATTTTTTTCAAGCATATCTCAAACATTCCACAAGCCACACTCATACTTTAAAAAGTGTTTGTTTTTCATTTGAAATTCAAATTTCACTGGTGTGTCTTGTGTTTTATCTGGCAACCCTACCAAAGCTATACAGTAACAGTATCTTGTCAACTGAATTCTTGCAAATGCAAGGTGTCCCTGGTAACTTTGCTTTGGAAACTAGGCCTAAAGAAACATTTCCAAAAGAAATAAAAATAATTCACACAGAGGTCCACAGTAGCCGACCGACAACCAGAAGAAAAACTGAAACCTGCCTGAAGGGCCCAAATACAAGGAAAGGGAAGTAAGCAATGACTTATGATTGTGATAGAATGCAATCCACTCTGAACTTAATGGTCTTCGGTAAACACTGGTCCACCAAACTCTGTCCTTGAGCCAAGCGTTATGCTGGATACTGAGACCACACAGATAGATGATTGTAACCAAGTTTTGCCCAGAAGCCCCCAGAGATGGGGGGCGGGGGTGGCCTAGGCTCTCAGATGCCCGCTGGGTAGGGACATGTGCCATCCAGAAGCCTGTAAAGAAAGCCTTGACTGAGAGGGCCACTTGGCTTAGGAGCTCCAGAAACACTCCACCAACGGGTGCTGCTTGATCTACGAGTGGGGCGTCTTGGCCAGAGAAGGAAGAAGGGCAATCCAAAATAGGAAGTGGCTTGGGCAGGATGAAGCCAACGGACATGACACATTCAGGCGTGGGGTGCTCCCACTGAGAGCCGGGGTGAGCAGGCCCGGGCTATGACCCCCAGGGGACAAGGAAGAGTTGAAGTAGGAGACAGATGGGCCCCTGGGCCAGAGACCTGGTGTTTGTCAGGTGGAATAAAACTGAAGCTTTGTCCTCAGCCAGGTGAGATGCCCCGTTTCCTTCCTCCATTGATATGGAGGGAATGAAGTAATGGTGGGGAATTTGTCGCAGCAAAAACAGAAATGAGACTTTTCTGATAACTTAGAAAAATAAGGAAACAATGAACAGGCTGGGGAAACAGCACAAACTGAAATAGTTAAGCAATCTTGGGTATTCTTTAGGGTTCCTACTAACAACTTGTAGTTGGACTTGTCCTTCACAAAGCTAAACAAAGGAAATTACTCTCTGACTCCACAAGAATTCCACTCTGCACCAGGCTCTCTTCTCCCCCTACACTCTTTTGTAGCATTCTTCATCTCAGAAAGAAGGTCACGGGCCGATAACCAGAGACCAACCCCAGTTACCATCTGCCTGATGCCAGCTGTGGCTGTTTTGAGATTTTTTTAAAAAAATCTATTTCTCTTTTAAAAGTTTACATATTTATTTTGGCTGTGCTGGGTCTTCATTGCTGCATGCAGGCTTTCTCCAGCTGTGGCCGCCAAGGGCTAGTCTTTGCTGCAGCACTTGGGGCTTCTCATTGTGGTGGCTTCTCTCGTTGCAGAGCACAGGCTCTAGGAGAACAGGTTTAGTTGCTCCGTGGCATGTGGGATCTTCCCGGACCAGGGATCAAACCTGAGTCCCCTGCATTGGCAGGTGGCACCATCTGGGAAGTCCCTGTTTTGAAATCTTGCAAAAGGAAAAAAAAACAAACAAACGCAAGACTTTCATTAGGAGGTAAAACCTCTGTCTTTCCTGGGGGCACAGTTCTTGAGGTGCTGGCCTGCCGTTTGCGTTTTGCCTGGCAAAGAATAAAGCTATTCTATCCTTTTTTCCTCCAGACTCTGTCTCTGTATTTCTAGTCAGCATCAGTGAACCGGGAGCCAAGATTTTAGCGTCAGCGTGGGAGATCTTTGGGTGTTTGTGTTGATTGTCTGAGCCGTGGCTGAGCAGATGGATGGGATTTGACCCTGGAGGCAGAAGCCCAGGGCCTTGAGGGTGAAGGAGAGCGGCATTCACGACTGCCACCTGTGACAAGTGTCTACTCTGAGTTGTACCATGGAAGGCGAGCATGAGGCGCTGTCAGGCCACAAACGCAGGCCTCACGTGGTCTGCATATGCTATGCACCAATGCACCATACAGGGTTGCCAAATAGAATACAGGATGCCTGGTTAAATCTGAGTGCCAGATAAACAATGAGGTTTGTTTTAGTATGGTGATGTTCCAAATATTGCAAGGGACATACTTGTACTGCAAGATTATTATTTATTGAATTTGGGAGATGGTTACATTAAATAGAAAATTCATTGTTTATCTGACATTCAAATTTAACCAGGAATCCTGCATATTTTTGTTAAATCTGGCAACCCTAAAGCCACGCCCACCTATTGGTGCCCATCAGAGGAAACTGGGAGGCACGAACAGCTTTCTGGCTAGAATTAGTAACCAGAAAGTACTGGAGAAGATGATTGGAGATACAGGAGAGTATCTGAACGATAAGAAATATGGAAAGTTGTAACACAATAGGGAGTCCCGGGTCACTAGTTTTTTGACTTCCCTTTGTGTCCACATCAGCCTCAGCTTGGCTGTCTAACAGCTGACTGTATGAAAGCTCTCTCCCCCAGGCCATTGAGCACTTTCCCAGAGAATGCCTGGCATTCCCTTGGTGCCCCATCAGGGTCCCACTGGCCAAGCATTAGAGGTGATTAATTCAGACTTAGAAGACAGCTCCAAGCTGAAAATCCATAGACCCATATTGGAGTCTCACTCTGCAGTTCAAAGATGGGGCAGCCCCAAGCACTCAGGTTCAGTTTCCTAGCCTATAAAATGGGTATCAGTTCGGTCGCTCAGTCGTGTCCCACTCTTTGCGACCCCATAGACTGCAGCACACCAGGCTTCCCTGTCCATCACCAACTCCGGGAACCTACTCAAACTCATGTTCATCGCATCAGTGATGGCATCCAACCATCTCATCCTCTGTTGTCCCCTCTCCTCCCGCCTTCAATCTTTCCCAGCATCACGGTCTTTTTCAATAAGTCAGTTCTTTGCATCAGGTGGCCAAAGTATTAGAGTTTCAGCTTCAGCATCAGTCCTTCCAAAGAATATTCAGGACTGATTTCCTTTAGGTTGGACTGGTTGGATCTCCTTGCAGTCCAAGGGACTCTCAAGAGTCTTCTCCAACACCACAATTCAAAAGCATCAATTCTTCAATGCTCAGCTTTCTTTATGGTCCAACTCTCACATCCATACATGACTACTGGAAAAACCATAGCTCTGACTAGACGGACCTTTTTTGACAAAGTAATGCCTCTGCTTTTTAATATGCTGTCTAGCTTGGTGATAGTTTTTCTTCCAAGGAGCAACTGTCTTTTAATTTCATGGCTGCAATCATCATCTGCAGTGATTTCGGAGCCCCCCCCCCCCGCAAATAAAGTCTCTCACTGTTTCCATTGTTTCCCCATCTATTTGCCATGAAGTGATGGGGCCAGATGCCATGATCTTAGTTTTCTGAATGTTGAGTTTTAAGCCAACTTTTTCACTCTCCTCTTTCACTTTCATCAAGAGGCTCTTTAGTTCTTCACTTTCTGCCATAAGGGTGTCATCTGCATATCTAAGGTTATTGATATTTCTCCCGGCAATCTTGATTCCAGCTTGTGCTTCAGCCAGCCCGGCATTTCACACGATGTACTCTGCATATAAGTTAAATAAGTAGGGTGACAATATACAGCCTTGACATACATACTCCTTTCCCAGTTTGGAACCAGTCTGTTGTTACACATTCGGTTCTAACTGTTGCTTCTTGACCTGCATACAGATTTCTCCAGAGGCAGGTCAGGTGGTCTGGCATTCCCATCTCTTTCAGAATTTCCCACAATTTGTTGTGATCCACAGTCAAAGGCTTTGGCATAGTCAATAAAGCAAAAGTAGATGTTTTTCTGGAACTGTCTTGCTTTTTCAATGATCCAACAGATGTTGGCAATTTGATCTCTGGTTCCTCTGCCTTTTCTAAATTCAGCTTGAACATCTGGAAGTTCACGGTTCACATACTGTTGAAGCCTGGCTTGGAGAATTTTGAGCATTACTTTGCTAGCATGTGAGATGAGTACAACTATGCAGTAGCGTGAGCATTCTTTGGCATTGCCTTTCTTTGGGAATGGAAAGAAAATTGACCTTTTCCAGGCCTGTGGCCACTGCTGAGTTTTCCAAATCTGCTGGCATATTGAGTGCAGCATTTTCACAGCATCATCTTTTAGGATTTGAAATAGCTCAATTGGAATTCCACTCCACAAATATTTACTGAGCCTTGATTTTGTACCGGGCCCTGCCTTGAATGTGGAGGGGATATAGAAAGGAATTCCCTCCTTTAGGGAGTCTGTTATGGACCTCATATAAGGATGCCTGGGGTCAGTTATTACATATTCTACCAGGAGCTATACATGTGACCATCAACCTGGACAACCAATTGACCAAAGCAACTCTGTCATAGAGGTGGAATCAGCTCCACTTTTCATAAGAGAAAAGCAAGACTCGAAGAGGCTAAGTAACTTCGCTGTGGTCTCAGAAGAGACAAAGGTGGGGTTCAGAGCCAGAGCTTTCTGAGTTCCAGTCTGATGGCTGTCAGAGTTTGGCAACTTGCCAGTCACGTGGTGGGAGCACATGGGCTGGAGGTGGGAGTGGGGAAGGCAGCCTTCTCAGGACCATTCAAGCCTTGGGCCAAGGCCTTCAAGCCTCTTCTTTCAAGCCTGAAGAGGTGGCAGATCACAGGGGCTCAGGACTCAGGATGAAGAGGTGGGGGAGGGGTGGGAGCTGGGTAGGGAACTGTCCTGTGCAAGAGTGAAGTCTACACCCAAGGCCATGGGGATCAGTGTGAACCCTGTGGTTGGGTCCAGGATTCGTACTGGGGGAGGCTGAGGTCTCATGTTTGCCTCAGGCCACCCAGGTGCCACTGCTTTTGACTCACCCTGCCCCTGTTCGAAGCTCTCCAGGAGGCTGTGAGCTGCCATGGGCCAGGCTGGAGGGAAAGCATCACCCCTCTTCATCCTTCATGTGCCTGGACACTGGGAGGACAGAGCTAAATATGATTGATTCCGCCTC
Source organism: Oryx dammah (assembly GCF_014754425.2). NCBI lineage: Eukaryota > Metazoa > Chordata > Mammalia > Artiodactyla > Bovidae > Oryx > Oryx dammah. Next base: position 41,741,172 of record NW_024070199.1, read on the forward strand.
CACCCTCAGAGCTCAGACTACTGTGTAAATGTGTATGTCCAACAGACTGCAAGCTTAAAGGTGCTGCGAGGGGTCTGCACATGGTCTGGGGAGTTAGAAAGGTGGGCGTGGTCAGGTCTGCCTGTAAATAACTATTGTTCACTGAGTACTTATCATGTACTATGCACTTTACTCATATCATTTCCTCTCATTCTCATCGAAATGACATGAGGTGGGGACAGCTATTCCTCACTTTTCCAAAGTTCACTTTATGCTACTTGCTTTTACGAAAAGACCTAACACTAGCACCTGTTCTTGCTACCTGAAATTTTCAGTTTTAGGAAACCGGAGAAAATTCACATTTTTAGGGAAAAAGGTAAGAAGCACAAACAACGTTCAGCTTTGGTTTCGTGTTTTGGAGGCAGCTTGCACTCCAAGCAGCCAGAATAGCCCTGCCAAGCAACTCCACCAGAAACTGCACCCGCCATCACAGCACCGTGAGCATCTGTGCTTCACCTCGATCTATGCTATCTATGCCTGTTAGCAAGCTGAGTGTCCCAAGGTAACTGCTTCTTCACTTTACACCATTTCGGTTTACAAAAGGTTTCACAGGAATGCTCTATTTTCAGATATCTGGGAAATCTATAGTTTTTTGTTGTTTTTTTATTTATATTTGGCTGTTTGGGGTCTTTGTTGCTTCATGGGCTATCTCTAGTTGCAATGAGTGGGGGCTACTCTCCAGTTGCGGTGCACGAGCTTCTCACTGCAGTAGCTTCTCTTGTGGTGGAGCACAGGCTCTAGGGGCCGGGGGCTCAGTAGTTGTGGCCCAGGGGGTTAGTTGCCCGGGGCATGTGGGATCCTCCTGGATCAGGAATTGAACCCTTGGGACAGGCAGGTAGGAAAGACTGAGCAGATGTGACACTTGAGCCAAAGCCACACCTAATCAAGGTGGAATTCAGCAGGTGAGGACCTTGCAGCAGCTCGGGGCCTGCACTGGGTCTCTGGACCCTAGACTGGAGACCTGGCCAGCAGCCTCACCCTGCAGTCCTCATGAGCAGTCTGGACAGCAGGGCTCTGGGTTGCAAATAAGAGAAAACAGGATTGGGTAATTTAAGCAAACAAGGAAGGATACTGGGAAGTCAGGGAACTCTTGAGGAAGAAGACTCAAAGGACCGGAGGTGTGGGATGCTGGCTGCCAGAACATGAGGACCCCACCACAGGACCCAACCGGAGTGCTCTTCCATCTCCACACTGGACCACAGAGGTCCAGGGCCGCCACCGGATCTGTGAGGCCTTCACTTCACCGAATCCTCAACGATCCTTCCCTCTCCTCCTGGTCCTCGGCCCAGGTCCTCACAGTCTGACTGGTTGACTCAGGTCAGATGCACGTGTTCTGGTCACTGGGATCAGGGCAAGTGTCTGACCCCTTCATGCCCAAGGAGAAAAGCGGGTCTTGCCATTGGGCCATTTGTAGGGGTTGACACTCTCGGCAGCCAAAACCTGATAACATCCATTACACGACTGCATGGACAATGGGGAGTCATCAAAGGGTGTTTTTCTCGTGGCTGCTTTTATTTTTTGGGGGTTGTGCTGGGTCTTGTTGCCGCACGCAGGCTTTCTCAAGTTGCAGCAAGCAGGGGCTACTCTTCACTGTGGGCTTCTCATCGTGGTGGCTTCTCTTTTGCAGAGCACAGGCTCTAAGCATGGGCTGAGTAGCTGCACACGGGCTGAGTAGCTGCACACGCACTCAGTGTTGTAGCTCACGGGCTCTACAGCACAGACTAGGCAGCTGTGACACACTGGCTTAGTTGCTCTGCAGCATGTGGGATATTCCTGAACCAAAGATCAAACTCGTGTACTTATAGGTACAATAGAATATACAAAAATGTATATATTACAGTTTATCCATTCATCCATCGATGGTTATTTGTGCTATTTCCAACTTTTGGCAATTGTGAATAATGTTCCTATGAACATGGGTGTGCAAATATCTTGAGACCCTGCTTTCATTTCTTTTGGATATTGTACCCAGAAGTGAATTGTATCAATATACATTTTTGTTATATACAATAGGTACGATGGAATATTATCCAGTCTTCAGAAGGAATTGATTCTGACACATGCTATCACATGGATGAACCCTGACAACATGGTAAGTGAAATGAGACATAAAAGAATGTCCCTGGTGATTCAGTGGTTAAGAATCCGCCTTCCAATGCAAGATCCCATGTGCCACAGGGCACCTAAGCTGGAGTGCCACAATGAAGATCCAGTGTAGCCAAAATAAACAAATTTTTAAAAACTTTAAGAAAGAAATGAGACACAAAAGGGCAAGCATTCTCTGGCTCCTGATGGACAGAAAGTAGGACGGTGGGTGCCAGAAGCTGAGGCAATAGGGAATAGGGAATTACTTACTGTCTAACAGGGACAGTTTCACTTTGGGAGGGTGAAAAGGTTCTAAAGGTGAATGATGGTGATGGCTGCACAGCATTGTGACTGTGTTTAATGCTACCAAACTGTACACTTAAGATGCTTAAAATGGTAAATTTTATGTTATGTACTTTGTCACAATAAATTAAAAAAAAAAAAAAAAACACCACTCTGGACTTGCCTGATGGTACAGTGGACAGAAATCCACATAATACACAGGGCTGTTGTTAATGATTGAGTCAGATGATGTGTGGGATTATTGTATCAAAGGGTTTTTAAGCAGGAGAGAAACAGCATCATATTTTGTCTCTTAGAAAACTCACTCTAAGGAGATCCACTAGGAGGCCAGGGCAAATGTCCAGGGCCCACAGAGGTGGGATGGAGAGGGGTTGAGGAGGTTTTGGCTGATGGGATGGGGTGCAGGAGAGGGTAGATCTACAGATGACCCCAGGTTCCTGGCTGTGTGACTGGGTCAGCAGGTGGTGTTGATATAACACGACAAGCACAGAAAAAGGCATGTTGGTGGATGAGCTGAATTTGAGATGACTTCTGAGTTGAGATAGTTTTAGAAGACAGTTCTAGATTCCAGTTTGAGCTCAGTAGAGATGTATGGTTTGGAGATAAAGACTAGTAAAATCTTGAGACTTCCCTGGTAGCCCAGTGGTTAAGAATCCACCTTCCAATACAGGGGATGCAGGTTCGATCCCTGGTCAGGGAACTAAGATCCCACATGCCGCTGGGCCACTAAACCCACACACCACAACTAGAGAGCCTGAGCACTGCAACTAAAGAAGCCTGCACGCTGCAAGGAAGACTCAGTGCAGCAAAAAACAACCTAGGAGGTCTTGAGCAAGGAGGGGGCACGTTTATTCTAGAAACGAGGAGGCAAGGGCAAGTGTAGAAAGGATGAGGAAAGGAGAGTGGGCGTGCCACCTGCACAAGGATGCATGTATGTCCCTGGGCCTCCTCTGGCCTGGCGGGAGAAGTCCTGGGAATCACAGCTTTGACTAGCTCCCCAGAGCGTTCTGCACCCACTGCTGTCGAGCACCCAGGCTAAGCCAGTGAGGAACTGGCTCCTTTACAGGAATCTATCAGGGAGAGGAAGCAGGGTAAGAGCTGGATTCAGGGAGGGGTGGAGGGTTGTGGTGCCCGGGTGCTAAGAGTGAAGCACTTAGCAGCCTCACCCCAGATTGACTTCTTTCCTGCTGGGACATGAGGGTATGGGGCTCCCCTTCTTAGAGGAGTGACTGGACAGAAAACACAGACCTGGGGGTGGGAGTGATCTATCACAGGGCTACTGGAGGCCAGGCTGGCGGTCCCCCTTAAAAACAGACAACCAGCCCAAAGAAAGCATGGTTTCCCGGGTCCCACACCCTCAGTTCTGCCTTTGAGCCAACAAAAGAAAAGAGTCTATGAACAGGCAGAAACTTTTTTTGTTTGTTTTAATTTTAATAAGAAGCCCCAGTTTTCTCTTCAACTCTATTCTTAGTTTTTCAGGGACACAGAGAAGTCTGTAGTAACAACATCAACTGAACATCATCTAGTAACTTCCGGCTTTCAGGACAAAGACATTTCCCAGGAGTTGTCCTGCCAGTCAGCGAGGACAACTCTCCAAGTGCAGTCCAGTTCAAGGGCGTCTGGATTCACCCTGGCAAAGGGGCTTGCGTGAGAAAGCATGAAGCACTGGACGGGTAGCCTAGGGCTCCTAGGCCTTGCAGAGCTTAACTGGTACCCACCAGGCCTGTGACATTTAAGGGACCATAACCAAGCAAACACTCATCTTCCCTGATGTCCTCTGCTATCTACTAGCCCCTCTGCATTCCTCTTAGCTTCTACTTCCATGAATCCATAATCATTAAAAGGTACAGTGGCCTGGGCTACAGCGGAAGCTGTGGTTGGGCAGCCATTGAAAGCTCACCTTTTACCAATATTGAGAAAAGAGAAACAAGGGCTGGGGCATGCGGATCACCAGAGACAATGAGATGACCCTTCCTCCCCCCAGTTCAACTCCTAGTACCTACCTCAGGCAGGGTCCTCGTGTGAGGACGCTAAGGAAGCTGAAAGTTAAAGCTGCTATCAACCTGGCCCCTTTCTGGCACGTGAGAAAAGCTTCCTAGAACTTTACAAAACACTAAGGTCACCAGGACCATACAACCCCAAAGTTTTTCTTCTAGAGCTGAGTAGACTGTACACTTTGTAAAAAACAGGTATGACTAACAAAAGAGGGCGCCTTCAGCCATGGGCCCCTTCCCAGCCCTCTGCAGGCATCGACCCAGAATCCCTGAGCCTTAGGTTCTACGTTTCCTCGAGATTCCTTCTTCACCTCAAGCAGCCATTGCTCCATCAGCCTGCATTTAACCCAACATCTCAGCAGCAACACACAGAACTACAAAATACAGCTTCCTTGTAGTAGACATTTATCGTCTGAGACACAACCAAGGCCTCCCTCTCTCCTACAAAAAAGACTCTATAGGCTGAGAGTCCAGATTCTTCCTCAAAGATAGGACTTCTCCAATCCATGGGTTCAGTGCTCCCGGACCATCTACAGAATCTAAGAGGAAAGCCAAGCTTCGCTACTAGATGGGCTCAAGGAGGGGAACCAAGCCCCAGCAGAGGTGACTCAGGAGAGAAAGCCCGAGGCTGGCCACAGCCCCCACAGCCGTCTTCGGTGGGCTGGTGCAGAACAGCAGCACTTCCCCTCAGCAGCAGAGAGGGGCCCTCCTCCCCCGGCCCCCAGCCCTTTAACCTCCTCTGGCTGAGCCAGTGATGCCTGCTCCCGAGTCTGTGGCCTGACTGGAAAGTGGCTGGGATACTCTGGGAGGCGGAGGGAGAGGATGGTAGGTCACTGACGACAGACGGGACACCAATGCGACGCTGAGCCAGGGAGGTCCCCCTTCTGGAAGCTCGGATGGCTGCTGCCGCTGCACCAACCCCCAGAGGACAGGCCCCACGTGCAGCAACAGCACACGCGTGGGGAACAAGACCAGGGCAGGGGACCCCAAGCATCTCTTCCACAAGGAGAGGGAACTATGTACAGCGGGAGGAGGGCAGAGTCTGGCCAGGGACACCCCCACTTCATCTCATTCAACCAGGAGATCAAAGCGCTCAGCGGCTTCAAACTCAGCATTCATGGCCGCAGCCCACTCATCCAGCTCCGATTTCTGGGGGAAGAGAAATGGGGGGCAGGTGAGTGGCGAAGGGGGCACGTCAGCTGTGCATCTCCACCCATACTCTGCAGGCACTACCTTTCCACCACAAGAGCCAGGGCTGAGCCCCTGCCCTGCCTGTGTCCTGATGTGTCCCCCCGTGTGTCTGGCGTAGTAGCAGAGGAAGACCCCTGCCCCTCACTCACCAAAATCTCCGGCAGCTTTTTCTTCTTTCGTTTTTCTTTCACAACCACAGGGGAGATTCCAGGGAGAGTTGTGTCTGGGGCCCAGGGCTTCACAGAAACCCTGGGGACCTCAGCTAACACTGAATCCACCACTGGCGAGACTCCAGCCAAGTCTTCAGCTGCCAGCAGCCCCTCAAAGCCAAAGCAGGACCGGCGGCCTGGGGTGGAGGTGGACGCAGAGCCCAGAGTCTCCAGGCGGCTGTACGAGCGCCTGACCTTCTTTGACATTTCCAAGTCTCTGGCGTCCACGTCTCCTTTCCAGGAGCTGGACTCAGCACTCACGGGGCAAAGCACAGGAGTGGAGGGGGCGGTGACAGGGACAGTGCAGGTCTGGAAGAGGTCCTCCTTAGTGAGCTTCTTGCTAGGAGGGTTGTTTTCTTTCTCCGATAAAAAAGCGATCTGTAGCAGGACAGAAGAGAGAATGCCTCCCAGTTATTTAACTGTGTTATTGACTTCAAGAAAGGCCCAAGGATCTAAAATGTCCATCCAGTCACTAAGTCCTTACTGGTCACCTGCCAGGCACTGTGCCAGGCACTGGGAAGACAGCAGGGAAGAAAACAAAGAAGACACACCTCTTTCCACAGGGCTTCCATTCTAGTCGGAAAAAGACCACAGTGGGAATCGTGTCACATGTTAGAGGCGCTAAGCACCTTGGGAAGAAAGCAGAACAGGATGGAGCGTACATGGGGTGAGCGGGAATTTTAAATAGGTGTAGGTCAATGCAGGCCTCACCAAGACAGAGGTAGCACTTGAAGGAAGCAAAGGAGTCAGTCATCCAGAGGAGAACTGTCCTAGGCAGAGAACAGAAAGTGCAAAGTCCTGAGGTGAAACTGTGCCAGTCAGGGTCAAGGACAAGAAGGGCAGTGAGGGTGAAGTGAGAGGGAGTGAGCTGAGGAACTGATGATGGGATTCAAGAGGTAATGCGGGTGTTATAGGGCATGTTTTGCAGGCCATTATTTTAAGGGGAGGCCCCGGGAGCCATGGCAAGGTTGTGAACAGGAAAATGCTTAATCTAACATGTGTATTAAGATGTTCACACACTGGTTTCTCATAATTCCAGTCTCAGCTCTAGTGCTGCTTCCTCAGAGAGACGGTCCCTTACCATGGAACGGAGGCTAGCCCTCCTTACCTCTGCCTGTCACCCTCTGTCACAGTGACCCCTTTCCTGGCCAGCGAGATCACTAGTTGATTTTGACTGTTTGCTGTTTGGCTGAGACCTCAACTAGAATGTGCAGGTCCCACGTGAGCAGGTGTCTTCATCTGTCTGGTTGACCTGGCCTATGCCCAGCACCTTCAGCAGAGCCCTGCAGGGAGCAGGTGTCCAATACATAAAGACTCAATTGACTTTCACAAAACTTGACACTGAGCTTTCTGATAACTAAGGTGAGAAACAGGACAAGTTTAGTGACCCTTGTGGTTGAAAAGAATTTCATTAGTTATCATGAGACACTTCCTGGCTATAGGCTCTGGGGAACCTATCCCATCAGTCTTATTAAAAGGGATGCTGAACAAAATGAGGGTCACCCAGACTACCACTTTGTCAGTCCCTACAGCCATCCAAGTCCCTGCACATTTTTTTGGTCCAATCTCATGAATCTATCATTCAGACAACAAATATACAAAGTACTCTTGGCTATTCATAAGGCCTATCGGGAAGGCTTCAGGGAGGAGGTATCCTTTGAGCTGAGTCCTGTGTGATGGGGCTCTCCAGCAGTACTCCAGCAACACTCTGCTTTTACCTTACTTCATGCGCCCAGTGTCTCACTTTAGGACTCCTTTGATGTCCTCCTACTTGGTCTTGGAGTCCCCAGAAGGCTTTCTCCAACCAGACCCAAGAAGGATCTTTCTAAAACACCCAAGGCTACTTCAGTCACTACCTTGCGACTCTCCAAAGCTGCCCACAGAACCAAGGATGAAGTCCAAGTTCATCAGCATCTGCTCTGGCTTAGTACACTCCCTCTCCTGACAAGGTCTACTGCAGACACACCAAAAGTGCTGTTCCTGAAACCTTGTGCTTCTCCTTGCGGACTCCAGGTGTCTACAAACACAGCTTCCTTTGCCTGGAACACTGCTAACTTGTCTTCAAAGACTAAGTTCAAACACCTCTGTGAAACGTTCCCTGAGCTACCTGGTCTGGGTTAGGTATCTTTACAGCATCTACTACTTTCTTTATTACAGTCCTCAGCATACTATGTTATCACTTGTTTTTCTCCCCAATTGACTACAAGCCTCTGAGCTACTCAAAGGCGGTAACATTTCTCATTCATTATATTTTCAGGTGCAGATCTTCTGTTAATGAGACACCTTTAACAATAATTTCTGCTAAATCAGTTCAAGACATTATAAGTTTCTGAGTAAAAGAGGCTAGAAAGAAGAAAGAGTAGTAAGATCCAACTCAACTTTAAAAGGAAAATGGTAGAGAATACCAGGGCATTAAACGCACCAAGTGTGTAGGAAGTAAGCAAGTCTGGCAACATATGCAGGTGTCCAAAGGCAAACTGCTTCAAAATACAGCAAAAACAACTCCCTGGGCAGACATGAGTGAGTGAGTGAAAGTCACTGAGTTGTGTCCAACTCTTTGCGACTCCAGGCCAGAATACTGGAGTGGGTAGCCTTTCCCTTCGCCAGGGGATCTTCCCAACCCAGGAATCGAACCCACGTCTCCCGCATTGCAGGCGGATTCTTTACCAGCGGAGCCACAAGACGTGAGCAGCCATTATATCCCGCCCCAGCTCTAGAGTGTCTGTCCTGGACTCCCCTTAACTAAGAAAATGAAAATGAACTTACCCGGGGGCTTCTTCGAGGAGAGTTAATGGATGTGATCTGTGGAGACAACGAGTTGATCACACGGCCGACTCCCGATCCTGGCTCTCCACCTACAACCCCTCTCTCAGCCCTCACCTCTACAGTATGGGCCACGATCTTCTTCAAGACGATGGGCTTTCTGACTGGAGCCTCCTGAGGCGCCTGGAGAAGAGGAGTGAACATGAGGTCTATATCAGCCCAAAGGCTTCCAGGGCAGGAGGAACCTGAGGCTCACCTTAGGCCAGATTTCCGGGAGGGTGTTTGGGAGATCAGAGCCTGATTTCCGCTGGGACATCCGCAGAGACCGAGTGGGAGGTGGGGCGCTGGGTCCTGCAATCAGAAAAATTTAGGAGGTAGGGGAGGACTCTAGGCCTGAATCTAGACAACAGGTTCTGAAGAAAGAGAGAGAAGGTTCCCAAACAGGCCCTTTGGGGGCGCCTTCCTGGCCAGGAGACGAGGGAGCCTTGGAAGGCGGCGGGAGGGGGAGGGGGTTCCTCACCGAACTGCGTCCCTCAAACGGCTCAACCCCACCTCTCCCGCGCGCCCCCTCCGCTCACCGGGACACTGGGCGGCCCCTCCGGACCGGGTTCGTCTCTCGGACATGTCTAGCTTTGGTTTCTATCCCCTCTGCCGCAGGTGAGGCCACCAGAGCGCGCGCCAACCCGAAGGGTAAACGTTCGAATTACCCGCCTTGCCCGGGAGGAAGCGGAAGTGACGTAAGGGGGAGGGCCGCGAGCTCCGCTCACTCCTTTTTCCCCCCTCCTCCATGTCTAGCGTCTACAGGGGCGGGGGGTGGTCACTGGCCCCCTGACGTCATCAGAGCGCGCCGCACCCGGAAGAGACGTGGCAGCCGAGGGATAATCGGAGCGTTGTGAGCTGGAGAGAGCTGGGCGAGAGCTTGGCTGAACGCGGTCTGACCTTCCGCTCTTCGGACCGGCCCTCGCGCCCGTGAGGACCGGTGCCGCAGCCGATTAGTAACACAGAGAGTGGGGTCTGTGGAGAAGGTGGGGGCGGGGCATGGAGGGGGTGGGGCTCAGGAGGGACCTGTGGGGGCGGGGCCCGTTGTATCGGAGAGACTGATGGAGGGCCCTGCCCAAGGATGGGATGAGGGACGAATGCGGGGGTCTCAGGAGGCGGGATTTATGCAGGGGCCGTGGCCCAGAATGTAGAGGGACGGTGGGCAGGAGTTTGGGGTTGGGGCGTATACGTGCGGTGTGTAGGGAAGTTAAGAGTGGAAACAAACTGGGCTGGTAAATGTGTAGAGGTCAGCAGAACCTGGCTTCCTGCCAACTGTGACGCTTTCCTCAGGGTCGACTATGGGACTTTGCAAGTGCCCCAAGAGGAAGGTGACCAACCTATTCTGCTTCGAACACCGGGTCAACGTCTGCGAGCACTGTTTGGTAGCCAATCACGCCAAGGTGGGTGTTCATGTTAGAGACTGAGCAGGGCACTAGGTGGGCAGGTCGTCGACTTTCCTCCAAATTTATGAAAGGTCTGGCCCTAGAATGGGAGCTCCGCAAGGGCAGGGACTTAGTTTATTTTGTTCACTGTTGTATCCCCAATGCTTAAGACAGAGTCTGGCACACATGTGCTCAATGAATGTTTATTGATTGGTCGAACAAAAGAATGAATCTCCTCTGTGATGACAGAAAAAGAGGCACCTGGGCCTTGGGGAAATGGGCTGTGGAGCCCTGGCTCCAGTTGTGACCCCCTTCTCCCACTTCAGTGCATCGTCCAGTCCTACCTGCAGTGGCTCCAAGATAGCGATTACAACCCCAATTGCCGCCTGTGTAACATACCCCTGGCTGCTCGGGAGACAACCCGCCTCATCTGTTATGGTGAGGCCTGGGCACCTTGGGGGTGGGGATCTGGACAAGACCAGTGTGACTGGTTTCCAGCGGCTCCCCAAGCAGCAGGACAGTGAGACCTTCAAGCTTGGGAGGCTGGAACTCAGATTCTGGTCCCACTAGGTAACTTACTTGCTGTGTGAGCTCAGGCAAGCCACTTTCCCTTTCTAGGCCTTAGTGTTTTTCCCTAAAAACTAAGCTCCTAGCTTCCTGCCTGCCAATCTCTCAGGTGTGGTTGTGGCTGTGAGCAGTAGCTGGCTGTACCTGTAGTGAGCTGAAAGCATGGGGCTCTCAGACGTTCAGGATCTGTTTCTAATTCCAACATTACACAGAGAGGAACTGAATTTCCCACAGTAATGTCAGTTAAAAGAAGTCAACAGAGGCATGTGTCATGATCTTGACCCGACTCTGCTGTAAGAGCCTTAGCTCCACTTTTTGAAGGAACTAGTGTAAAAGAGTGAGCTTAACATATGTGTTTCTCACTGTGAGTGTGTGTTTATATGTTCATGAGTTAAACGTGTGTTGTGTCTTTACCTGTTAGTGTATTCATTGGTACTGTGGGTGAGTGAATGGGTCAGTGTTGTATATGAACATATGAGTGTGTTGTGAGGTTGCAGAATTCCTGGGTGTGAATGCTTGGGTATTAGCATACTTGAGTGTATGTGAGAGTTAGTGTGCCTATAAGTGTGGATATAGGAGATGGCACTTGTGTTTGACTACGTGTATATAAACGTGTACATTTGTGCCGATGGATGTGTACGTATGCACATACAGGTGCCTGTGTATATATCTAGTAACCTTTTGAGCTCTTAGCCCAGTGAGTTTGTGATGAATGCAGGTCCAGAGAGGACTCCCAGAGAGGGTAGGTGGCATATTCTTCCCTCTTCCCCCGACACCCTAGGGGCTGGGCAGCCTGTTAGCATCTGCCCTATCTTAGACATTGGTGGCCAGGAAGACCAAAGTCTTTAAGGTGCACTGATATAATCGACCTGGGGAGGAGGGGGCCCTGGGCTTACACACATGTGTGCAGATATCTCTGCAGTGGGCTAGTGGACTAGGGGTCCTAAGTGTCTTCTTCATGTCTTTCCTCCACTGCTTCGTGGGCTCTCAGATCTCTTCCACTGGGCCTGCCTCAATGAGCGTGCTGCCCAGCTCCCCCGAAACACAGCACCTGCTGGCTACCAGTGCCCCAGCTGCAGTGGCCCCGTCTTCCCTCCAGCCAACCTGGCTGGCCCCGTGGCCTCTGCGCTGAGAGAGAAGCTGGCCACGGTCAACTGGGCCCGGGCAGGACTGGGTCTTCCTCTGGTGAGAATCTTTCTGCCCTGGGTCCCATCTGGGCCAGAGGGGTGGCTGGGGACAGCACCGGGCAGACTGGTGACATCAGTTCTTTCCTCCAGATTGATGAGCTGGTGAGCCCAGAGCCTGAACCCCTCAACACATCCGAGTTCTCTGACTGGTCCAGCTTTAATGGTAAGTGGTACCCTCCACTGTTGATGCGGTCCTTGCCTCCCCACCCTGCTGACCGCTCTCTTCCTGCCCATAGCCAGCAGTAGCCCCGAACAGGAAGAGACAGCCAGTGCTTCTGCTGCCCCAACCTTCTACAGCCAAGCCCCCCGGCCCCCTGCCTCCCCAAGCCGGCCTGAACAGCACACGGTGATCCACATGGGCAATCCAGAGCCTCTGACTCACGGTGAGCTGGGGAATTGTCCAGGCCAGAGGGGGATAGAATGGGGGGCGGGTATGCGGAGGGAGCTCGGCAGTCCATCCACCCACCCACAGAACCCTTCCTGTTCCATCAGACGTCACCTCCCCACGATCCCAATATGCTCTGTCAGGCTGAAAAGCGCTAGGGTCTCCTGCCCTCCCCCCTCCCCACCCCTCTCTGGGCCAGTTTCCTGAATCTGTGGATGCTGGTGGCTCTGCCCCTGCAGCCTCAGCCCCGAGGAAGGTGTATGACACGCGGGATGATGAGCGGGCACCAGGCCTCCACCGGGATTATGATGATGACAAGTACCGGCGCCGGCCAGCCCTGGGGTGGCTGGCCCAGCTGCTCAGGTACACAGGGTCAGGAGGGGCAGGATGCTAGGAACGAGGAGTTGGGGGAGTGAGAGCCAGAGGCCCTGGGGGGATGGTTTCATGATAAAGGAGGCCTGTCCTGGGTAATAACAGGACCTGGTGTTGGGGCCCTGCATGGAGGCCTGGGCTGGAGTCTGCCCCTCTCCAGCTCTTTCCTTGCCTGCTGCATATGAGTTTCAGACTCAGGCTCTTGAGGCCCCTTCCCGCTCTGACACCTCCCCAGTCTCTGTGACTCCCCTTATGCCTGACACATTCTGGCTTCTAGAACACAGCTGTTGCCTCAGCTGCTTTGAGCTCCACGATCATCCTTGTAGCGGGCAGGCGCAGGGATGAGCCGCCCCCTCTGCCCCCATGGCACATTTGAGGAAACAAGGCTCAGGGCTGGTGGCACTGGGGCCAGAAGACAAGGGTCGTGGCTGGCACTCCTCTCCCAGCCGCAGGGCCACCAGGGACCTGAGGCCTGACCTGACTTTCCCCTCGCCCCCCCCAGGAGCCGGGCTGGGTCCCGTAAGCGGCCGCTGACCCTGCTGCAGCGGGCGGGGCTGCTGCTGCTGCTGGGGCTGCTGGGCTTCCTGGCCCTGCTGGCCCTCATGTCTCGCCTGGGCCGGGCTGCGGCTGACAGCGACCCCAACCTGGACCCACTCATGAACCCTCACATCCGTGTGGGTCCCTCCTGAATCCTTGCCTGTGGCTGGGCCAGCCTAGGACCTGGGAGCCTGAGGAGGGGCATAGGGGAGGCCGTCTGGGGGGCCCTTCTCTGTTCCTCTCTCTCAAGCCTGAGACACTAAGATCCCAGACCCAAAGTCAAGTCCACCCGAGTGGTTGCAGGCTAGGCCTGGGGTCCCTGCAGATCAAGCATTTGACCTGCTCCTCCTGGGTCTCCAGCTTCCCCCGCCTCCCCATTCTTCCTGCCGACCAAAAGGAGCCAAAAGGTGGAAATAAAGGATAGACTTTATTAAAACACCCGAAGCAGCCTTTTCCTTCCCCCTTCTCAGCCCGGGTCCCAGGCCTCAGTGGCTCTCTTCCCGGTACTGGATGGCGAGAAACTCCAGGGACAGGCGGTTGAAGAACATGGCCCCGTTGAGCACTGGGCAGAGGAGAGAGCCCCCAACAGCCTTGCCTGCCCCCTCCTTGCTGTGTCTCTGCGTTCCAAAGCTCCCCCCTCCTCCTGAGTCCACCTCCCTCCCCTACTCACTCAGGATGGTCAGGGAAAAGCAGCGAAGAAACTTGTCATATGTCATCTCCGCGTAGAGTGTCCCCATGGCGGCCCAGCAGATGCTGATCACCTGGGAGAACTGTAGGCCCCATCCCGTGGGAGAGTGGCCCCTGACACAACAGTGGGGTTTCCATCAGCCCCTGGGCCTCCCCGGACCACCTCTCGAGCCTAGCCTACCATCAGGACAACGGTGTAGCGGAAGCTCATGCGGTCGTAGCGGTAGGTGACCCAGAAGTTGTGCACGTCGTTGGCAAAGACAGCCAGGTGTATGAAGAAGAGCATCAGTGCAGCCATGGTGAGAATCATGCCTTGTGGGAAGAAGAGCACAGCCACACGGTCCCGCCACCGCATCATGGCAGGAGTACAGACTCGAGGCGGGTGGCAGAGCTTGAGCAGGCGGACACTGTCCAGGAAGAGCGGCCGACCCCTCTGGTTCTAGAGCACCCAGTCTGGAATAGCTGTGGGATTCTAGAATAAGGACATTGTAGAGTACAAGATTCCAGAACATGGGCTGGTTCCGGCCAATACAGCCGTGTTTCATGGGTGGCCAGGGCAGCTCTAAACTGGGGAGGGCGCCAGGCTAAACGTACAGAGCAGGGGGCCCTATCGTACGGAGGAAGGGACAGCGCTCCTCATCCCAGTTTGTGCTCTGGTGTGAGTCTTCTCACTGAGTCTACAACATGTCCACGCAGGAGGTAGTGTGGTCACCTTCCACAGATGAAGAACTGGGATCCAGAAAAGGGGTGGGGCATGTAGATCCTCAGGGCATCTTAGGTGTGTGAGAGGTCAGATGTGATCTCATCTATTCAAGTCTCTCCGGTGTAACTGGAAGGTGTAACCAGGTGAGGGCAGGCCTGAGCTGCATCACAAGCTACAAGTATTTGTTCCAGCAACTGATGGATGGGACAGTGGATCCTCCACAGCTGTCCCGGGACCTTACCACAGCCTCCCAGGCATGGCCTGGAGAGCAACTGGCTTTTCCATCTTCTAGATGTTCTTCCAACATGATGCTGACCAGCTCTCCCCTTCTGCCACCTTCCCGCACTTAGCATCTTCACACCCATCGCCTCTACTCTGCCAGGAGTCCTAGGAGAAAGCTGGTATTGGTGGCACAAAGCCTATTTTACTCACAGACCTGGGGCACAGAGAGGGACTGTCTGCTGAAGTTTTCACAGACAGTAAGGGACTTGGTACTGAGACTAAGATCCAGTTCTACCCAAGGCTGTGGAATGGGCAAGAACAGAAGCCAAGAAAAGAAAATTGTGAGAACTCCAGGACTGCCAACAAAATAAGGCCGAAAACTGGCCCAAAATGGTGTGGAGGGATGTGCAATTTCCCAGGAACTAAAGTAGAAAAAGTTGATTTTGAACTTGGCCAGCCCTGTTTCCTCCTGCCTGACTGCCCCAGAAGTCAGGTCCCAGGCCTGGCCAAGATCTGAAATCTGCCTTTGGAAGGAGTAAGGTTAGAACCTGACCCCATCAACCATGGTTGCTGCCCAGTGTCATTAATCACAAAACCCTCAGACCTCATCTTAACACATTGAAGGGGTGATGCCTGTTCCCCCGCTGTGTTCACACTGTTGAAATACTTGTTCACACTGTAGTTTTCATTTGAATACAGATGAACTTTTTTTTTTTTTTTTGGTTAGGTCTCCTACCTCAATGCCATTTTTAAAAGTTATCCAAGTAGAGTATGTTCTTGAGGAAGATTTGCATGATACACAAGCATACAGAGGAATCTTCCTCCACACACCTCCCACCACAGAAGTAACCCCTTCAACAGTTTGGTGAGTGGGCATCTTTTGAGTCCCTTGATGTAACTTCATACACTGGCATGTATGTCTCTACATGCATAATTAAAAAAAAAATCATGCCACACATATTGTTAAAATATAATTTTTTACAGGTTAACATGGGACTTCCCTGGTGGTCCAGTGGCTAAGACACTGTACTCCCAATGCAGGTGGCCCGGGTTCAATCCCTGGTCAGGGAACTAGATCCTACATGCCACAGCTAATACCAGGCACAGCCAAATAAATATTTTAAAAAGTTAAAAATATACTTGAATAAACACAACGAAGATATATTAACTCTTCAGTGAAGGGGTTCCCCCTCGTGTAAAGCATCATGAGGAGCTAGGTACTGATAGGCATTTAAAGAAGAGTGTTAGGACATGATTACTAGATACAAGATTGGTTGATGTCCTACAGGGCAATAAAAACAAAATTTTGAGGTTATTTTTCCACTGGATATTTCCACTGGAGATGTTTCACATCTCTCCAACACTATCTAAATAGCAAGATCAAACAAATGTACACTCCTGTAGGTAATTAAATAGTCTTTGGGTGGGCTTGTGAAACAATGCCCCAGTATGGTATTGGAAGGTCATGCTACACTGTCTTTATTCCAACTGTTGGATAATTTTTCATAACAGTATTCTGTGGTTTTTTTTAAGTTTATAGATTTCCTGGAGTAGATCTAAATCTTTATACTTTTGTCTTCATTTTTCTTAAGATTATAGCTTCATAAGCTGAAATCTTCATATATATATTTTTAGACAGTCTCTGAATATCCCATAGATTTAGGGGTCAACAAACTTTCTGTGAAAAACAAGATAGTAAATGGTTTTGCCTGTCAAAGAATAAATAAAGTGGTTTCCATTCCACCCCAGAGCCCCAACCCATAATATGTTTCAAAGACCACACTGACAAAGTCTTTTTCTCCTTTTTCATCCACTCAAACTCAGTGTGTCTCAATTGAACTCCCAAGTCTTTCCTTACCTTCAGCTCTTTACTTCAGTGAACAGCTGTGCATTTGTCCCAACCAGAAACCTGAGAATTTCCTTCAACACCTCCACCTAACCCCCCTAGGCAGCGCATTTCAACAGTCACTTGAAGAAACAAAGTTAGTCTTTCAGCAGTGCCTGCGCTGTAGCCTGGCCAGGTTCCTCTGTCCATGGGATTTCCCAGGCAAGAATACTGGAGTGATTTGCCATTCCCTTCTCCAGGGCGTCTTCCAGCCCAGGGATGGAACCCAGGTCTCCCGCATTGCAGGCAGATTCTTTACCACTGAACCACCAGGGAAGCCTTATCAGTGAGTTAAGCTCCACCAAGTGTGTCTTCTCGGGGTATAACAGGAGTTCTCAAATGTAAGTGCATCAGAATTACTTAAAGACTTAAAAAAGGAAGCTAGGTCTGAGGGGAGCCCAGTCTTCACAACTCGCCACAGGTAATTCTGAAGGCTATTCTGATGCGCGTCAGAGGACCAGGCCATGAGGGACACTTCCCTTAAGGCACTGGGGTTGTCCATTAGTCCCTAAGTCGTGTCTTTGAGACGCCATGGACTGTAGCCCGCCAGGCTCCATGGGATTTTCCAGGAGAGAATATATGCATTTAATCCTCACAGTCTCCTTGTTAAATATGTACTCCGATATTAGGAATGAACGAAAATGAGCTGCTGCCCACCCCCTCTCCCCTCAACAAGGCAGTGGCAGGATGCCAGGCACACGCTCTCTGGCTCCACTGGCCCGCGCTCCCTCCACTGCCTGCAACTAGGGACATAGGGTGGAAGCCACGACTCGTCCTCCTTCCGGGAAGACAGCGACCCAACCAGTTTCGCAAAATCCTTCCATCTGAGAAGCTGGAGAGGGGGGTGAGGGGGTGAGGGGTGGGGGCGGGAACCCAGGGCTTTCCCGGAACCTCTGAGCTCGGGGAGAAAACATGCGGAGGAACTCTAGTCTCGAAGGACTCGAGGCTGCAGGGGGACGTTTCACCTGAAGGACTGCCTCGTTTCAACAACAACTTTATGGCTCCCGGAAGTGCCTCCTCCCTGTCCCCTGCCCAGCCTCACGCCTGTGGGCTGCACTTGGAGCCATGGCGGCGGCGGCCGCTGCGCCTGGCCCAGGGTCTGGACCTGGGGACTCCCCGGAAGGACCCGAGGCGGAGGCTCCAGAGCGTCGGCGGAAGGCTCACGGAATGCTGAAGCTTTACTACGGCCTCTCAGAGGGAGAGGCGGCGGGACGCCCCTCGGGGCCGGACCCCTTGGACCCTACAGATCTCAATGGGGCGCACTTCGACCCGGAAGTATACCTGGATAAGGTGTGTGTAGGGGGAGGGGGAACAGGCCCCGATATATTACGCCCCAGATCATGCCTCCGACTTTTTGCGGGGGTGTGGGAGGAAGGGTTAATAAAAGCAGGACAGCCCCGGGTGGAGCTGTAGAGGCAGAGCTGGAGGATAAGGGGGCGTGGGCAGACTTGAACTGGCCTGAAGTGGGGTGAAATCTGAGGTCTCCTGGGCTGATGTTCAGTTAGACCCGAAATAGGGGGCGTGTCCCAGGCGCTGACTGGCGTAGGAAGGACCAGGACTTGCTAAATCTGAGGATTTGAAATGCTGACAAACCTCAGATAGGGTCTAACCTGGTAACTCTTGAGCTATGCCACATAGTTTCCTTGTCTGGAATTCTTGACAGGGGTGGGATCAGGATTTTCTTGCACCAAAAGCCTACCAGTTGGGGACATGAGTGCCCCCTGTCTTGGACACTAATCACCTAATTTCCTCCAGCTGCGTAGAGAGTGCCCACTGGCTCAGCTGATGGACAGTGAGACGGACATGGTGCGGCAGATCCGGGCTCTAGACAGCGACATGCAGACCCTGGTCTATGAGAACTACAACAAGTTCATCTCAGCGACAGGTGATTCCTACTGGGACACAAATCCTCACGTCCCACATCCCCCAGTTCCTCCAGTGTTGGGGAAGCCAGCAGAGGGTTTAGACAGAGCAGACCCAGATTATGGTCCTGCCCTGACGCGAATCCACTCTCATCTCTCTCTCTTAGAGCTTTTGTGGTTTGATAACCATTGAGGTAGTAACTGTTCTCAGAGGGTTGTTTTGAGGACCAAAGGGGAGAAAAAGACAAAATGAAATTTTAAAAAGAAATGAATTTATCTGAAGCACTTAGAATCTCTGACACTAAGGATGCCTCGGTAACAGTTTCTTTCATTAGTGGTAGCTTTCTTCTGTTTCAAGTCTGAATCAAGAATGGGCTTATTTCTCTCTTTCCTTTAATCTCTCTTCTTTCCTTTCTTCCTTCCTCTTTCCCCTTTTCCTCTTCCTTTCTCTTTTTGTAAATGAAGCAAAGAGACAGAAAATGTATGTCATTAAGGGACAAAGATCATGTAAAGGCTTCCCCCCACCCTCTTCTGTTCCCTTTAGTCTCTATTCAAGACAGTGCTAGGCAGTGTTCAGCTTTCATCCACGCTAGCTTCTGTCCTGTGTTGGGGAAATGTACTGCTCAGACTTCTTAATAATTTTTGACCCACATGTACTTAGTCCTAGAGGCAGATCTCATGGGTCTACCTGCAGTGTATATTATCTTTACTCTGAGTGAGATGAAATGAACAGAAGATGGGGTGACCTGGCTTTTGATTTAAAAGGACCCTTCTGTCCCCTGTCAAAAGTGGACTATAGGGAGGCAAGGATGGTAGAGACACCCATTAGAAGGTTGTTTTAACAGTCCAGGCAAGATGCTGGTTGTATGGACCAGGGTGGGTGCAGTGGAAAAGTAGAATGGCTCAAGATTCTTAAAAGTTTGTTAGTTGAGGGATCTGGAGTTCAGAGAAGGCTGGAACTTGAGACACAAGTGGAACAAGATGAGATCTAGGGAGGGAGTGTACAGAGAGAAGAGGTCTGAGGACTGAAGCTTGGGGCATCCTAAGATTTGGAAGTCACGAAGAGAAGGAAACTCTCACAAATCTTCTTTCTCAAAGGAGCAAACATTTGGGAAAGTTTGAGAACAACCAGGACCCTGGGTGTCTTAGAAGATAAATGAAGAAAAGCATTCTAAGAAATTGATAAGCTTGACCAATATGTTAGCTCATGGAGTGCTCATCAGTGGTGCAAGAGAGGAAGAAACTACAGAAGCAAGGTCCTCAGGAAAGAAGAAGGGGATTGAGCAGTGCACAGTGGAGAGGTTCACCTGAAGACAAGGCCAGGAGCCCGTCTACTGTAGCAGGAGGGAGAGCAGACTGTGGCCAGAGCCAGTCAGGTGGATAGGTGGATAGAGTTCAACTAAAGACCTTCCAGAGCACGTTAAAGAATCTAACCTTTATCTAAAGCATACTTAGCTAATCAAGCTGTTACGATTTTTGTTTTGAAAAGATCCCTCTACCTCCTAGCTGCATTGGAAGGAATAGATTGGAGAGGGGGTTAGAGTGAGGCCATTTCAGTAGTCCAGACCAGAGATTCTGGGAGCTTACGCCAGGATGCTGATGGTGGAGATGGACAGTGATGAGTAAACTGAGAAGTGTTAGGGGCACCATTGACAGGACATAGTGTTGAGGAGCTTTGAATAAACAGAATGCCCTAGTTTCAACTTGAACACTGGATGGCAGATGTGGTGCCCGAGAAACTGCAAGAAGATCTGGTGTAAGAGTGGAAACATGACGAGCTAGGTTTTTTCTTGTTTTGTTTTTAAGGGGAGTAAGGCATGACATGAAGCTGAAGGAGCCTGTGGGGCCACGTCAGGAGGGCCCTTTGTAGACAAAATAAGGATTATGGTCTTTATCATAAGAACTCTAGAGATACTTCTCACAAACAGTAACCAGAAGAGAGTTGGGATAGTAGTACCAATTCAGACAAAATAATATGTAAGACAAAAATTGTTACTAAAGAGAAAGAAGGACATTTTATAACAGTCAGCTCATTAAGATGTTAACGAATATAAACACTTATGGACCTAACAACAGAATCCCAAATACATAAAGCAAAATTGGATAGAATTAAAGACAGAAAAAGAAATTCAGCAATAATAGTTAGAAATGTCCATATCCCACTTTCAAAAATGGAGCGAACAGTTAGACAGAAAGACAGCAAGAAAATAGAAGGCTTAAACAGCACTTACTCAGGGAGTTTAAACTGGGGCTCGTGGCAACCTAGAGGGGTGGGATAGTGTGGGAGGTGGAAGGGAGGCTCAAGAGGGAGAGGACATATGTATACTTAATGGCTGATGCATGTTGACGTATGGGAGAAACCAGCACAATACTGCAAAGCAATTTACCTTTCACTTAAAAATAAATAAAATTTTAAGAACAAAAAACAACACTTAAACCAAATAGACCTAACAGGCACATACAAAACCCTCTCCTGCAACAACAGCAGAATACACATTCTTTTTAAGTGTACATGGAACAGTCTCCAGGATAGACCATATCGTAGGCCATACAAGTCTCAATAAATTTAAGAGGATTGGAATCAAGTGATTAGTGTTCTCTGAACATAGTGGAATTCAATTATAAATCAATAACAGAAAGGAATTTGAGAAATTTGCAAATTTGTCAAAATTAAACTATGCTCCTAAGTAACCAATGCGTCAAGGAAAAATCACAAAGAAATCAGAAAATGCTTTGAGATGACTGAACATGAAAACAACATTCCAAACCCTATGAGATGAAGCAAAAGCAGTGCTCAGAGGGGAATTTATAGCTGTAATTGCTTACATGAAAAAAGAGAGGACTTCCCTGGTGGTCCAGAGGTTAAGAATCTGCCAGCCAATGCAGGGGACGTGGGTTCGACCCCTGGTCCAGCAAGTTTCCATATGCCTTGGGGCAACTAAGCCTGTGCGCCACAACTGCCGAAGCCTGTGAGCTCTAGAGCCCATGCTCTGCAGCAAGAGAAGCCTCCTCAGTGAGCAGCCCACGCTCTGCAGCTAGAGAGTAGCCCCTGCCCACCACACCTAAAGAAGCCTGTGCACAGCAACGAAGACCCAACACAGCCCAAAATAAAGTTTAAAAATAGAGATCTTAAATCAATAACCTACTACCTAAGAAAGTGAAGAGGAAAAATGTGCAAACTAAACCCAAAGTAAGTAAAAGTCAGGAAATAATAAAGATTAGAATTAAGAGCATAGAAAACAATAGAGAAAATCAATGAAACCAAAAGTTGGTTCTTTGAAAAGCTCAACAAAATTGACAAACCTAGCTAGACCAAGAAAAAAATGAGAGAATATTTAAATTAATACAGCCAGGAATGAGAAAGGGGATGTTACCACCTGTACAAGTATAAGACTTGTACATTGAAAACTAAAACAGTTTGAAAGAAATTAAAGGATACCTAAATAAATAAAGATGTCCCATATTCATAGATTGGAAAACTTAATATTTAAGGTGGCAATACTTCCAAACTGATCTACCGATTTCAGTGCAGTTCTTATCAAAATTCCAAAAGCCTTTTTTTGTGTAATTGACAAGCTGATCCTAAAATTTATAAGGAAATGCAGGAGATCCAGAATAGCCAAAAAATCTTGAAAAAGAACAAAGTTGGAGGACTCACATTTCTTGGTTTCAGAATTTACTACAAATCTACCAAATCAAGACAGTATAATTCTGGTATAGGGTAAGCTTTCAGATTAACTGAATAGAATTTTTTTGGTAATAACTAGTTTATTAGTAATTATAAATAATAGCAACTTTGACTAATACTATCCTTTAATTTCTTTCAAACTGTTTTAGTTTTCAATGTACAAGTCTTATACTTGTACAGGTGGTAACATCCCCTTTCTCATTCCTGGTTGTAGTAATTTAAATATTCTCTCATTTTTTTCTTGGTCTAGCTAGGTTTGTCAATCTTGTTGAGCTTTTCAAAGAACCAACTTGATTGAGGTGCTTAATATATATTAATTAAATTCTTACACATGTATGAAGTAGTTAACTATATATCCATTTTACAAATGGGGAAACAGGTAATGAGATGCTAAATAACTCAGTTAAAATTTTATAGGTAAAACACAATGTTTAATGCCTTGTTTCAAACACAAAGCAAATCTAAAAATAACTTTAAAAAATCAGGTTTTTTGTCCTAGTACCTGTAGTAGCTTTTGAAAGCGCTACATGTCTCTAAAAGATAAACATTATTATGCATAATAAATACATTCCTAAATGGATCATTTTTATGTTTGAATATTATTTAACAAGTGAAAAATAAAACCATAACAATTAGAAAGTAGACAAATAGATTAAAAAAATATATTGCCATAAAGGAGAAATAATAATTCAAGAAAGTGTAGCAGGCCTTCCCTGGTGGCTCAGTGGTAAAGAATCCGTCTGCCAGTGTAGGAAACATGGGTTCTATCCCTGGTCCAGGAGGATCCTACATGCCACGGAGGAACTAAGACCGTGTGCCACAGCTACTGAGCCTGTGCTCTAGAGCCTGGGAACCGCAACTGCTGAGCCCTCATGCCACAGCTACTGGAAGCCTGCACAGCCTCGAGCCCGTGCTCTGCAACAGGAGAAGCCACTGCAATGAGAAGCCCAAGCACCTCAAGAAAGAGTAGCCCCCACTTTTCGCAACTAGAGAAAAGCCCAAGCACAGCAACAAGACCCAGCTTCCTTTGTTTTTATTTCCTTTTTTGATCCAATAGTTGACAAGAATGAGGATTTTCTCTAAATAATGGGATCTTTTTATTTTTTAATTTTGTTATTAATCTCCAATTTCATTGCATTGTGATCAGAGAATGCTATTTGTATCATTTCAGTTTCTTCTGTAAATGTATTGAGATTTCCTTTATGACCTAATACATGGTAAGGTTTTGGTGTATTATGGAATCTTGAATATAAATCAGGTAGGTCTTCCATATTGTGTTATTTAGGTCTTCTGTAGCTTCATTTGGCTTTTGTCTTCTTGATCTGTCATGGATTGACGGAAGTGGATTAAAGTTTCCTATAATAGATATGTTTCAGTTTCATCCTCATTGCTCTCTGTTACGCATGTTGATGAGTTCCAGAGTGGAGTTAGGAAAGTCATTTGGGAAATACTAGAAGTATTTAGACAAGAAATGAATTTCTAAGTATTTAGACAAGAATTTCTTTCTTTCTTGGAAAGAACATGTTGGAGGTAAACTTTGCACAACTTGCTGTTGGACTGAATGTAGGGTAAAGGAGAGATAAAAATCAAAGATGACTCTTAAGAAATGGCAAGGAGCCAGAATGGGAAAGATTAGTGGAGGAACAGGTTTGGGGAGAGTCAGGAATTCTGTTTTGGACCTGTCATACTTGAGGTGCCCGTTTGCCATCTGCATCAAGGTGTTAAGTAAGTTGTTAGCTGGGTGCTGGTTAGGCCCGGAGGCAGAAATGTCTGAGTCATCACAGCCATGGGACTGGAGGAGACCCCACAGGGGTCCATTCACTCTGCAGATTTGGAAGGAGTTGATGTTTACTTGTATTTTCTCTGTGAAGTGTGAATCAGGGTCACCATTTGAGAGTTGGGGGAATGTATTGGAGTTTTGAGGATTGAGGAGAAAATGTTAGTTTGGAAAATGGGAACACAGACACATCTGAAGGATGGCTGACCAATATGTAGTGCTGCTTTGGGACCTAAGTCCTATTCAGTAACATTAAGGGGAGGCCAGTTAGTGTGATTTTGTGGCCCATTTTCAGCTGTTCCTTCTTAGGCGGTGGGTTGCTAATTGGGCTTAACCTGTGGTAAGGTCTTGCTGATAAATAATGGGAGTCGGGGTCAAGAGAGGCAAGGGGGCTTGCAAATGGGTGACAATGCTGGTGGGCCCCCACCGATTCTAAGAGGAGTGAGCAGGGAAGTGCAGCCATGAGAGAGATATTACAAGAAGTGACCAGTGGTTGGGCCAATGGGTCTGGAGTTCCTGAAAAAGCCAAAGGAATTTTAGAGTGTGGTCCACAGGATGAGTGGTTGGAATTACAGAAGGCAGTGAGACTTGAAGCTGAAGTTTTATTTTTTTTAATGTTTTTAAATTTAAAAATATATTTATTTTTGGCTGCTCTGGGTCTTTGTTGCCATGCAAGAGCTTCGTCTAGTTGTGGCCAGCAGGGACTACTCTCTGTTTCAGTGCACAGACTTCTCATTGAGGTGGTTTCTCTTGTTGGGGAGCACCAGCTCTAGGGCCCACCGGCTTCTGTCCTGGCGGCTCATACACTCCAGCTTAGTTGCTCCTCAGGATGTGAGACCTTCCCAGACCAGGGATCGAACCTGTGTCCCCTGCATTGGCCGGCAAATTCTTAACCACTGGACCACCAGGGAAGCTTTGAGGTTTTAGAGGAGGCAGTTCTTAGTGAGGGCAAGGAGAGGGTGGCATGGATGAGACAGAGGCAGTTGATGGAGTTAAGGAGGTCAGCAAACAGAATCAGGAATGTCCTAAGCTTCATCCTTGTGGATGAAGAAGGTGAGTGATCACTCAAGAAGGTGAGTGATCCCAAACTGAGAGGACAGTGGGATGGCAACAAGAAGGGGTGTGGTTTGATGCCATGGTCTTCAAAGGTAGGAAAAGAAGCTATGTAGGAGCTTTAAGGGGCCAAGCCCTGAGGCACCTGGGTGGAAAGGAAGAACAGCCTCCGTAGGTAGGTTTCTGTCAGGACTGAAGAGGAAGGGCCCTTCAGAGACGGTCAGCCATGTTCCAGAAGGCCAACAGCTTGGAATTCCAGGAAAAAGATAAGGGTGAACAAGTATTTACTCTCTGCCCTGTGCCAGGCAGGGTGCTGGGCATAGAGGATGCCCCTGGGACCCAGCGGATGTTAGGTAAAAGACGACCAGGTACACCAAAAAATCTCTGACAGGCTTTAATGGCGAAGCGCTCCCGGGCGGGGTTCGGGGACCCAACGGGGCAGGTCGAGGAAATCCGCACGCCCAGACCGCATTGGAAGTTTGTTTATATATGCACGTTGCGAGGGATGGCTGGGCTAGCGGATGGGGGTTTGGATAGGCTGCTGGTTCACGGCGTCGCGAGCTGATAGGTTTCTCTATGCCGCTGGGGCGGGGCGGCTTATGCAGCTGAGGCAGCAGGTTCCTGCAGCTGGGGCGGGGCGGCTTTAGCTGGTGGAGTGTGCTGTCATTGGTCCCCGGGATCCGGGCGGCTCCACCGTTAGGGACTGAGAGGAGGGGGCGGCTCGTCATGGCAACCGGCGAAGTGTGCTGTCATTGGTCCCTGGGATCCGGGAGGATCCTCCGTTAGGGACTTTCTCGCTGGCGGGAGGGAGAGGAGGGGCGGCCCATCATGGCCCCCGGGGTCCGACCTTACAGCGGACAGGTCCTTGTACCCTCCTTTGAATCTGGGCATTTCCTGAGAGCAAAGGCTGTGGCTTCATGGGCCATCTTCTCTCTGCATCCCAGCTTGGGCACACAGGGGGTGCCCAAAAAACCTTTGGGGCACTGACATGACACCTCACCCTGGCTCCTAGTGACCAAGCACCACTGCCGCCCATTTCAAGCACCAAGTCATCCAGGTGACCCTCCAGGAGTGAGCTCAGGCGCGACTGGGGAGGGGGCGAGTGTGTGTGGGCACCCGGGCCGCGTGTCAAGCTGAGAGTCCCGCCTGCGCCCCTAGTCATCCGCCTTTCCCTCCTGCGCCCCTATCCTCCCAGACACCATCCGGAAGATGAAGAACGACTTCCGGAAGATGGAGGACGAGATGGACCGGTTGGCCACCAACATGGCGGTGATCACGGACTTCAGCGCGCGCATCAGCGCCACGCTGCAGGACCGCCACGAGCGCATCACCAAGCTGGCAGGTGGGCCGCGCCCCAGAGCCGGTGTTAAAGCGGGCCACCCTTGAGGCTGACACCACCTCCGCCTGTCCCCCAGGGGTCCACGCGCTGCTGCGGAAGCTGCAGTTCCTCTTCGAGCTGCCCTCACGCCTCACCAAGTGCGTGGAGCTGGGCGCCTACGGGCAGGCCGTGCGATACCAGGGCCGCGCGCGGGCCGTGCTGCAGCAGTACCAGCACCTGCCCTCCTTCCGCGCCATCCAGGACGACTGCCAGGTCATTACGGCTCGCCTGGCCCAGCAGCTACGGCAGCGCTTCAGGTGTGGGTCCTGGGCCACCAGCCACTGCCGCTGGGTTCCCATGTCTGCCCCTCCGCTACCCTCCGAATTCTGTCTTTCTGCCCTTCACCTCCGTCTCCCTTCCTGCAGGGAGGGCGGCTCTGGCGCCCCTGAGCAAGCCGAGTGCGTGGAGCTGCTGCTGGCCCTCGGTGAGCCTGCTGAGGAGCTGTGCGAGGAGTTCCTGGCGCACGCCCGAGGGCGGCTGGAGGAGGAGCTGAGAAGCCTGGAGGCTGAGCTGGGGCCCTCCCCTCCAGCTCCCGATGTGTTAGAGTTCACTGACCACGGCGGTAGCGGCTTCGTCGGTGGCCTCTGCCAAGTGGCGGCGGCCTACCAGGAGCTGTTTGCCGCCCAGGGCCCGGCGGGCGCCGAGAAGCTAGCAGCTTTTGCCCGGGAGCTTGGCAGCCGCTACTTCGCGTTGGTGGAGCGGCGGCTGGCGCAGGAGCAGGGCAGCGGAGACAACTCCCTGCTGGTGCGGGCGCTGGACCGCTTCCACCGGCGCCTGCGCGCACCCGGGGCCCTGCTGGCCACTGCCGGGCTGGCGGAGGCCGCCACCGAGATCGTGGAGCGCGTGGCCCGCGAGCGCCTGGGCCACCATCTGCAGAGCCTGCAGGCGGCCTTCCTGGGCAGCCTGACGGATGTGCGGCAGGCGCTGGCCGCCCCTCGAATTGCTGGGAAGGAAGGCCCGGGTCTGGCAGAGCTGCTGGCCAATGTGGCCAGTTCCATCCTGAGCCACATTAAGGCCTCGCTCGCTTCTGTGCACCTCTTCACCGCCAAGGAGGTGTCTTTCTCCAACAAGCCCTACTTCCGGGTACGGCCTGTCCCTGTGCATCCTTTTTTTTTTCTTCTTTTTGGGGCATTCTTTTGTTCATCCTGTATGTGGCTTGACAGCTCCAGGGCCCTCCGTCTTTGCCCCACGCCGACTAGATGTGGTTTCAGGCTGTCTTGAAGACTGCCGCAGCCTGGAGGGGTGGGGCAGGCTCTGAGGGCATTTCCAAGCAGGGTCCCCAGTGCAGGCTTTGCCCCCTTGCAGTCCCTTCTCCAAGCAGGGGAGCTGCTCTCGGGTACTGGAAACAGGATGAGAGAGGCCAGGGCACTTGGGGTCCCAATAGAACATCACTGGCAGCCTCTGCCTGGAAGAGGGGGCCTGCTGTGTATCTAGGCCCCTCCTCCTCACAGGGCGAGTTCTGCAGCCAGGGTGTGCGTGAGAGCCTCATCGTGGGCTTCATCCGCTCCATGTGCCAGACGGCTCAGAGCTTCTGCGACAGCCCCGGGGAGAAGGGGGGTGCCACGCCACCTGCCCTACTCCTGCTGCTCTCCCGCCTCTGCCTGGACTACGAGACGGCCACCATCTCCTACATCCTCACCCTCACCGATGAACAGTTTCTGGTGCAGGTGAACTGCTAGCTCATAGCAAGGTGGGGAGTGGTGATGCTAGGAACACAGGAGACTGCTTGGTGCCCTCACAGTTAGGGCTGCCTGTGCCCAGCTCAGCCTCCCCCTTGCCAAGCCTATGCCCAGCTCCTGGTGGGCACTGGTGGCAGAGCTGCCCCCAGTTCCCACTGACTGCCTGTCCTCTGCATCCGTGGCTCAGGACCAGTCTCCAGTGACGCCCGTGAGCACACTGTGTGCGGAGGCCAGGGAGACGGCACGACGCCTGCTGACCCACTACGTGAAGGTGCAGGGCCTGGTCATATCGCAGATGCTGCGCAAGAGTGTGGAGACGCGGGACTGGCTCAGCACCCTGGAGCCGCGGAACGTGCGTGCTGTCATGAAGCGGGTGGTGGAAGACACGACAGCCATCGACGTGCAGGTGCTGCCCCAGGCTGGCTGGCGGTGCTGGGGGAACGGCCCTCTAAGGATCGAGACAGCTGGGCTCAGGCAGTGCCTGCATCTCTGGCCTCCGCCTCAGCTATGGTGGCATCATCACCCCCATTTCACCTCAGAGGAGGAAGCTGAGGCCCAGAGTCACCCGGGAAATCAGGGCAGGGTTGACACTGAAGATTGGGCCTCAGTACCAACTCATGTTCCACCTTTCCTGCACTCCACTGGTTCTATAAATAATGACTGAGTACCAGCGAGTACAGCCCCTGGCCGGCCCCCCCCCCCCACTCCCAACTACCCTGTGTTTATTTTATAACATGTAACATGTTGTAACTCTTGTAACATGAGTGTAACTTAGGGCATCCTTGGTGGGCTGAAGTTTCCCATGCTCTGGCCTCCTTGCAGTTCCTCCTTCTGCCACCAGGTGGGGCTCCTGTATGAGGAGGGTGTTCGGAAGGCCCAGAGCAGCGACTCCAGCAAGAGGACCTTCTCGGTTTACAGCAGCTCCCGGCAGCAGGGCCGCTACGCACCCAGCTATACACCCAGGTCTGACTGGTCAGGGTAGCCCCGGGCCGGGGGCGGGGGGAATGGAAGAAGGAAGACTGAGGTGGAGGGGTGGGCTCTGATTTCTTGTCTCTCCCCATCCAGTGCCCCAATGGACACCAACCTCTTGAGCAACATTCAGAAATTGTTCTCTGAGCGTATTGATGTGTTCAGCCCTGTGGAGTTCAATAAGGTTCGAATTCCCCAGTGACCCTGCCTTCCCTGGGCCCCTTGGGAAGGTCAGCTGAACCAGCCCCACATTGGTCCCAGGAAGCCCTGGGACTCAGTTCCCTCATCTCTGTTTCTGGGAATTGCGCCCCACCATGACCATCTCATCGCTCTCAGCCTTTCCCTGGGTGTGCTGTAAGCCTGCGTCTGAGGGGTCACCTAGTCTGCCTCTTTGGCCTTTGTTCTTACGCCCTCCATAGTCGTGGCTCCTCCCTGGGGATTGCTGTTCACCCCATGATTTCCGCCCCCACCCAGCCCGTGCTCAGGAACCCGGTGCTCTCCCTCCAACGTAGTAAGCCTTGCCCCTCCCTGCGTCCTTGCTGACGCCATCTCTGCCTCAGATCGCTGGGCCCTCCTTGTCTGCTCCCCTCCAGGTGATGAGGCCGACATCCTATTTCCCTCTTACCTGGGTTCTGGGACTTTCTACCCCATCACAGCTACTGGCTCCCTGGCCCCTGCACGGAACGCAGGTGCCTTCAGGGGTCTAGTACCCCTCCCCAGCACCTGCTGTCGTGGCTCTGCATCCCCATGTCCCTGTCCACAGGTGTCGGTGCTGACCGGCATCATCAAGATCAGCCTGAAGACACTGCTGGAGTGCGTGCGGCTGCGCACCTTTGGGCGCTTCGGGCTGCAGCAGGTGCAGGTGGACTGCCACTTCCTGCAGCTCTACCTGTGGCGCTTCGTGGCTGATGAGGAGCTTGTGCACCTGCTGCTGGACGAAGTGGTGGCTTCAGCTGCCCTGCGCTGCCCGGACCCAGTGCCCATGGAACCCAGTGTCGTTGAGGTCATCTGTGAGCGCGGCTAGGGTCCGTCGCGGCCATACACGGGCTTGCCCAGTCGCCCCAATCCGCCCATCCCCTGGTCTCCTGCCCCGGCGGCCCTGCCCCTCAAGCTCTGCCTACTGCCTAATAAAGTCGTGCTGTCTCCTCCTCTCTGTCGCTTCCGGGGATGCTGGGCGGGACTTGGAGGACTGGGGTGGAGCTGTGAGCCTGCTTGAGACTGCAGAGGCGGCTTTGGAGGTGCTCACGTTGGTCTCGCCCCTGAGCTGATTGGCTGACCCGCTGGGCCCAGGATGGGCCGGGGGCGGGTCCATTTAAAGACCTCGGGACAAAAGCGGTCACTGTCTGCTGCCCAGACAGGTGCAAGCCCAGCTGGGCTCCGTCCTCCTCGGCAGTGAGCCCATCTCCTGGGGGATGGGGTGGGCTGTGTTTCCTTGACAGACGTTTGAGAGGTTCCAACCCCAGCGCAGCGGAGACCATGGCCCCTCCTCAGGGCTCTCGGGCCCCGCTGGAATTCGGAGGACCCTTGGGTAATGGGGCAGAGGGGGGGTACTTAAGGCCTGAGACTTAGAGGGAGAACTGGAGGGTTGAGCTGTGAACAGGGATCTGAGGGTGAAAGACTGCGAGGTATCGGGGTAGTGGGGTCTAGGGGTTTGCAGGGGAGTGTCGGGAGAAGGGGCTGCAGAGCTGGGGATTTGTGCAGTGGAGGACTGGGCCGACTAGGGGAAATAGGAGTGGAGTCCTCGAGGGGAGCAAGCTAGAAGTCAGAGAACGGGACCAAGGGCTTAGAACCGGATAAGGAAGAGGGCAGTGGGAATGCCGAGGGAGCCCTGGGTATGAAAAGGTGCCTGTGGGGGTCAGGGAGAGCCGGAGAGCGGACCCCCGGACGGATCGCCCCCTTCCCCAGGCGCCGCGGCGCTGATGCTGCTGCTCCCGGTTACTATGTTCCACCTGCTACTGGTGGCCCGCTCGGGCCCGGCGCGCCTCCTGGGCCCACCCCCCTACCTGCCAGGACTGGAGGAGCTGTGGAGCCCGTGGGCGCTGTTGCTCTGTCTCACCTGGCTCGGCCTGCAGGCGGCGCTCTACCTCTTGCCGGCGCGCAAGGTGTGGCCTCTGCTCGCGAACGCGCGGGGAAGGCGGCGGAGGGCGGGGGCTCGGCGAGAAGGAAGGCCCCCCTCAACCCTTATCAGAACCGCTTTGTGCCCGCAGGTGGCTGAGGGGCAGGAATTGAAGGACAAGAGTCGACTGCGCTACCCCATTAACGGTGCCTGGGGGCTAGGTCCTTGCGTGGAGCTGCGGGTTTGGGGGGTGGAGCCCCAGGCCCAATGGGAAGGTCATGGAGATGCGCCCGCGACCCCAGACACTTATTTTGCGCCTCTTTTACACCCAGGACAGACATAGGGGGTTTCATTGGTTCTCTCCACAGCCCTCCTTCCTCCATTCCTAGCACTTACTGCTACTCAGAGAAGTGGCTGGGGTGACCCTCAAAGAGCCAAAGTGTCAGATGACTGGCTAGGTCTGCAAACTCCCTGGGCTTTAGGTTGTGTGTGTGTGTGTGTGTGTGTTTAGGGGTGGGGGGCGGCAGAGGTGGAGAATCTCAATCCCAGGACTCACCATGTGCTGCGGTTCAGGCTTCCAGGCCCTGGTGCTGACAGCCCTCCTGGTGGGCCTGGGGGTGTCAGCCGGGCTGCCTCTGAGCGCGCTCCCGGAAATGCTCTTGCCCTTGGCATTTGCGGCCACCCTCACCGCCTTCATCTTCAGCCTCCTTCTGTATCTGAAGGCTCTGGTAGCCCCTGCCTCGGCCCTGGCACCTGGAGGGAACTCAGGTGAGAGGAGATCCAGTCGGGTAAGGATAGAGGCAGATGGGGGTGCTGGCTTGCACCTTCACCCTGCTTTATTCTCCAGGCAATCTCATCTACGACTTCTTCCTGGGACGGGAGCTCAACCCGCGCATCTGTTCCTTTGACTTCAAATATTTCTGCGAACTGCGGCCTGGCCTCATCGGCTGGGTATGCTGGGCATGGCTAAGTGAGCCTCCAACCAGGGGGAGGGGTGGGATGGGTGAGCAGTGCCTGGGCAGGGCCAAAATTGTGCTGACATGTCATTAATCATTCCACAAATATTTGTTGAGTTCATCATGTGCTCTAAGCACTGCTCCAGGTACTGGGAGACAAAAGAAAAACATAGTTACAGGGGAGAAAGAAAAAAAAAAAGTCTGTCTTCATGAAGCCTACATTCTAATAGGAATAAAATACGTCACATGTCAGGGATGCTATGAGGAAAAAGCACGGAGGGAATTAGGAGAGACCATTTTAAATAAAACCGTCATGTGCAAAATCTATTTTGAAGAGATGATTCCGTGGTGCTAGAGGTCAGAACAGTGCAGAACTTCAAACTCATCAGTGGACTTAGCAAGCTATCCATCGTTGGTGGCCTTGACAACAGGCCAACCGTGTTTTTTGTTTATAATCACGCATACTGGTCTGTATGAAGCATGTCTTGGGCAAGGTCCCCGTAACCCTGGAAACTGCTTCATCCAGAGGCGGGAGGAATGCTGAGTGCCCATCAGGGGTCTGGATCCTGGACTTTAAGGCTATTTCCTCATGTGTGAAATGGAGTAAGAGCTTCCACCCAAGATTATGGTGAGGATTAGAATTGGTAGCCTGACTGACAGCACCAAGCCCAGTGCTACCTGAATGGGGATGCTCAGCACACATTCGATGCCAGCTAGTCATTACTGAGCACTTACTATGGCCAAACACACCGGGCTGAGCACTGCACACACATTACGGCCATGATTATCTCCATTTTCTACGTGGAAGTGGGAAAGGAGGCTGAGCTTTAGAGAGGGTGAGCAGCTTGCCCAGGCGGCAAAGCTGAGATTCAAAACCAGGTCAGATTTAACTCTCAAGCCTGCAGTGTCCAGTTGCTCCCTATCCTGCTCTCCTGAAGGGAACACTGCAGGACAAGGCAAGGAAAAACAGGTTAGGAGGCAGACAAATGGAGTCTCTCTGCCCCTGGGGACATGGCTGGAGCCACTCAACAGAGGCCTGGAGAGTTAGCGACGGAGAGCTGAGACAGGGGACAGGCTGGTCGCTGTCTTTCCAGGCACTGTCACCTTTGTAGAAATGGACTGGGGACAGACTGCCCTGTCTCACCCTCCGCCTAACCCCCAGGTCCTCATCAACCTGGCCTTGCTGATGCAGGAAGCAGAACTTCGGGGGAGTCCCTCACTGGCCATGTGGCTGGTCAATGGCTTCCAGCTACTGTATGTGGCTGATGCCCTTTGGTACGAGGTGAGGCAGGACAGGGCTGAGGAGGCAGGGGAGGGTGCCTGAGGACTTTGCGGGGACTAAGCCAGTGTGTCTGGGTCCTGTTCCTGCAGGAGGCAGTCCTGACCACCATGGACATCATCCATGACGGGTTTGGCTTCATGCTGGCCTTTGGGGACCTCGCCTGGGTACCCTTCACCTACAGCCTGCAGGCCCAGTTCCTGCTTTATCACCCACAGCCTCTGGGGTGGCCCCTGGCCTCATTCATCTGCCTCATCAATGGTCAGTGGGGAAGAGCAGCATTCCCTTTCCCCTTTCATTATTTATTGAGCACCCCTTGGGTGGGTGCCAAGCCTCACATGCTTCTTTAAAGCTAAGGGCTGGGTCCTCGGTCTCCTGGCAGACGGAGTCTAGGCTGTGGGTAGTTGGTCAGGGTCAGATGGAAGGCCCCTGACCGCCCGCTCATGCTTTCCCCCAGCTGTTGGTTACTACATCTTCCGTGGAGCCAATTCTCAGAAAAACACCTTCCGAAAGAATCCTTCTGACCCCAGAGTGGCTGGTGAGCTGGGTTTCTTGGGTGCCATGAGTGAGGTGGGGCAGCTGGATTTCCAAGGGCTCCCCCATCCTGCTATGTGTCTTTCTCCAGACCTTGAGACCATCTCTACAGCCACAGGGCGACAGCTGCTGGTGTCTGGGTGGTGGGGTATGGTCCGCCATCCCAACTACCTTGGAGACCTCATCATGGCTCTGGCCTGGTCCTTGCCGTGCGGTGAGTGATTTGAGAGAGGCTACAAGTGTGAGTGTGGGGGGCCAAGGTAGAAGATGCCCAGTCTGGGTGCAGAATGGAGAACAGGGCTGCACCCCAGTGGAGGGAGTAATCAGGGAGCTGGGGATGCACTCAGGCTGTGGCTGGGGCAGACCTCTGCAACAGCCTAGCATGCCAGCTCTCCCTGCAGACGTTAGCCCTTTCAGCATTGAGCCGATGTCCCCGTGAGCCATTAGTGGCCGAAACGTTTGTGAACTGGTAGGCTGGCTGAGTGGTCAGAAAAACCCCTTTCCCCACAGGGGTGTTCCACCTGTTGCCCTACTTCTACTTCCTCTACTTCACCGCACTGCTGGTGCACCGTGAGGACCGGGATGAGCGGCAGTGTCTGCAGAAGTACGGCCTGGCCTGGCACAAATACTGCCGCCGTGTGCCCTACCGAATCGTGCCCTACGTCTACTGAAGCAGCTCCAGACACCCCAGGTTGGGGCATGTGCCTGCCCAGCTGCCAGCACACTGGGCACCAGGAGCCTGGACACACCCGGACACAAGGGCCTGTATCCTACCCTGCCCTGAGCTCCAAAACACTGGGATGAACAGCCTGATAGGTGGCTGGAGCAAGGGGGAAATGAAGCCAGTGCTCCAAAATGGAGTGGGTGTGTAAGGGGGGGTGTGCTGCTCTTCCTCCTTAGATAAACAGCTGGAATCCTTGGTGCTGCTTCTCTCCCTTTCTGGGCCAGGCTGTTTAAAGACTGGCTGGGTCAGCCCCAGTCAAGGAGAAGCTGACAGGTAGTTTGTGGGCCCAAGAGTCTGGGGGACGGTGGCACAACAACCACCACTCAGAAATGGGCACTGGCGACAGGGTAGAGCGGTCACAGCTTTATTAATGACAAAGGGTTCAGCCGGGGAGCTCCTCAATGAGAGTCCTCCGGGCAGGTGGCAGGGGGCCTCCCCAAAGCTGCTCCAGCTCCCCCGTGAGGGCTGCCACCTCCTCGGCCGCCACAGTGTGAGCTCGGTGGGCCGTGGCACAGTCTAGAGCCAGGGGTGTGAGGGCGTCCTCATTTTCGTTGGTCCAAGACAGAAGGAACTGGCATTTCTTTCGGGCCCGGTAGAGGCGATCTCGTTCTTCGGGGGCCACCGCTTGTTTCCGGGCCCGGCCCAGGGTCTGCGCCAGGTCCCCCAGCGCTGCCAGCGTGTAGCTTTTCTGGTTGGCCGGGCCCTCACCCAGCAGGATGCGGGCAGCCTCGCGCATGGCACCCCGTGTGCCCAGAGGTCCGGGGGGATGCTCGCCTGCTTCCAGCACATGGGCTGCGGCCTGCAGGGCTTCCTCGGCAGAGGCGAAGACCTGCTGGGCGCCCAGGGCTCCGGAAACGCCGAGCAGTGTGGCACAGAAGTCCGAGAGCAGCGCCTCGTCGCCGCCGTGATACAAGGCCAGAGTGTGCGCGTAGGCAAACAGCACGTTGGGCAGCTGGAAGCGCACGAGCGGCGACGTCCGGCCCCTGCTCAGGCTGGCCAGCGCGGGGATCCGGGTGGGCACGGCGGGAGGGCAGGCCCCGGGGAGGTCTCCAAGAACCGGCTCGACGGCCGCGGGCTCATCCCTCACGGGTTCCGGCGGCATCCTCGCGGGGGAGGGCTCCAGTTCCTCGGCATCACCGCTTGGGGCATCACCTAGCTCCTCCAGAAGCCGCGGCCCGGCCCCGCGACCCCACCACCACGGCCGCCACGGAGGCAGCAGCCGCCCGGCCTCGCCTCGGCTCAGCAGCCGCTCGAAGGCCACCTTCTCGGCCGGGGCTAGCCGCTCCCAGAGTCCTGAGAGGCCGCCGGGCGCCGGGCCAGGCCTGAGGCCTGCGTCCCCGGGCTCATCCTCGGTCTCACGTTGCTGACGCAGCCGGCGCAGGGCGGTGGCCAGGCGGCTGGGCGAGGCGCTGCGACCGCGCAGTTCTCCCAGCACCTGGTCACGGTAGAACTCTTCGGCGCAGCTGCCATGCGCCCGGTAGCAGCGCAGCGAGCAGTAGGGCACGTTACAACGAGGGCAGGTGTAGCGAGCCGGCTGGGCCTCCCCAGTGGGGCAGAAACCACACGGCCCTGCCGGCTCCATGGCAACTGGCGCAGCACACAGCCAAGGAACTCACACGCGCCGCAGATCGGAAGTTTCCGGCGCTTCTCGGCTACTTCCGCCTCTTTACGGGGCCGACGGAGCGCTTCGTCAAAGTCCCTCTCGGCAGTTTCCGGCCGCATTCGGAGGTCAAGCCACGCCCCCCACTTGACCCGAGATACGGCACAGGAGCCATTGGTGAAGTAGCCCCGCCCTGAGCAGTGGGAGCGTAGGAAAAGGGCGTCTGCCGGGAGTTCCGTCGGTACCAGCCCGCCCCCCAGTGGTTGCTTTTAGCATCATAAAGCGCTTTGGCAAAACCCAATCTTTTTTTTTTTTTTTCAAAACCCAATCTTGACTAAACTTGAAGGACAGGGAGGCCTGGCGTGCTGCTGTCCATAAGGTTGTAGAGTCGGACACGACTGAGCGACTGAACTGGCCTACTCTAGGCACTAACTGTGCCAAGTCGATGGGAGATGAGGCGTCCCTGCGCTGGAGGGGCGGCCATTCTACTAGGGAAGAATGGAAGGAGAGTGAAAGGAAGACCAGGGATGGGTACTTAGCCTAGACAGGGTGTGTTGGGGGCATTTCCCCTCTTGAGGAAGCAACATTAAAATTTTTGAGCTCCTCCCTGACTTCCAAAGAAAATACACCGAAGAGCAAAATGAGATGGGGTACCTGTCATAATGGAACTGAGTGTGGTAGATTGGGGGTGATGACTCACCAACTGTGCCAAAAGCTATGAAGCCTCGATTTATGGCACCCCTGAAAGCTCTGGTTCTTTGGTGCCTCACTTACTCATATTCAGTCCCACAACTAGTCAGTTCTACCTTTAAAATACCTTGTCTTTATCTCAATATGGATCATCTATTTTCCTACCAAGATCTGGATGGATTTGAAGAGTCTGCTCATTTTTGCATCCCCCCTTCCCAGGTGTCACTGGAATTTTTCAGGCAAGAGTACTGGAGCGGGTTGCCATTTCTTTCTCCAGGGTATCTTCCCGACTCAGGGATTGAACATGGGTCTCCCGAATTGCAGGCAGACGCTTTACCGTCTGAGCCACCAGGGAAGTGGGTTCCCAGGTGTCACTAGTGGTAAAGAATCCGCCTGCCAATGCAGGAGATGCAAGAGACAGGGGTTCAATCCCTGGGTCAGGAAGATCCCCTGGAGGAGGAAATGGCAACCCACTCCAGTATTCTTGCCTGGAAAACTCTTATGGACAGAGGAGTCTAGCAGGCTACAGTCCATGGGGTTGCAAACAGTTGGACATGACTGAGCAACAGTGCACACACACCCACACTACCCCTGGCGGTCTAAGCTACTTGTTCTTCAATTAGATGACACCAGCCTAACTGGTTTCCTTTTGCCAGCCCTCCAGAAAAGTCAGCTAGAGAAAGTAGATCACAAGTCACAATCCAGCAGGCCCTTACTTTAAAACCTTGACCTGCACTTGGACTGAAACCACACTCCTCTCCACATCTGACAAGACCCTGTAGGATCTGCTACACACCGCCAGAGTTTTCCTGGCTGAAAGTCACCATCTCACCACTTAATCATTTCCTGTTTAAGGTCTCAGATCCCATCCTCAGAGACCTTCCTAGGGTAGCTGTCTATCCACCACTCACTCCCTCTTTGATTACAGCACCCTGCTTACTTTCTTGTAACTAGTAACAACTTGTAACTAGTTTTCTTGCTTTCCTCACAACAAACTAAACTCCTAACTGAAAGAGATGGGGCCAGTGTCTTTCTAGAAAGCTCACTATAAAAGACAAAAATAGCCAGTACATTTGTGCACATTTCTAGATGGCAGGAACTGATCTAAACACTTTATATCCTTTAATCCTCAAAAGCAACTCTCAAGAGAAGATGGCAAGGACTTCCCTGGTGGTCCAATGGTTAAGACTCAACACTGCCAGTGCAGGGGGCTCCAGTTCAACCCTTGGTCAGGGAACTAGATCCCTGATGGGTGCAACCAAAGTTCCCCATGGAGCTACAAAGATCTGGGAGATGATGGCAGAGGACTTCTCTGGCGGTCCAGTAGTTAGGACTCAGTGCTTTCACTGCCGGGCCTGGATTCGAGCCCTGGTTGCCAAACCAGAATCCTGTAAGCTGCATAACACAGTAAAAAAAAAAAAAAAAGCCAGCCAGCCAGTGAATAAATGGAGCAAGGACCCAGACTCAAGACAGTCCTAGCTAGAGCCCAAGGTCTTTACCTCATAGTATCTGTATCCCAAGAACCGTGAGGTTCAAAAACCTTAGCAGAATGAATGCGTATGCATGTGTTTCTAGGAAACTTTAATCAGCTCCAGATAACTCCACTTCTGGGAACACTGAACCCATCAACCAAGCAACCTCACCTGTGAGGTCTATGATTACGTTAGCAAGGCCAGTCAGGAAATCACAACAAATGGTCACTGCGGTGCCAATATGATCAGGCAACACTTTCTAAAGCTAGGGTAGACTAGATTCCTGACCTGGACTCCAGTAAGGCCACACCTATTCCAAGTTCAGAGAAACACTAGACTGATATTCCTCAAAGGGCTGGCCTCTGTGGTTACCAATTTTCACAGGAAGTTTTTTAAAACATGTTTACCACTCTTCCACTCCCATCCAGTCACTCAGTTTACAATGCCAGGAAACCAAAGTGAGGCCTGTTCATACCACTAGCCCTAGAAACCACATCATTCCCTCAGGCCCTGGAAATGAAGATGAAACAATGGTATGACTGGGTTAAGTGGCTTTATTAGAGAAAGCCAAGATTACAGAGGACTTAGGAGTTAGCATTAGGGCCCTTCTTCTTGCCAAAGGTGGGCACAACATTGACAAAGCGCCGGTTGTACTGCATACGCCTCTTGGCCCTGCCCGTCTTCTTCTTCTTCTTCTCTTGCTTGGCCACCTGGGAAAAGGGAGGGATGATCAGACCTAGGTTGCCTCTTCTAGGCCTTTCTCTGGCTCATTGCCAATAACGAAGAAACCAAACAGGGCAAGAGCCCAGGGTTTTGGCTTAGCTGTGCCAGAGAAAACAAAATCCAAACACCACCACCAATACTCTCACTTACCTTGGGAGTCTGACCTCTCACTTTCCCAGCACGGGCCAGGGAACCATGGACTTTACCTGTAGTGGGAAAGGAGGACAGCAAGCAGTTGAACAAGAAGGCACCACCAAGCAAAATCCTTTCTCCCTCCCTCCAACTTAAGCTTTTAAAGGCAAGATGGGCCCAAGAGGAAATGAAAACAAAGTCATAGAGATTTGAACTCTGACCAAGAATGTCTAGTCTGGTACATTCTGGAGTGCCACTTCAGAATTTTCTAGCTCCTGACTTTAAACAAGACCTAAGGAAGCTTCGGGAGATAGTGAAGGACAGGGAAGCCTAGCGTGCTGCAGTTCATGGGGTCGCAAAAAGGAGGACACACTTAGTGAGTGAGCAACAAAGAGCACTTTAGTGATCTGGTCTGACGACCCAGTTTTGACGAGGACACTAGGACCCAGACAAGGGTCTATCTGGTAAGTGACTGAAACAGAACTACACTCTGGCTCAAGTCTCCCGTGGACCGCTCAAAAGTTCCTTCTGAGGGAAGTAAACAGGAAGAACCACCCTGGATTGAGGACACACTCTACACCCATAAGATTACAGGCGGTTCAAAAGACAGTCCTCCCCAACTCACCTCCAAGCATGCGGCCGGCTACTTCCAGAGTACTCAGAGCCTCCACCCCACACTGGCCCAGAGTAGCCTCATCCTCTAAGGGCGTGCCAGCCAGGAGCAGGACTTGATCTTCTGGAGCGATGCCCTCCAACGAAGCTACATGAGCCTATGGAGAAAAACAAGGTTCACCGTTTCCGCAAGGAGCGAGGATGAAGAACATACGCACAAAAAAACCAGAGGGCACCAGGGAGTCTTACCTTGATTTGGGCGACCGTCTCCTGGCCGGTCACCTCGAGAGTGTGTAGCTCCTGGGCGCGGACAAAGAGCTGCATGTTGGCGACTGAAAAAAAGATAGGGAGGGGTGGTTTCTAAGAGAAGAAATACTCTGGGAGAGAGGAGGATCGGTAAATGGGTGGGCGGCCGGGGACGGATGCGCAGGGAAGTGGGTGGTCTCGGGGTCTCACGTGGGTAAGGCCCGAACTGCCAGCGAGGACCGACGGGAATCAGCCCCAAGAACAGTCCCTCGTTCCCTGTTTTTTCCGCGTCTTCTAACCTCGA
Source organism: Oryx dammah (assembly GCF_014754425.2). NCBI lineage: Eukaryota > Metazoa > Chordata > Mammalia > Artiodactyla > Bovidae > Oryx > Oryx dammah. The sequence continues at coordinate 41,781,456 of NW_024070199.1, forward strand.
GGCCAATCTGCTATTAAGTCCTTCCGATCCACCCGTAGCCCAACTCTTACCTAGATCGCGGACACCGCTGCCGCTACCGCGAAGATGGAGTCGAGAAAGAGGAAGGAGCGAGGAAGCGAACGTCCTCTCCGCCTGCTGCGTGCGACGTCACTGAGGAGCGACCGCCACGGCCTCTGATATTTGTACCGCCCGAAGCCGTTCTGGCTCCGCCTCTTTAGGACTGCGCAGGCGCCTTCTCGGTCCCGGGCGGGGCGAACAGGAAGGGGCGGGACCAGGCTGATTGCGCACGCAGAAAGCTAGTTAGGGGCAGTTCAAGATGGCAGCGACTATGTTTCGGTTTGTGCTGCGGGGCTGGAGGACCGGTGTTCCGCCGGGCTGCGGATTACGGAGACTGGTGAGAGAGCTGATCCTGGAGCTGAGGGCAGAGGGCTAGGTGTGAGGCTCACTGTGTGCCTTATAATCTAAAAACTGCGCCCCTCCCTAGGGGGCACTTTTCTGGAGCTCAGATACAAGATTGACAGAGAAGGTTGCAGGGCCTGGAGCGCGTTTCCGAATGTGGGGCTTGAAATATGATTGGAGGACAACTTGAGTTAATTAAATTAACAGGATTGAAATATGATTGGAGGACAACTTGAGTTAATTAAATTAACAGGATTGAAATATGATTGGAGGACAACTTGAGTAAGTTAACAGGACAACTTGAGTTAATCAGCACATCGAACTCTCGCTGCCTAGTTTTTTTCTTTTTTTGGCTGCGCGTCCTTTTTTTTTTTTTTTTTTTGAAGAAGCCATTCCAGAGGGTGAAGATTGGCCCCAGATCATTGGCGAGACTTTTGGGAACCCAGGACTCAAGATATATAGGCCGCTTCATCTTTTCATTCTCATTGTAACCCTGGGAGCCCGGGCTTTCTGTTGGGAGAAGTATGGAAGGACAGACTGTAATGTGACCTTAGGTATATTGTTTGCTAATGTCTTTATCTGTCTTGGATGTACAAAGGAGGTAGTAAAACCCCTAACATGTCGAATTAAAAGAATTAAGTGAAACAGTACCCCTAAGCACTTAGTGCCTGGTTGTGTCCAAATGAATTTGAGCGTGAAATGTTCCAGGTGAGGGAAGGTCACTTCAGATGAGTGTGAGTGGGAAATTATCACGATTGCTGAAAGTCCCTAACCCAGAGGTAGAATATTTCAGTAGAATCTTCAGAGGAAACTAAAATAATGAAAAATGCCGGATTGGTCAGAGCTAGGGTTACTCGTCTTTCCAGAGGTATACACACATTTCTCATTTGAGTCCCACAAAAATCCTGAGAGGCAGGCCCTTCTGAGTTCCTGAATTGTACCCTTTGTTGTTCAGTCGCTAAGTCATGTCCCCCATGGACTGCAGCACACACCAGGCTTTGCTGTCCTTAACTGTCTCCCGGAGTTTGCTCAGATTCATGTCTGTTGAGTCCGTGGCACTCAGCATCATATCCTCAGCCTTGTACCCTGAGGGTAACCCTGTGGCCTCAGCCTGTACCCTGCAGCCTGGCAAACCCAAGTCTGGTGCTTTCCTACTTCCTGACCCCAGGAAAAGGGGTAGCAGCGCAGTGAGCGGCCTCTTATTTATACTATTTAAACTCCAGCCTTTTATTTATACTATTCTCTTTGCCTGTAATGTTTCCTTTTTTCTACTTAACTGAAGTTCTGCCAGCTGATGGAGAGATTTTTTCTTTTTGTCTCAGAGCCAGACCCAGGGGACTCCTGATTACCCCCGCTTCCTGGAGTCTGTGGATGAATACCGTTTTGTGGAGCGCCTGTTACCCCCCACCAGCATCCCAAAGCCCCCAAAACACGAACATTATCCCACTCCTTGTGGTTGGCAGCCCCCTAGAGGTGAGCTGGGTGATGGGGATAGCTTGAAGGCTGCAGGGAAACATCCCCCTCCCTAGAGGTCTTTCTGCCTTGCCCCAAGCTCTTGACTTCCCAGAGGGTTATATTGAGGTCACTTAGAGCTGGCATCTTAGGTTCAACAAAGGGCCGGGGATTGGATACCTGTTTTAGTAGGACCCATCCATTCACACTAGTGGGGTGAGGTCTTCTCATGTGGGAAAAGTGAAGCATAGAGATGACCCAAAAACTTCCACCCCAGCCATAACTGAGAACATGGCTTGGGAGTTGGGCAATTCTGTGTCCAGGTTTGGTTTTGCCATGCATTGTCAGTATGATGTAGTTGCTCAGCCTCTTCCAACCTTAGTTTCAGCAAAAAAGATCATCTGCTCAGCACATAAAGTGCACTGTGCAGAGCTCGGCCCGTGCTAGGTATTCGGTTCTTGTAAATCGCCATCCCTTTGTGCCGGATTGATTTTAGCCTCCCTGACCTAGTGGAGAAGGGCAACAATTGGCTCCAGAGGGGGACCCAAAGATCCAGGGAGGCATAGCCCTGATTTCATTTCTTCTTCAGCACCTGCTGGTGCCGGGCCTGTGCTGGGCATCGAGGTACCATTGTGAACAAGCTGATCCTGGCACTAAACTTATGGAAAGAGCGGGTCTCCTGATCTGAAGTCTGGAGGTGGCTTTGCCGTTGTGTTCACTGAGCCCCTACACACTGAGGAGAAAGGCGAGGTGAGAGGAAGTCTGAGGACATTTGACTTATCCCTGTCCCTCTCTGTCACAGACCCCCCACCCAACCTGCCCTACTTCGTGCGGCGCTCTCGGATGCATAACATCCCAGTCTACAAGGACATCACGCATGGAAACCGTCAGATGACTGTGATCCGGAAGGTGGAGGGGGACATTTGGGTAAGTGGGTGGGTAGGTCAGGGTCCAATTCTGACCTTTCAGGGCTAAAGGGACAGGAGCCTCTGGAGGGAAGGGTCTCCTGACCAGGCCTGATCCGTCATCTTCCCCCAGGCCCTGCAGAAGGATGTGGAAGATTTTCTGAGCCCACTGCTGGGGAAGACACCTATCACCCAGGTCAATGAGGTGACCGGTACCCTTCGGATCAAGGGCTACTTTGATCAGCAGCTCAAAGCCTGGCTCCTGGAGAAGGGCTTCTGATGCCCAGCTGAGCAGCCTCTGTGACAGCATCCCCCTCAGACTGGAGTCCTCGGGATCCTGGGAGGAGGCTGTTGGAGCAACAAGGAAAGAGGGGGTACAGAGACCAGGGCTGAGGGCTTTTGGAGCAGGCCTTGCATGTATAGAGGAGGAAATGGGACTCTGTATGGGTGTCAGCACTGGGGGAGAGCTGTCTAACACTGGAGATGCACCAGAAACAGCCACGTTGCGGGGAGTGTTAATTCCTCCCTGCCCCACTTTGGCGGGATCCTTCTCTCCCTTCATTGGAGCTCCTTGACTTTAGCCACTCAAGCTTTAGAGGTTGTTAAACTGCCCCTCTCTCAAAAGCAATAGCCCAGCCTGGTTTACCGGAGGGTAGCCCAGGGCAGACCCATTTGGCACATTTCTTCCTTGGCCCGCAGACCTTCACTGCTGCAAAAAATCCTTGAGCCCTTCTTCTAGGTCAGACCTGGCTTGGTAGAGGCTACAGAGAACCTAGGGTGACTCAGACACAGATCCTGGAGGTCTTCATTTCCAAGTGCCATGCACGTCAGACCCTGGGCTCATTCCTTTTACCCATGGAGAGGTAAAAAGTGGTCTCCATCTCATTCTGTATTAGAGTTGGACCTGACTGGGTTTCTAGCTCCAGGAAGCTAAGTGATTAGCTGGCCTGCAGGGCTCCTTGAGTTCCTGGCGCAGCCCACGGCCATCCCTCTCAGGTTGCCAACCTGGTATCAAGGCTGGACAATGTACTTGAGGCAGGACGGTGTACCTTTTGTCCCTATCGTCCTATCTTGCCCCAGCCAAGGAACCTTCACACTTGCCTCACCTTGGGAGTCCTAAAGGCCAGAGACCTGAGATCCACCCCATCCCCACCTCAGGATGAGGCTGCCTCAATACAGGGTTCAAAGCATGGCTCCCCTACTTGCTCTTACCTCAAGCAAGGTAGTTACCCTCTCTGGGGTTGTTTTTTAGTATGTAAAATGGGTATATCTTCCGAAGACCTTAATAATTCAACACTGTGCCCAGGGACAGTACTGCCTTATATAAATAAACCCACAGATTCCAGGCCACTCTCAAGGCTGTCAGCCTGAGTTTAGAAAAAGGGAGTGTGGCACACCAATCCTATCACACCAGTTCCACCAGTCATTAATGCAAGTTTTTATTTGGCTGTATATACAATTTAAGCTATTAAAATTTGTACAATATTTACAAATTAAATAATCATCTGAAACTGTCTCCAGCAACTCTTGTAACATAAAACCAAGGGGAAAAAGACAGGGCAGGCAAGGCCTTGGCTCCTGTGGGCCCTACCTGGCCCAGAGCCTTCTCTAAACTGGAAAGATGAGGAGCTCAGCACTCCTGCTTCCCTTTCCTGGGGTGTCAGGCATTCCAATTCAAAATTTAAGCCAGAAGACACAGCAAAGAATAACTCCCATTCTTCTAAACTCAAGAAAAATTCTGCAAGTTAAGAAGTGGCCTTTCCGTAGGTTCTGAGGCTTGCATTGGTTCAGAATCAGACACACGCGCTCTCAGCCTAGAGTGAGGCTGCCCGGTCCCTGCTGGGTGAGACCAGAGTCTCACCTTAAACTACAGGGAGAAAAGGGCCCGGGGGGGAGGGGCAGAGCAGGGCCCCTTGGTGCTGTCGCCTGCCCCTCCACCCCCAGATACTCCTTTCCCTGAGTTGTGTGGTTGCCAGTAAGACATGGAAGTGCCACAGGGCACAAAGGGCACAGCAGACCACCACAAAGAGCTTCTGGAGAGTTTAGGTAGGAAAAGAGGTTAGGTACCAGTCTTGGTGGGCGGGCCCAAGAGCAAGTTCCTGGCCTGCCTCCAGCCCCTTGAGTCCACACTCGGGAACGGGAGCTAATACTGTTCGGCACTGCAGCGTGACTCCACACACAAGGGGGGCTCAGAGGGGTTGCCCCTTCTCCCAGAAGGGCACTGGGGGGTCAGAGGGCGTCTCAGATGCTGCACCTTTCTGCCTTCACGGGCCCAGCAGAATACAGGGCTGAAGGGTTGGAGAAGAAGCCTGCAAGTGACCCCAAATCCCCATGGCTGCCAGGGGACTGTAAGGGGTGGAGTCAGCTGGGGCCTCCAGCCTCTTTCCACTTGGTCTAGGGTGCCACCTCCTCCGCCTCAGAGCTGGGGGTTACTACTCCCTGGTGCAGGTAGGGAGGGAGCTGGCACTTGGTGGCAGGATGTGTCCCAGCGAGGGCTGCTCGAGGGGGCAGGTCAAGACTGGGGCATTGTCAGTGGGCAACAGGGGACTCCAGCTTTTGTAGGCGGCGGCGGCGCAGCTCCGCTGCATCAGGCTCCCCATCTTCAGGCAGCTCCTCGGTGCCCGCTGACTCCGGAGCTGGGGACAGAGAGGTCCAGAAGTGGAACCCAGACAAGGCCCCTGGCCCACTCCCTGGGGGCTGACCACAACTACCTGAAGGCTTCTCAGGTTCAGGGGCTGGTGGGGAGGCTCCCGGGGATGGGGTGGTGGCCTCAGAGCTGGGGATGCTGGTGGAAGAGGTGGCAGCAACAGCGCTAGGGGCAGCCTCCTCAGTGGGGTTAGCTGCGGTGGCAGGCCGGGGGGGCCTAGGAAGAGAAGGGATGAGAGGAGGGCGTGGCATCCTGGCCTGACTGGACAGACTGCACTCGGTGCGCCTGGCAGGGTCAAGTCCAGCACTGACGTCATCAGCGGACACCAGTGAACAAATGTTGCGTGACTCCTTGGAATTCTGTACCACAGACAGTAAACCACGAACAGGCAGGGACTGCGGGCCGCGTTCACTGTTACACTGCCGAGTCCCCATCTGAGGTGCCAGGCAGCTTCCAGACCAACTAAGTACACCGAATAACCCACGAAGCACACGAGTCTCAGACTCAAGCTCCCCTCCAAGTCTGTACTGACACTGCTGGGTACCGTGCACTTTGTACACGTTCCCTGCGAATAGGAATCAGAACACCTCTATTCAAATAAGGTAACGAAGGTCACAAAGTGAGTGATAGGATTGGGACTTGAACTTGGGCCAGGCTAGCTCCAGGTGACTATCTGCTGTCTCAGATCAAGGGCAGTGATTCCCAGTCAAAGTGTCACCCTGTGTCAAGAGAGGGTGTACAAGATAAAATTCAAGTACCAGGAATTATGAGTAATCTGACTTTAGGAAAGTATAAAGGAACAAGATTCAGGTCAGCTCCTTAATAAACCCTACTCCTCCATAGATCCAGACAGGCCTTGTGCAGGGGCAGGATAAAAAGTCACCAAGAACCCTGACACCTTGGGTGTGCCTACAGGTAGAATGCCTGAATCAAAGGGTGGCAGGAGAAAAGGGCTGAAAACCACCTCTGGGGGCCTTCTCTTGGCACCTCCACACCCCTGCCACCCACCCTGGCCCCAGGTGTAGACGTACCCCAGGGAGGCGAGCACGGTGAGGTACTGGTTGATCTGCAGCATGGCGGCATCCAGCAGCGTGTGGATGTTGCGCAGGCTCTGTAGCCGGGCCTCCAGGTGCTGTCGCTCGTGGCCTTCCAGAGCCCGCAGCTCCTCTGGGGTCAGCCCAGCAAAGCCTGCAGGAGGCACAGGCATGGGGGGGAAGGCTGAAGGGAGAGAGAGAGGCTCAGCCTGGGCCTGACACCCCCCACCTCCCCAAACCACCCCTGGAGAGGCCCCACTTACCAAAGGGTGGAGGCAGCGGCATGCCCATCCAGGGAGGGGGGAAGGGAAAGCCGGGGGCAGGGCTGGCCTCCGGGGAAGAGGCAGGGCCAGGTGCTGGGGCAGAGGCAGCAGCAGCGGCTGTGGTTGTGGCTGCTCCATTGGGCCGAGAAAGGGCGGCTGAAGAGCAAGAACAGGAAGTCAGCAAGTGTTGACGGGCCTCTGCTTCCCTTGCTTCCATCCCCTGGCTGATGTACCAAAGGGCTCACCTGCACTGCTGGACGGAGGGGCCACAGCCTCTCCTGAGCCGGGGGGAGGTGGGACAGGCGGAAAGGGGCCCATGGGGGGCCACAGTGGGAACATGCCTGGAGGGAAGGGAGGCAGGAGGCCCTGGGGGACTGCAGAGAGAAGACCCGTGGTGAGAAAGGGTCCAAACTGATAGATCCAGGTCGCAGGCAGGGGCTCTGGATGTCCCCTGTCCTCTGCTCCCACAGGCCCTCTCTGAGCTCAGCACAGATCACTTGTGACTGCAATCATCTATGTCTCTTCCTGTGACCAGCCCTTGTGGCCCCCCCACCCCCTCTAGAGGGCAGAGACTCTGTTTCACCTCAGGATTTCCCATTCCCAGTCCAGGGCAAGTACCCAACACTGTTGGACGGGCAGATGAAGGGGCCACTCACAGTTGGGGGGCTGGGGCAGGAGTGGTGGGGCGTGGGGGGCAGGTGGCGGCCCCTGATCTGCAGGCTCAGGGGGCGGTGGTGACTGGGTCGGCAGCGACGCCCGAAGGACGTCCATACGGCAGGTGGGGCAGGTCTGCTGCCGCTGGAACCAGGAGCGCAGGCAGCTGGGGGTCAAGACCAGGCAGTGGTTGGCAGGTCCCTGGGATTCTGCCTCCCAGAGCCACCCCTGATGCCCAGGCTCCTAAGCCTCTCCCACCTGGTATGGAAAATGTGGTTGCAGGGCAGTCTCTTCGCACCAGTCACCATCTCTTCTCGGCAGATAATGCACACATTGTCCATCGCCTGCAGTTCCTCTGGGGTGGCGTCAGGATACCTGGTCAGAACAGGCCAAGGGCACGTCAAGACCAAAGCTGGAGGTGGGGCACCTGGGGCAGAGCTTGGGCGAGCAGCTGGGACGGGGCCACTTACAGAGTGTTCATGTTGCGGATAGCTCGGCGAGACATGATGGCATCAGTCACAGCTTTCTTGAACTGCCTGAAAGGACAGTTTCAGTAGAGGAGGGAGACAGAGGGGGAGGGGTCGAAGGTGTGGCGGGGCCGGGCTAGGCTCACCTCATGGCCAGGTACATCGGCCGGATGGCGAAGAGGGGGAACGTGTGCACCTTGATCATGATGGTCATGAAAGCCATGTACAGCAGAACCTTGATGAAGCCTGGGCATTGGGGACAGAGAGTGACGGGTCACGGGACTGGGCAGGCCGGGCTGGGGATGCCGGTACAGGTTGGGGAGGGCCAGGCTTCTCTCACCTGTGAACAGCTCGGTGTAGAGCATGTACACAGCCTTGTTGTCCCAGGGATTTTCGCTCTGGAGGTCCACGGAGTGTAGCACATACTTGATGAAGATGGTGAGCACCATGGTCATCAGGATGGCGTACTGGCGGGGAAGGCAGGGAACAGAAGAATGCAGCCCCCTTGCTCCAGCCAGACTCTGCTATCCCCAGGCCTGTGCACAGCGGAGTGCCATGGGACAAGCACAGGCTTGGACGCCACCAGGGTCCTCCTCGCTTCTCCACTCACTAGCTGATGGGACTTTCAGCAACTCACTAGACCACTCTGAACTTCAGTTTGCATGTCTGTCAATGACAGAATTAACTGCTTCTGTGTAACAGTGTTGCTTTGCTGATTAAAACAGATGCAGGTTTTGCTCAGCACAGGGCCGGACATACAGAAAGCACTCAACAAAGATGGACCATCATCACCAGACATGCCTCCCCAGCTGTCCATCAAGCTAATTCCTTCTGTCCATTAACAGCCAGCTCCTCTGGAATCAACTGAGCGACCAGTCAGGGCTCCTCCACACATGCCTTTCTAGGCCTTGCCCACTCTTCTAGGAGTGCGTAGTGAACAGGGCTGGGACTGACTGACCGACAGCCCCTCCTTGGTGGCCACACGGGCTGGCCACAGAGCAGGTGCTCAGGAAAGGTTTGTGAAGTGATTCAAGGCACGTGCTGTGCCACCTCAGGCTTGTCCTCCCAACCTCCCAAGCCAGTTTTACCTCAAAGCCAAACACCAGCTGCACAGAGGCCCCTCGGGTCAGGATGCTGTGATAGGCATGGCTGACGAAGAGGAAGTCCAGGATACCCAGGAGGAACATAAGGGCTGTGGGGACCCCCCAAATGGGAGGTTGGTGGGGTCAGCCCAGGGCCTGACAGCCACTTCCTGCTCCAAGACAGCTCCCACCCTCAAGCCCACCATGGCCCCAGCCATCTAGTCAAGTGGGCACACTCCACCGAACCCGGCCCCCTGGGATCTCTGGTTCTGCCTAAGGGTGGCCCAAGCTCCAGGTGAGGAGGCAAAGAGCTAACAAGGGGCCAGGCAGTTGAGAAGCCCTGGAGTGGAACAGGGCAGAGATGATGCAAATTAACTTCCTAAATTATCTTTCCTGTACAGCTGTGGGTGGAGCGGGCAGCCTGTGCTCTACGGCATGCTCCATGGTTAATGACTTTTCATGTTCCAGTCCTTCATGGCGCCTCTTCTCCCTCAAGCTCCCTCCTCTCCATTCCCGTGGGTCTCACTCACAGACAATGCGGCAGTGAAAGAGCCAGGAGATATTGGGGCTGCGTTCCATCTGAGGCAGAGCAGAGAGGGGGCCTGTCAGGAAGTCTGGGGCTCACCCCATACCCCCAACCCAGCCCTCACTCCACGAGTCTGCCCTCTAGCCACTCTGCTCCAGAGAACCCCCTGACCCAACTCACAAAGTCCACACGGTCCTCAGCCAGCCAGTGAAAACACTTGAGGAAGAGAAGGAGAGTAAAGAGAGCAACAAAGCGGGGGCTGAAGTCGTCCCGAAAGACGGTGAAGGCCAGACAAGTCTCAGTGACAGCATACCAGGAACGTTCCAGAAGGTGCTGGAGGTTGAACAACGAAGGATAGGGAACTCAGACATTCTGTTTGCCCAGCTCCCTGCTCCTCACCTTCGGAGCCATGAACATCTTACCTCCATCTCTGCTGCCCTCAGCTGTCCGAAAAACACTTTGCCCATCACCTTGCCCAAGAGGAAGACAAGGACGAAGGCCTGGATATACAGGACCTAGGAGTGAAGAGAGGCTATGTTTTGAGGTCACTTTCTGCCTTGTTCTGTCCGGGGGCTCATCATTCAAGAACCTCTCCACATCCTCAACACAACTGGTTCCAAATTAGGTCTGGCAGTACTTCACTCTTCTCCTACCTACCTGACCTTTAGCCCCACCCCTGTCTCAAGCCGACTCCTCCTTCCCTCCCAGGGAGTTCCTCCCTCCCCGAGCCCTGAACTCACTGCCATGCTGGGGCTAGACTTGGTCAGGTACACCACCGTGGGGTAGAACTGGTGCTTGAGGTAGTAGGCATGAGCCACCACGGCCCCGGTCAGCGCCAGGCTGGCCGCCATCATCACGGCAGTTCGGAACATTGCCCTGGCCTGAGGACCTGCAAGGGGAAAAGAGAAAATTGTTGATGCCCATACCGTGCAAACCTAGCACCGTGCCTGAGACGCCGTGTTAATAAACAGGAGAAAGGAAAGAAAACCTCACTTCATCCTCACCATCATCGCGTCAAGAATAACATATGCTCCCCTATCTTACAAATTAGAAGGCTGAGACTCAAAGGGGTTAAGAGGTCACACTGACGCAAGGCCTGGAGCCTGAATTAGTCCTGTTTCAAATCTAGGGCTCTTTCCACGCTGCCTTGCCAGACCGCCGCCTCTAGGGAAGAATGAGGAAAAGCGGCAAAGTCGGAGGAGGGACCTGCTCCCTTTGCCCCTAAAAGTGACTTTGATGGGGTGGGATGCAAAAGCAGAAACCTCCAGAAGCGGGAACAGGCCGCCTGGTCTGGGAGAAGGCAAGGTGCTGGGGGGCGCAGCCGGGCAGGGGCAGCGCCAGTGACAGCTCGGTCAGGGTGGGCAGCTCTGACGCACGCCCCGCGGGAGCGGGGCGGGGTACGTCAGCCTGGAACCCTGGCGCCCCCAGCCCCCGGGGCAGTGTCAACTCGGGGCACCGGAGAAACGGCCGACCGTCAGGATGCAGGAGCGGGACGGATAGGGACCCGGGTCGTCCCCACCGCCGCGCACCTGTAAGCGCCAGGAGCTGCGAGCGTCGCAGGCGGGGCCGGGCCTCCGGGAGAGCGGCCGCGCGGGCGCCCGTCTACCACCAGCTGACAGACCGACAGCGGGCGGCGGGGCTGAGGCGGCGCGTCAACCCCGGAGGCTTCGAGGGGGAACGCCCAGGTCCCGACTCCAACCACAACCCGGGCCCGACCCCGGCCCACTCACCAGGAGCCCAGCACCGCGAGCCCGCTCAATGCCCGCGACTGCGGAGGCGGCTCCGGTTAACAACACTCCCCACCCCCTGCGAGCCGGAACTTGGAGGGTGAGACACCTCACTTCCGGCGGGGCGGGGCGGGGCGTGGGTCGTACCACGCGCCCCCTTCCCGTGCCCACGCTGCCGCTGGCGCCGGGAGTGGCAGTCCCACTACCCGTCTGGGGTTCGCGCCTATGGTTCGCGCAACAGATGAGAGAGGCGAGAGGTGGTCTGAGCGGCAGAGGGGCACCCGGGGAAGATTAGAGTCTCCCCATTTACTAAGCACAGATGGTAGCGTCTCCGCCGCTGAGTGGACTTAACTTACCCGAGGACTCGGGCTTTCAAAGCTGCTAGCGGGAGAGGAGGGTGGGAGGGGAGTCGTGCGGGCCGTACCATTCGGAGAGGCTGCGTAGGCAAGGGAAAGACATTACGGGCCTAAGAGAAATAAACAATGTTTTAGAGACTCATTCCAAGGGGACCCACAACAGTTAAGTTAGGCGCTTTCTCAGAGAACTGGATGCAGGAAAGAAAAACGTGTTCCCTCCTAGATCACCCCCAAACTGGGTGGGAGTGAGTTAGATCCCCGTGGCTGCTACTGATTGCTCAAAATAGAGTTACGCGGACCAATCAGAAAAAGAAATGAAAACTGCTGGCCTATAGGAAGAGGAAAGCAGTTGAGCCGTTGCTAGGGGCGGAAGGTAGCGTTGCCTAGGGCTAGCTCCAACCCCAGAAGGGTAGCGAGTAGAGAGGGCGCAATCCGTGGGCGGGTGTTCTGAGTCTGCCCCAGGGGAACGTTTGCTGCGCCGCAAAAGGGAGGTGTACCTGGGACTGAGTAGAAGATAGACCTTTCATTCCGGTTCACCTTGCGATGGGAGTGTTCTATGCAAAGGGAGTGACTTCACCGTCGCGTGCCTTCACCCCTCCCCAAGCCTACTGCGTTGCTGTTCTTAGATCGTTCTGTCCTGGGCCGCCGTTGCCACAGATCGCCAGATCTTGGCTGTCAATCAGCCAACCCAGTCTGCTCATTGAGAGAATAGAGTTAATGCTCCCACCGTGCGTTGCCTGTTCCTCCGTCATCGCATTTAATCATCAACCATTAAAGTTGATAAGCTAAGTGGTGCTAGTCTCGTTTTGTACCGTGTGCTCAGTTGCTTCAGTTGTGTCCGACTCTTTGCGACCTATGGGCTGTAGCCCGCCAGGCTCCTCTATCCAGGGGATTCCCCAGGCAAGAATACTGGAGTGGGTTGCCAAGCCCTTTTGCAGGGGATCTTCCCGACCCAGGGTTCTAACAGCGTCTCCTATGTCTCCTGAATTGCATCTTATGTGTTCTTATTTTATACATTCTCATTTTATATGTTGGAAATTGAGGTATAGAGATTTAGCAAGTCCTGGGATGGACACCGGATCTGTCAAACTCAATTCCCATACTGTTAGCCTCAGTCACCTTTATCACCACTTGTTAACCTGAGTTGGCCTGATCAGTTTAACCTGTAGCCTGTCACTGAGCTGGCTCCCTTATAAGACCGTCTATGACTTTCTAATGACTATATCCAGTGGGCAGCTTTCAGTTCTTTGGTGACTCAACAGCGCTCTCCTTCCTTCCTTCTGCACCGATTAGCATGAGGGATCTTTGACCCTCCAGGGATGGGATCTGTGCACCCTGCGGTAGAAGTATCCAGTCTTAATCACTGGACCGCCAGGGACGTCCCCATCTCTCTGATTCTTAAAAGTCTTCTTCTTGAGCTTCTGTGACCCCCACATGCCTCTGTGTTTCCCCCAATTATGTATCTGCCCTCTTCCTCTTTCCTTCATTTAAATGTTGTCCACAAAGTCCTTTCCTTCTCCAAGGAATGTCTTTCTCCTCCTTTATCATCACAGTAAACATTGCTTAACTTCTTGAGCTGGATGGGGGCCCCTTCTATGTGTTCCCATGATATTTTGTGCTTCCGGTATAGTGGCATCCAGCACCCTGGGCTGACATTGGCAATGAACTTGACTCTCATTTTTAGAGGCCCTGAGCTTAAGGACTCTTTTTGCCCCACACTGAACAGAAGTAGATTTCCAAGCAAACAGTATCACCACTGATGAGACTTCCCTGGTTGAACTGCTAGGAGAAATAGGCAAATACATAATAATGGTCAAAGAGTTTAATAATCTTCTCTCATTCACTGACAGAACAATAAGTAGGCAGAAAATCAGCAAGGACACAGTAGACTTGAGCAATGATATCAATAACTTGTCCTGATGAACATGTACAGAACACTTTATATGTTCTGTTACAGCATACATGTTTTTCTTAAATGAATATAGAACATTTACCTAGACCGATAGTGCGTGTGTGCCAAGTTGCTCGTTCATGTTAGTCTTTGTCCCTGTGGACTGTAGCCTGCCAGGTTCCTCTGTCCATGGGATTTTCCAGGCAAGGATACTGGAGTGGGTTGCCATTTTCCTCTCCAGGGAGATGGGTTTATTCTGGGACAGTAAACAAGACTCAATAAATTTAAAAGAATTCAAGTCATATAAAGTATTTCTATGACCACAATAGAATTAAATTGCAATCAAGAGAAATCCTTGGAAAATCCTCAAATTTTTGGAAACAAAACACTTTTAAGTAAGTAATGGGTTAAAGAATAAACCACAAGAAAAATTAGAAAGTATTTTTAGCTGAGTGAAGGTGAAAACATAATAGAACTTAAGAGATTCCACTAAAGAAGTATTTGGGGGAAATTTATAGCACTGAATGCTTATCTTAGAAAAGAAGAAAGGATTGGAATTATGACCTCTGCTTCTACCTTAAAAAACTGGGAAAAAAAAAACTGGAAAGAGAAGAGAAAAATTGAACCCCAAATAAGCAAAATAAAGGAAGTAATCAAATTCAGAAAGGAAATCAATAAAATACAGAAATAAAAATCAAAGGAAAAGCTGGTTCTTTAAAAAGATAAATAAAATTGATAAGACTTTCTAATCAGATTGATCAGGAAAAAAAAGAGAAAGATACAAATTACTGATACCAGGATTGAGAGGGGTGCTCTCTGTATAGATTCTACAGATACTAAAAGCGCAATAAGAGAGTATCATGAACAATTTTATGCCAATAAATTATACAACTTCTAAGATGAGCAAGGCTAGATGTCTGCTTTTCCCACTTCTACTCAACATTGTGCTGGAGGTCCTGGCCAGGAGACTAAGGCAAGGGAAAAAATTACAGATTGTAAAAGAAGAAATAAAACTGTCTTTGCTCACGGTCAGCATTATTGCCTATATAAATACTACTAAGTGCTTCCCTGGTGGCTCAGTTGGTAAAGAATCCACTTGCAATGCAGGAGACCCAGGTTCAGTCCCTGGGTCAGGAAGATCCCCTGGAGAAGGAAATGGCAATCCACTCCACTATTTTTGCTTGGGAAATCTCATAGAGGAACCTGGTGTGCCATATAGTCCCTGGAGGCACAGAATTGGATATGACTGTGTGATGAAACCACCACCAAGGAATCCACAGGAAAGCCACTAGAACTAAGTGAGTTCAGCAGGTGGAGGATGGAAGGTCAGTATGCAAGAGAAACTACATTTCTAAATATTAGTAGTAAACAACTGGAAATTGTTTACTAATTGGAAATTAGTAATTTTTAATTGGAAATTAAAAATTTAAAAATACTACTTCAGTTCAGTTCCGTCTCAGTTGTGTCTGATTCTTTGCAACTCCATGGACTACAGCACGCCAGGCCTCCCTGTCCATCACCAACTCCCGGAGCTTGCTCAAACCCATGTCATGCCATCCAAATATCTCATCCTCTGTTGTCCCCTTCTCTCCCTGCCTTTAATATTTCCCAGCATCAGGATCTTTTCCAATGAGTCAGTTCTTTGCATCAATGGCCAAAGTATTGGAGTTTCAGCTTCAGAATCAGTCCTTCCAACGAATGTTCAGGACTGATTTCCTTTAGGATGGACTGGTTGGATCTCTGTGCAGTCCAAGGGACTCTCCAACACCACAGTTCAAAGGCATGAATTCTTCGGCGCTCAGCTTTCTTTGTGGTCCAACTCTCACATCCATACACGACTACTGGAAAAACCATAGCTCTGACTAGACGGACCTTTGTCAGCAAAGTAATGTCTCTGCTTTTTAATACACTGTCTTGGATGGTCATAGGTTTTCTTCCAAGGAGCAAGCGTCTTTTAATTCCATGGCTGCAGTCACCATCTGCAGTGATTTTGGAGCCCAAGAAAATGAAGTCTTTCATTGTTTTCATTGTTTCCCCATCAATTTGCCATGAAGTAATGGGACCAGATGCCATGATATTAGTTTTCTGAATGTTGAGTTTTAAGCCAACTTTTCCACTCTCCTCTTTCACCTTCATCAAGAGGCTCTTTAGTTCCTCTTCACTTTCTGCCATAAGGGTGGTGACATCAAACGATAGGGAAGGAATACAACCCCACCCATCAACAGAAAATTGGATTAAAAATTTACTGAGCATGGTCCCCCCGATCAGAACAAGACCCAGTTCCCCCACAGTCAGTCTCTCCCATCAGGAACCTCCATAAGCCTCTTATCCTTATCCATCAGAGGGCAGACAGAAAACCACAAGCACAGAAAACTAATCAAACTGGTCACATGGACCACAGCCTTGTCTAACTCAGTGAAACTATGAGCCATGCTGTGTAAGGCCACTCAAGATGGATGGGTCATGGTGGAGAGTTCTGACAAAAATGTGGTCCACTGGAGAAGGGAATGGCAAACCACTTCAGTATTCTTGCCTTGAGAACCCCATGAACAGTATGAAAAGGCAAAAAGATAGGACACTGAAAGATGAACTCCCCAGGTCAGGAGGTGTACACTGAAAAGTACAAAACATTGCCAAGAGAAATTAAATATCTAAATAAATGGAGAGATATGCCATATCTGTGAAGCAGAACTCTCAATACTTCTATGATGTCAATAAAAGGGAGAAGATTAATAAAGTACAAAGCTGGCTCTTTGAATAAGCTAATAGGCAAAACTCTGGCAAGGCTGATTAAGAACATAAAGTGAAGTTAAAAGTAAACAATATAGTGAATAAAAATGGGAGATAACCACAAACACAGCAAAGGTTTAAAAATAATAAGAATATAATAGGTGTAATTTTATGGCAATACATTTGAAAACTTAGGTGAAAGGAATAATTTCCTAGAAAAGAAAAGGTGTGTAAAACTGACCCAACACAGAATAGAGAACATGAATAGACCAACAAATATTTTTTTTTTAACAAATATTTTTAAGATGACTCAGTATTAACTATCTCCATTTCTCCTCCAGACACAACTGATTATCCATGTGGGAAATAACTGGATTTCTATTTCACACCGTATACAAAAATCAGTTCTAGGAAAATTGATTCACTTAAATGTTAAAAAGCATAAATTTTAAACTTTCAGAAGAAAATATGGGGAAACATGAGGTAGTCAAGGATTTCTTTAAAAAGACCCAACAAGCACAAACCATAAAGGAAAACAAATATGGATACATTTGACTTCATTAAAACATAAAATTTCTATGCACTCAAGATTCCATAAATAGGGTTAACAGTGGACGTGAAGAATCATACTGAAGTGATGGAAATGTCCTAAAACTGATTCATGATGAAGGGTAGATTTGCTAAAAATCTGTTGAATTGTGCACTCTAAGTGGGCAAATGACATATGTCAGACAAGCCTCAATAAATGTATGCCATTAAAAAAATTAAAAGATTCCATAAGTAAAGGAAACAATACATGACAGATTGGGAGAAGACTAAGGATTAGTATCCAGAATATGAAGAGCACTCTTCCAAATCGACAAGAAAACCTGAAAGAAAAATGGTTGGAGCACTTTTCTAGTTGCTAGATGAAATGCTGTTTTATTGATTCCTGGACTGGGTAATAAAACCAGTTAATCCACAAAACTTGAAAAGGTACTCAACATCACCAATAATTAGGGAAATGAATGTACAAATAAAAATGAGATATAATTTTTAATTCATAGTGTTGGCAAAAAGTAAAAGTCTTAACATCCCTGTCCCTAGTGATCCAGTGTTTAAGACTCCACATTTCCACCACAGGGGGCATGAGTTCTAACCTGGTGGGAACCAAAATCCCACATGCCGAGGCATGGCCAAAAAGAACATAAAGCAAAGTAACTCTGGTGGAAGAAGGTAAAGCAGAGTGGTTTGGCAATATCTGGTAGATTTAAACACATAGCTGCCCTTCAACCTAGCAATTTCACTCCTTGAGAAAGCCTCCCATGTGTACAGAAAGGACACATGAAGAGAATATTCACTGTGGTTCTTCATAAGTAGAGGAGACATCCAAGTAGGCATTTTCAGAACAAAATGCATAAGTAAGTTGTAATTTAATCATGTGATGGAATTTTGTATACTGAAAATGAACAGAGGGAAAACTCAGCAGTGAACACAGGACTGGAAAAGGTCAATTTTCATTCCAATCCCAAAGAAGAACAATGCCAAAGAATACTACCTTACAATTGTGCTCACTTCACATGCTAGCAAGGTGCTCAAAATCCTTCAAGCTAGGCTTCAGCAGTACATGGACTGAGAACTTCCAAATGTACAAGCTGGGTTTCAAAGAGGCAGAGGAAACAGAGATTAAATTGCCAACATTCACTGGATCATGGAGAAAGCAAGGGAGTTCCAGAAAAACATCTACTTCTGCTTCATTGACTAAAGCCTTTGACTGTGTTTGCAACAAACTGTGGAAAAATTTTAAAGAGATGGAAGTCCCATACCTCCTTACCTGTCTCCTGAGAAACCTGTATGTGGGTTAGAAAGCAACAGTTAGAACCTTACGTGGAACAACTGTTCAAAATTGGGAAAGGAATATGACAAGGCTGTACATTGTCATCCTGCTTATTTAACTTCTGTGCAGAGTACAACATTTGAAATGCTGGGCTGGATGAGTCACAAGCTGGAGTCAAGATTGCTAGGAGAGATATCAACAACTTCAGATATGTGGAAGATACCACTCTAATGGCAGAAAGTGAAGAGGAACTAAAGAGCCTCTTGATGAGGGTTAAAGAGGAGAGTGAAAGAAGCTGGCTTAAAACTCAACTATCAGAAAACTAAGATCATGGCATCTAGTCCCACCACTTCATGGCAAATAGAAGGGGGGAAAATGGAAGTAGTGAAAGATTTTATCTTCTTGGACTCTGCTCCAAAATTACTGCAGATGGTGACCGCAGCCATGAAACGAAAAGATGCTTGCTCCTTGGAAGGAAAGCTAAGACAAACCTAGACAGCGTTTTAAAAAGCAGAGTCATCACTTTGCAGACAAAGGTCTGTACAGTCAAAGCTATAATTTTTCCAGTAGTCATGTCTGGATCTGAGAGCTGGTCCATACAGAAAGCTGAGCACTGAAGAATTGATTCTTTTGAACTGTGATGCTAGAGAAGACTTTTGAGAGTCCCTTGGACTGGAAAAAGATCAAACCAGTCAATTCTAAAGGAAATCAATCCTGAATATCAATTGGAAGCACTGTTGCTGAAGCTGAAGCTCAAAAATCTTTGGCCACCTAATGTGAAGAGCTGACTCATTAGAAAAGACCCTGATGCTGGGAAAGATTGAAAGCAAAAGGAGAAGGGGTTGGTAGAGGATGATATGGTTAGATACCATCACCAACTCAATGGACATGAATCTGAGCAACTCTGGGAGATAGTGGAGGACAGACGAGCCTGGTGCACTGCAGTTCATGGGGTCACAAAGAGTCGGAGATGACTTAGCAGCAGAACAACAAATTCAACATGAAGAAATCTCTAAAAAGTGTTGATCAAAATAACAAGTTACAGAAGAACACGTAGAATATGACACCCTTTCTTACATTTTGTTATGGATAGAGATTTACTTACTAGTGAAAATATAAAGAGCTGCCCCCAGATTTAGGATGAAAGTGGGGCAATGTAAGAAACATGGTCCTACAGAGATACTTAGCTGTGCTTATAGTGTTTCTTTTCCTGCGCTGGGTCGGGGGTATGTGTGTGTGCCTACATTTTTCTCTTTTTGTAATCTGAAATAGTTAAGTAACAAGAATGAGGCAAATCTGTGTATCCTGGTATAGAAAAATTTCCAAGACATTTTATGACGTTAAAAAAGTAACTTTCAGGGCTGCCCTGGTGGCTCAGTGGTAAAGGGTCTGCCTGCCAAAGCAGGAGACATGGGTTCGATCCCTGATCTGGGCAACTGTGACCCTACGCCACAACTACTGAGCCTCTGCACTAGAGAGAGCCTGGGAGCCGCAGCTACTGAGCCCAGGGTCCACGGCTGTGGACGCCCTTGAGCCCTGGAGCCCACGCTCTGCAATAAGAGAGGCCAGCTCAGTGAGGAGCCGGCACACCTCAGCCGGAGAGCAGCCCCCGTTCACCACAGCTAGAGAAAACCATGTGTAGCAATGAAGACCCAGCACAGCCCAAAATCAATTAAGAAATAATTGTTTTAAAACAGTCACTTGTAGAAAAACGTTATAAACATGATCTCATTTACATAAACACAAATAAGCCATGAGTGTATATTTATATACATATGTATTATAAGCACCTATTAAAGAAGGGTACACTGTTAAACAATGGACATCTCTAGAGAAAAGAGAATGGGGGTGGGGTGTTGTGAGGGGAGATTACTGTGTTTTACCCTGTTTATTAGTACTTACATAATAATTTATAAAATGATTTTGAAGATTTCAATGAACCAGAAAATTCAGATACCAGTGACCCAGGAATTCCAGTTCTAGGAACCTATCCTCACACAGAAGTCATTAAAGCAGGGTTTGTAATAGAGGAAATTGAGAAACAACCTACACATCCATCAACAGGCAGTGGTTAAATTATGTATGCATGCAGTGGAATGCTGGACTTCCCAGGTAACACTAGTGGTAAAGAACCCATCTGTCAAGGCAGGAGATGTAAGGAGCACAGGTTTGGTTCCAGGGTCAGGAAGATCCCTTGGAGGAGGGTGTGGCAACTCACTCCAGTATTCTTGCCTGGAGAATCCCATGGATAGAGGAGTCTGGTGGGCTACTGTCCATAGAGTCGCAAGGAATTGGACTCGACTGAAGTGACTTAGCACACAGGCATAATAGAATGCACTGGAAGCCTGGAATCTTGCCACTGCACCATCAGGGAAGTCCTGTCCTGCCACTTTCTTGATGGAACACTCCCAAGTACTCCCAGCCTCTCCCAGTTTCCTAGAATGACCCCACAGAACTGCACCACGTGTGAGGCTCGTGCAAGCCTTGACCAAACTGCAAAATGGTAAGGAAATAAATGATTGTTCTTGTTGCAAACCTCTCAGTTTCAGGTGTTTTGTTTTGTTTTGTTTCCACAGTCACTGACAACCCAGGTAGTCAGCAGCACGTCTGGTTTGTCTCCCTGTTCCCAGGCCCAGCTCCAGGGCCCGGTACAAAAATAAGAGCTCAGTGAGTATTGAAGGAGTGAAAGAGCAAATGGATGGTTGGATAGATGGATAGAAGAATGGGTGATGGAGGGATAAGGGAACTGTCTTGGGCCTGGTAACCTGTGGGTGGTAGGTTGTGGCAGAATCAAGGATCCCAAGAGTAACAGCTTTGTGGAGGATGAGGCAACAGTCTGCTGGGATTTTTATAAATGCAGGGTGCCTGCTAGGTCTAAATGGGGCAGCGTATTACAGGCAGTGCCCTCACAGCCATTCAAGTGAGATGATACCTGCAACCTGGAGACATGGAAGCCTCTGCAGTGCAGGGGTTCCAGAGCCACACCGTACCTGCCAGAACCACGGCGGCCGAAGTGAAGCCTGGAGAGCCACCATTTCCCTCAGCTCCAAATGTAAGTCTCGCGTGATTGCAACTGTGGGAGGAGTGCCTGGGACACATGGTTTTTACTGTTCCAGCCTCTGCAGTCCAGGAAGTCAGCTGGGAGGAGATGGCAACAGATGCTGAGTGAGCCAATCGGCTACACCCACTTCCACTTCTACTGGCTGCTCTGCCAAAGACCTTCCCAACTGGGCGTTTGGATTCCTGCACAATCTATATCCAGCCTGCCTCCCCCTTTCCACATGACCCACTTTGTATTGTGGCCGACTAACTTGTCCCATTCCCTGAAATATGCTTGTTCCTCAGACCAGCTGTCTCCTCTTTGGCTCCTCTTTCTATAAGATGCTCTCTGTCTCCTATTTGCTCAGAAAACCCTTCTCACATACCCAGAGACACTTTCTAGCATCAGCTAAGAATCTGAGTGAGTCTCTCCTTTGTCTTGGCACCAGTGCCATTGACCCAATGGGAACGCAGTCTTGTGCGACCCTATGTTGTAATTGCTCCACTGTCTGTGACCTCCATCAGGGCAGGGCCCAGAATTAAAAAAAAAAAAAAAGTACTGTACATGTGCTGTAAATTGCAAGGATAGTTATACAGCCCATTGCATGTTGAGCTCGGACTGTCTACCAGACACATGTTTAACCCTCAAAACAGTCCTGTGAGTCAGGTCCTATTCTCATGCCTATTTTATAGATGAGGAAACTGAGGCACAGAAAAGTTAAGCGACTTGCCCAAGGTTTGCACAGCTAATAAGGGAAGACAAAGTCAGGATTTAAAGCAGGCAGTGTGGGGACTTCACTGGTGGTCCAGTGGTTAAGAATTCACCTGCCAACGCAGGGGACACAGGTTTGATCCCTGGTCAGGGAACGAAGATCCCACATGCCCAGGGGCAACTAAGCCTGTGCAGCACAGCTACTGAAGCCTGTGAACCCCAGAGGCCGTGCTCTGCAACAAGAGAAGTCACTGCGAGGAGAAGCCCGAGCACCATAGCTAGAGAAAGCCCCGGCACAGCGAGAAGGGCCCGTGCACTGTGACGAAGACCCAGCACGGCTAAAGAGAAATAAATTTAAAAAGGGGAGTTTCTATAAATAAGTGGAGCGGGCAATGTGGCCCCACAGCCCCACTCTCACCCTCCGTACTTTGCAACATGTCCATCTTCTCAATCCTGTGCCAACTTGTTTCACTGATGAAAAAGCAGTGGCTCAGAGAGGGCAAGGAACTTACCCTAAGTCACCCTGGAGAGTGGCTGAGGTGGGACTGTCTGGCTCCCTCATACACCACAGCCCTCCTATAAGCCACCAGGTCCCACTGTCTGGCCCCAACTCCCTCAGGGTCTGTGATGAATCCACCCCCAATCCAAGCAGGGTTGGGGGGCTGTGTCCTTCCCAACAGTCTCTGGGCAAAGCCAGAGGACAGCCACCACTGGGTTAGACCACCTGGGTGTCCTAGGAAGGCAGAACAGGGCTCGAAGTCTGAGTCTCTGCACACTGCAGGGGGCAGGCAGCCAGGTCTGAGGCCACATCAGGACTCAGCTTGGCCACCAGGGGTTCAGTGAAAGGGACACACAATAGAGAGGACAGGTCCAGGGACAGCACCTATTGCCCAGATCTAGCACAGACAAAGAAAGGTGTGGCTTGGGCAATCAGCCAGCACTCAGCCCATCAACACACTTGTGTGGAACCTGTTCTGCGTCAGAGTAGGGCTCAGTGCTGGGAACTCAGTTGTGAGCAAAAAGACACCTTCCACTCTCAGGAGCCTTCTTGCCCAGGGTAAGAAACCCAAGGCACATTCCTTTCCTCCTGCTTCTCCCTTGCTCCCGTCTTCTTCCCGTTAGAACAGATGGAGTTTCCCTCCTCCCATGGGTTTTCATTCATCCAACAAGTATATACTGAGTCATCACCATTAGCCAGCCCTTGTTCTAAGTGTAGAGAATGAATCTGTGGACAAAAGAGATAAAAATCTCTGCCCTCCTGGAGCATGCATTCAATAAAAGATGACAAACAAGGAAACACATAGCGAAGTGAGGACTTTGGGAAATCCATAGGGGAGGGGAGAGGAGGGACTTCCTTGGTGGTTCAGTGGCTAAGACTTTGAGCTCCCAACACAGGGGCCCTGGGTTTGATCCCTGGTCAGGGAGCTAAATCCCACAAGCTGCAACTAAGAGTTAGCACGTGTATGTGTGTGTGTGTGTGTGTGTGTTGTCGTCTCAGTCATGTCCAACTCTTTACAATCTTATGGACTATAGCTTGCCAGGCTCCTCTGTCCATGGGATTCTCCAGGCAAGAATACTGGAGTGGGTAGCCACGCCCCTTTCCAAGGGATCTTCCCCATCCTGGGATCAAACCAGCACATCTTATGTCTCCTGCAGCAGCAGGTGTGTTCATTACCACCAGCACCACCCGGGAAGCCCAAGAGTTCAAATGCCACAACTAAAGATCCCACTTTAGTTTAGATCCCAAACAAAAAATATTTTTAAAAATTAAAAAAAGGTAGAGAAGGTGGAGCAGATGAAGAGGATCCTGAGTGTTTGAAAGGTGGTGAGACAGTTCTGTCTGAGCTGGAGGTGGGTATAGATGTGGATTCAGGTAGAACAGGAGCAGGAAAAGAGAAGTGAGGAGTGGGGAGAAGCTGGGATTAATTTATCTCAGAAAGAGGGAACAGGAACTTTGTAATGAGCTGCAGCGGAAGTACTACAAGGAAGCATATGTGTCCAAAGAATTTTATGGCCCTCTGGCCCTGAGTTCAAAGTGAAACAACCTTCTGGTTATCTGAGTTGATTTCTACCCTTGCACAGGCACCGAGTTGGTGGAAGTGTTCAGCCAGGGTTGGAACCTTCTGGGTGTGGCAGTTTGGGGACATGTCCATACATTCATGATACCTCTCATTTCAAGAGGTGTGGACCCTAACTCTCCTCCTCTTGAATGTAAGCCATACTCAGTGACTGGCTTGTAATGAATAGAGTAAAATGAAGTAGAGGGTAGGAATGGCAGGAAGACACTCAAGCAGCCCAACAGGCAAGTCCAGGTGCTGAGGAACTGAGGCCCACAGCTGTGGGAGTGACCCCTGGGGAAGGGGAATCCTCCAGCCCCAGCCAGGCCTTCAGATGACTGCAGCTCTGGCCAGCTTCACTACAAACCTCACGAGACTGTGAGTCAGACCCTCCCAGCTAAGTTGCTTCTGAATTCCTGACCCACAGAACAGTGAGATAAATTGCTTTTTAAAACTTTAAGCCATAGAGTCCTGGGATAATTTTTACACAACAACAGTTAACTCATACACCAGGTGTCATGGATAGATTAAGGAGCAGTTGAAGGGTGGGCTTCCTCTTAGCATATTCGAGAAGCCAACTCCTTCTATCTGATGGCCCTGCTATCCCCAGGGGGCCTTCGGAGTTCCCTGTAAATCTTCTGCATTTGGCTGGAAGTCGAGAATATAGAAAGTGAGAGAGATCGTAAGAGACGGAGGTTTTCAAAGGCCATATCTGGTAATGAATAATAAAGAGTAATGAAAAGTGGGATGAGGAAGTGACATATAAAATGGAGCCAGAAGAAGATTAGAGGGTAGGAAGGGAGAAAGGCATACAGATCAGTGGGAAGATCTCTGGCCTGAAAGTCTGTATTTTAGGAAGCAAAGAGAATCCCAGGGCGACTGGAGCTTGGGGAGAGAGGCTGAGAATGGCCGAAAAGGAGTCAGAGCAGGTGGGTGGGGCCTGATGTGCCAGACTCTCTACAGGACTTGGGGTTTATCCAGGTCAGTAGGAAGACCCTGCAGGGTTTCAGCAGGAGATAGCTAAACAGATCTGCACAGAGCACCAGCCTAGAGGAGGGAGGGGAGCTTCAGCTGGAGCAGGAAGAGTGGTCAGGAAGCTGATAAAGACAGTGGTGCTGGGCTGAGCAGGGTGGACAGGCTGAAGGTATGATGGGCCAGGAGGCAGTGTTTGATTATGTGTGGGCGGGGGAAGGATCTCAGAGGCCCCAGTCGTCTTCTCTCTTTAAATATTTATTTTATTATTATTATTATTTTTCCTGTTTTGGCTGCACGGCAGTCATGTGGGATCTTAGTTCCCCGACCAGGGATCCAACCCACACTTCCTGCAGTGGACATGTGGAGTCTTAATCTCTGAACCACCTGCCCCAGTCTTCTTGTGGAAGGTAGAATTGTTCTTGAGGATGGGGCTTCCCAGAGACAGCAGATTTGCAGGCAGCATGTAGAGTTCACTTTGTAAGATAATGAGATATTTGACATGTACAAAGTAATTGATGTCAAATATACATAAGCGAGGGCTGCCCCAGTGGCTCTGGGGTAAAGAATCCTGCATTCGATCTCAGGGTTGGGAAGATACCCTGGAAAAGGAAATGGCAACCTACTCCAGTATTCTTGCCTGGGAAATCCCATGGACACAGGAGCCTGGCAGGCTACAGTCTGTGGGGTCCCAAAAGAGCTGGACATGACTTAGGGACTAAACAACAACAATAACAAATACTTAAGCAATGGA
This sequence comes from Oryx dammah, assembly GCF_014754425.2. NCBI lineage: Eukaryota > Metazoa > Chordata > Mammalia > Artiodactyla > Bovidae > Oryx > Oryx dammah. Next base: position 41,806,939 of record NW_024070199.1, read on the forward strand.
GTGAAATCAAAATAAATACCCAACTTGAGAATCAGACTATTAGCAACATCGCCAGTTCGCTGTTTCTCTCTCCCATCACACCTCCCTGTCTCCCACCCCAAGATACCATATTCCCAATTATATTATTTTTAAATATTAAATGGTTTTAATGATTATTTTATTGTAAATATGCTTGCAAAAATGTTCCAGTTAATCATTAAATGGATTTGCTTTTCAGCGCAGAATTGACTGCACTCCAGACAAAGCTGCCAGTATTTTGATCCCGTCTCAACCACCGCCTCTCCTGTTGCTCTAACCACTTGTCCCCCTCTGCCTCGTGCGGTCTTTATCACTGGGCACAGCCCAATGAGCCTCGGCGTTCTCTGAGATGATGCACTTTTCCCCTCCTCTCATCTGTTAAAAGGGTAAATTACATTAATTTTCTTATCCCTAACCTTGCATTTTTGGAATGAATCCAACTTGTGCAGGGTGTCTTATCTTGTCTATATATTACTGCTGCTGCTGCTAAGTCGCTTCAGTCGTGTCCGACTCTGTGCGACCCCACAGACGCAGCCCACCAGGCTCCCCCGTCCCTGGGATTCTCCAGGCAAGAACACTGGAGGGGGTTGCCATTTCCTTCTATATATTACTAGGTTCAGTTTAATAATTTGCTTCGGTTTTTCACATCTGTGTTTATGAGCCTGTATTATGAGCATGAAAGTGAAAGTGTAAGTTAGTTGCACAGTTCTGTCCGACTCTCTGCGATTCCATGGACTGTCCTGCTCCTCTGCCCACGGAATTCTCCAGGCAAGAGTACTGGAATGCGCTGCCATTTCCTTCTCCAGGGGATCTTCCCAACCTGGGGATCGAACCCAGGTCTCCCACATTGCAGGCAGATTCTTTACCAGCTAAACCACAAGGGAAGCCCTAAGTATGAGCATGCTGCTGCTGCTGCTAAGTCGCTTCAGACGTGTCCGACTCTGTGCAACCCCAGAGACGGCAGCCCACCAGGCTCCGCCATCCCTGGGATTCTCCCGGCAAGAACAGTGGAATGGGTTGCCATTTCCTTCTCCAATGCAGGAAAGTGAAAAGTCAAAGTGAAGTCGCTCAGTCATGTCCGACTCGTCGCAACCCCATGGACTGCAGCCTACCAGGCTCCTCCGTCCATGGGATTTTCCAGGCAAAAGTACTGGAGTGGGTTGCCATTGCCTTCTCTGAAGTATGAGCATACTTGATGCCAAAATCTAAAAAGGACTACATAAGAAAAAAAATACTGCAGGCTCATAAACACAGATGTAAAAAACCTAAGCAAATTATTAACCAAACTAGTAATATATAAACAAGGTAACACACTGTCCCCAAGTTGGATTTATTTCAAAACTTCAAGGTGAGGAATAGGAAAATTAATTAATGTAATTACCCTCTAACAGATTAGATGCTACATTTATGATATGTGAGTGGGAAAGGTCCCTCTTTTTATATACCCTGGAAGAATTTATGCAAGATAGAAGTGTTTGTTCTTTGAATGTCTAGTTAATCTTCCATTGAGGGCTTTATGATAAGATTTAAAAAATTTGTATATTGATGTATAGTTGATTTACAATGTTGTGTTTGTTAGTTACTGGTGTACAGCAAAATGATTCAGTTATACATATGTACACATTCTTTTTTTCAAAATATTCTTTTCCATTATGGTTTAGCATAGGATATCGAATAGAGTCCTCTGTGCTATATAGTAGGACCTTGTTGTTTAGCCATTCTACATCTTTGTGATAAAATTTTATCTACTGATTCAATTTAATATTATAGGATTAACCAGCATTTTTGTTATTGTTGTGTGAACTTTTCGTTGTGGCTCAAGGACTTAGTCACCCCTGAGACATATGGGATCTTAGTTCCCTGACCAGTGACGGAACCCCCATCCCCTGCATTGAAAGGCAGACTTTCAACCACTGGACCACTAGGGAAGTCCCTAACCAGGATTAGTATTCCTACTTGTTTTAGTTTTGCTGAGTTTTATTTTTGTATAAGGACTTGTCTATTTTTATATAATTTAAATATATTAAAATGACATAAAATATAAAAATTGGCATAAAGTTGTTTATAACATCTTTGCATTTTTATTGTGTAACATATCTCACTTTTTATTTCTGTTATTGTTAATTTGTGCCTTCTCTTTTAAAAATTACTCTGATTATAGCTTGCCAAAGGTTTGTCAATTTTATTGGTATCATTCAGTTCATTTCAGTTGCTCAGTCATGTCCAACTCTTTGCAACCCCATGGACTGCAGCATGCCAGGCTTCCCTGTTCATCACCAACTCCTGGAGCTTGCTCAAACTCATGTCCATCAAGTCAGTGATACCATCCAACCATCTCATCCTCTGTCGTCCTCTTCTCCTCCCACCTTCAATCTTTCCCAGCATCAGGGTCTTTTCCAATAAGTTGGCTCTTTACATCAGGTAGCCGAAGTATTGCAGCTTCAGCTTCAGTATCCAATGTATTCAGCTTCAGCTTTAGTCCTTCCAATGAATATTCAGGTTAATTTCCTTTAGGATTGACTGGTTTGATCTCCTTGCTATCCAAGGGACTCTCAAGAGTCTTCTCCAGCACCACAATACCAAAGCATCAGTTCTTCAGCACTCAGCCTTCTTTATGGTCCAACTCAAATCCATACATGACTTCTGGAAAAACCATAGATTTGACTATATGAAACTTTGTTGGCAAAGTAATGTCTTTGCTTTTTAATATGCTGTCTAGGTTTGTCATAGCTTTCCTTCTAAGGATCAAGTGTCTTTTAATTTCATATTAAAAAGAAAAGAAAGTAAGGTTGAAGTTGCAAAGTCTTCTACCATCTAGGTTCAGAAGTCACAGGATGTCATTTCCACAATGTCCCATTGGTATACAGGTCAGCCTTATTCCATGAATACCAGGCTCATTTGAAGGCCACTTGGGAGGCTGGCTACCACAACTGTCCTCAGTCTTCTCCATTTGGAACAATTTCTCAGGTTTCTTTTTCTTCTATGAACTTGAAACTTGTGAAAAGTATTGGCCAGTTATTTTGTAGAAGATCCCTCAGTCTGGATTTATCTGATGTTTTCTAATGCTTACTTTGAGGTTATTCAGTAGGGGCAAGAATAATACAGAAGTGATGTGCTCTTCTCAGTGTATCCTACTGGGTGCTACGTGAAATTGGCTTGTCTTGTTATTGGTCCACATTAACTTTGATCACTTGGTTAGGATGTGTCTGCCAGGTTTCTCCAATGCAAACGGACTCATTTCCTCTTTGTAATTAGTAAATATCTTGGGTGAGGGGAGATACTTTGAATTTAGGCAAGTATCTTGTTTCTTATCATACCTTTTTAATCATCAGTGATTCCTGCCTGCAACAAGTACTACTGTGGCATTTGCCTAATGGTGAATTTCTATTTTAATCACGCCTTTTCCTTTTATTTACAAAATCCTACTGGAAGAAACAACTATCCAGCTTCCATGGAGGCTCAGTGGTTAAAAACCCCACCTACCAATGCAGGAGGCGTGGGCTGGACCATTTGATCCAGTAAGATCCCATGTGCCTTGGAGCAACTAGCCCGTGCACAGCTATTGAACCTGGGCTCTAGAGCCTTGGAGCCACAACTGTTGAGCCCACGTGGTTCAACTTCTGAAGCCCAAGTGCCCTAGAGCTTGTGCTCCACAACAAGAGAAGCCACCACCACAACTAGAGAACAGCCACACCAAGAGCCACAACTCCACTTGCCACAGTTGGAGAAAAGCCCGGGCATCAGCAAAGACCCAGCACAGCCAAAAATAAACAAGTTTTTAAAAGAGAAAGAGCTGTCACTTCTCCGCCATTTACTTATTTGTTTATACCGGTATAGACTCATGGATATTTGTTTTATTCCATGGGTAACAATCCCTTACCATCTATGATAGTTAATTTTATGTGTCAACTTGACAGTATCAAAGGGTGCCCAGATACGTGGCTACATATTATTTCTGGTTGTGCCTGTGAGGGTATTTCCAGTTGAAATTTCCAGTTTGCTCAGAATCAGTGAAGAAGTTTGCTCTCCCAAATATGAGTGGGCATCACCCAGCCCACTGAGAGCTTCAGTAGAATGAAAACGCGGAGGAAGGAAGAATTCACCCCTTTACCTGATTCCTTGAGCTGGCCATCAATCTTCTGTCCTTGGACACCCTTGTTTCTAGGTCTTCAAATTCAGAAGTAATTACACCACTGCTTTCCTGGGTCTCCAGCTTGCAGACGGTAGATGGTGGTACTTTTCCACCTCCATAATTGCATGAAGAAATTCCTAATAACCAGGGTCCCCAACCTCCCAGATCTAATGCCTGATGCTCCGAGGTGAAGCTGATGTAATAATAGTAGAAATGGAGTGTACAATAAATGTAATGTGCTTGAGTCGTTGGAAACCATCCCCGCCCCCCGCCACCATGGAAAAATTGTCTTCCAAGAAGCCAGTCCCTGTGGAGCCAAAGAGGTTGGGGACTGCTGCTTATACTAAATCTCTTCGTATGTGTATCCTATTGGTTCTGTTACTATCATTGCTCATTTTATTGTTCAAATTGTCCCAGATTAAGCCCCAGGGAGCTCCTTCGGGTGGACTCATCTTGCTCCTTGCTTTCTGTCACTAGGTGATATTCCAGATTCATGATGTAACATCTCTGCACCAGCGCTGAAATGAACCATTTCTCCAAAGAGCCCTGATTCCTTTTCACTGAAGAATGGAATTTAAGAACCAAGAACTGGGCGTCAGCAGTGCTCATTGTTACTGGGGTGTTATCACCTCCAGGTCCTCTCAGTGGATAGAGTAGGAAATATATGTATGTCTGTACCCATCTGTTTATTTCTAGATCTACCCATCTGTACATATGTATTCTTCACACAAGTTTATACTAATGCCTTTGATTCTCATCCAACATCACAGGGTTCTTTCTAGCTTTCCCCTTTTCCTACTTGTAATTCTTCTCTGACAGTGAGAAATCGGATTCTCATAATTTACAATATTCTATTTATGTGCTTAGTACATGTAAATATTAAATAGGTTCAGAATTTCTAACCCACATCTCTCTGAAAAACAAATTTGCTACTAAGAGTACAATACTTGTATTGTTCAGTTCTTTTTTCTTATAGTAGTTACTCAAAGATTGAAGCTGGAATCAAGATTGCCAGGAGAAATATCAATAACCTCAAATAAACCACACTTATGGTAGAAAGCAAAGAAGAACTAAGGAGCCTCTTGATGAAAGTGAAAGAGGAGAATAAAAAAGGTGGCTTAAAACTCAATATTCAAAAAACAAAGATCATGGCATCTGGTCACATTACTTCATGGCAAATAGATGGGGAAACAATGGGAATGGTGAGAGACTATTTTCTTGGGTTCCAAAATCATTGCAGATGGTGATTGCAGCCATGGAATTAAGAGACGCTTGTTCCTTGGAAGAAAAGGTATGACCAACCTAGACAAATGTCCATCTAGTCAAAGCTATGGTTTTTCCAGTAGTCACGTATGGATGTGAGAGTTGGACCATGAAGAAGGCTGAGTGCCGAAGAACTGATGCTTTTGAACTGTGGTGTTGGGGAAGATCCTTAAGAATCCCTTGGACTGCAGGAGATCCAACCAGTCCATTCTAAAGGAGATCAGCCCTGGGATTTCTTTGGAAGGAATGATGCTAAAGCTGAAACTCCAGTACTTTGGCCACCTCATGCAAAGAGTTGACTCATTGGAAAAGACTCTGATGCTGGGAGGGATTGGGGGCAAGAGGAGGAGGGGACGACAGAGGATGAGATGGCTGGATGGCATCACTGACTCGATGGACGTGAGTCTGAGTGAACTCTGGGAGTTGGTGATGGACAGGAAGACCTGGCGTGCTGCGATTCATGGGGTCACAAAGAGTTGGACATGACTGAGCGACTGAACTCTGAACTGAAGAAATATATGTCACATATTATATATATTAACATTCTATATTACATATTAATTATACAAAGTAACATTCTATTATACATTGGTTATTATATACATATTTGTATAAGCACATATACATATATTAAGATATATACATACATTATCAATGTATAAAGTGAAAGTGAAGTCACTCAGTCGTGTCCAACTCTTTGCAACCCCATGGACTGTAGCCTACCAGGCTCCTCCGTCCATGGGATTTCCCAGGCAAGAGTACTGGAGTGGGTTGCCATTTCCTTCTCCAGAGGATCTTCCCGACTCAGGAATCAAACCCGGGTCTCCCTCATTGTAGGCAGACACTTTACTGTCTGAGCCATCAGGGAAGCCTATATTAATGTATAAAATATCTGTTAATTCCTATTTTCTTTAATGTTTTTAAAAAGAAAGGGTGTTGAATTTGGTAGGTTTTTCTAGCATCTATGAAGATAATCATATAATTTTTTCCCTTAAATCTATTAATGTGGCCTGTGATATTAATGGATTTCTTATCATTAAATCAATCTTGGGCTTCTGGAATAAATTCCACTCGGTCATGGTACATTGTTTTCTTGCTGTAGCATTGGATTACATTTGGTGATATTTTACTTAGTATTTGTGTTTCAATATTCATGAGTGATTTGAGTCTGTAGTTATCTTTTATTATTCTGCTTTCTAGGTTTAGATGTTAATGTTTTACTTGCTTCATAAAAGAAATAAGTTGTAACTCAAGCATACATCAATACAGTAAACTTTTTAAAACTGAAAAAAAAAGAAACAAAGAATGTTCTGAAATAATTTCTAGAACATTGGGATTATCTGTTCTTTAAAAGACGTGAGAAACTTCTATGAAATCTCTGGGCCCAGTGCTTTTTTGTGAGGTAGGTCTTTAAAATTTTCCTTATATCTTCTATGGATATTGGTCTAGCTAAGATTTTTTTCATTATAATGAGATAAATTTTGCTAATCTCTGTTTCTCTAGGACATTATTAATTTATCCCAGGCTTTCCAAATTTACTTTTATTAAAGTCTGCACATAACCTCATAATTTCAAAATTCTTTAAAAAGTTTCTTTATTTAAAAAATTGTGGTAAAATATGCATAAAAGTTCCCTGGAGAAGGAAATGGCAACCCTCTCCAGTATTCTTGCTTGGAAAATCCCACGGACAGAGGAGTGTGGTGGGCTACAGTTCACGCGGTCACAAAGAATCAGACACGACTGAGCATCTGAGCATATATACATAAAAGTTACCATTTTCCACTTTTTTAAAAGGTATGAGTCAGGGCCAAAAGGAGAAGGGGGCAGCAGAGGATGAGATGGTTAGATAGTTTCACCAATTCAATGGACTTGAATTTGAGCACACTCCTGGAGATAGTGGAGGACAGAGGGTCCTGGTGTGTTGCGGTCCACGGGATCACAAAGAGTCAAACATGACTTACCGACTTAACAACATTATTAGGTAGGTTCACATCGTGCAACCCTCACCACCATCCATCCATAAAACTTTTTTCTTCTTGCCAAACAAACTCTGTACCCATTTCCCTCTCTCCTCAGCCCCTGGAAACCACCATTCTACTTTCTGTCTTTATAAATTTGACTATTTTGTAGAAGTTAAAAAAAAAAGTCTTTACTGAGATAGCATTCATATGGCATATAATTTACTCCTATAAAGTGTACAATTGGTTCTTAGTATATTCAAAGTTGTGCAACTATTACCACAATCCAATTTCAGGACATTTTCATGATGCCAAAAAGAAACTCAGTATCTATCAGCAGTTACTCCCCACTGGGTGTTCCTCCAGCCCCAGGCAACCACCAATCTGCTTTCAGTCTACAGTTTTGCCTATTCTGGACATATCACATAAATAAAATCATACCATATGGTGCCTTTTGTGACTGTCTTCTTTCATTTAAAATAATATTGTCCAACACATCCGTGTTGTAGCATGCATCAGTACTTCATTTTTATTTTTCTTTTTTGACCACCATACCTCAAGGCTTGTAGGATCATGAGTCCCCAACCAGGGATGGAACCCTAGCTCTCAACCATGAAAGCATGCAGTCCTAATCACTGGACCTCCAAGGAATTCCTAGTGCTTCATGTCTTTTTATGACTGAATAATATTCCCTTGCATGGTCATATCACATTTTGTTTAATCCACTCATCATTTGGGTTCTTTCCGCCTTTTGGCTCTTGGAAATTATGCTGCTGTGAATATCACATACAAGGTTTCGTGTGAACACATATCTTCAGTTCCCTTGGGTATACACCTGGGAGCAGAATGACTGGATTATACGGTAAGTCTATAATTAACTTTTTGAAGAACCACCAAACTATTTTCTGAAGCAGCTGCACCATTTTACATTCCCACCAGCAATGTATGAAGGCTCCAATTTCTTCACACCCTTGTCAACACCCGTCATTTTGTGTCACATCCTAGTGGGTGTGAAATAGTGTCTGTTGTGGTTTCTCTTTTTCTTGCACTTCCTTAATGACTAGTGATTCTGAGCGTCTTTTCATGTGCTTTTGGCTGTTTGTGTATCTTCTTTAGAGAAATGTCTATTCTTTTGCCCATTTGAAAAATAGGACTATTCGACTTCTCTGGTGGCTCAGTGGTAAAGAACCTGCCTGCTAATGCAGGAGACACAGGGTCAGTCTCTGGTCCCAGAAGATCCCACGTGCAGCAGGGTAACTAAGCCCGTGAGCCACAACTATTGAGTCTGTGTGCTAGAGCCGGGGAGCTGCAGCTACTGAGACCACGTGTCAAAAGTACGCGGGCCGCACACCCTAGAGCCTGTACTCCGAAACACAAGAAACCACCTCAATGAGAAGCCTGCATACCGCACCTAGAGAGTAGACCCAACTCTCTGCAGCTAGAGAAAGCCTGCACAGCAATGGAGATGCAGCAGGGCCCATAAATAAATAAATACATAATTAAAATGAAAAAATAAGGGCTACAGTTGTCAGAGTCTTTTAAATATTACAGGTACAAGTTCCCTATCAGATACCTGGTTTGCAAATATTTTCTCCTATTTTGTAGTTGTCTTTTTACTTTCTTGGTAGTATCCTTCACAGCATAAAGTTTTTAATTTTTATGTAGCTTATTTTTTCTTTTTTGTGCTTTTGGTGTCGTATCTAAGAAACCCTAACCCAAGATCATGAAGATTTGTGCCCATATTTTCTTCTGAGAATACTGTGTTTTTAGTTCTTAGATTTTAGGTCTATGATTTATTTTTATTTTATTATTCATCTGGTGTGAGGCAGGTGTCCAACTTCATTCCTTTGCATGTGTTATCCAGTTGTCCCAGCACCCATTTACTGAAAAGACTGTTCTTCTCTTATTGAAAGATCTTGGCACTGTACAGAAAATCAGTTGACCACAAATGTAAGGGTTTATTTTTGATTTACAATGTTAGTAAATCAGTTCTATTATATTGATCTATTCATCTGTCTTAATGGTGAGATGGAGCAGGACCCTATGATCCTTGCCCCCATGTCCTCAGCCTACCTTTTGTCTTAGCCAAAGAATAAGTTTAATCAGAGAAGCGAGAAAATCAGAAACAAAGGAAAACAGTCCAACAAGACTAAGTGATTGTTTAGTCATTAAATCTAGTCAAGGACGTTTAGTTCCTTCTCAAGAGCTATAGACAATATTATGAGCCGTATCCTGTGAGCTGTCTTTTAGATACTGAAACCCCCACCTGGTGGAAGAGGTTAATTACAGGATGACCAGATTGTAGCCATGACATAATCTGACAAATTTCAAGAATTGGCCTCTAAGAAATGGGAACAAATTAACCATGGAACTAAAGATTAACTGTACTTAAAACAATCAAGACGATACTGGTCATGCCACTGATGATCAGTTTCAAGATGCCTGTCAGAGTTGTCTGCTGTTTCTGCATGTAACCCCCTCTGTCTATATTGTCAGTGGGGCAGAGTCAACCTTTGGACAGGTGGTAGCCCTTCCCAACCCTGGTTGCTGGAATCCAAAATAAAGTCAACTTTCCTTTCCACCAACCTTGCCTCTTTTTTGGCTTTTGAGCAGCAAGCACCTGGACCCCACTTTCGGGTACAATGGCAGTACCACACAGTCCAGGTTATTGTAGGTTTACAGTAAGTTTGAGTCCAGGAAGAATGAATCATGCAGCTTTGTTCTCTCTCTGCTTTTTTTCTTTTTTTAATTTTTATTGGAGTAGAGCTGAATTACAATGTTGTGTTCGTTTCAAGTGTACTCTCTAATTTTTTTCTCAAGATTGTTTTGATTATTTTGAGTCTCTTGCATACCCACATCAATTTCTGAATCTTTACTTTGCTGTATACCTGAAACTGGAGAAGGCAATGTCAATCCACTCCAGTACTCTTGCCTGGAAAATCCCATGGACGGAGGAACCTGGTGGGCTGCAGTCCCTGGGGTTGCTGCGAGTCAGACACAACTGAGCGGCTTCACTTTCACTTTTCACTTTCATGCATTGGAGAAGGAAATGGCAACCCACTCCAGTGTTCTTGCCTGCAGAATCCCACGGATGGGGGAGCCTAGTGGGCTGCCGTCTATGGGGTCGCACAGAGTCGGACACGACTGAAGCGACTTAGCAGCAGCAGCACCATACCTGAAACTAACACAATATTGTAAATCAACCAGAGTTCAATTTAAAAAATTAGCCATCACAACAGCTCGTTTCATTTTGTTGTTGTTCAGGCGCTCAGTCGTGTCTGACTCTTTGTGATCCCGTGGACTGCAACACGTCAGGCTTCCCTGTCCTTCACCGTCTCCCAGAGCTTGCTTAAATTCATGTTCATTGAGTCGGTGATGCCATCCAACCATCTCATCCTCTGTCATCACCTTATCCTCCGGTCTTCAATCTTTCCCAGGATCAGGGTCTTTTCTAATGAGTTGACTCTTCACATCAGATGGTCAGAGGATTGGAGCTTCAGCTTCAGCATCAGTCCTTCCAATGAATATTCAGGACTGATTTCCTTTAGGATTGACTGGTTAGATCTCCTTGCAGTCCAAGGCACTCTCAAGAGTCTTCTCCAACACCACAGTTCAGAAGCATTAATTCTTCAGTGTTCATCCTTCTTTATATAATTTGTTCACTTCTTTTTATCACTGAATAATATTCTATTTTATGGATATACCACAACTTTGTTTATCCATTCACCTATTAAAGGGTATCTTAATTGTTTTTGTTTTTGGCAGTTATGAATGAAACTGATAGAAACATTTGTGTGCAGGTTTTTGGGTGGACATAAATTTTCAACTCCCTTGATAAATACTAAGGAGGACAGTTGCTAGATTGTATGCAAGAATGTATTTAGTTTCATAAGAACTGTCAAACTCTCTTCCAAAGTGCCTGTACTGTTTTTCATTCCTACCAGAAATGACCAAGAAATCCTACTGCTTCACATCCTCACCAACATTTAGTGTTGTTAGTGTTGTGGATTTTGGCTATTCTAATAAGGATGCAGGGTATCTCATTGTTGCTTTAATTAGCATTTCTCTAATAACATATGATATGGGACATCTTTTTACATGAGTATTTGCTGTCTGTATATTTTCTTTTGTGAAATGTCTGTTAAGGGTTTTGGCCCGTTTTAAAATAGGATTTTGTTTTCTTTTCATTATCTTTTTGTTTTTGTCTTTTTTTGGCCAAGGCATGTGACTTGCAAGATCTTGGTTCTCCTACCAGGGATGGAACCCAGGCCCTCAGCAGTGAAAGCACAGAATCCTAACGCCTGGACTGCCAGGGAATTCTCTCCTATTTTGGAGTTTCAAGAGTCCTTTGTATATTTTGAATAACAGTCCTTTAACAGATATGTCTCTTTTACAAATGTTGTCTCCCTGTCGAATTCTCTTCACATTGTCTTTTGCAGAGCAAAAGTTTTTCATGTTTATGAATTCCTTTATCAGTTGTTTTTTCACAGATCATACCTTTGGTGTGGTATTTGAAAAATCATGGCCTTACACCTTAAACTAATACAACGTTATATGTCATTTATATCTCAGTAAAACTGGGGGGAAAAGTTATGGCCAAACCCAAGATTTTCTGTAATGTTAACTTCTAGGAGGTTTATAGTTTTCTATTTTACATTTAGGTCTATGATCCGTTTTCAGTTAATTGTTGTAAAAGGTATAAGGTCTATGTCTAGATTTTTTTTTTCCCATGTGGATGTCCAGTTGTTCCAATATCATCTGTTGTAAAGACAATCTTTTCTCCACAGTATTGCCTTTGCTCCTGTGTCAAAGAAAGACCCACTATATTTATGTGGCTCTATTTTGGGCTCTTGAGTGGGTGAAGCCTGGTATTTGTGCACAGCCTTCCCAAGCCCGAGGGTAGACTGGGACCCAAGGAGGGCCCTTCCTGGCTGCCTCTTTCCCTGATTGTCTTGTAAATATCCAGTTGCCATTTTACCTATTGCTACTAGTATCAAGGAGTACCTTCTTAATTGCTCTCCACAAAAAATATCAAATATCTCATTTTGTTTGATAATGCTAATAGGCATTGTTCCAGATAAGGTAAGTGCCTCAGGCAAAGTTCTTTATGGCCTGCCTTTCCACCTGGGCAGAACCTCTGCCCCACACTTTAGAAACTAGGAGTAGGGAAAGCAGCCCATTATCCATGAGTGACACCCCTGCTCTAGAAGCTGGTGGGAGTGGGAGATAGCAGCTCCTGTTCTTCTTGACTTTTCCCTTTTGGCGTGGACTCTCTGTTTCAGGAGAGCCATGAGGATCCAGTATTTTACGCCTGTCGTGCCCAGATTGTAGAGCTTCTTGCCTGCAAGTGTGGGTTGTGTCGGGGAAGAGAAGCCCAGTTGTCTTTTGCTGCACCTACTTGGAACAGAGCTTCAACAACGAGAGGATGAGAGACATGGACCACCTGCCTTTCTCAAGGTGAGAGCTTTGCTCTAAGCTGGGATTTGGGGACTAGAGTGGGAGAGGGCGCCCCCTATTTTCTTGGCTGCCCTTGGGTGGAATTAAACTCCTGGAAGACAGAAAGAAGAGGAAGGAGAAAGCAGTAGGTGGTAGCTCAAAAGTCATAGACTCTCACTGTTTTTAGTGTTTGCTTTTGTTTTTAAATTGAAGTATAGTTAATTTGGACTTCCCAGGTGGCACAGTGGTAAAGATTCTGCCTGCCAGTGCAGGAGATGCAAAAGCTGTGGATTCGATCCCTGGGTTGGGAAGATCCCCTGGAGTAGGAAATGGTACCCCACTCCAGTATTCTTGCCTGGAAAATTCCATGGGCAGAGGAGCCTGGGGGGCTTCTCCAAGGGGACACAAAGAGTCGGACATGACTGAGCAACTAAGCACACAGTGGATTTACAGTACTGTGTCAGTTTCAGGTGTACGGCACAGAGATACAGTACTTTTGCAGATTATATATTAGAGGTTATTGTAAGATAATGGGTGCAATTCCCTGTGCTAAATAGTGTATCCTTGTTGCGACTCTCACTGTTTTGAGCAACATTCCCTTAAATGAATGCTTCTGAATTTGCTGGATATGCCTTTAGGATAATCTCCAGACTAAATAATTAGGTAAAAAATTTCTTTCTAGTTAGATAGTTGTTTTCCCTGGGGGAATTTCAACTGTGCTCCTTACTCTGCCATTCTGAAAATCAATCTTAAGATTTAAAAAATTTTCTTATTCCAATGGTTGTTTTCCTCTTGTCACTTATTTGCTATATATATGTTTTCCCCCCTTTTTCTTGAACAAGTTAACTAGTGGTTTGTCTGTTTGCTAATTTTTCCAAAAATACAAGTCTAATTTCTGTCCTCTACTGCACTAATCTCTGTTTTTCTCGTTATTCTTCCCTCTTTGTGCTTTCTTTTGGTTTACTTTCTTGTTGGTTTTTTCCCCTATTTCTTAGAATTGGGAATTAAATCCAATTCTTCTTTCTTTTACTTTAATAAAAGTGTTCTGTGTTATGAACGTTCATCTAATCATTGCTGTACTTTTATTTTGATTTTTTTGTGTGTGTGGCAGTTCTGCATGGTGTGTGATATCTTACTTCCCTGACCAAGGATAGAACCCATGCTCCCTGAAGTGGAGGCTCAAAGGCCTATCCACTAGACCACCAGGGAATTCTCTCTAATCACTGCTTTAAATGTATCTCATAGAGTCTTATTATTTTTTAGAATTTTGTATTCCAGTTTTTCACCTAATTAATTTTGGTTTTGTCTTTGTTGATGACTTCTCATTTTGTTACACTGTATTCAGAGAATATTGTTTATAACATTTCCATTTTATTCAACTTACTAAAATTTTTTTGTGATTAATATGATTAACTTTTTGTTTCTTTGGATTTACGGGGTTTTTGTTTTTTTTTCAGGGGAAAGTTTCCTCTGTTGATGTGTGTTGGATTTTATGTTCTGGTAATTTTTTGGTTTTTAAATCATAGTTCCAAATGGATCTGTTAACCTTTTCCTTGTTCATTTTTTTGTGCTATTGGGGTGTTTTACTAGATTCCTAGCTCTATCGAACCCTCTCATGTCAATACACCAAAGTCCAGACACTTTAGTGGATTTTAATTTGTTTAGCTGGGGAAAGGGGTTTGTGTCCTCCGATTTTCTGTTTAGCTTTGTTTCTCTTTTGTCTTGTAAGACCCTAAATTTTTGCTTTTCCCCTCCTTCATCACTCAGTTGCCCAAAGACTCTTCAACCATTTGCTGCCCCTCTTTCTCCTTTCCCAGAACCTATGTATTTAAAAGACTGACCCTTCAAATGCCATATACTTGAAGTCCCTTCCCCGTAGTCTGCAGTCTGATGTCCCAGGACATTTTCCTATTATTTACAGCCTGAAGAAAAAACGTCCTCTTCCCGATGAAGGTTCTAGATTGACTAATTGGACCGTGTTGCCAGCTGTCCTTTTCTCTCTTCCCTGTTTTTCTGGGCAGAAAGCCACCTGAGAAGGTGGAGCGGGGCCAGAGTGCAAGAGACCAGCACAACCCTGTGGTTCGCTGTCATTCTGTTTACAGCTATTCTGAAGAGTAGTTTCCCTGGTGACTCAGATGGTAAAGAACTGCCTGCAATGCAGGAGACCCGGGTTTGATCCCTGGCTCGAGAAGATTCCCCTGGAGAAACACATGACAACCCACTCCATTCTTGCCTGGAGTATCCCATGGACAGAGGGGCCTGGAGGGCTACAGTCCATAGGGTCGCTAAGAGTCAGACAAGACTGAGCGACTAACACTTTCACTTTCATTCTGAAGTGTGGACATTCTCTGCTTTCAAGTTATGCTGAGGCTACAGGAGAGTTTTATTTCCCATGCTTGTTGTTTCGACTCGCTTGGGAAGGAAGCACTGGGAGATGGGGACATAGGCAGCCACTGTGGTCCTTGATTACCCAGAAGTCCCTCTGCTTTTTCTTTGTAAGTTTGTTGTTTTTTTTTTAAACATGTATTTATTTATTTGGCTACTCTGGGTCTTAGTTGTGCCAGGGGGATCTTTTGATCCTCCCCGCAGCCTTTGGGATCTTTAGTTGGGGCATGTAAACTCTTAGTTGCAGCAAGTGGGATCTAGTTCCCGGACCAGGTATCAAACCTATTCCCTGCACTGGAATCTCACTGGATCAAAAGTCCCACCTTGTAACTTTTAAGCTCATTTATTTGCACCCTTTCTTATTTTCCAATATACGCACTTGGGGGTCATAAATTTTTCTCTAAGAATTTTTAGCTGGATCCTCCATCTTTGATATATGATATTTCATTATGATTATAATCTAAAACAACACAAATTTGTACTCTATTTTCTAATTTCAATTGTGGGTTTTTTCCCCCCGTGATTCAGATATTTCATAAAATGTTTCTTAATTTCAAATGCATGGGATTCCCCATTTTTCTGTTTGTTGGCACTGTTTAACTTAATTATATTGCAGTAAAAAGAATACAAACTGTATGATTTTACTTTTTTGAAACTAGTTGAGTTGCGTGATGGTCTAGAATTTGATGGATTTATGGGAAATGTTCTTTATATGTTGTTCTGCATTTACGTGCAATGCTTCACTAGGTCAAATTTGTTAACCATATTCTTCATATCTTTTATATCCCAGATAATTTTTTTGCTTGCATGTGTCAAGGAGTCTGCAAGTAAAATTGTGATGTAATCTGCTTTTCCTTGTGGTCCTATATATGTATATTCTATTCTATAGAATAGAACCACAAGTGCTGAAGAATTGATACTTTTGAACTGTGGTGTTGGAGAAGACTCGAGAGTCCCTTGGACTTCACAGAGATCAAACCAGTCAATCCTAAAGGAAATCAACCCTGAATATTCATTGGAAGGCCTGTTTTTGAAGCTGAAGCTCCAGTTTTGGCCACCTGATGGGAAGGGCTGACTCACTAGAAAAGACTCTGTTGCTAGGAAAGATTGAAGGCAGAAGGAGAAGAGGGCAACAGAGGATGAGATGGTTGGATGGCACCACTGACTCAATGAACATGAGTTTGATCATGCTCCAAGAGTTGGTGATGGACAGGGAAGCCTGGCATGCTGCAGTCCATGGGGCTGCAAAGAGTCACACATGACTTGGTGACTGAACAACAAATATATAGAATAGAACCATATATATATATGTATATTTATTGCTTGTTGATCTAATTTTAAGGATGAATTTTAAATTGCTGTGTATTTAAAAAATCACTAGGTAAGCAACCTCTTTAACCTGAAATTTAATTTTTTCTGATTTTTTTCTAATATAGTTATTCCAGCCTTTAGTAAACATTTGCCTAGTATTTTTTTCCATCTTTCTGATAGAGATGAAGTAGGATAATCAAATAGTTAGCTCAGAAATCCCATTAGGGGATTGTAAATAGAGAGGAAACTTTAAGGGGCTTTGAGAGATCATGGTGAGTTAATGATCATTCAAGAAAACAGGTTTGCTTAACTACAAAATCAAGTAAGCTCGCTAAGGAACAAAAACATGCAGCAGAAGAATGAGACGTGCCTCAGAACAATAGAACAATGGTGGCATGAAACCCACATTCTGCCCAGTGAGCTCATAAGTTAATGATCCCTAGGTCATGCTCTCTACACACATGATAATTTGTGGAAAGGATACACTTAAAAGTGAAAGCCCTTTATTGTACTGAGACCTAAAATAATTTTTCTATTACACCCTGACGGTCCTGGCTTGACCATGTAAGGACAAAAAAAAACTC
Organism: Oryx dammah; assembly: GCF_014754425.2. Classification (NCBI taxonomy): domain Eukaryota; kingdom Metazoa; phylum Chordata; class Mammalia; order Artiodactyla; family Bovidae; genus Oryx; species Oryx dammah. Next base: position 41,824,026 of record NW_024070199.1, read on the forward strand.
CCCTGCCCAACCTGGAAGAGGAGCTGATAATGGAAGCATGATGTCTATTCAAGAATAAGGAAGAAGATGATCTTGTTCTCTCCCCACTTTTCCTTCGATTATAAAAAGGTAACCCACTAAGTCCTGGAATCAAGATTGTCAGAAGAAATACCAATAACCTCAGATATGCAGATGACACCACCCGTATGGCAGAAAGCAAAGAAGAACTAAAGAGCCTCTTGATGAAAGTGAAAGAGGAGAGTGAAAAAGCTGGCTTAAAACTCAACATTCAAAAAACAAAGATCATGGTATCCAGGCTCATCACTTCATGACAAATAGATAGGGAAACAATGAAAACAGTGACAGACTTTATTTTCTTGGGCTCCAAAATCACTGCAGATGGTGACTGCAGCCATGAAATTAAAAGACACTTGCTCCTTGGAAGAAAAGCTATGACCAACCTAGACAGCATATTAAAAAACAGAGACATTACTTTGCCAACAAAGGTCCATCTAGCCAAAGCTATGGTTTTTCCAGCCATCATGTATGAATGTGAGTAAAGAAAGATGCGCCAAAGAATTGATGCTTTTGAACTGTGGTGTTGGAGAAGATTCTTGAGCATCCCTTTAACTTCAAAGAGATCCAACCAGTCCATCCTAAAGGAAATCAGTCCTGAATATTCATTGGAAGGATTGATGCTGAAGCTGAAGCTCCAATACTTTGGCTACCTGATGGGAAGAACTGACTCATTTGAAAAGACCCTGATGCTGGGAAAGATTGAAGGCAGGGGAGAAGGGGACGACAGACGATGAGATGGTTGGATGGCATCACCGACTTGATGGACATGAGTTTGAGCGAGCTTTGGGAGCTGGTCAAGGGCAGAGAAGCCTGGCATGCTGCAGTCCATGAGGTCGCAAAGAGCTGGACACGACTGAGCAACTGAACTGAACTGAAGTACTCAGGGCAGTGCGATGCTCACCTACCCCCTCGTAAGCCTCACAAGCGTCCTATTGTAATCTAACTTTCAGTTTAGTTCAGTTCAGTCGCTCAGTCGTGTCCAACTCTTTGCGACCCCATGAATCGCAGCATGCCAGGCCTCCCTGTCCATCACCAACTCCCGGAGTTCACTCAGACTCACGTCCATCGAGTCAGTGATGCCATCCAGCCATCTCATCCTCTGTCGTCCCCTTCTCCTCCTGCCCCCAATCCCTCCTAGCATCAGAGTCTTTTCCAATGAGTCAGCTCTTTGCATGAGGTAGCCAAAGTACTGGAGTTTCAGCTTTAGCATCATTCCTTCCAAAGAAATCCCAGGGCTGATCTCCTTCAGAATGGACTGGTTGGACCTCCTTGCAGTCCAAGGGACTCTCAAGAGTCTTCTCCAACACCACAGTTCAAAAGCATCCATTCTTCGGTGCTCAGCCTTCTTCACAGTCCAACTCTCACATCCATACAAGACTACTGGAAAAACCATAGCCTTGACTAGATGGACCTTAGTTAAGAAAGTAATGTCTCTGCTTTTGAATATGCTATCTAGGTTGGTCATAACTTTTCTTCCAAGGAGTAAGCATCTTTTAATTTCATGGCTGCAGTCACCATCTGAGGTGATTTTGGAGCCCCCGAAAATAAAGTCTGACACTGTTTCCACTGTTTCCCCATCTATTTCCCATGAAGTGATGGGACCGGATGCCATGATCTTTGTTTTCTGAATGTTGAGCTTTAAGCTAACTTTTTCACTCTCCTCTTTCACTTTCATCAAGAGGCTTTTTAGTTCCTCTTCACTTTCTGCCATAAGGGTGGTGTCATCTGCATATCTGAGGTTATTGATATTTCTCCTGGCAATCTTGATTCCAGCTTGTGTTTCTTCCAGTCCAGCGTTTCTCATGATGTACTCTGCATATAAGTTAAATAAGCAGGGTGACAATATACAGCCTTGACGTACTCCTTTTCCTATTTGGAACCAGTCTGTTGTTCCATGTCCAGTTCTAACTGTTGCTTCCTGACCTGCATACAGATTTCTCAGGAGGCAGGTCAGGTGGTCTGGTATTCCCATCTCTCAGAATTTCCCACAGTTTGTTGTGTCTATCCCTCTACCTCTCACTAAATTCTTTCTGCATTGAGACATTAAGGATCAGAACTCCTCAGAGCCCTCTGAAACGCCACCTAGTGGGTTCACTTCTGCTTCTGAATGTGTTACATGCATCTTTTAGAACTATCCTATGTTTTTTGTGTATCTTTTATAAATACAGGTATATCTCAGAGTTATTGTGCATTCCCTTTCAGACTACTACAATAAAATAATATTGCAATAAAGCAAGGTCACAATTTTTTGGTTTTCCAGTGCATATAAAAGTTGTTTACACTCTATTATAGTCTATTAAGTGTGCCATAGCTTTATGTCAAAATGAAACCATGTACATACCTTAAGTAAAAAATATTTTGTTGCTTAAAAATGGTAACCATCATCTGAGCCTTCATGACGATGGATCATGAAGAGTCATGATCGAGGCTTCCCTAGGGGCTCAGTGGTAAAGAATTCACCTGCCACTGCGGGAGACACAGGTTCAATCCCTGGTCCAGGAAGATCCTACATGCTGTGGAGCAACTAAACCTGTGTCTACAACAGAGCCTGTGCGATAGAGGTGGGGAATCAAAACTATTGAGTCCAGTTGCCATAGCTACTGAAGCCCTTGCAGCTAGAACCCGAGCTCCATGACAGGAGAAGCCACCGCAGTGAGAAGCCCGCACACCACGACAAAAAGCAGCCCCCGCTCTCTGCAACTAGAGAAAGCCCACACAGCAGCGGAGACCCAGCACAGCCAAAAATAAGTAAATAAAATTAATGAAGCGACTTAGCAGCAGTAGCAGCAGCAGCATGATCTGTGGCACCCCACTCCAGTACTCTTGCCTGGAAAATCCCATGGACGAAGGAGCCTGGTAGGCTGCAGTCCATGGGGTAGCTAAGAGTCGGACATGACTGAGCGACTTCACTTTCACTTTTCACTTTCATGCATTGGAGAAGGAAATGGCAACCCACTCCAGTGTTCTTGCCTGGAGAATCCCAGGGGCGGGGGAGCCTGGTGGGCTGCCGTCTATGGGGTCGCACAGAGTCGGACAAGACTGAAGTGACTTAACAGCAGCAGCAGCATCTCCATAATAAATATAATAAAAATGAAAAAGTTGGAAATTTTGGAAGAATGACCAAAATGTGACACAAAAACACAAAGTGAGCAAATGCTGTTGGAAAAATGATGCCAATAGATGAGCTCAACATATGGTTGTAATAAAAGAAATGTTCACATATTGAGCTGTGGGAAAGTCATTCTGGCTTATACATGGGTTAACTGCTTTAATTATGAAATTAAAAGATGCGATGACCAGAAGTAAAGAATATCCACGTTAAAAGTAAAGATTAAATGCCTCCTGGGACCCCAGTGCTGGTCCTCTTTTGTTTAAGACCACTTCCCAGGTGCCAAATCCATCCTGACTCGCTATACTTGCTGTACTTGCTGGTCTGTTTTCTTGGTTTTTTAACTTTCTGTTTTATGTTGGAGCATAGTTGATCAACAATGCTGTGATAATTTCAGGTATACAGCAAACTGATTCACTTATGCATATGCATGCATCTATTTCAAATTCTTTTCCCATTTAAGTTGCTACATAATATTGAGCAGAGTTCACAGTAGGTCCTTGTTGGCTATCTACTTTAAATACAGCAGTGTGTACATGTCAACCTCAAATTCTCCAACTATTTCTCCCCCCGACCCTTCCCCCTGGTAACCATAATTTGGTTCTCTAAGTCTGTGAGCCTATTTTCATTTTGTAAATAAGTTCATTTCTTTTTAGATGTTACATATAAGCGATGCCATACAGGATTTTCCTTTCACTGACTTAGTTCACTCAGTATGACAATTTTTGGGTCCATCCCTGTTTATGCAAATAGCATTATTTCATTCTTTTTAATGTCTGAGTAACATTCCATTACTTCCCAAGAATCCGGCTGCAATTCAAGAGACCTGAGTTCAGTCCTTGGGTTGGGAAGAACCCCTGGAGAAGGGAAAGGCTACCCACTCCAGTATTCTGGTCTGGAGAATTCCATGGCGTGTATAGACCATGGGGTCGCAAAGAGTCGGACACGACTGAGCGACTTTCACTTTCAACCTTCCGTTGTATCTATGTATGACATCTTTATCTGTTCCTCTGCTGATGAGCATTTAGGTGGCTTCTATGTCTTGGCTATTGTAAGCAGTGCTGCAGTGAACCCTGGGGTGCATATATCCTTTTGGACCATGTTTTTCTCCAGGTATATGCCCAGGAGTGGGATTGCTGGGTCATATGGTAGCTCTGTTAGTGTTAGTCTTTGTGACCTCATGGACTGTATAGCCCATCAGGCTTCTCTGCCCATGGGGTTCTCCAGGCAAGAATACTGGAGCGGGTTGCCATTGGTAGCTCCAGTTTTAGTTTTTTAAGAAATCTCCATACTATTCTCCATAATGGCTATACCGATTTACAGTCCCACCAACAGTGTAGGAGGGCTCCCTTCTCTCCATACCCTCCCCAGCATTTGTTGTCTGCAGATTTTTTGATGATAGCTGTTTTGACTGGTGTGAGGTGATGTCTTATTACAGTTTTGATTTGTGTTCTCTATGGTCCATTTTTTAAAACCTTGAAGGAATGTATTTCTGATTTGTTTAATGTTCTTTGTTCTGATGAGTTATAAAACTGTGCTGAAAAGCCTGCTCCTCTGGAGCAGTTCCTCAGAGTAATCTGGAAAGCTGGCTTCCAGGCCACAGTCTTCAGCTGGCTTCAAATAAAACTCTTTTCTAGGGAATTCCCTGGTGGTCCAGTGGTTAGAACTCCACGCTTCCACTGCCAGGGGCAATTAAAATCCTGCAATTAAGGTCCCACAAGCTGTGCAGTGCAGCCAAAAAACAAACAAACAAAAAAAAAAACAAGAAACAAACAAACAAAACCTCTTTTCTATTCCTAATATAGATTGTTTATTGATTATTCTTTTGACAGTTATCATAAACCTTCAATTTGTAAAAAAAGCAATATCTGTGAAGCACAATAAATCAAAATGCAATAAACAGACGTATGCCTCTAGCTTGTAGCACAATTATTTTATAAACAGTATATTAGTTAGCTCAGTAGAAATTATGCTATGATAAATGTGGTAGGCAGAATAATGACCTCCCAGATACGTACCCATCCCAGTTCTTGGAACCCATGAACATATTATCTGACATGGCAAAAGAGACTTCACAGATGTGATTAAGGATCTTGAGATGGGGAGATTATCCTGGATTATTCACATGGACCCAATGTAATCACAAGGGTCCTTAGTAGTGGAAGAGGAAAAAAAAATGTGGAAGAGGGATCAGAGTTAGTAGAAGCTATGTCTTTGAAGAGGAGGAAGGAAGCCGCAAGCCAGATGCCAAAGAATGAGCCTGGTCGCCCGAAGAAATTAAACCTTACCTGCACCTTGATTTTAGCAGACTGAGACCCATTTTGGACTTCTGGCCTCCAGAACTGGAAGATGATAGATTCACATTATTTTAAGCCACTGAATTTGTGGTAATTTATTAGGGCAGGAAATGGAAATCCAACCCAATAATATCAATAATTATTTGATATCAATGATATCCAAAATCTCAGCAGCTTTCAAAACAGAAGTTTTTCTTTTCTTTTTTTTTAAAAGAGGAATTAGAAGAAATGTTTAACAAGAGTATTCTTTTTTTTCACTTTCTTTTTTCTTTAAATTATGAAAGTATGATAACACATTTACAGGAGGCTTGGAAAATACAGAACAAAGTTACATGCAATTCCACTGTATATTACAAGTTTTTTTTAAGTAGATAAATTAAGATTTTTAGTTTGAGTTTCAGTAAGAAGTCTCCTTTTAAAAAGAAATTGAATTAGAGTTGATTTACAATGTTTCACTGTACAGCAAAGTGATTTAGTTATACCTATATTCTTTTTCATTTTTTTCCTAATATATATATTTTACTGAAGTACAGTTGACTTACAATGTTTCAGGTGTGCAGCAAGGTGATTCAGTTATACATATGCACACATATTATTTTTCAGATTATTTTCCATTACAGGTTATTATAAGATATTGACTATAGTTCCCTATACAGTAAACCTTTTTTGCTTGTTGCATATCTATTTTTTTAATTAGAAAGCTAGCATTCAGTTCATACTAAGTCAAACAAGTAGAATCAAAATGTCATAATTTTTAAATTTTAATATTATATACAATATATATATTTCAGAAAACATGAAGTTTGTCTAATTAAAAATTTTTAGTTAATTTCTAGATTTCTAATTTAAAAAATTTGTAATGTGTACAAAGTCTTTTCTACCTCACTTGATAAAAGCTAGAGAAAGAACATTAAAAAAAAGATGAAGAAATTGGAAAACATAAACTAAATTAAATGGCAGCACTGAATATAAAATAGAAAAAGTGAAACAAAATAGTTAAAAGTAAAAGGTCCTCATATAGTCCAGTTGTTTTTAAACAGGGCTGCTCATTAGAAACACGTCTTGAACTTGAGAAAAAAAGCAATACCTGAGCATTTGTATTTTTCAAAAACTTCCAAGATAATTCTTATACGCACCTGGATTTTTAAAAAGTGATTACAGGTTTTTCTACTGAACCGTAGTTTTGGTGATATAGAATTTTATTATTTTTCTGTTGACCAATCATGATATAATGGTATTAAGTGAATAATAGTTACATAATCATAATAGTAAAAGGTGTTTATAAGTTAATGGCACCCCACTCCAGTCCTCTTGCCTGGAGAAGCCCATGGACGGAGGATCCTGGTGGGCTACAGTCCATGGGGTCTCGAGGAGTCAGACACAACTGAGCGACTTCACTTTCACTTTTCACTTTCATGCATTGGAGAAGGAAATGGCAACCCACTCCAGTGTTCTTGCCTGGAGAATCCCAGGGTCGGGGGAGCCTGGTGGGCTGCCGTCTATGGGGTCGCACACAGTCAGACACGACTGACGCGACTTAGCGGCAGTAGCAGCAGCAGCCAGACAAAAAATAAAAGATAATTACAGTTTCAAGTCATATTGGGAACATGATTAACCTAACAATAAAATATTACATACAATTTGGGGGGTCAAGCCGAGTGCTGTGGTAAGTGGAAGTGCATACACGCACATTTTCAACCACCCAGCCAGTCTCTTTTGGTTTGTGCATTTAATCCATTTACATTTAAAGTAATTATTGATATGTATGATCCTATTACCATTTTCTTAACTGTTTTGGGTTTATTTTTCTGTAGGTCTTTTTCTTCTCTTGTGTTTCCTGCCTAGAGAATTTCCTTTAGCATTTTCAAAAACTGTATTTCCTATTCATATTACACATCCTTCACTGTTTAGCTTGAATGTGTGTGTTTGTTTTTTGGCATGCCACACAGCATGTGGGGTCTGAGTTCCCTGACCAGGGGTTGAACCTGAGACCCCCACAGTGGCAGCACCGAATCTTAACCACTGGACCACCAGGGAAGTCCCTATGTTGTCTTTATTCTAGACCCCAGGCTAGAGAGGCTACCACCACCTGGAGGTACCTTTGACCCAGGGCAGATGGAAAACAGGAAAGGCCGAGCCACCTTGGAGCTCTTAAAGCTTCTACTGAGATGTGGCATGAAAGATTTCTGCTCAAATTCCACTGACTGAACGAAACCACGCAGGTAAACATACACGGAGTAGGAAGCAGAAGGAAGGACACATTGTCCTTTGGGGAGGGGGCAACATGTATGGGGGTCCTGGGGCAACAGGGGGTGGAGTGGGGGGGAAAGAGTTGACAGGAGAATTGAAAGAAGCTGCTGTAGCTGGAGGATGGTGATGGAGGGTAGGCTTGGGGTGCTCTTGGAGAGATTCACAAGGGCCTTGTAAGCCATTCATTCATCCAAATGTGAGCAACAGTAGGCTCTGAGTCAGCACAGAGGGTCTGGGGGCTCATGAGGCTGACAAGATGCCTGTTCTGAAGGCAGTGACCTGGTGGGGAAAATGCATGAGAAGTAAGTAAATAAGGAAGCGAGATGATTGCAGACAGTGATCAAATATGTTCTATAGTTTAAAAGTGTGTGTTTTACTTGTTTTTAAAATTTTTTATTGAAGTATAGTTGCTCTGGCTTCCCTGGTGGCTCAGCGGTAAAGAATCTGCCTGCCAATGAAGAAGACTTGGGTTTGATCCCTGGGTAGGGAAGACCCTCTGGAGAACGAAATGGCAATCCACTCCAGTGTTCTTGCCTGGGAAATCCCATGGACAGAGGAGCCGGGCAGGCTACGGTCCATGGGGTCGCAAAAGAGCCAGACATGACTTAGCAACTAAACAACCACATAGCTGCTTTACAAAGTTGCGTTAGTTTCTATTGCCGCTACTGTTCAGTCACTAAGTCATGTCCGATTCTTTGTGACCCCATGGACTGCAGCACACCAGGCTTCCCTGCCCTTCCCTGTCTCCCAGAGTTTGATCAGATTCATGTCCACTGAGTCAATGACGCTAACTATCCATCTCATCCTCTAGTCTATGGCAAAGTGAATCAGCTATACGTATGCACACGTGCTCAGTAGCTCAGTCGTGTCTCTTTGCGACTCCATGGACGGTAGCCCACCAGGTTCCTCTGTCCATGGAATCTTCCAGGCAAGAATACTGGAGTGAGTTGCTATTTCCTCCTCCAGGGGATCTTCGAGACCCAGGGATCGAACCTGTGTCTCCTACATCTCTTGCACTGGCAGGTAGATTCTTTACCACTGGGCCGCCTGGGAAGCCCATGTATACAGATATACCCTCTTTTTTGGATTTCTTTCCCATTTAGGTCACCACAGAAAACTGAGTAGAGCTCCCTGAGCTACACGGTAGATTCTCATTAGTTATCTGTTTTATACTTAGTGTTAATAGTGTTTGTATGTCATTCCAGTCTTCCAGTTCACCCCGTCCCCTCCTTCTCCTCTCGACGTGCATACATTTGTTCTCTACATCTGTGTCTCTATTTCTGTTTTGCAAATAAGATCATCTATATTCCACATATATTAGTTAATATACAAGTTTGTATTTTACTAAAAGGACTACTTTTTAAAAGATCACATCTTCTTCCATTCCCAGTCCATTTTTTAAAAAAATTATTAATTTATTTTCTTTTTGGCTGTGCTGGGTCTTCGTTGCTGCGAGGGCTTTCCTCTAGTTGCGGAGAGCGCAGGTTACTCTCAAGTTGTGGTTCGAGGGCTTCTCATTGCGGTGGCTTTGCTTGTCAGGAACAGAGGACGGGCTCTAGAGTGAACAGGCTTCAGCAGTGGCAGCGCGTGGCCTCAGTACTTGTGGCTCGAGGGCTCCAGAGCACAGGCTCAGTAGTCATGGTGCCTGGGCTTAGTTGCTGTGCAGCAGCTGGGATCTGCCCAGAGCAGGGATCAAACCCGTGTCCCCTGCATTGGCAGGTGGATTCTTCACCACTGAGCCACCAGGGAAGCCCCTCCCAGGTCTTTTGGAGTGTGATCATCAGCAATTCTCTGATCTTCAAAGAGAAACCTGACTGAGTTCCTGGGAACCCATTATGATTCTTTGAGTTTCTTGAGATGCGTCATCGTTTTCACTGTAAAGTGAATCTCATTGTTTTCCTGTTCCATGACTTCGAGTTTAATATCCTCTTCCTTCTTATCCCCCAACTCCTCAGTTGAAAGTTTTGAAATGGGAAGCTATTGTTTCGTGAGTACTTAAAAATGTGAACTTAAAGGGTGTTAAGGCAGTACATATTGCTCAAGTTATGTGTACTTTATTACGGGAAAAAAAGGGGGGAGAAGTCACCTGTCACATGTAGGTGCTGACTGTCCTACAAAACTAGAGTGAAGAGTAACTGAGTCAGTGAAGATGGAAAGGCTTAAGGTCTGCTTGGTGGGGCGCGTCGGGGCGCGGCGTGGAGGGGCTGAACTAGGTGGTCCTGGGCAAAGCCTTCCTCCACTTTGGAGCCTCTGGAGGGGCTCTCATATCCCTAAAGGACCTTGGAATGGGGATGTGGCCCCAGGGAATTCTCACTCCAAGACAATCTCCTCTCTGGTTCCCAGGTTTGGGGATTCCTGTATCTGGAATAAACACAGACACAACCAGCGACCCTTCCCCAGCAAGGCACAATCACTGAATATTTATAATTTGCTCATCAGCCACGCGCCGCAACCCAGGTCGGTAGCATTCTAGGTCCCGCACCTTGGCACTGCATTTGTAAAGAGCGGAGAAGGGCTCGTGCTGCCTTTCTGGCCCTGCGGTCCGGCTGGCCTGCCCTCACCCCTCTGGTAGGTGATGAAACTTGAGAGAAGCCTTTACCAGGAGAGCCGCAGCTGGGTGGTGCGTGGTGGAGACTGACTGGGTTAACTCTAAGTGGAGGTGAGTGGTGATGACGAGAAACCACACCCTTTCCCAGGAAGGGGCCTGATTGGTGGAGGGCTTCTAGGGCGGGGCAGCTCTGGGGCTATATAAACACACTCGGTGGGCTTGGAGTTATGCTGTAGGTTAACTCCTGAGCTCAGGTAAGTCTTCTGGAAGGAGGAGGCTGGGCTTACCTGTGGGAACCTAGATGGAGGCCGCTAGGTTGACCAAGCCGTTTTGGAAGGGACCTGTAGTTGGAGTCTCTCTCTTTGTAGCCCCAAATGTTTGTGGTGGCTCCACCTCAAAACTCGCCCTAAACCCCAGTATTTTTGTCTGATAACGTCCTTGTCTCTGGGCTTCAGTTTTCCCTCTGTGAAGTAATGGTCTGCTGGTTTTTTCAGGGCTGCTTGATGAAGGGTGAGGGGTGGTTGTGAATTGGGCGGCAAGAGGCACCGTGAGTCTCTGGCTTTGGGGTCAGACAGGATCCACCTTGAAGTGGCCATGAGACCTCCATGCTTCAGTTTCTGTGTTTGCAAAATGGGTTTACTTACCAGGACGAAAAAAGTTAAAGCATTTAACACAGCTCCAGGCACTTAGGAAACCCTCAGAGGTGCTCGTTGCTGCTGTTGTTACTCTCTGGCCTGGTCTGGGGTGCCAGGAGGAGGCGTGCAGGTGCTGTAGCTCCCAGGAATTCTGCTGCCTTTCTTGTCTCCTCACCCCCACCCCCACCCCTGTTTCTCCATGCCCATCCCTCCACCCTCTGGAGGTCCTCTGTCAGGCCAGCCACACTGATCCCATTGACTTGTGCAGGGTTAATGGGGTAAATGCTAAGTCCTGGGGCTGCTTTCTTTACAGGTCACCCTCTCCCACCCCACCCCACCCACCCCCAACCCCCCAAGAGATGAACGATGCCCAAGATCCGGCCACAGTCCCTGGAGCTGGCACCCAAGTGAAGCTGAGGGGCTGGAGCCATCAAGGTGAGGGCGATGAGTCTTCCCATCTCCACCAACACCAGGAGCTCCGGGCCTTCCTCCACCTTCTGGGTGAGTCCACTTGGGGGCTAGCACAGAAGGGACTGTGAGGACCAAGCGTGAACTGATGTGAGAGGTGGGATCTCAGCCTGCCCACGTCTCGGTCCCATCCCTTCTCAGGTAACTCTGGTTTAGCAGGTTTGGGAGGGGGGGCGGGAGGAGGCGGTTCATGTCAGACATGTCAGAAAGTGGGTTCAGTGGGGGCTCGGGCTTTGGAACTTAGAATGCTGCTCTCGTCTCATGGGGGTGAGGGTGGTAACTCCAGGCTACCATTTCTCCTCCTCTCCCCCAGAGCACAGTTTCCTCCAGGATTTCCTCTCCAAAGATCCCTGTTTCCAGATTTCAGACAAGGTGAGAGTGGGGGGAGAGTCCAGGCTCACTCGGGGAAGGTTGAATTAGTGAGCCCTGAGTGCTGCTAATGCATTGGGTCCCCTGGTTTTGTGGAGGGAGTGCCCCCATTTTAAGCCCTTGTCTTTGCAGGTCCCCCCGCACCATTTTACCCTGGATTTTCTAGGCCTGCTCCAAGCCCACAACCTGCTTGATGGGCTTGGCACAGTCCCCTCCCCTGCCTGCAGTGCCCTGCTTTAACTCTCCCCATTTCTGTGTCTGCAGTATCTCCTGGCCATGGTGCTGGTCTACTTCCGGCGTGCCAACCTGCAGCTCAGCGAGTACACCCACAGCAATCTGTTCCTGGCACTGTGAGTGGCCCGGGTGCCTGGTGGGGATGCCCACTTGGAGTCGCGGGGGGGTGGGGCAGGGCGGATGCTTACAACCTCTGTTCCCCCTGTCCCCCACCTCTGTGGCCAGGTACCTTGCAAATGACATGGAGGAAGACCTGGAGGACCCCAAAAGCGTGATTTTTCTGTGGGCCCTGGGCCAAGATTGGCATCATCAAGTGTCAGACTTCCTGCATCAGAGGGACAAGCTGTGGGCACGGATGGGCTTCAGGGCTGTTGTGAGACGCCAGAGCTGTGAGGAGGTGAGGCCCCCCCCCCGCCTCTGACCAGCATCCCAGGGTGGGGGAAAGAGGCTGGGCCTCCCACCTCCCACTTACCATCTACTCTTCTCATGCAGGTCATGGCCAAGGAGCCGACCCACTGGGCCTGGACTCGGGAGCGGCACCCCCACCATGGCAGGGCTCAAAGGAGCTACCCAAAGGCCCAGATCCCCCTCCCCCGGGGTCCCGGCTTCTCGCCACCCCACTGTCCTCTCTGTGCCTTGCCCCCTGGCCGCAGCCTCTGCTGCCACCGCCCCCGCCCCTTGCCTGTCTTAGCCAAGTGCTTTTCCTACAATGCTGAGTGGCACCGCCCTTCATTCCAAGCTTGGCCCTGGAGTAGGGGCTTCCTCATTGTCCTGCCCACCCAGCTGCCACTGGAGCCAGGCACCTACACCCTCCACAGTGAGTAGTGGACAGAAGCTGGGGGCGGGGTGGTGCCGGGAGGAGCTGGGAGGCAGGTGCGGAGCCCAACAGAATGGGAAGGAGGGACATGGTGCCTGGGGTCCAGCAGGCTTGGGCAAGTGTCCAGGTTGCACCCTCTTGCTGTGTGAGCTTGGCAGGCTTCCTCTGAGCAGCTCTCTGTCCTTCCTCCCCCAGTCTTCTCTAAGCTGCTGCTGTGCCCTCGGCGCTGATACTCGCAGGGTGAACAGCCCATCTGCTTGCCTGCTGGCCCAGTGCTCTACTGACTGTGGCCCCTCCAGCCTCCTGTCTTCTTGGCCTCAGGCTGGCAGGGCTGCTCACGCCTCCTGCCCCTTCCTCCCAACCTGCAACTTGTACCCACTTTGACCTGGCTCCTCTAATAAATTCATACCCACAGGACATCAGCTGTGCTTAGGCCCTGGTCTGGGTCCTTCACCCAGGGTGGGAGTAGGGAGGAAGTTTTGGGGAGGGGGGGCATCTGCCAGATTTAGGTACCAGTGGTTGAGACCCCTGAGCACAGGCCCTGCAATAGATCCCCCTTCCCACTGGCGACCAGTCCTCCATTGTTTCTCCTCTTTAACATCTTAGTGGATGCTGAGACCCACATAGAGCCCACGGAACTGAATGAAATGAGCTATATGCAGTCCTTAGAAGAGGGCCTGGGACCTACTGGACCAAAAAGAGCTCCAAAGGAAAACGGCTCTATGTCAGTCTAGGAATGCCTGCAAGGTGAGGTCTTTTTCAGAATGAGCCTTAGTCCTTGCTCTGGGCTGCAGTTGCCTCTTGTGACCCCATGGACTGTAGCCCACCAGGCTCCTCTGTGCATGAGATTTCCCAGGCAAGAATACTGGAGTGGGTGGCCATTTCCTTCTCCGGGCGATCTTCCCCACCCAGAGATTGAACTCAGGTCTCCTGCACTGCAGGGGATTGTTTACTGCTTGAGCCACCAGAGAAGCCCATATTATGTGATGAACTATGTCAGGTTTGCTCATGCTTGGGTGGTAGTGGTGAGGAGCAGGATTTTTGGAAAGACCGTCTAGAGTAGTGATTAAGACTTGGTCTTTGGTGCCAGACAGTTTAAAATCAAAATCCAGGTTTCTGTATGACTTTAGCACAACAGATTTAATCTCCTCTACCGCCTCATCTGTAAAATGAGTATTACACTAGAAAGGATACTGTTTGAGATTTGGATGAGATAATACTAGAAGGGTTTAGAACTAGATCTCAAGAAAGGAGCTCGGATGTGGGTGTTATCAGTAGAGGGAATTGCTGCCCAGAGAAAGGTTAAAGTGGAGTGTATCTGGAACAGAAAGAAGGCAGAGATGTCTAAGGGGTCAGGTGGCAGAGGAATCTAAATGTAATTTCCCTCCCTCCTCTCTGAGTGGTTCCCAAGAAGCATGGGGGTGAAGCCTGGAGGCTGCAGACATTAGAAGCCGAGAAAGGACTGTAAAGTATTTTTAAGAGTTTTTCAAGTAGGTAATATAGTCACATGTATGTTTTGAATTTTGAACCAAGAGTCACCTCCTGCCCCTGACTACCAGCCCCCTGGTTCTCCTTCCTTGAAACAATGGAAATGATCATTTATGTCCATCCAGAGAACAAATCTAAATGTATGAAACCAAATGTGGTATAATAAAAATACACAAATTTGGTCTTTGTCCCTGCTTCCTGGCACAGAGTGCCTAATACCCTTGGAATTTTCAGAGTTATAGGAATGTCTTTTGTTACTCATAATGAGCTCCTATAGATCACACCAGAGTTTATGCTAATGAGGTTATTCTGGATGGTGGCTGTTGCCAAAAAAACTGATTTAGAGGGTGGGAACTTTCAGCTTCCCCAGCTCATCCAGGAAGGGCGAGGCACTAGAGATTTGGGATTCTGGAGACAGATCTGACTTTCCATCCTGCCTCTACTACTTACTGCTAAAGTGACAATGAGTAATTCTTATCAGTAATACAGGGACAGTGATTCCAATTTCACAGGATTGTTGTGTGGATTACATAAAATACATACAAAGGTTGCAGTCATGGGGGGAGGGTGGCATGTCTTTCCCTATGAATCTCTCCTATTTGGCTGTTCCTCAATTGTATCCTTTATAATAAACCAGTAACAGTAAATAAAGCATTTTCCTGAGTTCTGAGTCTTCTACTGAATTATCAGTCCTGAGGAGGGGGGTTATGGGCATCCCCAAATTTGTAGTCAGCCAGACAGGAGTATGGTCACCTGGGGGTTCCGTTTGTGGCTGGCCTCTTGTGGAACTGAGATGCACGGGGCCTGTGCTAATTCTGGGAACTGGTATCGGAATTGAATTGTAGGTGCCTAGATGGTGTTAGGGAAAAGGCGATGGCACCCCACTCCAGTGCTCTTGCCTGGAAAATCCCATGGACGGGGTGAGCCTGGTGGGCTGCAATCCATGGGGTCGCAAACAGTTGGACACGACTGAGCGACTTCACTTTCACTTTTCACTTTCATGCACTGGAGAGGGAAATGGCAACCCACTCCAGTGTTCTTGCCTGGAGAATCCCAGGGATGGGGAAGCCTGGTGGGCTGCCGTCTCTGGGGTCACACAGAGTCGGACACGACTGAAGTGAATTAGCAGCAGATGGTGTTAGAGTTGGTGTAGACGAATCACATGGATTCCTATCTGCACATTCCTTTTGACAGCTGTATAGTACTCCTCGGTGTGGGTGTACTCTTTTTTTCTTATTGACTAGCACATGTTTCCACACTTCTGCTATTCCAAACAGTGCCATAGAGCAGTGGCCCCCAACCTTTTTGGCACCAGGGACCAGTTTTGTGGAAGACAACCACTCACCTTCTGCTGTACGGCCCAGCTCCATTAGACTGGTACTGTGCTGGGGATCCCTGCTGTAGAGAGTCACTAAGACTCTGTAAAAGTGTGAAAGTTGTGTAAATCAGTTCTGAATATTTATTGGAAGGACTGATGCTGAAGTTGAAGCACCAACACTTTGGCCACCTGATGTGAAGAACTGACTCATTGCAAAAGACCCTGATGCTGGGAAAGACTGAAGGCAGGAGGAGAAGGGGACGACAGAGGATGAGATGGTTGGATGGCACCACTGACTCGACGGACGTGAGTTTGAGCAAGCTTGGGGGTTGACGATGGACAGGGAAGCCTGGTGTGCTGTAGTCCTCAGGGTAGCAAAGGAGTTGGACATGGCTGAGTGACTGAACTGAACTGACTGAAGACTTTGTAGGAACAGCATTATTCAAATATGAAACGGAGTGAATTCCTAGAAGAATTGTTCAGCCAAAGGTTAAGTCAAAATTGTCATCTTTTTTTCAAGGACCATTTAATTTATTTTTTGGTGGCACTGGGCTTTCACTGTGGGATGCAGTCTTCTCTAATTATGTCATTCTCTAGAGGGAGAGGCCTCGGTAGTTTCAATGTACCACTTCAGGGCTTAGCTGCCCTGAACCACGTGGGATCTTAGTTCCCTGATAAGGTATCAAACCCACATTCCCTGCAGTGGCAGGCAGATTCTTAACCATTGGACCACCAGGGAAAGCCTCCAAAATTGTCATCTTGAAGAACTTTGCCACATGTCCATATGTTGGGGCTGTGTCTGAAACACCTCCCCAGCCTCCAGCTGTGTGAAGGCTGTTTTCCACAACACTCACCAATCAATGAGGAACAAGGTTATTTTATGTTTGCCAAACTGCTAAGGAGAAAATCGTGTCTTGCTGAAGGTTTAGTTTGTATTTCTTTTTTCTTTCAAGTGAGCTTAAGCATTGTTTCATACATGAAAGAGCTGTGTGTCTTTTTTGTGAACAGTTCTTATCTTTGCCCATTTCTCCACTGTTTTTTGATACTTGACTCATATGTAAGGAAAAATAGCCTTTCAGGATGTAAATTTTAAGTATTTTCTTCAGTTTATCCTTTTAACTTTGTGTGTGGTAAAATAAATTTTTGTGGCTTCTGGGTTTCGTGTCACAGTTAAAAAGAATTTTTCCACACTGAGATGATTAAAAGGTTAAAAGAATGTCTCCCTTAGCTGCTGGCTGTATTTTTGTTTTCATTTTTTACATTTAAATCTTGAGTTCATCTGGAATTGATCATACACAAAACTCCCTCCCATTTTCCTAATGCTTTTTAATGAAAAACTCATCTTTTCTCAACACATTTGAGATGCTGCTCTTATATACTAAATTCCTATATGCATTTGGACCTGTATCTAGATTCTATCTTTCATTGATCTATATGTATCAGTACCCCTCTTCATTAATTATTATATAACAATTATTTAATCATCATAGATTGGATTTAATACCTGATAGTGTTAGGCTCCCTAATGGACCCCCTGATGGCTCAGATGGTAAAGAATCTGCCTGCAATGCAGGAGACTTGGGTTTGACCCCTGGGTCAGGAAGATCCCTTGGAGAAGGGAATGGCAATCCACTCCAGTATTCTGGCCTAGGGGAATTCCATAGACAGAGGAGCCTGGCAGCTACAGACCCTGGAGTCACAAAAAGTCTCCAGGGTCAAAACTTGACTGAGTGACTAACACTTACTTTCACAGGGTTAGACTCCTAACTTGTTTTCAGAAGTCCTTGGCTATTCTTGCTTGTTCAGTTTTCCATAGAAACTTTAAATCATTTTTTTCTAGTTCTTTTCCCCAAATCATCTGTTAGAATTTTTTTTTTTCACTTGTTAGAATTTAAAATTTTTTTTTGGCTGAGTCATGTGGCATGCTGCTGCTGCTGCTGCTAAGTCGCTTCAGTCGTGTCTGACTCTGTGCGACCCCATAAACGGCAACCCACCAGGCTCCCCCGCCCCTGGGATTCTCCAGGCAAGAACACTGGAATGGGTTGCCATTTCCTTCTCCAATGCATGAAAGCGAAAAGTCAAAGTGAAGTTGCTCAGTCGTGTCCGACTCTTAGCGACCCCATGGACTGCAGCCTACCCAAGCTCCTCCGTCCGTGGGATTCTCCAGGCAAGAGTACTGGAGTGGGGTGCCATTGCCTTCTCCGGATTCATGTGGCATCCAGGATCTTAGTTCCCCAATCAGGGATGGAACCCGTGTCCTATGTATTGGGAGCTCAGAGTCTTAAACACTGGACTACCAGGAGAGTCCCTAGAATCTTTAATTTTGATCACGCTATAGATTACTTTCAGAACAGACATCTTTATGAAGCATCTTTGTATCCAGAGTGACATGTCTGTCCCCTGCCTCTACTTCTTTCAGGCGGCATGATGGCCAATGACTCCCGAATTTGTTCCTCTATTGGGAGGGCTGTTCCCACCTCCAGGCACCTCCCCTTGGATGAGGGCGGGTCCCACAGCTTTCTCAGTTCAGTCACTCAGTTGTGTCCCACTCTTTTCAACCCCATGGACTGCAGCACTCCAGGCCTCCCTGTCCATCACCAACTCCCAGAGCGTGCTCAAACTCATGTCCATTGAGTAGGTGATGCCATCCAACCATCTCATCCTCTGTCGTCCCCTTCTCCTCCGGCCTTCAATCTTTCCCAGCATCAGGAGCTTTTCCAATGAGTCAGTTCTTCACATCAAGTGACCAAAGTATTGGAGTTTCAGCTTCAGCATCAGTCCTTCCAATGAATATTCAGGACTGATTTCCTTTAGGGTCCCACAGGTACCTCCCTAACCTGAACCTCCAGTATCCCCTCCAGATAAGAGTCCCCTACACCATGAATCTACTCAGATGGTCTAGAGTTGTCTTTTTCCTCCCTGTCTCCCAAGAGCCATATCCTATCAGTGGCTAAGTTCTACAGGTCTTTTTAGCAGCTTTACTGAGGTATAGTTGACATAAAATAAACTATGTATACTTCAAGGTTCATTTTTGTTGACAATATATACCCCCACAAAACCAATACCACAGTCAAATAATGGACATATCCATTACCCCCAAAAGTTTCCTCAAGCCCCTTTGTAATCCTTTCCCACCTGCCAGCCCCCCATCCCCCACAGCAATCACTGATCTGCTTTCTATCACTAAATTGCTATCATTTTCCTAGAATTTTCATAGAAATGAAATTATATAGCAGGCCCTGATAGCTCAGTTGGTAAAGAATCCGCCTGCAATATGGGAGACCTGGGCTTGATCCCTGGGTTGGGAAGATCCCCTGGAGAAGGGAAAGGCTACCCACTCCAGTATTCTGGCCTGGAGAATTCCATGAACTGTATAGTTCATGGGGTCGCAAAGAGTCGGACACGACTGAGCAACTTTCACGTCCCTTTCTGTCTTGTTTCTTACACTCAGTATAATTATTCTGAGATTAAGCCATTGTTCCTTTTTATGACTGAGTAGTATTCTGTGGTATATATGTGGCACCACAATTTGCTTATCCAGTCACAATTTGTTGATGAACATTTGGTTATGTCTAGTTTGGGCTGTTACAATTAAAAATTGCTATGAATATTCATACACAAGTCTTTGCGTGGACACATGCTTTTATTTCCCTTGGGTAAATGCCTAGGAGTGGAATGGCTGGGTCATATGATAGGTGTATATTTAACACGTATGCTGTAAGTTGATGCATTTGTGTCCGACTCTTTGCGACCCTATGGACCGTAGCCCAGTAGGCTCCTCTTATTCATGGGGTTTCTCCAGGCAAGAATACTGGAGTGGGTTGCCATGCCCTTCTCCAGGGGAACTTCCCAACTCAGGGACCAAACCCAGGTCTGTCTCCTGCACCGGCAGGCGGGTTCTCTACCACTAGCACCACCTGGGAAGCCCATATTTAACTTCATTGTTCTTTTTTTTAAGGTAGACTAATTTTTTTTAGAGTAGTTTTCAGTTCAGTTCAGTCGCTCAGTCATGTCCGACTCGTCCCCATGAATCGCAGCACGCCAGGCCTCCCTGTCCATCACCAACTCCCAGAGTTCACTCAGACTCACGTCCATCGAGACAGTGATGCCATCCAGCCATCTCATCCTCTGTCGTCCCCTTCCAGCATCAGAGTCTTTTCCAATGAGTCAACTCTTCTCATGAGGTGGCCAAAGTACTGGAGTTTCAGCTTTAGCATCATTCCTTTCAAAGAACACCCAGGACTGATCTCCTTTAGGATGGACTGGTTGTTTTAAGTTTACACAAAAATTGCTCAGAAAGTATAGAGGGTTCCAGTAGCCCCTTTCCCATCGGCACAGTTTCTCTACTGACATTTTGTATTAGTGTGATCTATTTGTTACAATTGATGAAACAATATTGATACATTGTTATTAAAGTCTATAGTTTACATTAGGGTTCAGGCTTGTTTAGAAAATTGTGTTTATTTTACTTGGCTGGGCCAGCTCTTAGTTGCAGGCAAGATCTGCCCTCTTTGTTGCAGCCCATGGAATCTTTAGTTACATTTGAACTCTTAGTTGCAGCATGTGGGATCTAGTTCCCTGACCAGGGATGGAACATGGGGACCCTGCATTGGGATCTTGGAGTCTTAGCCACTGAACCACCAGGGAAGTCCCCAGGGTTCACTCTTGGTGTTGTACATTATATGGGTTTAATAAATATCATGTATCTACCATTACAGTATCACACAGAATAGTTTCAGCACCCTAAACATGCCCTGTGCTCCCTTCCCCCACCTTCCCTGAAAGCTTGGCTATCACTGATCTCTTTACCATCTCTAGTTATACCAGTTCCAGAATGTCATATAGTTGGAATCATACAGTATATAGTTTTCTCATACTGGTTTCTTTTACTTAGCAATATGCATTTAAGGTTCTGGCATCTTTCTGTAGCTTGATAGTTTATTTCCATTTATTGCTGAATATATGTTTAACTTTTAAAGAAACTGCCAAACTGTTTAACAAAGCAGTGGTATCCCACCAGCATCGTATGAGAATTCCAACTCCTCCACATCCTTGCCAACACTTGGCATGGTTAGTCTTTTTAATTTTAGCCATTCTAGGTTTGTAATGTGGTCCTTCTAGTTGTTTTAATTTGCACTTCTCCAATGAATAAACATTTTTTCAGTGCTTATTTGCCATCACACGTCTTCTTGGGAAATGTCTATTGAAAGCTTTCACCCAATTTTACTGGATTATTTTTTTAAATTGTAAGAATTCTTTATACATTCTAACTACAAGTCCTTCATCAGATATATTTTTTGGCAATGATTTCCTCCTCTGTGGTTTTTCTTCATTTTTATAATAGTGCCTTTTGAGGAGGAACAAAGTGTTTTATTTCAATACATTTCATTTTTTTTTTCTTTTATTATCTGGGCTTTTGTGTCATATTTAAGAAATCTTTACCAAACCCAGTGAAAGTGAAAGTTGCTCAGTCATGTCCGACTCTTTGTGACCCCATGGACTGTATAGTCCATGGAATTCTCCAGGCTAGAATAATGGAGAGAGTAGCCTTTCCCTTCTCCAGAGGATCTTCTCCACCAGGGACCGAACCCAGGTCTCCTGCATTGCAGGTGGTTTCCTTACCAGCTGAGCCACCAGGGAAGCAGATCATAACCTGCATATCCTTAATTCAATACACTAGCTCTGGCCTCTCAAAATGTGGGGATCAAGCTTCATTAAAATAAGGCTGGATCATTACTTACACTCTCTACCAAAAAACAAATAAAAAAAATGATAATGCTGGTACTCGTTATAACAAAGTCCAGAAGAAATATGTCCAGCACCCAGAGTACTCACGTTATATTGCCTAAAATATCTAGTTTTTAACAGAAATATGAGACATGCATAGAAATAGGAGTTGGAACCATATAGTAGGAAAAAAGGGCATTTGAAAAATGACCAGTAAAATTACCCCAGTAAAATTAGGTGATATCGCAGCAAAAATACAGTGAGGCCAAAAGGCAGAGGGAAGCATTCAAGGCATGCTAAGAAAAAAACCTATCAACCAGAATTCCATCTTGACCAAAACTACCTCTGAAAGATAGAGACAAAACAAAGATCCTCTCAGATCAATAACAACTGAAAAAAATGTATTAATAGCCAATTGCCTCACAGGGATTACAGGAGTTCTTCAGCTTGAACACTAGGGATTCCAGAAGACAGTTCGTATTAACATTAACAAAGAAAAACACTTGTTTATCTAATGCTTTAAGAATAAAAGGCAGAATACAATTTTCTTTTAATTGATGTCAAAGGAACTATGTAAAATCCTACGTATGTCATATGTTAGTACACTACAATATACAGCAATGTGATACCAAACCCAAGACAGACTTTATTTTCTTGGGCTCGAAAATCACTGTGGACAATGACTGTAGCCACAAAATTAAAAGATACTTGCTCCTTGGAAGAAAAGTTATGACAAACCTAGACAGCATATTAAAAAGCAGAGACATTACTTTCCTGACAAAGATCCACGTAGTCAAAGCTATGGTTTTTCCAGTAGTCACGTATGGATGTGAGAGTTGGACAATAAAGAAAGCTGAGAACCAAAAAATTGATGCTTTCAAACTGTGGTGCTGGAGAAGACTCCTGAGAGTCCCCTGGACAGCAGAAAGATCAAACCAGTCCATCCTAAAGAAAATCAGTCCTGACTATTCTTTGGAAGAACTGATGCTGAAGCTGAAGCTCCAATGCTTTGGCCACCTGATGCAAAGAACTGATTCATTGAAAAAGACCCTGATGCTGGGAAAGATTGAAGGCAGGAGGAGAAGGGGAAGACAGAGGATGAGATGATTGGGTGGCATCACTGACTCAATGGACGTGAGTTTGAGCAAGCTCTGGGAGTTGTGATGGACAGGGAAGCCTGGAGTATTGCAGTCCATGGGGTCGCAAAGAGTCGGACATGACTTAGTGACTGAACAACAACAATGCTTTCTCCTAGAGGTTGTTGTTCTTTTTTTTTTTAATTTATTTATTTGGCTGCACCGGGTCTTAGTTGTAACATATGGGATCTTTTAGCTGTGGCATGTGGGATCTAGTTCCCTGACCAGGGATTGAACCGTCTCCCTGCATTGGGAGCAAGGAGTCTTAGCCACAGACTAACAGAGAAGTCCCTCTTCTAGAGTTTTCATAGTTCTAGGGTTTATATTTAGGTGTATAATCCAGTTTGAGTTAAATTTTGATATGGTGTATCCTATTAATAAATAGTTTTCAAATCCATCTCTTTCCCTCTTCTGTCTACCACCTCTGGAGTTTGAGCCACCCACTTCCAGGTGTCCTCCATCATCTGTACAAATCTGAGCAGGCTTCTACCTCAGGTAGAACAAAATCCATCTTCCACAGCCCACCCAGGCCTGCTACAACTCTCCTCTCTCTTTCTCTCTCAGCTCAAGCAACACTCAGAATATTTTAGTTCCTCCATACGCCAAGGCGACTAATTCCCCTACCTATCCCAACCCTGCCATAACCTCTTTGTCTGATTTATCTTTACTCTAATACCCTGGATTAGCGAGGGCTTCAGCTACGGGCTTCCTCCACATCATTCTTCTTCCCAGTTAATCATGGGTATAAGAGTCGAGTCAATGTCTGCCTCCTTCAGAGGGAGCCAAGGCCTTGGGTCTTCAGCATCTGATGTCCAGGTGACCACGGCACCTTGCACTTACAGGAGGTGGTCAGTGCCCATTTGGGGAACAGTCAAACGCAGTCAGCTGGAGTGACAGTTTAGTGAAAATAATCTGGGGACTCTGGGGCGCATAGGTTGAGCCAGAGTGCTTTGAGGGGAAGGGGGGCCTTGGCTACCTCTCCAGAGCATCTCCCAGGCTCCTGCTCCCTGCATTCCAATCACAAGGAACAGTTGCAGTCTCCTGATTGACCTGTGTCCCTCCAGTCCCTGGACCTTTGCACACGCACAGTTCTTTCAGTTTGGAACGCCCTTTCCAGCACCTCACTGCCTAGTTAACCCCACTTTTCCAATAAGATTCACCTTTCTTAAACCCCAAAGCTGAATCAGAAGAGCAGCCTCCTCTAGCTGGGCCTGGTCTGCCTTAGTCATGGATCTGCTATGCAAAGACCTGTCAGAAGGGTTTGGTCAAGATCGGACACATAAATGCCCAATGGTGATGAGCAAAGAGCTCAGAAGCTGGTTCCAGGCCTGACTCACCAGTTGAAGGAGCTCAGCAAGCTGCACTCTTAGGCCTCAGTTTTCCTCATCTGTACACTAGGAGTGAGAATGGAGTCAGATTAGATCAGTAGCCCTTAACCTTCTTGGGATCAGTTCAGTTAGGTTCTGTCACTCAGTCGTGTCTGACTCTTTGCAACCCCATGAATCAAAGCACGCCAGGCCTCCCTGTCCATCACCAACTCCTGGAGTTCACTCAGACTCACATCCATCGAGTCAGTGATGCCATCCAGCCATCTGATCCTCTGTCGTCCCCTTCTCCTCCTGCCCCCAATTCCTCCCAGCATCAGAGTCTTTTCCAATGAGTCAACTCTTTGCATGAGGTGGCCAAAGTACTGGAGTTTCAGCTTTAGCATCATTCCTTCTAAAGAAATCCCAGGGCTGATCTCCTTTAGAATGGACTGGTTGGATCTCCCTGCAGTCCAAGGGACTCTCAAGAGTCTTCTCCAACACCACAGTTCAAAAGCACCAATTCTTCCACGCTCAGCTTTCTTCACAGTCCCTCAAATTCGAGGAAGGCTAAGTACTGTTTCCCCAACAAAAGGCTTGTGTGTACACCACATAAGGGGCTTCCCTGGGGGCTCAGTGGTAAAGAATCCACCTGTCAATGCCTGCCAGTGCCGGAAACGCAGGGTTCGATTCCTGGATCAGGAAGATCCCCTGGAGAAGGAAATGGCAACCCATTCCAGTACTCTTGCCTGGGAAATCCCCAGAGGAGCCCGGCGGGCTACAGTCCATGGGGTCACAAAGAGTCAGACACTTAGGGACTGAACAAGAAAACATCGTGTAAGGGCCGTGGGGTCACAAAGAGTCGGACACTTAGGGACTGAACAACAAGAAAACATCATGTAAGGGCCGCGACCTTCCTGGCTGGGGCCGCCAAAGTCAATCAAAAGCCCTGAGCCGAGGGTCCGCTGCAGTCTCCGTCCCTCCTACTTCTGCATCTCAGGTGGCAGGGTCTCTCCGGGTCCCGGGTGGGCCTGCTGTCCGCCGCGCAGCCTCTGCCGCCCCCTCCTGGGTAAAGCGGCACACGGGCGTTCCCAGGTGGGTGGGAGAGGGAGGGCAAGGAGGAGAGGGCAAGGATGCTGGCCTCTCGCAATTTCCGAGCACAGGAAACCTCAGAGCGCAAGATGGGATCCCGCAGTTCCTCATTTCATCCCGTTCGCGGCGCAAATGGGGAAACTAAGGCCGAGAGGGGCAGAGACTCATCCAAGGTCACGCAGCCAGCCCGGGTCCGGGGGACGGATTCCCCGAGCCCCGCCTGGATGCCGCGAGCCGCTAAGGCGGGGTGGCGACACCGGGAGCCTGCGCCCCGGGGCGCGGGGGCGGGGTGGGGCTGGGGAGCGGGCCTGGCCCAGGAGCCGGGCTGCGGCGGGGACCCGGCGGGGTGGGGCTGCCGTTTGCAGAGCGTCCGGCAGGGGTCTGCCCGCCTCCGGCCCGGCCCCTCCTCCGAGCAGCTGCCACAGCCCGAGGTAATCTCGGCCCCGCGCTAGTGGCGCGCGGGGCGGGGGCCATTTGGGGGGACAGCCGCGGCTCCGCGGAGGGGAGGGGGACGGACCCCCGGCTGCGGGAGGTGGCGCCGCGGGGCTGGACTCCCGGGAATGCCCTCCGGGGCCGCCGCGTGGGGTGGGGCCGCCCAGCCCTGCAACTCGAGCTGCTGCCCCTGGTTAAAAATACCCCCTGTCCTGTCCTCCTCCTCCGCTCCCCCGCGCTGCCCTGGCGTCCGGGCCCCAGCCCTCCCCACCCCGATAGGCGCTGGCCCCTCCCCGGGGACGACTCTGCCTTTGACTAATTTGTCCTCTCGCGGAGTTGGCCCGGCGTCTGCGGAGGAGGGCCGGGGAGATAACGTGAGTTAGAGAGATCGTCGGAGAAGGTGCCCGGAGAGAAGGGAGGGCGGAGAGGAAGCGGGGTGGAAGCCCGAGGAGGAGGAGGAGAAGGGAGGGGCGGAGGAGGGCGGGGAGGAGCGCTCTTCCTGGTTGGGCCCTGTCCTCAGTAGCCACCCGGGAAGCCAGTGCAGGGACCGCAGCGACCCCCCAACACGCTTCCCCCAGGTAAGGAGGGTGAGGCCGGCCCGGCGTTCCCCCAGCTTGGCCTGGATCCCGGCTGCGGGGCTGCCTTCCCCCCGAGCTCTCTGAGTGCCTGCGACGGGGCGGGGGCTCGGGAACCGCAAGGCTCCGGAGCCCGCCCCAGGCTGCGTTCCTCACTGTCTCCAGGGGCTGGGCTGGGGGCTGGCGGGAGGGGAAAGGACTGAGGCCGAGCCTCCCTGATCCTTCAACCCGTCTCAGGAGCCTGGGGAGGGGAACCCCGGACTGCCTGGACTTATCAGCCCCCAAGCTGGGAGAGGGGCCAGTGCCTAGGAGCTTGGCTAGGCTGGGGAGAGAGGCATTCAGAGGCTTTGCCTCGGGGTCTCCCACCTTCCTCGTTCCTTATGCTATTATCTCGGGCCCCGCCCTTCCCCACCTGACTGGCTGACCGCAGGCCTGCAGACCCGGGACAATGGGAGTCTGGGAACGGAGAGGTGGTAGCATTGGGTGGGGGTTGGGAGGTGGTGGCCAGCGCACCTGGGGGATGGGAAGCCCCCTCTGGTGGATTCTGGGAGCAGAGAGGTATGGCTGCCAGCCCTAATTTAGTGAGGAGGTGGGGAAACGACAGGCTTGGGGAGAAAGGATGGCAGCGGGCCAGAGAGCAGTGTTAGCAGATAGGAGCCCCAGGTCTAGTCCTGGGAAGGCCTGGGTTCTGAGCAGGGCCCCTCTGTCCCACAGGATGGCCGAGGAGTTCATCACTCCGGTGTACTGCACCGGGGTGTCTGCACAAGTGCAGAAGCAGCGGGCCAAGGAGCTGGGCCTGGGCCGCCATGAAAATGCCATCAAGTACCTGGGCCAGGATTACGAGCAGCTGCGGGTTCACTGCCTGCAGAGGGGGGCCCTTTTCCGTGACGAGGCTTTCCCCCCAGTGCCCCAGAGCCTGGGCTTCAAGGAGCTGGGCCCCAACTCCTCCAAAACATATGGCATCAAGTGGAAGCGTCCCACGGTGAGAGGGGCCACCCTGGATGGGATTCAGTTTACCCCCTTCCTGAGTGAGGAGTGGGAACAGGACACCAGGTCCCTCAAGTGGGGTCTGGGATGGCTGGGTTCCAGTTTCTAGGAGGGGCTGGCCCAGAGACAGGACTCTGGGTCTCTTGCAGGAGCTGTTCTCAAACCCCCAGTTCATCGTGGATGGAGCCACCCGCACAGACATCTGCCAGGGCGCGCTGGGTAGGCCCTGGGGGATTCCGAGTGTGTTTTCCGTAGTTCCCTGTGCCCGTTCCTTCCTGCTCTGCCTCAGCCTCTCCCTCCTGCAAGCCCGAGCAGGCTCTGGCTCTCAGTGCTGGGGCTGGTTTGCCCAGATTCCTGGGTCTTTTCTGTAAGTTAAGGGGTACCCTGCCTGGGGAGTCCCAGGTTCTCCGCAGTATGGCACTGACTGGGCGAAGACGGGTAGAGTAGATCTGACATGGATCCTTCCCATCCCAGGGGACTGTTGGCTCCTGGCTGCCATCGCCTCCCTTACCCTCAATGACACCCTCCTGCACCGAGTAGTTCCACATGGCCAAAGCTTCCAGGATGGCTACGCTGGCATCTTCCATTTCCAGGTGAGGAGCCCTACATGCGCCTTGGACAAGGAGGGGGGCGGTGAGGGAGAGAGGGGTAGCAGGCAACGGAGATGGGCAGGGGGACCCTGAAGTAGGGTGACTCAGGGCCGCACCTTGTGAGGCCAGCTCCCCCACCTCCCCGAAAGTATTTGACCTCTTGATTCCATCTCAAGTCTGTCATGTGTGAGAATCTGTCGTGTGTGAAATGGTTGGGCAGGTATTTCAGCTGGCAATTTTCCTGGCTGGTTGTGCACACTGGAGAAAAAAAAAAAGTGCTTAGAAGAGAAAATTCTCTGGGTTATGTCCTGTGGGACAAACCCTTTTCCTCCCCAGGGTCTCAGTTTCGCTGTCTGAGAAATAGTGTTCTGCTGGGGAAAATCGGCCATCACCTGTGGTCATCTACACCCTTGGCCTCAGTCTCTCCCCGACCCCCTCACTCCCAACTCCTCCTGCACTCTATCCGTCTCCAGCCACTGAGAGAGCCCTGTGGAAAAGAAAAACTCTGGATAAAGTTTATTTAAACCAGCTTTTCCTGATGCTCTTTGCGCACAGGGCCCAGTTTTCAAATTACACTGATGAATTCTCAGTAGGCTCGTTTTGGGGAAGAGACACGCCCAGCAACCCTGGATGAGAACCTCTGGCGCCGGTGTGGTGTCCTCTCCTTCCGTCTGGTCAGGGAGCGCCTTGCCCCCTACTTCATCCTCACCCGCCTTGGCGCACACGGCTCAACTTGCGGGACCCACAGTGCGCGGCGAACTACTGGGGCCAAGAGCGGCACCTGCCCGCGCTGGTCCGCAGGGGCGTGGCCTCGCTGCCCTTTCCCCACCCTCTCCTCTTACTCCTCCAATCCGTTCCTCCGCGGCCTCTGATTGGCCCGTTCACTTTCTCCACGGTACTATGGGCGCATCTCTTCCCTTTTGCCCCATTGTTTTGCACACTCACGGCCCTCAGTGCTGTAGCACAGTCACTTTTGGCCTGGGATTGGAGGCGGGGGTGGGGGGGGTGGGGGGGGGGGAGTCCTTCCCGCACTGGGAAACTTGCCTTTCAAGGCATCTTTGAGGCAAGCCCGCGATTGTGGGAATCCTGTCCTCCTTGTGGTTGAAGGATCTGGATCCCGCATCTTCATTCCACACCTAATTTACCTATGTATCCCCACCCCGCTACACACACACGCACACACCCGCATTTTCATTCCACATCTAATTTACCTAGGTATCCCCACTCCCTACACACACATACACACACACACCCTGGCCTAGAATGGTGGGGAGGGGGAAAGTCTGGGGTCATGGTAGAGTCAAGGTTTAAGGGCTTTGCAACGTCTCTGTACCTGAAGAGGCACCTTGGTCTGTTTCAAAAATATGAACAATGCTGCCTTACAAGCGTTACCTTCCTAATCTTGTTTAGTTTTCCCATTAGGAAGGCATTACTGTTCCCTTTTGTGGAGGGGAAACAGGCTCGGAGAGGACGACTTGCTCAGATCCTGTGTCTAGGATGCATGGCCTAGAATCAGGTATCTAGTGAGTGGCAGAGCTGCTGAGGCCTGACCTCAGGCCCGAGGGATCTCAAAGCAGGGATTCACCGTGCCCCTCCTCCCCCAGCTGTGGCAGTTTGGTGAGTGGGTGGATGTGGTGGTGGATGACCTGCTGCCCACCAAGGATGGGAAGCTGGTGTTCGTGCACTCTGCCCAAGGCAACGAGTTCTGGAGCGCCCTACTGGAGAAGGCCTATGCCAAGTGAGTGGGGGCCCAGGGACAGCTCCAGGCCACTCCTGGGTTGGGGGTCCTGCTCGGTGCAGAGTGCTGACCTGGGCCGCCCACAGGGTGAATGGCAGCTACGAGGCCCTCTCAGGAGGCAGCACGTCTGAGGGCTTTGAGGACTTCACCGGCGGAGTCACCGAGTGGTACGAGCTGCGGAAGGCACCCAGTGACCTCTACAACATCATCCTCAAGGCCCTGGAGCGCGGCTCCCTGCTGGGCTGCTCCATCGATGTAAGTGCCTCCTCCATCCTGGGACCTGAGTCTCCTAGCGGTTCCTTCTCTCTACTCAGCCCAGCCTCAGACTTGCCACAGGCTTGGCTCCAGACCCTGTCCTTCACCTCACACCATCCCTGGATCCTCACCCAGCCTCACTCATCTCCTCGGTCCTGTCCTCCACCTCCATGCCTGGCTTCCTCCTGGTCCCCAAAACCTCAGACCTCAGCATGTTTTCCGACTTCCTCTTTCCTGTCATCTGAGGCCATGCCCATGCACTATCCAGTTCACAGCCTGGCCTCAGCTCCTGAGTCCCAGTTCCTGTGGGCCCCAGACTCCCCATTCGTTCCTTCAGTTGCTCTTCTGTTCCCCGACTTATCTTCAGACCTCCCTCATCCTTGATCTTGGCCTCCACCCCCACCATCACTGCATTCTCCACTCTAACGCCGCCGCCATGCTCTTCCCCAGCCCTACCCGACTCTAGTCTCTGCTCACCCCTCTTTTCCGCCTCCCTGAGTCCCTCCACATGAGGTCCTCTGAGGACCTCGTGGCTCCTGGGTGAGGGGAGAGGCTTTGCATGGCTGTATGTTTGTGTTCACGTGTGTTTGCCCAGGGTCTGGCCAGCTCTGGCCAAAAGCAGTGTCAGTGGGGTGCACAGGCCCCCTCACCAGCAGTAACATTGGTGGAGTAGCCAGCAGGTCCCCCTTCCAGGGACTGAGAAGGGGTCAGGGGTCCTGCCCATCACTCCCAGTAACTGTGGGTATATGCAAGGGAAAGCCAAGACTCGGGGCTCATCTCCTGAATGGGGGTGGGGACAGCGGCCACAGCCCATGTGTCTTTCTGCAGATCTCCAGCATTCTGGACATGGAGGCTGTCACCTTCAAGAAGCTGGTGAAGGGCCACGCCTACTCTGTGACTGGGGCCAAGCAGGTACCGCCCCAGGTGGAGGTCTTCCCCAAAGGGTGGTTCCAGCCTCCTTGCCTCTCTGGCCTGTGGCCAAGGCTGTGGGAGAGGCCGACTCTCCCCATGACCTTCAGCAGCACCTTTCCTATCTCCCAGGGACTCTCGCCCAAAGATGGTTATCTTGTCCCACCCTGATTTACTGTACTTTGTGTGTAGAGTTGCCTCTCTCAGCAGTTTATGCCCAGACAGGCTTCTCAGCTGTGCTTCCAACGGTGGGTGCTGGGTGCTGAGCTGGGCTCTGTGAGGATGAGGTGGCGGGAAGGGGTGTTAAAGTGTGTGCCACAAGCAGACTCTGACGTGAGCTCTGGGGAACAGGTGAACTACCAGGGCCAGATGGTGAACCTGATCCGGATGCGGAACCCCTGGGGCGAGGTGGAGTGGACGGGAGCCTGGAGTGACGGGTGAGGGGTCATGGACACTGGCCGGGGAGGCCAGGGAAGACTGTTCAGTGCCACTGGCATTTCTGCTGGGGTCTCTGCCAGCCCACAGTGGACTCAGGCTTGAACAGAGGGGCCCATCTGCGTATGACTGGGTCTGGGGACTGCCCTGGCAAAGCTCAGGCTGTGCCCACCTACAAGCATCCTTGGGGCATCTGACCTAGCCCTCCTAAGATAACCCCTGGGACTGGGGTCTCTGGACTTGACCTTGTGGAGGCCTCCTGACACGGGCCAGGGAAGGACAGGCCCCAGGGATAGAGGCTGGGCAGGTCAGTGGCCGCCAGCCCCTGGCAGTGCCCTTTTCCCACAGCTCCTCGGAGTGGAACGGCGTGGACCCTTATGTGCGGGAGCAGCTCCGGATCAAGATGGAGGATGGGGAGTTCTGGTGAGCAGCCCCCTCCTCAGTCTGAGTGGGCACCCAGCTCCCAACTCCCCCCCCGCCCCGAAACCCAGCTGTGCCATGTCTCTTGATGCCCCGACTGGGTACCCTGGTTCACTCTCACCTCGACCCCCCAGGATGTCATTCCGAGACTTCATGCGTGAATTCACCCGCCTGGAGATCTGCAACTTGACGCCCGACGCGCTCAAGAGCCAGAGGTTCCGCAACTGGAACACCACCCTGTACGAGGGCACCTGGCGGCGGGGGAGCACCGCGGGGGGCTGCCGCAACTACCCAGGTGACCTGGGGGGTGGGGTCCTGGGCCCTGCTGCCCTGGACAAGACGTATCTTCTCTCTGAGACTGTTTCCTCACCTGTAAGATAGGGGTAGTTGTACTGGTTTTGCAAATTTGCTTTGAGGATGAAAAAGTGTAAATTCCCAAGAGCCACCTTTGACTGCCTGGCTGGAGCCTGAGCTCAGGGTGCGGACAGAGGAGACTTCTTGCTGCCCGGCCACCTCCAGTCACTCCTCCTTCCGGGCCTTCCTCCTGGCCCACTGTCTCCGTCCTTGGTCCTTCAGTCGCCTTTCCCTGGGGTCCATGGGTACCCTTCCTCTCCCACCCTGCCTTCTCTTCTTAACAGGTTAGCATCCTCATCCTCCCCAGGTTGGAGTCAGCATTTTAATGCTGTCCCTGCAAACACTCAAGTTTCTTGGCTCCTAGCTCCCTCTGGTCCTTTTACCTGGCACACCCATAATCCTGATTGAACCCTCTCGACCGGCTCCAGATCCACTGACCGGGCCTGGAGAGAAATCACACGCTTGGGGCAGTATTTTCGCTGTACACTCACAGCCACAGACCTCAGATGTGCACTCTGTGTGGCCCTAGCAATTCCGCTCTTAGTATGTTCCTAGTCTCTCCTCAGACCTGCCTCCACTGTCAGTGTTTTCCAGTTTCACAGGACACCCCCTGTAGTCCCACCTCCAAGGCCCCCAGCCCGTCTGGACCTGTGCCCATCTTTGCTGCCTTCCTGCCTGGGACAGTGGCGGAACTGTCCCCACTCAGGGGCACCCCGCCCCCCACCTCTGCTCTAGACCCCGCTCTCCTCGGGCTCCTTCACCCGTCGCCTCTCTCTCCGGGTCACAGGGGAGAATTGCCTGTCTCTGGAACCCACTTCCCCGCTCATTTCTCTGCTCCCATTCAAAGTGAAGTTTCTCACGATGGCCAGCCTCCCCATTTCCTTCCTCACCAAGTTCAGTGCTTAACCCGCTCCAGTCCACCTTGCGTCCCCACCACGCTGCCGCGGCTGCTCCTTGTCTGCCTGGGTTTTGCCAAATCCACCACCGCTGCTCTCTTCTCATGTCCTGCCCCCTCCAACAGTTTTCAGCCTGGCTCCCAGCCCTCTGTGTTCAAGCATTCTTCTCCCTCGCAGGAATCTAATTTCAGTTCTTCCCCAAACAGATGACCACTGTTTTCTGTACCGTTTACTGAGAAGTCTGTCCTCTCCCTGCAGGTCCAGCCCTGTTGTATGTTCCCACGTAGCTGGGTCTGTTTCTGAGTTGCCTTTCTGTCCCTCGGCCTGTCTCTTTGCTACTGCTGCATTGGTTTAGTTGCTATAGATTTATAAGTCCTGGGGACTTTGCTGTGGTCCAGTGGTGAAGACTCTGTGCTTCCAGTGTAGGGAGTGCATGTTTGATTCCTGGTTGTGGAACTAAGATTTATAAATCCTGCAATTGGGCAGGATGAATTCCTTCTTCAAGAGTCTCTTAGCTCCTCTTGCTCTTTGCTTCTGGTTTTCTTTTTTTGGTTTTGTTTTATCTGTGTGAATTTTAGGATCAGTTTATCAAGTCCTACAAAAAGCCCTTTTGAGATTTTAATTTGGGATTGCATAGACCAATTTGGGGAGAATTGACATCTTTCCAATCTTGATTCTTCTTATCCAAGAATGTGCTATGTCTCTTTATTTTGGTCTTTAGTGTCTTTCAATAAAATTTTATAATTTTCATTGTAAAGGGCTTATACCTCTGTTGAGATTTGTTCCTAGATACTCTATCATCTTGTTGCTGTTGTAAATAGTATCTCTTTTTAAATAACATCTGCCAGGTCATTCCTGATACTGTAGTATGCAGCTGACCTTTCAAGTTTATTCTACATCTGGCAAGCTTGTTAAACCATAATGAATTTTACTCATTTTTCTGTATTCTTTTTGGTTTTCTAACTGACAGTATAGCATCTGCCAATAATGATAAATTTGTTTCTTTTCCAATGCTTATAACTTTGGTTACATATTCATTCTTGTTTAATGTGCTGGCCAGGCTTGCTGCATGCCCACTAGCACTCACTATGTTCTGGTCTTACCCTTCTCTCAAAGGAAAAGTTTTTACTATTAAACGTTGACTGTAGATGTCATCACTAAAAACTTTTCTACTCTAGGTGTTTTTTTTGTGTGTGTGTATGCACCTTTTATCAGAGTAATGAAACTTAATGTTATGAAATAACTTTATTATTAGAATTAGCTGTTTTAAATTACCTGTTAAAACAATAAGTTACATTGATCACTTTTCTCATATTAAATTAACCTTACATTCCTGAGATAAAACAACAGTGATGATATAAATTTTTTGTACAATAATTTTACATCCACGTTCATGAGTGAGGTTTGCTAATAGCTTTCTTTTCTCATACTTACTTTATCTAGTTTTGATATGGGTGCTATATTTGGCTGGCAAAGTGAACTGGGAAATGTTCTGTCTTTTCCTGTTTTTCTGGAAGAGTTTGCATAAGGTGGGGATGATTTCTTGCTTGAATGTTTGGTGGAACTGGTCTAGAAAACTACCAGGCCTGCTCTTTTATGTGAAGATTAACTTTTGATATTGAGTATCTTTTAAGGTCATTGAATTTTTCAGATCTTCTACTTCCTCTTGAAACTATTTTGAGGAGTTTTATTTTCTAGGAGTTCATCCTTTGCATCTTGTTTTCTCAATTATTAACATGAAGTTATCCTTAATATACTATACCTCATCTGTAATGATAACATCTCATTTATTCATTGTCTCTTTTGTCTTTATTAATCCTATGAGGGGTTTGTCAATATGTCTTTAAAATAAAATGATTTTTTACTTTATTCTTTATAGTATTTTTTTCCATATTATGACTCTTTCTTGCTTGTTATTTCATTCATCTGCTTTCTTTGGATTTATTTTTAGAATTTATTTTATGACATTTTTTCCTTCCAGTTTTATTGTGATATGTTGACATTCAGCATTGTATAAGATGTACAGCATAATGATTTGATTTACATCATCATAAAATGATGGCCACAATAAGTTTAGTGAATATCCATCATATCGTATAGATACAATATTAAAGAAATAGAAAAAAATGTATTTTTTCCTTATGATGGGAACTCTTAGGCTCTTAGAATGTACTCTCTTAGCAACTTTCACATCTAACATACAGCAGTGCTCTATTTATTATGCTATACATTGTATCCCTAGTATTTATTCATTTTATAACTGGAAATGTGTACCTTTTGACCACCTTCATCCAATTCTCTCTGCCTCTATCCCTCGCCACTGATTACCACAAACGTGATCTCCTGTGAGTTTCTTCCTCCCATTCAGTAGGCAGTCTTTTCATTTTGTTGGTGGTTTACTTTGCTGTGCAGAAACTTTTCAGTTTGATGTAGTCCCATTTGTTTATTTTTGCTTTTGTTTCCCTTGCCTGAGGAGACAGATCCAAAATAATATTACTAAGGCTGATGTCAAAGACTGTATTGCCTATGGCTTCTTCTAGAAGTTTTATAGTTTCAGGTCTTACATTTAAATCTTTATTCCTTTTTGAGTTTATTTTTGTATATGGTGTGAGAAAATAGTTGAGTTTTGTTTTTTTTGCATGTAGCTCTTCAGATTTCCTAACATCATTTATTGAAGAGGCTGTCTTTTCCTCATTGTGTATTCTTGACTCCTTTGTTTAATTGCCCATATAAGTGTGGGTTCATTTCTTGGCTCTCTGTTCTGTTCCACTGATCTGTGTGTCTGTTTTTATACCAGTATCATATTGTTTTTTTTTTTTTAAAGAACCCAAATAAATCCTTTATTCTTATTAGCAGTTTTCTATATTTTTTTAGTTGACAATACATGGTGTCCAAAGTGGGATACAAAGCAACCTGTGCGTTCTGTTTTGATTACTGTAGCTTTGTAGTATAGCTTGAAGTAAGAGTGTGCTCCCTGCAGTTTCGTTCTTCTCTCTTAATATTGTTTTGGCTATTCAAGATCTTTGTGTTTCCACACAAATCTTAGAATTATTTGTTCTAGGCCGGTGAAAAATACCATTAGTGTTTTAATAGGGGTTGCATTGAATCTGTAGATTGTCTTGGGTAGTATGGTCATTTTAACAGTATTAATTCTTCTAGTCCATGAGCGTGGTATTGCTTTCCATTTGTTTGTGTCCTCTTCAGTTTCTTTCATCAGTGTCTTGCAGTTTTCCGAGAATAGGTCTTACCTTCTTACTCAGATTTATTCCTAGGTATTTTATTCTTTTTGATGCAATTGTAATTTTATGACTTCTTCAATCAGATTCTTACTTCATTAATTTTTTTCTGTGTGTACCTTTGAGTTATACAATTTTGATATATAATGTTTTTAAGAATTGTAATATAATTTGCATTCTATAAAATTTACACTTTTAATAGGTACAATTCAGTGGTTTTTAATATATTCACAATGCTATATAATCATCACCATTACCTAACTCCAGAACATTTTCACTACCTGCAAAAGAAATCTTATATCCATTAGTAGTCACTCCCTAACCCTCTCATTCACCAACCCATGGTAACCACTAATTTAATTTTGTCTTTATAGATTTGCTGTTCTGGACATTTCATAAAAATGGAATCATGCAATATGTGGCCTTTTGTGCCTAGCTTTTTCCCCTGAGCATTGTGTTTTCAAAGGTCATTCATGTTGCAGGATGATCAATACTTCATTTCATTTTTAAGGTTGAATAATATTCCATGACATGGATATACCACATTTTGCTTATTCACTCTTCAATTGATGAATTATTTTCAGTTTGGGGGTATTGTGAGTACGCTGCTCTGAAGACTTCTGTACATGTGTTTGTATGAGCATATGTTCTCTTAGGTCTACAAGTAGGAGTGAGATTTTTAGGTTGTATGGTAACTCCATGTTTACCTTTTTGAGAAACTGTGATCTGTTTTCCAAAGTGGCAGCACTGTTCTACATTCCTCCTGTCAGTGCATGAGGGTTCCAATTTCCCCACATCCTTGTTTTTTTTTCCACATCCTTGTTAACACTTATTGTCCACCTTTTTTATGATAGCCGTCCTGGCTGGTATAAAGTGGTATCATGTTGCAGTTTTAATTTGCATTTCCATAGTGACTAATAATGTTTAGTATATTTTCATGTATTTATTGGCCATTTATGTATCTTTTCTGGGATGTCTATTCAAATCGTTTGCCCATTTTTAGATTGGGTGTTTGTCTTCTCATATATTCTTCATACATATATTTATATATTCTGGATGTGAGCCTTATGAGGTAGATGGTTTATGTGTATTTTCTCCATTTCTGTTGGATGTCTTTTCATTTTCTTGATAGTGTTTTTGAAGCACCAAAGTTTTTAATTTTGACAATATCCAATCTTCTATTTTTTCTTTTATTGCTCATGCTTTTGGTGTCATAGCTAAGAATCCATTGCCAAATCCAAGGTCATTTATCTTTGTATTTTCTTCTAAGAACATTATGATTTTAGCTGTTATATTTAGGTGTTGACCTATTTTGAGTTAGATTTTGTTTATGGTGTGGGATAGGTGCCCAATTTAGTTCTTCTGATTATGGAAATCCAGCTATCCTAGGATCTGTTGAAAAGACTATTCTTTATGCATTGAATGATCTTGTCACCCAGTGGTCAAAAATCATTTGGCCATTTAGGTATGGATTTACTTTTGGTCTCTCAGTTCTATTCCTTTAGTCTATGCGTCTGTTTATTCTTATTCCAATATCACACTATTTTGATTATTTTAGCTTTGTAGTGAGTTTTGAAATCAGGAGGTATGAGTCTTCCAACTTTGCTCTTTTTCAAGATTATTTTAGCTTCTGGGCCCCTTAAAATTCCACATAAATTTGAGGATCTGCTTTTCACTTCTGTGGGAATTTTGATAAGGATTTCATTGAATCTGTGGATTACCTTGAGTATTATATCTTTTGACTTTTCTATGTCTTTTTTAATTTGTTTCAGCAAAGTTTTGTAATTTTCAGTGTATAAGTCTTTCAACTCCTTGGTGAAATTTATTCTTAGGTATTTTATAGTTTTGGATGTTGTTATAAACATATTGTTTTCTTAATTTCCTCTTTGGATTTTTTTTTAATGTTGGTGTATAGAAACACAACTGTTTTTTGTGTCCTGATGTAATCTGCAACTTCACTGAATTTGTTATTCATTCTAATATTCTAATTTTTCAGGCTTTTCCATACAGGATCATGTCATTTGCAAGTAGAGATAGTTTTTTTCTTCATTTTTAAGTTGGTTACTTTTTCTTTTTCTTGACTAATTGATCTAGCTAGAACTTGCCATACAGTGTTGAATAATAGTGGTGTAAGTAGGCATCTTGTTCCTGATCTTAGAAAGGTTTCATTTTTTTCACCACTGAACATATTACTTAAATGCTCTTAAATGCCCTTTTTCTTATTGAGGAAGTTCTCTTTTATTCCTAAATTTACGTACGTTCTTGTCATGAATTTGTGTTGGATTTTCTAAAGTGCCTTTTCTGTCTCAATTGAGATGGTCATGTATTTTTTTCCCCTTTGTCCTATTAATGTGATGTATTACACTGGTTGATTTTCTTATATTGAACTGTTCTCACATTCTTGGAATAAATCTTCCATAGTGTGTAATCTTCTTAATAAACTGTTGGATTTGGTTTGCTAGTATTTGTTGAGGATTTTTATATTGCTATTCATGAGTGACACTGGTCTGTCATTTTCTTTTCTTATGATGTTTTTATCTGGCTTTGGTGTCAAGGTAATGCTGCCCCATAGAATGAGTTTATCTCAAAGAAATAGTAATGTAAATGAGAAATCACATACAATAGTAATTAGAACACTGTGTACCTATATTAAAAAAGAACTCAAAACAATAGCCTAATTTTCTACCTTAAGGAACTAGTAAATGGGCAAACTAATCCCAAGGCAAGCAGAAGAGGCAAATAAATGAAATAGAGAAACAACAGAGGAAAATCAATGAAGCCAGCAGTCAGCTGGCCCTGTGCGGTGGAAACGTGGCATCCTAACCACTGGATTGCCAGGGAATTCCCTATTTTATTGTTGATTTATAATTTAATTTCCTTGCATTCAGAAAATATGATCTATATAGGTCATAACTTTGAAATAAACGGAAGCTGGTACAATGGCACAGGGTGGGTATTCAGGTGTTCTTAGAGACTGGCGAACACTTTCATGTTGTGTACTGTATGCTAAGCACTTCTGTAAATATTTAAAATATAATCTACTTAACTTTCACACTGACCCTCTGAGGGATGTACTATATTATCACTATTTTACAGATGAAGAAAGTGAGGCACAGAGAAATTAAATAGCTTACCAAAGTCACTAGTAAGTGGCTGAGCTGAGATTTAACCCCATCTGGAGTCTGTTTTCTTGACAGGCCTGTTTGCTTGACTATTCTCTGAATGTTAGAGGGATCTTCTACAAGTGTTCATTGTATCAAACTTACTGACTATTTTGTCTGCTTAATCTATCAATTACTGGAAGAGGGATAATAAAAATCTCACACCATCCTGTTGGCTTTGCTAATTTCTCCCTTTATTTCTGTCACTTATTTTTCTTTACAAATATCGAGCTATTATTTTAGATGTATCAAGTTTAAAATTGTTTTAAGTTCCTAGTGAGTTAAACTTTTTTTTATTTTCCAGTGCCCGTCTTCATCTTAGTAATTCTTTTTACTTTGAAGTCTGTTTCAGTCTGTGGGACTATGCTGTTCCAGTTTGTTGTTGATTACTGTTTTTGTGGTTTGTCTTGTTATACTCTTTGATGTCTGATCTTTCTATAGCTCAGTGTTTTAGTTATCTCTTATAAATAGCATATGACTTTTTTAATGGTCAGATTTGGAAAACATTGTCCTTTGATTGGAAAATTTAATCCATTTACATTCATAGTGTTACTGATATGTTTGTATTTATTTCAGCAGACTTACTATGCATTTTGTGTTCATCCCTCCTGCTGTGCCTTCTTTTGGAGTGAGTTTTTTTCTTTTCTGTTAGCTAGTTTTTCCCTCTATGAGTTTGGAAGATATAAGAGCTTGCTTAATAAGTTCCAAAGTTAGTTGGTCAGTATCTTTACCCTCTACCTGAACAGTATAAAGTATAAAGACCTGAAAATGTTTCAGCTGGATCACATCCTCTCTTTATTCAATATGCTGTCTTTAGCTAGCACTTTAATCCTGAACTATTTCCTGCCTGTCCTAAAGTAAGCACCATCATCATCCCCATTATTTGATATAATCCATGTTTGTTTGAGTACCCACATAATATTAGTATTTTTGCTCGCCATACTCCAATCTTTCACCTGAGATCTTTTTCTGTCTGTCTTCAATATATACTTCTGAATTTCTTTTAGTGAGGGTCTTTGGTAATAAATTTTCTCAGAACTCGTGTAAAATGCCTTCGTGATGTGCTCATTCTTGGTAATTCTCTGGATGTTGAATCGACATTACTTTCACCTCCCTGGAGGTGCTGTTCCTCTTCACTCTGCTGCCACTGTTGCTGTCTGAGTATGGAATCTGTCCATCTACCATGTCTTCTGAAATGTTTGTCTTTCCTCTTTTGAGATATGTTTCTCTGATATTCTTCAATTAGACAACGATGTGTTGAGTTGAGGATTCTGTTTTGGATTTGTTGAGCTCCCTATATATGAAGATTGATGTCGTTCAGCAATTCTAGAAAATTCTTAGCCGTGCTCTTTTAGAATACCATTTGCCTAGTCTCTTTATGTTCTGCTTTGAGAATGCCAGTCAAATGTAAGCTAGACCTCCTCAGTCAATCCTCTAGATCTCTTAACATCTCTTAAATGGCCCTTCTCTGAATCTCCCTAGATTGCATTCTGGGTAGTTTCTTAAGATCCATTCTCAATTCACTTGAATTTTCTCTTTTGCAGTTGGTTAATCTTTCCAACAAATACTTAATTTCCCTTGAAAAATTTATTTCTGGAAGTGTTAGTGGTTTTTTCCAATCTGTTCGTTCTTGCTCATATATTCCAGCTTCTCATTTATTTCTTCAAACGTAGTAAGCTTAGTCTTTCATAGTCCATGTCCAATCATTTCAGCGTCTGAAGTCTTGGCAAGCTGTTTTTCATCCATCATGGCTGTCAGTCTCAGCCATCATGAGGTTTGTCCACTGTGGCTGCTTGTTCTCAGGCTTGAGAGGTTTTTGGCTTATTTGACCTAGAAGTATGTGGGAATTCTTTGAGTTCTTGGATGAAGTTAAGTTCCTCGAGTGTTTCTGCCAGTCACCTAGGATACTCCAAAGCCATGACTCTGAAAAATAAATTCTCTCCTTAAGTTTTTTTTTTTTACCTCATGGGCAGCATGAATTAAAACTGCAGGCTCACGAGAAGGCTGCTTATGGTTGTAAACTCTCAGAGAATGCTTTCATTCCTCCCAGTGGTTTTATTTTCTTTCATGCTTCCGCTGCGGGCATTCCGCACAGAGTTCCCAGTTTTATTGCTGGGATCTCCTGTCGGACTTTGTCTCCTGCCCTTGTGCCCAGGCAGGACTCAGGGTCTCTATGAGTCCACAGAAGTCCTTTGGCATTATTTACCTTTCATGGCTCCCAGTTTTTATTTTTTTTAAATAGCTTTATTGAGATAAAATTCACATACCATATATTTCACCCATTTTACAGCATAAAATCCAGTGTGGCCTTTACTGTATTCATAGAGTTGTATACCCATTATCACATCAATTGTAGAATATTTTCATTACCCCCAGAGAAGCGCTGCACACCCCTGGCTGTTACTCCCAAGTCACTTCTCCCCCTTATTTCTATCCTACCACTGATCTACTTTCTGTCTCATATGGATTTGCTTGTTCCAGAAAATAATTTCATATAAATGGAATCATACAACATGTGGTCCTTGGTGACTGGCTTCTTTCACTTCGCATAATGTCTTCAGTGTTCATCCACGTTATATGGCATGTGTCCAATTCCTTTTTTGAATAATATTCCATTATCTGGTTATATCACATTTTGTTTAAATTGGGTTGTTTCTATCGTTTGTCAGTTATAACTAATGCTACTTTGAACAGTCACATACAAGTTTTTTGTGTGGACATATGTTGTCATTTGGAGAAGGAAATGGCAACCCACTCCAGTATTCTTGCCTGGAGAATCCTGTGGACAGAGGAACCTGGTGGGCTTCAGTCCAAGGGGTGGCAAAGAGTTGGAGGCGACTGAAGAGCGTTAGCACACACGCAGGTGCTAAGAAACTGAAGTCTGCTAGGATGACAGTGGAAACTACTCTAGAAAAGATGGTCTGAGGAAAGACTTCCTGGCTGAGACAAAAAGTACCTCCCATTTTGTAGAACTTTTTGTAGAGGGGCTTCCCTCATAGCTTTTGTAGAGGGATTTCCCTCATAGCTCAGTTGGTAAAGAACCTGCTGCAATGCAGGAGACCCGGGTTTGATTCCTGGGTCGGGAAGATCCCCTGGAGAAGGAAGTGGCAACCCACTCCACTATTCTTGCCTGGAGAATCCCATGGCCAGGGGAGCTCGGCAGGCTACAGTCCATGGGGTTGCAAGAGTCAGACATGACTTAGCGGCTAAACCACCACCACGACCTGTTGTCATTAGTCTTGGAGATACATACGTATATGTACATATATATACACACACATACATACATATTCCTAGGAGTGGGATCACAGGGTCACGTGATAATTCTATGTTAAACCATTTGAGCAACCTCCAGATTATTATGCAAAGTAGTTGTACCATTTTATGTTCCTATCAGCTGTGAGGTTCTGATTTCTCTATATGCTCACTTATGATCTATCTTTTTGATTAATGTTCATTTGGTTTGTGGGGGAGGGAATGCTGGACTTACTGGTGCCTTTAAAAGGAGGTTCTGTATTTTCTGTCCAGCACTTTGCTGTTCTAGTCGGGGGGTTGT
Organism: Oryx dammah; assembly: GCF_014754425.2. NCBI lineage: Eukaryota > Metazoa > Chordata > Mammalia > Artiodactyla > Bovidae > Oryx > Oryx dammah. The sequence continues at coordinate 41,866,419 of NW_024070199.1, forward strand.
TTCAGGCAGCTGAATTACTAAACAACCAGAAATGCAAGGCTCCCTCAGCCCTGTGGGCCCCCCTGCAGACCCTCTTTCTCTGCCCCTGCTCCAAGTCACTGTCTACACAGCAGCTACCTTGTACAACCCTAATCCAGTCACGTGCTCCCAGTACAGACCTGTCAGGGGGTCTTTTTTACTCCCTGATTCAATCCACACATCTTACCTCTGCCACCATCCCAGACCCCCTTTGCTCACTGGAGCCCCCGCTGTGGGTCTTTTTTCTCTCTCTGCCTTGTCCTGCTTCCCAGGCCTTCTCCTTCAGGTCTCAGCTCACAGGTCACCGGGAAGATTCCTTCCCTGCCTAACTCCAGCTTGCTTGCTTTGTAATTGTCCCATTGACTAGCCTGACTTGCTCGCACTTTGCCTCTCCTTCTGGAATGTGAGCTTCTGAGGCAGGGACTTTGTGCGTCCCCACTGCACACATGTCACCTGGCACCCGGTGGACACAGTGACATTTGTTGAATGAACACATGCAGGAGGGAAGGCTTGATGGGAGGCTGCTCTCCTCCGCCTCTCCTCTGATGCTTGCCTCTCTACCTCCTGCAGCCACTTTCTGGGTGAACCCCCAATTCAAGATCCGGCTGGAGGAGACGGATGACCCAGACCCCGATGACTACGGGGGTCGCGAGTCAGGCTGCAGCTTCTTGCTCGCCCTCATGCAGAAGCACCGCCGTCGAGAGCGCCGATTCGGCCGTGATATGGAGACCATAGGCTTCGCTGTCTACGAGGTGAGCAGGCGGATTGCGCGGAACGTGGCAGAGAAAGCGGCCTCCCGGCGAGCTCCGCCAGGGGGCGCCAGTGGGGGAGGTCTCCGGAGGACTTGGCGACACCTGCCAATCATGGTTCAACTGGGGCCAGTCACACCCCTGAGGTGCACAGTCCTAGACCTGACCTTGGGGAGGCACCTGCTGAGGCCTCCACCAGGACTAGGGCAGCCAGGGGCCTAAAATGCTTCCCAGGAGGCGGATAGTGAATGAGGAAAATGTTTAGCCAGGAGAACGGAAGATCCTGAGATTCTCCCTGTCCTCGGAGGCCAGCAGGCTGCTCTTGGGCAGACCTCTGGCTTAGCTGACGCCTGGGAGACAGACCGCCTGGCTCAGTTTCAGAAAGAAGTGGGCAAGTGGTCTGCCCTGGAGGAGTAGTGAGCTCCCCATCTGGGAAGTATGGAAGCAGATGCTGGCAGTGGAGGACCCTGCTACATACTCTGTATTCATGACAGACAGACAGACACTTCTGGATCTCCCTGATGGGGGTAAAGGACAGTCACAGCCTCTGCCCAGGCCCACAGCCCCCCGACAGCAAATTCGTGTGGATGTCTGATGTCCCTGGGCTGGAGGACTTCACAGTTGGCCCTGCAGGGGGCAATCCTGGAGACTCCAGTTCAGAGCTGAGATGCAGGGCATTCTAGGGACCAAGAGGGCCCTGCCTGGGCCTCCCTCCTGGGGTCCCTCTCTGGCATGAAAACAGGTCTGAGGCAACAGTAGCCCCAGGCCCATCCCTAACCCTCCTGGTCTCCCCATCTCGTCCTTTTCATCTGAAGAACTCTGGGCCCCTGTGTGGCACACACCACACTCGCTGCCCTGGGCCAAGCGTGTATCTCTAACTCCCCTCATTTCTCTGGCAGGTCCCTCCGGAGGTAGGTGTGGCACCCGACTCACCTGGATTTACACACCCTTGAACACACGTGGCCCAATGCTGCCCAGAGGGAGCAGGACAGCGGCACGCCCACACGTAGAGAGCTAAGACGCCACCTCCTCTGGGGGCTCACACGGTGCCCCCACCCCCTGCCCGCTATCCAGTGGGCAGAGCAAACACTGTCCTCCTGCGTGTCAGAGCAGGTAACAAGTCAGGAGGCTGGATTTGAACCTTGACCCTCAGAGCCCTGCCTGAACCACACCCACAAAGCTCTTCCTGTCTGACTCTTTACACTGAGGACATCTGGGACCCTGGTTGGGAACAGGGTAGTGAGTGGGCTGAGTGTTCTGTGCCCTTGAGCAAGTTGCTTAAGCTCTAAGCCTCATGGGCTCCCATGAGCATAAATGAGGTACTTGTGTAGAGGGCCCTGCAGCATCTTATATGGGAAACTCCTGGTAAGGATGATAAGAAAGTTATTTCATGGTGTTATCAGTCAGTTCAGTCGCTCAGTTGTGTCCAACTCTTTGCAACCCCATGGACTGCCAGGCTTCCCTGTCCATCACCAGCTCCAGGAGCTTACTCAGATTCATGTCCATCGAGTTGGTGATACCATCCAACTATCTCATCCTCTGTTGTCCCCTTCTCCTCCCACCTCCAATCTTTTCTAATGAGTCAGTTCTTCCCATCAGGTGGCCAAAGTATTGGAGCTTCAGCTTCACCATCAATTCTTCCAATGAATATTCAGGACTGATGTCCTTTAGGATGGACTGGTTTGATCTCTTTGCAGTCCAAGGGACTCTCAAGAGTCTTCTCCAACACCACAGTTCAAAAGCATCAATTCTTCAGCACTCAGCTTTCTTTATGGTCCAATTATCACATCCATACATGACTACTGGAAAAACCATTGCTTTGACTAGATGGACCTTTGTAGACAAAGTAATGTCTCTACTTTTTTAATAAACTGTCTAGGTTTGTCATAACTTTTCTTCCAAAGAGCAAGTGTCTTTTAATTTCATGGCTGCAGTCACCATCTGCAGTGATTTTGGAGCCCAAGAAAATAGTCTGTCACTGTTTCCATTGTTTCCCTATCTATTTGCCATGAAGTGATGGGACCAGATGCCATGATCTTAGTGTTTTGAAAGTTGAGTTTTAAGCCAGTTTTTTCACTCTCATCAAGAGGCTCTTTAGTTCCTCTTTGCTTTCTGCCATTAGGGTGTTTTCATCTGCATATCTGAGGTTGTTGATACTTCTCCCTGCAGTATTGATTCCAGCTTGTGCTTCATCCAGCCCAGCGTTTCTCATGATGTACACTGCATATAAGTTAAATAAGCAGGGTGACAATATACAGTCTTGACGTACTCCTTTCCCAGTTTTGAACCAGTCTGTTATTCCAGGTCCGGTTCTAACTGTTGCTTCTTGACCTGCATACAGATCTCTCAGGAGGTTGGTAAGGTGGTCTGGTATTCCCATCTCTTAAAGAATTTTTCAGTTTATTGTGATCCACATAGTCAAAGGCTTTGGTGTAGTCAATAAAGCAGATGTTTTTCTGGAATTCTCTTGCTTTTTCTATGATCCAATGGTTGTTGGCAATTTGATCTCTGGTTCCTCTGCCTTTTCTAAATCCATCTTGAACATCTGGAAGTTCTTGGTTCACGTACTGTTGAAACCTAGCTTGGAGAATTTTGAGCATTACTTTGCTAGCATGTGAGATGAGTACAATTGTGTGGTAGTTTGAGCATTCTTTGGCATTGCCTTTCTTTGCGATTGGAATGAAAACTGACCTTTTCCAGTCCTATGGCCACTGCTGAGTTTTCCAAATTTGCTGCCATATTGAGTGCAGCACTTTCACAGCATCATCTTTTAGGATCTGAAATAGCTCAGCTAGAATTCTATCACCTCCACTAGCTTTGTTCGTAGTAATGCTTCCTAAGGCCCACTTGACTTCGCATTCCAGGATGTCTGGCTCTAGGTGAGTGATCACACCATCGTGGTTATCTGGGTCATGAAGATCTTTTTTGTACAGCTCTTCTGTGTATTCTTGCCACCTCTTCTTAATATCTTCTGCTTCTGTTAGGTCCATGCCGTTTGTGTCCTTTATTGTGCCCATCTTTGCATGAAATGTTCCCTTGGTGTCTCTGATTTTCTTAAAGAGATCTCTAGTCTTTCCCATTCTGTTGTTTTCCTCTATTTCTTTGCACTGATCACTGAGGAAGGCTTTCTTATCTCTTCTTGCTATTCTTTGGAACTCTGCATTCAAATGGGTATATCTTTCCTTTTCTTCTTTGCCTTTCATTTCTCTTCTTTTCTTAGCTATTTGTAAGGCCTCCTCAGACAACCATTTTGCCTTTTTGCATTTCTTTTTCTTGGGGATAGTTTTGATCACTGCCTCCTGTATAATGTCACGAACCTCTGTCCATAGTTCTTCAGGCAATCTGTCTATCAGATCTCATCCCTTGAATCTATTAGTCACTTCCACTGTATAATCGTAAGGGATTTGATTTAGGTCATACCTGAATGGTCTAGTGGTTTTCCCTTACTGTCTGCATTCACCTCCCTGGTGTCTCCTCCCCTTACCCTTGTGCAATAGGCAGGGCTCTTACACCCATTTTACAGATGAGGAAGCAGGCAATTTGACTCATCAGGGTTGCATCGCCTGCGGGTGACTGAACCGTGACCCAGCTCTCTGGCCCGTTGGCCAGAACCTGGAGCCTGAGTTCTGGGTCTGGGGGCAACTCCTAAGGGTGGGCTGAGCTGCAGCCCCCACTTCCTCCTCCCTTCCCACCAGCTGGTGGGCCAGCCGGCCGTGCATCTGAAGCGAGACTTCTTCCTGGCCAATGCCTCCCGGGCCCGGTCTGAGCAGTTCATCAACCTGCGGGAGGTCAGCACCCGCTTCCGCCTGCCGCCTGGGGAGTACGTGGTGGTGCCCTCCACCTTCGAGCCCAACAAGGAAGGCGACTTTGTGCTGCGTTTCTTCTCAGAGAAGAGCGCAGGGACCCAGTGAGTAGAAAGCCCTCCCCCGACTCCCCTTTCCTCCCGCCACGCCCTCGCTGCCCCTACCCCCGTTGACTGGCCCCTCTCTCTCCCACCCTCTGCAGAGAGCTGGATGACCAGATCCAGGCCACTCTCCCCGATGAGGTACGTGCCCTGCCCCAACCCTGGGTGCACGATGGGGACCCGGGTGTCCTGTGTCTTGGCCTCTAGCCGGCAGGGCAGAGCCCCTCCTGGCAGGAGCGATACACACCCCTCATTTGCCAAGCACTTCACAGCTTGCAAAGGACTTTGTGATAGTAATGGTGCCAGGCCCCTGGGTTCTTGCTCTCTGCAGGTCTGTGCTGAGCTGTTTACCTGGGTTACTCAGTTTCCTCCATAACAACCGTGTCAGGGCACTGTCACCATCTCTCCTCTCAGAGGGAAACTCAGGTTCAGAGAGGTTAAGGAATTTACCCAAGGTTGCGCAGCAGGGATCCAGCCTCACCCCTCATCATTGGGCTGAACTTCTGCCTCCACATTTAGACCACATGAGTTCTAGACAGGAATAGAGTAGGGGCTGGGTTCCCATTTTACAGATGAGGAGAGTGAGGCTCTGAAGTGAAGTGACACCTAGCTGATGACCGCGCAGAGGCTGGGCTGGGGCGCCCCTGACCTGCTCTCCCCGCCTTCTCTCTCCAGCAAGTGCTCTCAGAAGAGGAGATTGATGAGAACTTCAAGTCTCTCTTCAGACAACTGGCAGGGGAGGTAGGCTGGGCCTGGTGGTGGGTGTCTGGGGCACCGAGGGGTTTCCCCAGGGCAGGTGCCATCCTCCCTCTCCCCCCAGGACATGGAGATCAGCGTCAAGGAGCTGCGGACCATCCTCAACAGGATCATCAGCAAACGTGAGCGTTCCTGGGAGGCTCTCCACCCCGTGTCCTGCCTCCACGCCCCCAGTCCCTGTTCCTCCAGACTCCAGGATCTAGGCTTCTCCTCCTACCTTGGGCTGAACCCAACCCCTCGGTCTTCGAGGGCGGGCACCCTCCACTGACTTTCAGAGCCCTGCTCACCCCGCTTTTTCCTCCTGAATTCCTCTTGCCGGACCCCATTCTCTGTACCTGAGCTCCAGGCCCTGGTGTGATTAGGAACTTAGCTGGGGAGTGGGCCAGTGGTTAAGAATCCACCTTTGATCCCTGGCCAAGGGGCAACAAAGCCCTTGCGCCACAACTGGAGAATCCATGTGCCGCAGGGAAGATCCCGCATGCCGCAACTAAGGCCCGACACAGCCAAATAGATAAATAGATGGATATTTCAAAAAAGCAGCAGCTTAGCTGGCTGGTGGCACCTTAGGGCCAGTGTGCCAGCCCCCTTCCTCCCAGAAGGCAGGTGACAGATGCCTGGCTTCACTCCCCAATGTGTACAACTGAAGGCAGCTGCCTTTCAGCCTTCCCATTGCCCCTACCTCTGACCTCTGACCTCTGACTTGTGTCCATGGTTTTCCCTCAGCCCAGAACCCCTCTCTCCTGCTCTTCTCACCCTTCGGGACCTGCAGCAGCCCCTAGCCCTGCCGTGACCACCTTCCCTCCATGTTTCTATTGCATTTCCTTCACTTCTGTCTAGCACTGTTCCTTTTTATCTGCATCTAATCGTGGTTTTGATGTGGCTGTTGGGTCAGCAGCTTGATTACTAGAGTACTTTAAACTCCTTTTTCTGATGATAAAAACAATCCTACGCACCTCCTCAGCTAGATTTTAGATACCAGGGGACAGGAATGGTGCCTCCCTGCCCCTAGTCCCACCCAGTGCGCCCAGCGTGGGGCAGGCTGGGGACGCTGGCCAGGTTGAGGTGTTGAGACTGGTCTTTCTTGCAGACAAAGACCTGCGGACCACGGGCTTCAGCGTGGAGTCCTGCCGCAGCATGGTCAACCTCATGGATGTATCCTCCTGAGCAGGGCCCGGGGTTGCGTTATCAGCATAGGAGGGGCTCGGGTTGGGATGCTGGCATAGGAAGGGCTCTGGGAGACCTGTCCCAGGAGCAGCACAGGGAAAGGGACAGGTGTGGACAAGCCAGTTCCTTCTTCCTGGCATCCTCCCCTTGACTGGGGGGGGAAACTGAGGTGCAGGGCTATGTCAAGTGACAGGGGAGGGCCTCATCTACAGGCTGGCACTCAGTGAACGCCCCTCCCGGCCTACCGCAATTCAGGCCTGGCCTTGGGCGGCTCCTGCAGCTTCTCCCCTCCCCTCCCTCGGGTTTCGCTCCACGGCCAGTCTCCCCTCCGGTCCGTGCTCAGGACTCACTCACCCAGTGTCTGGTTTAAGCTGTGGAGTTTTCTTCTTAACTGCCACCCAGCGTGACGGCAATGGCAAACTGGGCCTGGTGGAGTTCAACATCCTATGGAACCGGATCCGGAATTACCTGGTAGGTGCTTCCTGCCAGCAGCACCCTCCCCTCTTCTGCGGCCTCAGTCACAGCAGGCGGCAGGCCTCCGGCTCCCAAGCCCTCACCCTGGCTTCTGCCCTTCCGAGCCCACATGTCCCAGTGGGTCACCCCCTCTCCGCCCCCCACCCTCGTTAACCCTCCACACTGGGCGGATGGGAAGGGCTGGATGCCTGCTGAGCCCTCACCCTCTGCCCCCACCCCAGTCCATCTTCCGGAAGTTTGACCTGGACAAGTCGGGCAGCATGAGTGCCTACGAGATGCGAATGGCCATTGAGTTTGCAGGTGAGGCCTGAGGGCGGGCAGGACCTGTGGAGCCCCCAGGGAGATGGCCCCGGGTCACTTCCCTGACAGCTCCCAGGGCAGTGGCCCACCCACAGGGCCTTGTCAGTGGGTGGGGGTGGGGGTTGTTGATGGCAATGGTGGGGAAGTGATAACAAACAGCCATCTACTGCCTTTTTCTCCGGTGACTGTTAGCATTTCCTTTTGTCCTCACTAGACTTCCCTGGTGGCTCAGAGGTTAAAGCATCTGCCCGCAATGCGGGAGACCTGGGTTCGATCCCTGGGTTGGGAAGATCCCCTGGAGAAGGAAATGGCAACCCACTCCAGTACTCTTGCCTGGAGAATCCCATGGACAGAGAAGCCTGGTAGGCTAGTCCACAGGGTCTCAAAGAGTCAGACACGACTGAGCGACTTCACTTCACTCATTTCATTTTGTCTCACTGCAGCCTGCTGAGGATAGGGTCTTTTATTATCCCATTGAGCACAGAGAAAAGTATCTGCTCAGATACTGGATACTGGAGCCACACAGCCAGGGAGAAGTGTAGCCGGCCTCCAGGGGCTCCAATGGGAGCCATGCAGGGCTCACCCTCATAGTCCCACTTCAGGATGAGGCCAGGGCTTTCCGAGCAGATGAAACTGGACCTGTGGGCCTTGATGGCCAGCTCCTGGGTGGGGCATTCTGGGTCCTCAAGCTTTCTCTGGGCCAGCACTTGCCCAGGACTGCCCCCGCGCCCAGGGTGGGGGCTCACTCCGCCCAGCCTTCTGTCCCCCTTCCCGCACTTCCCGGGGCCTCACCCGCTCTCCTGGGCCAGGCTTCAAGCTCAACAAGAAGCTGTACGAGCTCATTATCACCCGCTACTCGGAGCCGGACCTGGCCGTGGACTTCGACAACTTTGTGTGCTGCCTGGTGCGGCTGGAGACCATGTTCCGTGAGTGTCCCTGTGGGCGCCCCCTTCCCATGAGGGTCTCGGGGACTGGAGCTGGGGGTCCCCACAGGCTGAGTGCCAGGAGATGAGGAGTAGGGAGGGAACTTTGGAGGGGGCTCTCGGGCAGCAGGGAGAGGTGGAGGGTGAGGCTGGAGGTGGGGCTGGCCCTCAAACTCATGTCTCACCGAGCCCTCCTCCCATCGTTTCTTGAACACACAGGGTTTTTCAAAACTCTGGACACTGATCTGGATGGAGTGGTGACCTTTGACTTGTTTAAGGTGGGACTCTCCTCTGGTCGGTCGGGGAAGGCACTGAGGGGCAGTGGGTTTTTCTCACCCGCCCCCCACCCTGGGGCGGGGCTGGAGCCTGCAGCCTCAGAGTCATCCCTGAGGCTGGCCACCTGCATCCTGCATGGACACAGCAAGGATCTCTGGTTTCTGAGGGTGGGGGCAGGAAGGCCCAGGCCCCTGGAGGCCTGCACAGGAGCCAGCAGCCTGGGCTCCCAGGGGTAGAGGAGGTAAGAGTGGCCCCCTCCCCAGGAGGGTCCCTCTCCCTCCTGCCCTTGACAGAGGGAGGAGACAGCAGCTCCTGAGCCATGGAGCTGGGAGGCGGGACTTGGGGCTTCTGCCCTGGCTGACCGCTCTCTATGCCCTGTCTGCCGGCAGTGGTTACAGCTGACCATGTTTGCATGAGGCGGGGGCTCGGGCCCCCTTGCTGTGCTCCTCTGCCCTCCTCGTCTGCCAAGCCATGCCTTCCTGCGATGCCACACCAGGCCACACCAGCTGCAAGTGCCTTCCTTGGAGCAGGAGGCGGCCTCAACCTCCTGTCACCTCTCCTCTCAGCCGCTGCGGTTCATTTGCTATGGGCAGAGCCATGGGGCCCTCCCTGCCTCCACCAGGCGCACGTGAACTCCCGCAGCCCCTCCGGTCGCCAGACCAGGGAGGCAGCTTTCGCTAGTTCCTGCCTCAGGATGGGGCTCCCCGGGGAGCTGGGGGCCGCTGGCCTCCCACATCCTGAGGTGTCCTCTCTCCTGCCCCCACAGGCCACCCATCCGCCCCCTCCCCCACCTGCACACTTTATAACCACTAGCTCTGCAACAGTCTGCAGTCTAGACCTGTGGAGCCCCCTCCCAGCTGGAGCCCCCTCCCCAGGACTGGGAACGCCTGTTTGTGCCTGTGCAGAAGCCAATGCTCCCCTCTGCCCCATGACCCCCCCAGCCTGTCCCTGCCAGCTGACCAGAAGCAGCCTAGCCTGGGGGGTGGTCAGGCCTTCCCTCCCTCCCTCCCTCCTGCTCTCCTTTTTTATATTGGTGATTTTAAAGGGGACTCTGTGGGGACTGAGTTACAGGGATACCAGAGGCACCTGGGCATGGGGTGGGAGGGGTCTCATGTTTACATGTGGAGAAACCCTGAACAATAAAGGAAAAGACCCCACTTTTGTCTCTGGAGTATGCTTCTGCCTAAACCTGCTGGCCCATGAGGGCACCTTGTCCTGCACCCGCCACTGCCCTGCCCTCTGTCTCCTTCCCCATCGCCCCAGTGGCTGGCACCTCTGCTGGAGTCCTGGGCATCTGGTTGGGGGGGCAGGGCGGGGGTGGGGCCACACTGCTGAGGTCCCACATGGCCCTGCTGGTCCTCCATGCCTCCCTCCTCTGAGCCCTGACCCCTTCCTTCCCTGCACATTCTGCAGGGAACACGAGGCTCTGGCTGAGACCCAAAGCCCTACTTAGCTCCAACCTGACCCCCAGGAATCTCCCCAGAGCACAGAGCCTCCTGGAACTCTTCTTGAGGCTGGGGGAGGGGAGTTGCCCTGTGACCCAGACACCTGTGGTTTATATAAGCTGTTCCGGCCCTAAGGATCCAGGCTCTTCTTACCAGATAAAAGAGTAGGTTGAGTTGGCGGTAGAGGAGGGGCTGGGACCAGTGCCACAAGGGGAGAACTGCAAACTAGGGCAGCAACCTACAGGGCAAAAACTGATGGAGCCAGGTGGGGGGTGGGGACCACCCTTGGCCCCGGGAGACCCAGGCGGAGCCCCGAGTGGCAGACAGGGCCTGGAATCTGCATTTTGCCTTTGGGAGTCCCTGGGCCTGTCTGCTGGGTCTCATCAGTAAGGGGAGTGGCCCGTCATTTCCTGGGCGCCAGGGCTGGTTTGTGAGAGGGGGCAGGTGGAAAGCCCCACCCTCTTGGTTCTCTGTAGTGGGTTTCCTTTGATGAGAGGCTGGGACACTGTGGGTGCCCAAGTGCGGAGGCCCTACTCCTCACCCACCTCCAGCCTGAGGATGCCTGGGGTGGAGGCAGGGAAAGCAGGCCTTCCTCTTGGTTGCCCTATTTGGGCATTTTTAAAGGACTTTTTTTCTGAGTATCTCCTGTGCAGCCCCCGACTTCCAGGAAAATGGGGGAGAGGCAAGCAGCAGTAATCGCTGGCACCCCCTTACGTGATCTCCAAGCTTTTAAGGCTCTGGCCTCAGGGGAGACCAGTGACAGGCCTGGGTCCCATGTGCTGAGGCTGGAATTGGGCTCCTGAGGATGCCTCATAGCGGCCTCCAGAGAAAAGGGGAGGGTGACGATGGTGCCACATTTACTGCTGGGGTCCCCCCATGAGGGCCGTGGGCAGGGGCCTGGGCCTGCAGATCTGGGCAGGGGGCTGTGAGATGGCCCCCTGGGACCCCTCGCTTTTCTAACCCGGGAGGTGAGAGATTAGGAGAAACGAGGAGAAAGGGCTTGGCAGTAGGGGAACCTACAGATGTGGGGACGCCCCAGGCCTCCTGTGAGGTGTAACCGGACTCCTGTGAGTTCCGGACACAGGGCATCTGTGGTCCTAACCCCAGCCCGTTCCTCCACCTCCCAGGGCCCAGCTCCTTTACTTAAGGCCCCACACCTGGGCCTCAGGTCGGGCCCGGGGCCATGGCCTTCACAGACCTGCTGGACGCCCTGGGTGGCGTGGGTCGCTTCCAGCTCGTCTCCACGGCCCTGCTGCTGCTTCCCTGCAGCCTGCTGGCCTGCCACAACTTCCTGCAGAATTTCACGGCCGCCGTGCCCCCCCACCACTGCCAGAGCCCCGCCAACCACAGCGCGGCCTCCGTCTACAGCTCGGGGGCCTGGCTGAGAGCCACTGTACCCCTGGACCCACTCGGGCTCCCTGAGCCATGCCGGCGCTTCACACGGCCTCAGTGGGCCCTCCTGAGCCCCAACGCCTCTGTCCACGGGGCAGCCATGGAGGGCTGCAAGGACGGCTGGGTCTACGACCGCAGTGTCTTCCTGTCCACCATCGTGACGGAGGTCAGGTGGGGCCAGGGGCTGCGGGGTTGGTAGGGGCTGTACCCCAGGCCGAGGCTGGAGCATCCTTCCCTCCCCCACAGTGGGACCTGGTGTGTGAGGCCCGCACCCTCCGCGACCTGGCTCAGTCCGTCTACATGGCCGGGGTGCTGGCAGGCGCCGCTGTGTTTGGCAGTATTGCAGATAGGTGAGCCTTTGGGGGCGAGGGTCTCCCCAGTCTCTTCATTAACTTTTCTTTATTAAAGTTTATTTTAAACTAAATTTTAAAATAATATGTATTTTAATGTATTTAAAATATATATTTTAAAGTAGATGTATGTATTATATGTTGTATTATATAATTTATTATAATACATATAATACATTCACATGGTTCAAAATTCCAGAAGGTACAAGTGGGTATGCAGGCCAGCGTTCCCCCCTCTGCCCTGCACTCCAGTAATTCCTCTAGGGCAGCCTGGTTTCTGTGTATCTCACAGAGATGTTTTATGGTTTTATACAATCCAAGGCTGGGCGAGCTGCAGTCCGGGGAGTCGCTAAGTGTCGGGCACGACTGGGCCACTGAACAACAACAGTGCGAGAAAGCACGCACACGTGCTCCGTCCCCCTTTCTCATACAAACGCTGGCGCAGCCCACACATGGTTCTCTATCAAGATTTTACTTCATTCGTGGCCTCTGCGCATTGCTTCAGACAGCTATCCCATCCTGCCTACATCCAGGCTGCACCCCACTGTGTGGGTGAGCCACTGCTGACCATAAGGGCCCCTGAGGGTACAGAGACGCCCCGAAGCACAGTGCACACCGCGGCCCTGATGGAGCTGGCATCCTTCCCTCCTCCGTCCTCTTTCCCTTCCCTCCCTGCTTCGCCTCCCCTTCTCTCTCCCTCCCCCCTCCTCTCCCGCCCCACGGCCCATCCTCTCAATCTTCAGGCTCTTGGGTCTCCGGGACTGCAGACCCACACCCTGGACTGTGCTGTGTGGCTCAGCCGCCTCGTGGGTGGCCCTGTCGTAGCCCCTGTCACCGTGTGTCATCATACGTTGGGTCTTTCTCTGTATGAGCCTATATCTTACGCATAGTGTCTTCTTTGCCCCCAGCTCAGACCTACCCCTTAGAGGTCATCAATGGACATCTGTGCAACAGAATCAATGAATGAGTGATGAAATGAATGAGTGTAACGTGCGGTGTGTGAGCAAGAGGTGCTGCCCACCTGGCCAAGCTGGGGCTCCAGCCCCGGACCCTCACTTACAAATGAAGCAATGCCAAGGCCCTGCTTCCCTGGCCTTGGACTCCTTTATGCTATAACAAGCCCCACCTCACCCTGGCCCCCGCAAAATGACCAATCCAAATGAAGACCAGCCCCTGGGGTCCGGCTCCCATCAGCCTGGGCCCCCTCAAGGGCTCACACCCCCATGAGTTCTGCTTCGATGGCTACCCCCTGCCAGGAAGTCACTCAGGGGACCCTCTCATAACCCTCTGCACCAGCTTCTGGGCCTCTGCAGAATCTCTGGCTTCCCTCAAATCCTGGGAGAGTGGGGGCTTGGTCGGGAGCTAGAATTCTCCTTGAGTGAAAGAACAAAGGCGGGAAGGTGTCTTCATTCCCGCTCTCCTTCCACACCGTGTTCTCCCTCCCTGGCCTCTGCTGGGGCCTGGGCCCCAGCGAGTGTGCTTCTCTTAGGATGAGTGGCTTTCAAATTGGGGGGTAGGGGGTGGGGGTAAGTAGCTTCCTGTCATCCTCCCTCCACGACAGCCATGGGGGAAGCTGCTGCCACCTCAGAACCCTAACCCTGCGCCCATGGCCGGGCTCAGGCTGGGCCGCAAGGCCCCCCTGGTCTGGTCATACCTGCAGTTGGCAGTTTCGGGGGCGGCCACGGCGTACTTCAGCTCCTTTGGCACTTACTGCTTCTGCCGGTTCCTGACGGGCATGACCTTCTCCGGCATCATCCTAAACTCGCTCTCTCTGGGTGAGTCCAGCCATGGAGGGGACTGGAGGGGAGGGGGCTGGCAGGGGCAGGAGGGCAGTGGCAGCCCCACGGGTGGGCATCTTTCCCATCTCCTTGTGGTGGGATTCTCATCCGGTGACCTCAACTCACAGCCTCCCACCAGGGTTCTCAGGAGACCTGGGTTCTCAGCGGTGGCCTGCCAGCAGCGAGCCGGGGACCCTGGGTTGCGATTTGCCTGTCTGTGAGCTGAGAGGGCTGGGTTCCCTTCTTGTGTGAGTTAATCAGCAATAACCACTTACTAAGGACCTACTGTGTGCCAGGCTCCTGTGGGGCTTAGTGTGGGGACATGGAAACGAGGTGAGACACAGGGGTCCCCGGGGTGGGTGGCAGGAATCCCGAAGGTATGTGGATCCAAAAGAGGCGAGGCTTCCCCTTGGGGCCACTGGCGGCCTGGCCTACTGGGTGCCAGGTGGGAATGTCCCCACACCACAGTGACAGGGTCAGTTGTCACTCCAGGCTGGTTTCAGTGGCTGTGGCAGAGAGCCGTGTGGGCAGAGGAAGCCCACCCTGGATGCAGGCCCGCCCCCTGCCTCTAATTACTTGGTTTGTTGGGGTCTTTAATCCCAGGGTAGTGGGGAATCTTGGGGCCGGAGAACTAGGATGCTCCAGGTCACAACACACACCGCTGCACAATATATAATGTGTGTATTGCATACACAACAATGTGTACACCTCTACACACACACACACACTCCTAACCATAACACCCACACCCATATCCACATACTCCTACACACAGACACACACACAGGCTCCTAACCATTACACAGGCACCATGCACACTCCTAACCACAAGACATGCACCGTATACACACATCCCTACACACACTCACACACACACACACGACTAGGTGTGCGAGATGGCGAACAAGTAGATCCTGCTCTGTAGAGCCCGTGCTCTCCTGCAAGAAGACAGATAAACAACACAAATAAGCGAACTGCGTAGTGTGTTAGAAGGTGGTAAGTGCTACAGAGGAAAACTAAAGCCCAGAAAGGGGATGAGAGCGGCCAGGCGAGGGGGCCAGGCGGCGGCGGCCTGAGGCGGAGAGAGCCTGCAGCTTTATTGGCTCAGGGCAGGCCTCGCTGAGAAGGGGTCACTTTGACCAAAGCTTGAGGAAGGTGAGGGAAGGGGACCTGTGGCCACCGGGGGAGAACGGTCCAGACAAAGGCCCTGAGGGGAGAGTGTGTCTAGTGGACTCAAGAGCAAGGAGGGCCTCGTGGCTGGACAGAGCTGAGGTGGGTGACAAACGGGCTAGGGTGACAGCGGCAGACCCTTAGACCTGCTGGCCTTGAAGGACGTTGGCTTTGACTCTGAGTGAGGGGGCAGCCTCTGGAGGGTCCTGAGCTGAGGACAGGCCTGACTTGGTCCCACTTAGCATCAGCCAGGACTCCTCAGGCTGCATGCGGCTCGAGGACAGGAGCAGGAAGGCTGATCTGAGGCTCATCCGGTCTCCTGGCAAGAGGCAAGGCTGGAGTGAGCCGGGGTTAGCACAGGGGGAGGCAGGAAGGCGCAGTTAGGCTCTGAGGTTCTGCAGGGAGAAGCCACAGGGTTTGCCAATGGACTGGACACACGAGCTGGCTGCTGCCTGAAAGCAGCATCCTCTTCCGTTTATCCTGGTTGCTTTGTGAGATTGGGCCTGCTCTACGTCACCAGGCCCCCATGGATGGACATTTAAATCGTTTCCAAGTTTTGCTATTTGCAAGAAAATCATGTAATTAAAGGGGCTTCCCTGGTGGCTCAGATGATAAAGAATCTGCCTACAGTGCAAGAGACCTGGGTTCCTTCAATCCCTGGGTCAGGAAGATCCCCTGGAGAAGGGAATGGCAACCCACTCCAGTATTCTTGCCTGGAGAATTCCATGGACAGAGGAGCCTGGCAGGCTATATATAGTCCACGAGGTCACAAAGAGTTGGACACAACTGAGCAACTACCATAGACAAACACATGTGTAATTAAGAGTCATTATATTCCCTCTTCGACCAACTGTTCACAGCCTTTGCCCGTTTTTCCTTTTGGCTTGTTAGTTGTTTTCCTACGGATCTGTAAGAATTCTTCCCAGATTAGGGAAATTCACCCTTTGACTATTATTTGAAATGGTATTTTTTTCCCTATCTTTTTTGCTGAAGTTATGACTCTGCTTACAATGGGCAGTTTTTTTTTTTAAGCAGAGACTTCTTATTTTTATGAAGCTCTTTGTTGGTCTTCCCTTTTGTTGTTTCTGGATTTTGTGACATTCTTGGAAAAGCCTTTCCTGACTCTAAGATTGAAAAGACATCTAGCACGGTTTCTTCTAATATTGTTATGCTTTCATTGTTATATCTAGCTCCTTTTTAATATGTATTTATTTATTTTTGGCTGTGCTGGGTCTTTGTTGCTGCCCAGGGACTTTCTCTAGTTTTGGGCCTATGCTTGGCTCAGACGGTAAAGCATCTGTCTGCAATGCAGGAGACCCGGGTTTGATCCCTGGGTTGGGAAGATCCCCTGAAGAAGGAAATGGCAGCCCGCTCCAGTATTCTTGCCTGGAAAATCCCATGGATTGCAGAGCCCGGTAGGCTACCGCCCATGGGGTCGCAAAGAGTCGGACACAACTGAATGACTTCACTTTGCTAGTTGCAGTTTGCAGGCTTCTCACTGCAGCGGCTTCTCTTATTGCGGAGCAAAGGCTCTAGGCTCAGGCTTCAGTAGTTGTGGTGCACAGGCTTAGTTGCCCCATGGCATGTAGAATCTTTCTGGACCAGGAATCGAACCCGTGTCCCCTCCCTTGCAAGGTGGATTCCTAACCCTGGACCACCAGGGAAGCCCTATGTGAAGCTCTTGAGTCCACCTGGCATTTGTCTAAGGGTAAGGACTGAGGTTGGGACGTCGCTGCCGAGCTCAATGCCTCTCTGGAATGATTTCCAGTGGCCACAGAGTCATTCTTAAAGGAGTGGGGAGTCTTGAATTAAACACCCACGTGAGCAACGAGCCCCACTGAGCCTGGCGTGGTTTTCTCCGCAGTCGTGGAGTGGATGCCCACCCGGGGCCGGACCGTGGCAGGGATCTTGCTGGGGTACTCATTCACCTCCGGTCAGCTCATCCTGGCAGGCGTGGCGTACCTGATCCGCCCTTGGCGGTGGCTGCAGTTTGCGGTCTCTGTCCCCTTCCTCGTCTTTTTCCTTTACTCTTGGTACGTCCTGAGCAGAGAGAGCTGGGGCAGAGAGCACCTGCATAGCCGGGCCCTCACCTGTCCCTGGGGGAGCCTTGGGGTGGGCAGCGACTGGAATTTGGGGGACGTGGTGGGGACATGGGCTCACAAGGACCATGCATGGCTGTGGGCAGGTTCAGGCTAGGACCCCTTACATAACTGCGGGGCTCCAGAACACACCGAGAGCTTTGCCTTCATCAGCTCCTTTGCACCTCACAGCAACCCCAGGGAATTTTATAGGAGGATCGCTGAGGCAGCCCAGGTAGATCCATGACTTCTTCAAAGCCACATACGGGGAGAGACTGTGATTGACATATACACACTACTATATATAAGTTAGGGCTTCCAGGTGGCTCAGATGGTGAGGAATATGCTTGCAGTGCAGGAGACCCAGGTTCAATCCCTGAGTCGGGAAGAGTCCCTGGAGAAGGGAACGGCTACCCCCTCCAGTATTCATATCTAGAGAATTCTATAGACAGAGAAGCCTGGCAGGCTACAGTCCATGGGACTGCAAAGAGTCAGACACGACTGAGCAACACACTTTCACTCTTTTTTCATATATAAAGTAGATAACCAATAAGGACCTACTATATAGCGTAGAGAACTCTACTCAGTACTCTGTAATGACCTATATAGGAAGAGAATCTAGAAAAGAGGGGATTTAGGTATACGTGTGACTGTTTCACTTTGCTGTTATAGCAGAGAGTAGCACAACATTATAAATCAACTATACTCCAGCAAAAATTTTAAGGAAAAAAGAAAATTAACTACAACAAACAACCAAAGGAAAACAAACAAAAAAGCCGTTTACTGGGGTCAGAACCAGTTTCAAAACCAGATCTGTGGACACTGGAAGGCCCATGTCATCTCTAAATACACTGTAGAGATTCTCTGAAAGACGTGCTGCGAGAGAGGCCGCGTGTCCCCCAGTTTTCCCGATTCTGCTGACAGGAGGGTTTTTCCTTTTTTCTGGGGTCTGGAAGGTGAAAGAGGGTGTGCTCTGGTTTGAGGAATGGCATGAGTGCCACTCTGCTCATTCAGTGCCCCAGTGGCCATCACAGGCCATCACGGTGGCCATTTCAGTGCCACTCATTCTCCATCCTTCTCTTGGCCCCAGGTGGCTGCCAGAGTCGTCTCGATGGCTCCTCCTCCATGGCAAGACCCAGGCAGCTCTGAGGAACCTGCGGAAGGTGGCTGCGATGAACGGGAGAAAGGAGGAAGGGGAAAGGCTGACCAAGGAGGTAGGCAGGTCTGGTGCAAGTTCGGGGAGCGCCAGTTTTCAGTCTTGCTGGCAGCCTCAAGATGTGCTAGGATTTGGTGACTTGCCGGGACTCACCATCCAGGTGAACAGGCTGAGAATAAATAGAGTGGGAAGAGCTCCAGTGAGACGAAGATGTTTAACCACAGAATGGCTCTGTGATCTGGGGTAAATCATTTCACTGCTTTGATGGGGAAATAACCCATTCACATTTAGCCAAAAATTCAATAAAATAAAATAAAAATCCTAAAATGAAATTATCAAATAATCAATAATAAAAGTACCATTTACCATGCATACCATTTATGGTAAGATAGCTACCACTTATTATAAATAAACACATTTATCTAGCCAGTTGCTTGATACCGTGCTAAGGGTTTTCCATACACAATCTCATTTAATGCCTCACTTTTTTTTGTTGGCTGCTCTGCGCAGCTTGCAGGATCTCAGTTCCCCAACCAGAGATTGAACTGGGGCCATGGCAGTGAAAGTGCCAAGTCCTAATCACCGAACCATTAGGGGATTTCCTAATGCCTCACTTTTAAAGATGAGGAATCTGATGTTTGGATTACCAAGTCACCCAACCCTTTGGATCCAGAGGGAACAGACAGGGAAATAATAACTTAGGCAATCTGCTTAAGAAAACACAATAGGAGGTGGCAGAACCCCTGGGAACCTGCCTTCTTAACCACTGGCTGAGACCGTCTCAGAGTTGATGCCAAGAGTGGGGCCTGAGGGTGCCCCTGGTTATTTCAGCCTAATGAGTGGGCAGCCCAGGTGCCCTGGGACTCAGGTTGGAGCCTCTGCTTCACCTTAGAGTCCTGGAACCAGTCTGGGGAGGGGACAAGGGTTAACCATCCTGCCAGGGCTCGCAACCTTGGCCCTCCCCTGGGAATAGGATCACAGATCCTGCCTTCCTCTGATCAGACTTTCCTCGCCCAGGTGGTGAGCTCCTACATCCAGAGTGAGTTTGCAACTGGTCGCCCCTCCAACTCAGTCTTGGACCTCTTCCGAACCCCAGCCATCCGTAAAGTCACGTGCTGTCTCATGGTGGTCTGGTAGGTATTGGGCTCCTGTCCAGGACTTTGACCCAAGCCCAGGACACGCCAGTGTCCCCAATGACAAACTCTCAAACACTTAATGCAATGCACAGAAGGGCCTTGTGAAGTCAGTCCTGTTCCCCATGCTATTTCCCAGGTCTTCTGAGCATCCAGGATCCTCTGGGCCCTTGCTGGTTGCTAAGACCTAAGGTCGTGCATAAGATACCCCTGCTGACCTAGGGAACCCACATCTGGACATGGGTCTCACCCAGCTGGGGGCACCGACTGAAATCAGCCAGGCAACTTGAATGAAATACCCCTGGTTGCATCCTAATATGCCTCCAGGGGATTCTGGGAAGTTCCCCACTCCGGAAAAACACTTGTGTCCCTGTGCCCTGCAAATGTGGGGTTGTCCCCCACACTGAGCATCCAGAGGGCTTCTGCCCCAAAAGTGTTGCCTGTGAGGCCGTTCTGGGCCTGGGCAGCCAGACGGCTCCTCAGGACCCAGGTTCTAGGAAGACTTTCAGCTGGGGCGCTCACGTCGTCACAGGCCACTCCTTACATTCCCCACTTTCTAATCCCCGGTTGAGCAAACGTGTTATTGAGCAAAGGATATGAATGGAAACCAGTTAATTTTTGACTGGGTGTCCCTCAACCCTCTCAGCAATCACTTTGGTTTTCATATGCTGTATTAGTTTCATGTTGCTACATAACAAATGACCTTAACAGCTGAAAATAATACCATTTTTTTATTAATTGAGTTTCTTTAATGAAATATTAATGATACAGAAGTACATTTGCAGTCTTAAGAAATACCCAGGTTCAATAAACTAACATTGTCTTTTAAGCAACAATTTCCCCCTTTTAAAATTTTATTTATTTTTTTAATTGAAGGATAATTACTTTACAGAATTTTGTTGTTTTCTGTCAAACATCAACATGAATCAGCCATAGGTATACATATGTCCTGTCCCTCTTGAACCGCCCTTAAAACAATACCATTTTTTAAGAGTTTATTTGTTGAAGAATAGTTGGTTTACAGTGATTTATAATGGTGTGTTAGTTTCTACTGTACAGCAAAGCGACTGTTATATTACATATATATATACATTCTTTTTCATGTTCTTTTCCGTTATGGTTTATCACAAGATACTGGATATAGTTCCCTGTGCCATTCTGTAGGACCTTGCTCTTTATCCATCCTGTATGTAACAGTTTGGATCTGCTAATCTCAAACTCCCAATCCAACCTCTCCCTCTTCTCTTCCCCCATGGCAACCACAAGTCTGCTCCCTACATCTGTGAGTCTGTTTCTATTTCATAGATAAGCTCCTTTGTGTCATATTTTAGATTCCACAAAATACCCATTTATGTGCTTATAGTTGCATAGGTCAGAAGTCCAGGCATAATATGGTTGAATTCTCTCTTCAGGATTTTCTTACAAGGCTGAAATGAAGATGGTGGTCAGGCTGCATGGGAAGAATTCACTTTCAGATTCATTCAAATTGTTGGCTGCGTTCTTTGCTGTTGTGGGACTGACATGTTCTTTGTTGTTGTGGGACTGACATGTTCATTTCTCCACTAGTTGTTAGCCAAGGGCCACTCTCTCAGGTCATTGAGGCCATTTATATTCTTGCCATATGGCCACCTCCATCTCAAAGGAGGGTTTTCATCACAGCAAATCCTTCTCACATTTCGAGTCTCTGACTTCCCCACCTTTGACCTCTATATCCAGAATTAAAGGATTTCTGGAGAAGGCAATGGCACCCCACTCCAGTACTCTCACCTGGAGAATCCCTTGGACAGAGGAGCCTGGTGGGCTGCAGTCCATGGGGTCGCTGGAGTCGGACACGACTGAGCGACTTCACTTTCACTTTTCACTTTCCTGCATTGGAGAAGGAAATGGCAACCCACTCCAGCGTTCTTGCCTGGAGAATCCCAGGATGGGGGAGCCTGGTGGGCTGCCGTCTATGGGGTCGCAGAGAGTCGGACACGACTGAAGCGACTTAGCAGCAGCAGCAGCATGACTAGGTCAGGTTCACCCAGAAAAATCCATCATTTTTCTCTCTCATTTTTTAAATTGAAGCACATAACTGATTTACAATGTTGTGTTAGTTTCAGGTGTACAGCAAAGTGATGTAGTTATACATTATCTTTTTTTTCCAGATTCTTTTCCCTTACAGTTTTTACAAAATATTGAGTATTGGATCTGCTATCTGTGCTGTATAGTAGGTCTTTGTTGGTTATCTATTTTGTCTATGGTAGGTATATAGTTAGTTCAGTCGCTCATTCGTGTCTGACTCTTTACGACCCCATGAATCGCAGCACTTCAGGCCTCACTGTCCATCACCAACTCCCGGAGTTCTCTCAGACTCGATATGTTAATCTCAAATTCCTCCACTTTCCCCTATAAAAACTGTGAGTTTCTTTTCTATGTCTGTGGGTCTTTCTGTTCCATATATAAACTCATTTGTATCATTAGATTCCACATATAAGTATATCATATGATATTTATCTTCCTCTGTCTTACTTCACTTGATGGGATAAACTCTAGGTCCTTCCATGTTCCTGCAAATGGCATTATTGAATTCTTTTTTGTGGCTGAGTAATATTCCACTGTATAAATATACCACACCTTCTTTATTTTATTTTAAAAAATTTATTTATTCATTCTATTTTTAATTTTTTTTGGCTGCACTGAGTCTTCATTGCTGCAGTGGCTTTCTCCAGTTTCAGAGAGCTGGGGCTACCCTCTAGTTGCGGCGCACGGCTTCTCTCTGCTGTGGCTTCTCTTGTTGTGGAGCACGGGCTCTAGGGCACGCGGGCTTTATATGTGGCACTCAGGCTCAGTTGCTCCACAGCATGTGGAATCTTCCTGGACCAGGGATCGAACCCATGACCCCTGCATTGGCAGGTGGATTCTTAACCCCTGCACCACCAGGGAAGTCCTACCACTTCTTTGTCCATTTAGCTGTCCATGGACATATAGGTTGCTTCCATGTCTTGGCTATTGTCAACAGTGCCCACAAGAATGACTGTCACCTTTTCCTGAAGTCTGTTCTCCTTTTCTCCATCTTCACTGACTCACACGGCTGGGGATAACCGGGAGGGATGGCAGGAGTTTCTCAGTAAGAGGTTTGGGGGCTGATGCTGGGCCCTGGTAGGAGAGAGCCCACTGCCACTTTCTGGTTTTCCACTTCCCGTCTCTCTACACTCCTGGGTCTGTGCCAGCCTGTCCTACAGAGAAACAAGACCCATGCAGGTGGGTCATGCGGGCCTACCTCAAGCCCCTTCCTCAGGGATATTTTATTTTGTTTCACATCCAGAAAGAGTCATAAAACACACATAACATAAACTTTAGCATCTTAACCATTTTGGGGGGCCATGTCACGTGGCAAATGGGATCTTAGTTTCCAAGGATCAAATCTGTGCCCCCTGCAGTGGAAGTGTGGAATCTATACCACTGGACACCAGGGAAGTCACAGCTTCCTAACCATTTGTAACTGTGTGGTTCAGCCGTGTTGCGTACCTATCACATTGTTGTACCACCATCAGCAGAACTCTTTTCATCTTTTGACACTGAAACTCTGTACTTATTAAACAATATCTCCTCCATTCCTGCTCCCCCCCCAACCTCTGGCAACCAGCATTCTACCCTCCATGTCTATAAACTTGACCACTCTAGGGGCCTCCCATAAATGGAATCATACGATACTTATCTTTTTGTGGGTGGTTTATCTCACTTAGTATAATGTCCTCAAGGTCCATCTGTGCTGTAGCATGGTCAGGATTTCTGCCTTTTTCAGGCTGAGTCATTGCATGTGTAGACCACTTGCTGTTGATGGACACCTGGCTTGCTTTCACCTTTTGGCTACTGTGAATGACATTGCTATAAACATGGATGTACAAGTAACTCTTTGAGACACTGTCTCAGGGACCTTGTAAGTTTCTGTGGAGACCCCAAGTGTTGGAACTCCAGGCCAGTGTAGTCAGTTTGGCTGTGAACCCCGAGATCTTAGCTCCCCAGCCAGGGATTGAGTCCTAATCACTGGACCACCAGGGATGTCCCCTCCAATTCCTTTTTATTTTTTTAAGAATAACAAAAATATTTTACTAAAACATAGGATTTACAGAAGTTTCGAGACAAGCCATATTAAACAGTCACAAGCTTTTTCTTGAACCTCCCTCTAATTCTTGATGTCCTGTCCAGATCAGATCAGCCGCTGAAACCTGGAGACGGAGGGGCTGGAATGGTGCTGGCTGGACTCAGGGTGGCTGGGAAGGGATGTGGATGCAGGGGCGTGGGCTCCAAGGCCAAAATCAGAGGCTTAGGGGATCAGGAGAGTGTCCTGCCAAGCCGGGGCATTTTCGCTCCCCACTGATGTAGTCAGGTTCTGGGAATATTTTGGTGGTAGAGCCAGCAGAGGAGTCCTATGCCATTCACCCTTGGGTGCCCTTCTCAGATCCAGGACAGTGAGCTCTGGGCTGAAGCAGGGCCGTCTGCCCCCTCTGCCAGGTTCTCCAACTCCCTGGCTTACTACAGCCTGGCCATGGACCTGCAGAAGTTTGGGCTCAGCGTGTATCTGGTACAGGTCCTGTTTGGCGTCATAGACATCCCGGCCATGCTGGTGGCCACCACCACCATGATTTACGTGGGCCGCCGGGCCACAGTGGCCTCCTTCCTCATCCTGGCCGGGCTCATGGTGATCTCGAACATGTTTGTGCCGGAAGGTGAGCTGCCTGCTTCTGCCTTTGGGATTGAGGGTTTGAGGGGCAAACAGACACTGTGCGGGAACAAGGCTGAGGGATATTCTGGATCTGGAAAGAAAGTGACTACAGACTGACTACTGGAGTTTGTTTAATTTTATTTTTACTTTATTTTACTTTACAATACTGTATTGGTTTTGCTATACATTGACATGAATCCACCACGGATGTATACGAGCTCCCAATCCTGAATCCCCCTCCCACCTCCCACCTCATATTATCTCTCTGGATCATCCCCATGCATCAGCCCCAAGCATCCTGTATCCTGTATCGAACATAGACAGGCACTTCGTTTCTTACATAATAGTATACACATTTCAATGCCATTCTCCCAAATCATCCCACCCTCTCCCTCTCCCTCAGAGTCCAAAAGTCCGTTCTATACATCTGTGTCTCTTTTGCTGTCTCATATACCGGGTCATCATTACCATCTTTCTAAATTCCGTATATATGTGTCAGTATACTGTATTGGTGTTTTTCTTTCTGGCTTACTTCACTCTGTATAATCAGCTCGAGTTTCATCTCATTAGAACTGATTCAAATGTATTCTTTTTAATGGCTGAGTAATACTCCATTGAGTTTTTAATAAGCACTAGGACCTACTGATAGTATTGCAGTGGAGAATGTACAAAGGACGTGAGTCTTCGCCCTCAGAGGCTTTACTGTCTTGCCAGAGAGATTAGAACGATGGATAAGAACACCAGGGCTTCCCTGTGACTCAGATAGTAAAGAATCTGCCTGCAATGTACAAGACCTGGGTTTGATCCCTGGGTTGGGAAGATCCACTCCAGAGTGGAATAGCTATCCACTCCAGTGTTCTTGCCTGGAGAATTCCATGGAGAGAGAAGCTTGGTGGCTATAGTCCATGGAGTCACAACGAGTTGGACACAACTGAGCAACTGACACTATCACTTTTCACTTCACTAAGATGAGCTGGAGAGGCAGAGTGCAGGGTAGCATGTCCCCCTGGAGGCTGGCTAGGCACTTGAGGGTCTGAACTTCTACCAGCTGGATCTGAAACAGTAGTTTGCAAAGCTGGCTGCAATCATCACCAATCTGGAGACCTTTGAAAATTCCCAAAGCCCATGGGCTCCAGGCCAAGGCAACCAGTCTCAAAGAGAGGGACCCAAACCTCAGTATTTAGTCCAGTGATCACAGCAAGAAGCCAGGCTTACATATCAGAGACCCAAGCAAAGCCAAGGGCCCAGCTGTGAGCCCCACTTCTGCCACTACGGCCTTGGGCAGGTTGTTTGCTTTCTCTGTGCTTCAGTTCCTTCCCTGAAGAATAGATGTGTGCGTGCATTAGTCGCCCAGTCATGTCTGACTCTTTGCGATAACCGTGAACTATAGCCACCAGGCTCCTCTGTCCATGGGATTCTCTAGGCAAGAATACTGGAGTGGGTTGCCATCCCTAGTCCAGGGCATCCTCCATTCCAGGAACTGAACCCAGGTCTCCTGCATTGCAGGCAGATTCTTTAGTGTTTGAGCCGCGAGGGAATGGTAGAATAGATAGATTATTACTATTGAAATTTTGACTTATTTTCTTCCAATCTTTTTATCCTATTCATAGATTTTGTACTTGACATAATTGAGATAAATATATATATACTATAAATAGGATTATATATGTATATATTGTGTGGACTTCCCTGCTGGCTCAGACGGTAAAGTGTCTGTCTACAATGCAGGAGACCTGGGTTCGATCCCTGGGTTGGGAAGATCCCCTGGAAAAGGAAATGGCAATCCACTCCAGGACTATTGCCTGGAAAATCCCATGGACAGAGGAGCCTGGTAGGCTACAGCCCGTGGGGTCGCAAAGAGTTGGACACGACTGAGCGACTTCACTTCACTTCACTTCATGTATATATTGTACATAGTTATCTATATAAAACATATATCTCTTTTCACTATTTGTTGTAAAACAAATTTGCTTTTCCACATTAATGCAAATGTTTCATGACCCTAATTTTCTATACTATTTAGTATTTAACCTGATTGGTGTTTTTCAACTCTAGCTGCACATCAGACTCCCCTGGGGGGGTCTTTTAAAAATACCCAAACTTGAACCAGCCCCAAGAGGCTTTGATGTACTGGAGATGGAGCAGGGCCCAGGTGTGGGTGTTTTATAAAATCTCCTCTCCTGATTCCAGCATGCAGCGGGAGCTGCCCCCAAATCCAGAGGCCGTGTCATAATTTCTTTGACCATCACCCTGATGTTGGGCTTGTCATTGGAATTTTGCTGTTTATAACCAGCTGCATGATGAATAATGATGGTAACAGCAAACTTTCAATGACACTGAGCACTTTTTCCTCATTTTACAAATGAGGACAGGGAGGCTCAGAGAGGTTGAGTCACAGTGGCCAGGTCACCCAGCTGAGTCAGAGCTGGGGTTGGAACCCAGGCCTAACTCTGCAGCTTGGCCTGCCTCCCCAGGACTGGTGAGAGATGGAATAAGGCAGGAAGGAGGCAGAGGGCAGAGAAGGGCGGTGTGCAGATTTCTGGGTCCCGGGAGGTAGAAAGCCCCCATCGTCCCTGCATGTTCTGCAACCTGAGCCTCTACCCCCGGGGCTCTGCCTCCTTTCTCTCTCTGCAGGCTCTGAGCCTCATCCACCCTCCTCCCCAGGAGTCCCTCCCCCTCCAGCCCCACCTTGCTGTGCCTCCCTGCTCCCCTTCTGGGCTCTGGGCGCCCCCTGCAACTCTGTCCCCCTGTCCCCCAGATATGCAGAGCCTGCGCACGGCCCAGGCGGCACTGGGCAAAGGCTGCCTGGCCAGCTCCTTCATCTGCGTGTACCTGTTCACGGGAGAGCTGTACCCTACGGAGATCAGGTAGGGGCCTGGGGGCATGTGAGGCGGTACGCAAGGGTACTGGCCCCAAACTGGGAGGACCTCACTCCAGGCTGGCGCCTGCTGGGCTTGCTGAAGCAGGACCCGCTCTCCATTCTGCTCTGCCCCCAACACCCAGGACCCGGCGCGCCCGGCCCTCCGGGCGTCCAGGCCACAGCGGCTAACCCGGCCCCACTGCTCCGACAGGCAGATGGGAATGGGCTTTGCCTCAGTCAACGCCCGGATTGGGGGCCTCGCGGCCCCGCTGCTCACCATGCTCGGGGAGTTCAGCGCCATCCTGCCACCCGTGGGCTTCGGGGCCCCCTCGATCCTGGCTGGGCTGGCCGTCTGCTTCCTGGCTGAGACACGCAATGTGCCCCTGGTGGAGACCATCGAGGCGATGGAGAGGAGGTGAGGGGCCTCTGGGTACAGTCGGGGTGGGCAGCGGAGACAAGTGCGAGTCCTCCACGTGCTGCTAACACGTGGTCTGGTGGCAACAACAGAGCCCAAGAGACCAGCATCCTGCCCGCCTCCATCTTTCCACAGTGAACGGTGAAACAGAAATAAGAATAACCTATAGACCAGGAAAAATAGGACGAGTTGAAGCAAAATGTGGCAGAGCAGTGGTGGATGTTTAGCCGGAGGAAGAGGTGCCCCAGTTTGAAGCGGAGACTGGCCCACGAGGTTGTCCGCCGGCTTTCCACTTTGGCTCTAAGCTTTCTGGCAGCAGAAAGGGAGACCCCTCATTGATGACTCTTTTCAGAGAGGACGAGGAACACCAGTTCCTCCGAGAAAGGGAGGTTTTTCTCAGCAGCTAGCACTGGAAGACGTGTCTCTAACGTGTCTTCTCAGGGAGATCACTGTGTGAGCTGACTGGGATGTCCTTGACAACGTTTCTAAAATAAGAGCCAGAGGGGACTTGTGTGGCTTCTTGAGGCATTTCTCACCAACAAGGGCTCTGTGATGAGCCTCAGTTTTAGGGTGCCAGGAGACCTCTCTGGGTCTAGCTTGATGCCACAGCTGAACCATCTGTGCCCAGAGGCCTGTGTGTGTGGACTGTGTTTGCATCCCTTAAAAATAACCCACCATGGAATTTTCAGGAGGTCCAGTGTTAGAACTCTGTGCTTCCACTGCAGGGGGCACAGGTTCAATCCCTGGTGGGGGAACTAAGATCCTGTAAGCCTTGCAGGATCCATAACCCAAACTGTAAACATCCCATTTCTACCCTGAGCTGTGGACAATGTCTGGATTCATATAGATCAAGGATATAGACCTTGACAAGTCCTGTCAATTCTACCTCCAAAATATATTTTGAATCTGTCCATCTCTCTCCACTTTCCTGGCCACCATCATCTTTTGTCTGAAAATCACAAAAAACTTCAGATCCTTCCCTGCCCCTCTCCTCTTTCCTCTCTACACAGGTGCTGGTGTGAAGGATTTATCCTATGAGTAGAATCACAGCATTCCTCTCCTCAGAACCCTTTCTCGGCTCTTTATTGCACTGAGGATAAAAATTGAAACCTTACAAAACTCTCGGGATCTGGTCTCTGCCCACCCTCCCATGGTCGACCCCTGCCCACCACCAGGGGTCCCTGCCTGGAATGCTCTTCCTTCTGCTCTTAGCCCCTACTCGTCCCACAGAACAGATGTAGGTCCAGGTATTCCAGGGGCTGGTAAGTATTTGTCAATAACCCAGTCTGGAACCTGTTCGCAGGTGCTCTGAGATGTTGCCTGAGGGCCCCAGGTACTTGGAAGAGAAACTGGGGAAGTGTCCTTCCCTAATAAGACAAAGAGAACCACTGTAATGGTCTGGACCGGGCATTTTTAAAATCAGATTTTGCTTGCCCTGGCTATAGAAAAATCTGAGTAATGCCAAATGCAATTCTGGTTTTAGGTAATATACTTTCCTTAGATCTTGCCAGGAACAATTAATTATGAAACTACAGTATGTTGTTACTGGCTATGAACCAACTGAATCTGGGGCACCACTCGCCCCAAATAATTTTTTTTATAGCAATTGACAACAAGCGGTTCTTTCTCACAACGATCTACTGTTTGGGTCTGATCTAGCAGGAGTCCCCTCCTCCCAGGGGTGAGGAAGAGCTTGTGATGGCCACAGTACGAGAAGTTCTCTTAAGCATGACAAAGTAGTCCTGTATTTTGTATTGCTTTTGTTGTTTATTTTTATAGTTGTATATATATATGTATACACACACGCTTGTGTGATTTGGAACAATCTCAAACAGAAGTGCTAGCTAGTGTTGGACAAAGAACTTTTTTTTTCCTGAACCATACAGAGAATGTTGTTGAAATCTCTTTCAAATATGTTCACGTGTAGTTTTTCCAAGGATGTTCTCCTGCATGAGCACAATACAGCCACCACACCCCGCAGAAAGTTAATGTTGCTATGTGACTACCATTTCACCCTCAGACCTCACTCACGTCCTCGCCAGCCACGTCCTACAGAGCGGGAGGGTCGGGTTCAGAATCACAAGTGGCGTTTAGCTGTCGCGTCTCTTTTGGGCTGGAGTAGGTCCTTTCCTCTCTGACTTCCGCTATTCCAGCAAATACACAGGATTTTACAACTGGAAGCACTCATAAGACTCCACAAAGCAACTTCTTTAAGGTTGTCGTAATTCAAAGGATACAATATGGCAGGAGGAAGAAAATATAGGCTAACATTGGGAAGGGCCAGGGCACCCAGCGCATCTGCTGGGGTCCTCAGAGCCCCCAGGATGCCATTCATTCCCGAATCACAAGCCATCAGGATGTGGGTCTCGAGCTCAGGGAGGCCAAGCACAAGCTTGCTGAGGGGTCTTTTCCATTCTGTTGGTCACAGCCCAAACCAGCCTGTGTAATCTGGTAAACCAGATGCAGACCACAAATCTATAATTTTCAATCAACAGTGTAGACAGGCTGGTAAGAGGCTGCCTCCAAGAGGAGATTTAGACTTGACCAGCATATTATAAATTATAGAAGTAGTACTGGGCTTCTTCAGTGACCAGTCCAGGGTTCTTCTTGACTGTTCTTGTCTAACCAAACATGAGATGGCAACATCTGGATTTGTTCTGGCTTGTTGGGGAAGGAGAGGCAAGAGACAGCCTTTCTGATGAGATAATCGAGTGGAGTTTCAGACATTTAGATAATAAGAATTCAGAACTTCTCAGCCCCTCTCATTTTTCTGCTTCGAATCTCATCAGATACTTATGAATGCCGGTCACAGGCCTAGGATGTTAAAGATTAAGGTGAAAAGAAAATGCCTGTTTCTAAAGTTGAAGTTGCTCATCCTCAAGATCCTTCATTAATCATGAGACCAAATACTGCTTCTGAGAGTATCTGAATGCCTGATGTGGTCCAGGGCTCAGCCCCAGTTGGGTCTATGCCCTAGTTTGTTGGAGTAACATAGCAAAAGAGCAGTTGACTAATCCTGTTTTGTTTTGTTTTGTTTTTTAAAAAAAAGCCCTTTTATGTAAGAATAGAACATTCACAAAAAAGGAAATGTCAGTAGGAAGTAAACAGAGGAAAAATAACCACCTCAGTCATGATCAGAGAAATGCAAATAAAACCATATGATGTCCTGTTTTAAATATTCACTAAGGAAACATTTTCAATGCAGGAGATGTACAGGTAGCAAGGAGGAAACTCCTGCCAGCTTTCTGGAAGATTCTTTGGCATTACTGACCATGAGTTGGAAAGTTTTTCACAAGCTTCTAGGCAGCAATGACATTTCCAAGACTCTGCTCTAAAAAAATTAGCTGAAATGTGAACAAAGTTTATTTACAAGGATATTCATCATCATGCTTAATGTATCAGAAAAAAATGTCAACTCTCCAAATATCCAGCAATTTAGATAACCTATGATACACTGTGCACTAGTTAAATGTTATGTTGAGGAGTTTTTAATGGCATGGGGAATGTTTACAATATGCTGTTAAACAGTGTGTTATGTCAAGAAATAGAGACTCAAAAGAGAAAAAAAAAATATTAAAATGGTGACAGTGGTTGTCTCAAAGTATAAGCAATATTTTATTTTTTTCCTGGCTGCTTTATATTTAGAATTTTTTTCTCCAAATTATCTGCATTGAGCAGGTTTTCTTTGTAATCAAAGAGATGAGTCACACAGTGAAAAAAATTGTAAGAATTCAATTAGGCCAGTTCCCATTTCCCAGGCCTAGAAGTGAGGGAAGGATCTGGGTGAAGCTGAAGCTCCCCTAAGCTTGTGAGGTGTCGTGAAAATCCGGAAGAGAGGTACCCTGGCCTGAGAAAGTGCCGAAGGTCCAACCAGTGACCTTCCATGGAGCTCTTCCCAC
The DNA here is from genome assembly GCF_014754425.2 of Oryx dammah. Taxonomy (NCBI): domain Eukaryota; kingdom Metazoa; phylum Chordata; class Mammalia; order Artiodactyla; family Bovidae; genus Oryx; species Oryx dammah. Next base: position 41,897,367 of record NW_024070199.1, read on the forward strand.
TGGTGGGGGCATGGAGAGGTGAAGGGTGGAGAGAAAAGTTCAGCCTTTCAGCAGAGGTCTGGTTTCCACCAAGGCCAAGGGCCAGGTCTTGGTCAGCTAGGACCTCCTGCTGCCCTCCCACCCATAGTGAGCACCAGCTGCGTGGCTGACCCAAGCATGTTTTTAATGCTTACCTTGACAGCATGGAGTCCTAATCACTGTGTGTGTGTGTATGTATATACAATACTATATTTCAGATACTTATATATATATTTTATACTGTATTTCAGATACTTAAAAAAAGTATCAAAAGACCATTGATAATTCCCTGGGGTCCGCTGGTTAGGACGCCACACTTTCACTGCTGTGCTCTGCGTTCAATCCCTGGTCAGGGAACTAAGATTCTGCAAGCTGTGAGGCATGGCCGGAAAAAAAAAAAAAAAAAGGCTATGGATTACATGAAGAGGCTGCCTCTGGTCATCTTTGCTCATTTGATGAGTTTAAAAAATAACACAGAGCAAGCCTACCCGTTGCAGCAGTTGAATGTGGAGAATGTCTGCCTATGGGTTTTTAGGAATCATCTTTGAAAGGGAAGAGGAATCTATTAGATAAAACTGGGGACAACCACCTCTCACTCCCCACCACAGGCATTTAGCAAAGAAAACCAACAAGCTTCTGTCCCTCAGTGACCCTAAGGGACAGAAGTCAGGAAAATGAGGCTTAATGGGCAGAAAAGAGAGATGCAGAACAGTAAAATGAGAAGAAAAATGTTTCTCTGTGATTATGTTAGGACATGATCACACACACACGCACAGGCTTAAACCATTGAACTAAAAGATCAGAAATAGAATAGGTAAGGATTAAAAATTAAAAAAACACTGATGAAATGTTTTGAACGTGGAAAAATTTCCCAAAATGGAACCAGCTGAAACTGGACAGGAGAATCTGGCAAGCTATGTGAGTGATTAAGACAAGAAGATAAGAAAAACTAAGTAGAAAAACAGATAGTTCTTAGTCTGTGCAAGGGGAGGATGAAATAAACAGAAGGTCAGAACGCAACGATTTCAAAGACTCGAACAGGAACAGCGGAACCAGATATGGTCAGGTACAGGCAGCCCTGGGGGCAGCCCTCGGGCTACCAGGAGGCTATTGCCCTCATCCTCACCTGACTCCTCCCTCCCTGCTTCCTGAGCGACTCTACCTGGGCCAGGGCCCAGTCCCAGAGTCTCACTGGTGCCCCTGGTCCCCGGGCAAGCCCGGCCCAACAGCAGAAAGTGGGCTGAGCCTGGTGCCCTGTTCACCAGCTGTGTGAGCTGGAGTGTGTATCTGGCCTCAGGTCCTCATCCGAAGACTCTTTGACTTGGCATCCTTTGCAAGTCTGGCTGATACCAGCCAGGCCAGCCCCTGGTGGCTGTGGACCTCAGGAGAGAGCGAGGGAATGGAAGGGACGGTGGGAGGCACCCGCTGAGGTTCCTCACAGGGACGAGAGGACGGGTTGCCTTCTTTGGGGACTTTGGGACAGCGGAGATACACTTCCTGTATGTGGAGCAAATACACCCTTGACCACGACGCTCACCACCCCTGCCCCTCATCACCTCCTTTTTATGTCATTTGTCTTTTCATTTCAACAGAGTCAAAGAACGCCTGTCCAGGAAGGATGCAGAAGAGAAGGGTGAAGAAGTTTCTCTTCAGCAGCTGGGAGTCTCGCCCCTCAAGGAAACCATCTAAGCTGCCAACAGCCTGGCACTTGCTGGCAGCGCCCCAGCCAGTGTCCAGTATCCTCCAGTTTCTCCTGGCGCTGATGGGGGCAAGACTGGCTGAGGACCAGGGCGACTCTGCAGAGCTGTGAGAGAGAGCCGCCCTGACAGCAAGGCTGGGGCTGCTGGAGAACACCAGCCAGCAGCAGCCTGGCGGCTTTGTGAAGGTATAGAAAAGAGAAACTGTGCCCAGGGGCCAAAGAAGGCACCATCTTCCTTTCCAGTCTCTGACTCTGCCCCTTAAAAACCTCTCTGTTCCTCCTTGTCCCACGTGGAAATGCCGTGTCTTTGGAGGGTCAAGGTGAGATTTCTGCCCCCGGTTGTCCCTGGAGTAGCCCCTGCCTGCTGGGTTCCGGGAACTTCAGGACTCATTGTGCTCACTCATTTGGCATTAACTCTTTCCTGCCTTATATGATTAAAGCTCTTCCCCGGTGTGTGACTTGTATCTTCCCCTGGCAAATGTCTCCCCAGCAACGGGCCTCGGATATAGTACCGTCTCAACACACAATTGATGAGTAAATGATGCAGCCAGACTCGGGCAATGGATAGAGACCTCACCCATCACTGGCATTCCTAGCAACTCCACTTTGCAGAAATGGGATGTGGTTTGGTTTCCCAGGAGTCAGGCAGAAGATCAAGTCACTGGTATGACACAGCACCCCTCGGAGCTCGGATCCAATATTAAATATATTTTGAAAGATTAGAGACAAGTTGGAGAAGGCAATGTCAACCCACCCCAGTGTTCTAGCCTGGAGAATCACGTGGACAGAGGAGCCTGGCAGGCTGCAGTCCACAGGGTCAGAAAGAGTTGAACATGACTGAAGTGACTTAGCAGCAGAAAAAAGTACAACACAAATTCAAATGCTTTTCCTGATACATTGCATTATTTTTATTATCTTAGTAAAAAAAAAAAAAAAGAAGTAAATACTAAGACATTGTAATATTTTCGTGGGGTATTTCCATGGAGTATTGGAACAAATACAGAGGTATAGAGATAACCTGTTTCTCTCTCTTCTTTTAAATGATTTTTGCCACTTTTTTTTTAAGTTATAGCAAACTACAGGTGGCATTCTGGGGGGGCTCCGAAGAGCTCTGGTCCTTTATGTCTCAGCACGGAAAGAATTCAGTGAGAGGCAAAGTGATAGATAAGAAATGATTTGTTAGAACAGGATGATTTTGAGGCTTGCAAGCAGGCGGGGGAGAGGGTGCTGCCCTGAGAACTTAGCGAGCTACAGTTTTATAATCAAAAGAAGAGTGGGGAAGGGGACAAGACCTTTGTCTTTCTTGTGTAGACGTCATGCTTCCAACATCAGCTCCTCCTCCAGGTTGAGCAGGAGAGTTTTTTGTTGTTTCTACATGGTCCAGTCAGGACTGTAGAAATTGTTTCAGGTCCTTGTAACAGTGAGTACTTCTCTGTAAATTATCATTTTTATGTATACAGAGAGCATGTCCTAGGGATCATTAACTTACTGAGCTCACAGGGAAGGACGTGGGCCTCATGCTGCCTTGTTTCAGCGTTCTAGAGCATAGTTCTTGCTTCTGTTACATCGTTTTGTTGCTAAGCAAGCCTGCTTGGTTTTGTGGTTAAGCAAACCTGCTTTCTTGTGTAATCATTAACTTAGAGGGGCCTCCTTTTTTTTTTTTTAATTTCAATCTCCTAGTGGGATTAACTATTTCATCACCTACCTTGTCCCTTACTCTGTCCTTAGGAATATGACACTATGGCAAGTTTGAAAAACAAAGTGAAACAATCAACCATGACCTCCACCCCACTCCACTCACCCTCATAATTAGTCATCTGTTGCTGCTTTACAAATCATCGCAAAACCTGGTGGCTTAAACAAATGATAGATGTCTATAATTCCTGATGGTTTCTGTGGGTCAGGAATTCAAGAAGGGTTCAGCTGGGTAGCTCTAACTCAGGAATTTCATGTGGTTGCAGTCATCTAAAGGCTTGACTGGCATTGGAGGATCCATTTCCAAGGTCATTCACCCACATAGCTGGCAACTTGAAGCTGGCTGTTGGCGGGAGGCCTCAATTCCTCTCCCCGAAGGCCTCCACTGGACTGTTGAAGCAGTCCCATAACATGGCAACTGGCATTCTCCATAAGACGTGATCCAGAGCTCAAGGCACAGTCCAGAATGAAAGCCCTTTGTGACCCTAGCTTCAGAAAGCACACCCTTCTGCTACATTCTACTAATCACTCAAGTTAGCCCTGACTCATGCCAAATGAATCTACTTGTGGCCGTGGATATCAGGAGGTGAAGGTTTGGGGGAGGAGGTTTTGGAGGTTGGCTGCCACACTCTCCCCCAACACTCTGACTGTGGTTATGGCCGGGTATTTCCTCCCCAGACTTCACCTACCACCGTAAAGCTTTCAGACAGTGACAATAATATTATTCAGACATTTTTATCTTTTTTCTATGTGTGTGCACTAAGTCACTTCAGTCGTGTCCAACTCTTTACAACCCCATGGACTGTAGCCCACCAGGCTCCTCTGTCCATGGGATTCTCCAGGCAAGAATCCTGGAATGGGTTGCCGAGCCCTCCTCCAGGGGATCTTCCCAACCCAGGAATCAAACCCACATTTCTCAAGTCTTCTGCCTTGCCAGTCAGGTTCTTTACTGCTAGTGACACCTGGGGAGCAATTCACATGTTGTAAAAATTCAAACTTGAGAGGCAAGTGTCTGGAAAAAACGTGAAATTTTCTTCCCCGTACATTGTCAATTCCCACGCTCTCTTCACAGTTAGAGGTAAATTCTTTCAGAATGTTTTTTCTTCTTGTGATCTTGGGCAAGTCACTTGACTGCTCTGATTCTCAGTTTCCTCAACTGTAAATTGAGAAGAGATAAGGCCTACCCAACAGAGTCGTCATAAGGATTAAACGACATATATACAAATAACCTTACCTGGCAACCATCAAACGTTCAGTTAAAACGTCTCCTGGCTAAAAGTTAAGTAGTCAGTAACTTGATTGACTGACTGGCTGGTGGCAGAGCTGTAATTTGAACCCAGGTCTGCATTTCCATTATTTTTGGTCATCTGATGTGAACAGCCGACTCACTGGAAAAGTCCCTGATGCTAGGAAAGATTGAGGACAGAAGGAGAAGAGGGCATCAGAGACTGAGATGGCTGGATGGCATCACCGATGCAATGGCCATGAACTTGAGCAAACTTCAGGAGATGATGAGGGACAGGGAGGCCTGGTGTACTGCGGTCTATGGGTCATAAAGATTCAGACACGACCAGGCAATGGAACAACAACGACAACTGCATTTCCATAAAACCATTCATTTCCCATTATTCCAAGTACCTATCTGTCCCAATGCTATCAGTTACTAAGTGTGTAAGCTTGAGCAAGGCATCTAACATTTTAAAGCTTAGCTTACTTCATCTGTAAGATGGGGACAATACCGTGTATGCAGGGAAACTGGTTTAGCGAGCAAATAACTCAGCTCTGCAGATGTATGACAGGTGTGCACAGGTATGACCAGAGCAAGAGGCACTTGTCTACTAAGATTCTTCCAGTTTTTAGCAACAGAAACTGACTCTGGCTAAATGGCAATCCGCTCCAGTTCTATTGCCTGGAAAATCCCATGGACAGAGGAGCCTAGTAGGCTACAGTCCATGGGGTCGCAAAGAGTCGGACACGACTGAGTGACTTCACTTCTTCATAGTGTTTAGGAAGGTTGCATTAGATAAGTGGCAGATAATCTCATTCCTCTCCTCCCCTCCCCTCTACTCTCGTCTTGTATTCTTTCTTCTTTCATTACATTCCTACTGGATCTTTCTGGTCAAAGGAAATGATCTTTCTGAGCTATTAAGCTAAGACTGAATATTTCTTTCCTTTTACTTCCTCTGCAAAACACTCTTCACTTTTTTCCTTCACAAAATACTTAATGGCTCATTAGTTTCTGGCTCTAAACAACAAAATCATCTTATTCCTTTAGAAGTTTTATATCCCTTCTCTAGAGGACAAAATGGAGAAGGCAATGGCACCCCACTCCAGTACTCTTGCCTGGAACATCCCATGGACAGAGAAGCCTGGTAGGCTGCAGTCCATGGGGTCGCTAAGAGTGGGACACGACTGAGCGACTTCACTTTCACTTTTCACCTTCATGCATTGGAGAAGGGAATGGCAACTCACTCCAGTGTTCTTGCCTGGAGAATCCCAGGGACGGGGGAGCCTGGTGGGCTGCCGTCTATGGGTTCACATATAGTCAGACACGACTGAAGTGACTTAGCAAACTGAATCCCAGAGAAGGTTTTTCTGGACAGCTGTAAGAAAAAGCGAAAGGATCCGAGCAGCCCCAGGGCTGCTCAGCAAGAGTGCCCCAGCCTTAGTAGACAACCAGGACCCCTATGGGTGATGGTGCAGCTCTTAGCATCTTCTGCCTCTGATTCCTCGCGAACATTTTCAAATCCTTGGATAGCATCTGACTTGCTTTGCTTGGTTCTGGTGCATCCTGAACACATGGATCAGAAAGCCTCAACCAGGATGGGGTATAGCCTGCTCAGAGCCATGGGACAACTGTGGGTCTGACAGCCTGCTGGGTTACAAAGTATTTCCTGCGGAAAATGAATGAGAGACCTGAATCTTGATGGAGAAGTTGCCATTAGCCTGGTGGGGAGCGGCGGGAGCAGGGCGCGGGGGCTGCGGACGGGGCGGGGCGGGGCCGGGGGCGGGGGCGGCGGGCGCGGGGTGGAAGGGATTGGGGAATAGTCCCAGGAAGAAGAAAGGGCATAAGCAGGGACAAAGAAGTAAAGAGAGTGTGATGCATATTAGAAGATGCAAGATGGAATCCTGTGGCTAGATGAGCTCAGAGCAAAGGTAACAAAGCCCCCTATTTTCAGGTGGGAAAACCCAGTACTTGTGGTTAAAGAGGTTGATTCCATGGCCAGCCTGACCAATCAGAACATGCCATTTCCTCAGCACCAAGGTTTGGTGCTGGGAGGCCATGTGACCCAAGGAGGACCAATCAGATTCACTTTATGAGGGTTTGGAGGAAGATATCCTCTGGATCCTGACCCTGGAGGTCTTCAGCAGGAGATCCATGTCCTGGGTGGCAGGCTCTGGAGGCAAAGACGCTCTTCTCTGACTTTCTGCTGCCACCTGGAGAAAAAGCCATTTGTTTAGCAAATACGACCTTCCCTCACATCTCCCAATTTTCAATCCCAGTTGGTGCTCCAGTATTTTAGTCAGGACCTATGAATGAGAAATGACAGAAACAGTCTGGTTCCAGCTCCCTTACTAACTGTGAAACGTTGGGGGAGCTGCCTAGCCTCTCTCGTCTTGGTTTTCTTCTCTATGAGATGAGAGTAATAAGCATTGCCTACCGGATAGGACAGTCAAATAGAAAACAGACATGGAACAGGTAGGGCAGTGCTCCCAGCAGGCCAGTCACACACAAAAAAAGCCAGGGTGAGAACGAAACCAACCAGAACAAACCAAAGCCAAGAGCATACATTATTTTGAGTCACGTTTCTGTCATTTCTCACAAATGGGAATTTTAAGAAAGCCTCTCTGGCAGCAGTGGGAGGGTCAGATGTGTCAGGGTTGGAAGAAAAGGCAGCAAGAGAAGGAGGTGAACTGAAGGCTGGCCCTCCTCTCTCCCCCGCCGCTACCCTGGCTCATGGCTTCTCGCCTGGCAGGTCCTGGTGGATATCACTCCCTCAGGAAGCACCCCCACCCCTTGCCAGGATCCCCTCCAGACTGGACCACGTGCTCTTAGAATAGAACATTTTATCATCTCATTTGTCCTCCTTGTTCAGCGTCTGCCTTTTCTGCTAGACTGCGAACTCTATAAGGGCAAGCCCCATGACTGCCTTCCCCGAACACCTGGCAATCACTAATCCGCTTTTCTTTTTATTAAGTTTATTTATTTTTAATTGAAGGATAATTGCTTTACGGTATTGTGTTGATTTCTTCCAAACACCAACATGAATCAGCCATAGGTTTATCCACGTCCCCTCCCACTCGAACATGCCTCCCACCACCCTCCCATCCCACCCCTCTAGGTACTGATCCACTTTTCTATCTCTATAAATTTGCCTTAAGTACCAATCATAAAGAACCATGAGTGGTACTTACCTTTCGAGAGAGAGATGGACAAGGGAATCATGTAAAATCTGGTCACTGTATCTGATTTCTTTGACTTAGTGTGATGCTTTCAAGGGTTATCTGTGTAGCAGCATGTATGCGTGCATCATTCCTTTTGATCCCCAAATAATATTCCATTGCATTGATAAATCACACTTTGTTTCGCCATTCATCAACTAATGGTCTTTTGGGTTGCTTCCACTTTGAGAATACTGTGAACAGTGTGGCTTCAAATATTCATGTGCAAATATTTGTTTGAATACCTGTTTTCAATTTTTTTGGTTAAGTACCCAGGAGAGGAATTTGTGGGTAATCAGGTAATTTTTTTGAGAACATGCACAGCATCTCTGCCATTTTCCATTCACACCAGCAAAGCAGAGAATTCCAGTTTCTTCACATCCTTGCCAGTACTTATTTCCCATGTTTTATTATAGTTATCCTGGTAGGTGTCAAGTGGTATCTCATTGCAGTTTTGATTTGCATTTTCTTAATGACAGATCTGTTGAGCATCTGTTGCAAGCCTTTGATTAATTAATTTTCAGAGTTCTGAAAAAGTTGATTTCAACATCTTTGGCCAGTGTTCACACGTTTTTATAGGGGAGAAGACTTTGGAGTTACTTACTCCACTGGAAGGACCACTGTCCGTGATGACTCTTGGTGGATGACATTGACAACACATTACCACCATCGTCATGTTGCAAGGTTGTTTCTGCAACAGGGTCTACCAGCACAATTGGAAAAGGACTTTAAAAAGCTTTAGGTCTCATCAGCTCACGAACTCTACAATTCTTACATCTTAGTCAATGTTCCATATCTGTCTCCTTGTCAATACAAGACTCTTCCATCTGTGCTGTTCCCAGTGCTGTGCTTTGTCTGCCTAAAACATTTAATAGACCCACTTTTTGACATTATTTGGGTCTTTACAAATATTTAAAAATTGTTTAGGGTTACAGTGTTCTGAATCTAGATTCCAGATTTAGTCTGCATTGTCCAATGCAGTTGCTAATGGCTCCCTGTGGCTTCCGAGATTGAAATTAATTAAAATTAAATAAAATTTAAATGTAATTCCTGGGTTTCACTAGCCACATTCCAAGTGCTCAGTAACCACATGTGGCTAGAGGTTACTGTACCAGGCAGCACAGATCTAGAAACTTTCCACTATGGCCCTTCTCTAGGTACTTCCTCTCCAGCTGTCTCAGGATCATTACTGTTGGGATATTGAAGGGGCATTGGGCATAGAGTCTCCTTTATTTACAAGAAGGCAGCTCTTTTAATGAGTCCTGATTACTTTTAATGATAAGGTGATGGATACACATGACTTCCCTGGGTGATTTCCAACTATTTCTAGACAAGTTTCCAGAGTAGCTCTGTGCAAGACAGGATGACTGTGCAAAACACCAAAAAAAAAAAAAACAAACCCAAAATTTAAATAATGCTACCATTGTTGTCTCTTTCGGGCAGATTTTCATCAGCTCCCAGGTGCCAAGACCACTTCTCTCTTTAGCAAGCACTCACCCAAGGGCAAGCCAAGGTCAGTTGTCACATAAGCCTAGCCCCAACCCAGCCCTTTCTGGAGACAGAACCCAGCCAGGTTTCCTGGTTCCCCAGCCATGTCTGCTCCCAGGACACCCCTCCCCTCTCACAGAGCCGCTTCAGGTCTCAGAAGGACTTAATTAAGATTATAAAATAGACCCATCAGGCAGAGGAGAAGCAGCTGAAGAGCCCAGATCAGGAGAAGAGCAGCCAGCCCATGTGGTCCTAGTCCAGTGCTGGCTTCAAGCAAAGGAAGACTCTGGCATTATCGAGAAGGACTGTGAACATGGCCGACTTAATGGGAGTGCAACCTTGCAGATGCTCGGAGCTCCACGCTCAGAAGGGTCCCACGTTTGGGCATAATGCTTGGCTGCTACCATCTTGAAATGCTCAGTCATTTCTGAACGAGGAGCCCCACATTCTCACTTTGCACTAGATTTCACATGTTATGTAGCTGATCTTGCCTGAGCTTCTCCATGGAACATGTTAATCTATGAGCAAGTGGGGAGCCTGGAGAGGAGATGGGGGGAATGAAGAGCTGGACAGCAGCTATGGAGCACCAAGCAGGAGTCAGCGAGCCACAGAGCCACCCCAGGGGCCCCTGGGGTCCAGACACTCGAGGGGTAAATGCTTGCTTGCTGCAAAAACATAACTATTCAGAGAAATTCTGATTACACATAGGAAGGACTTCCGTATTGTAAATCTGTTTTACGATGATGTTCACAGTTTATTCTCTTCCCAAACTTTTGCCTGATTTCATGTTAACAGGTAAAAGCTAAGAAATATTTGAAAGTAAATTCAACCAACAAACTTGTAATGATACTTTTTCATTCAAGGGACTTCCCTGGTGGTCCAGTGGTTAAGAATTCACCTTGCAATGCAGGGATGCAGTTTTGACCCCTGGCCAGGGAACTAAGATCCCACCAGCTGTGGGGCAACTAAGCCCATTGGCCACAACTAGAGAGCAGTGGACCAGCTTGGCCAAAAATAAAACATAAGTTCATTCAAACAAGACATTGTTATTTTTCAGAAAGCCATGCTACATGCAATACAGTTTTGAAGGTTTAAACAACAGCAATGTGACTTTAGAACATAAAGTGAAGTGAAGTGAAGTCGCTCAGTCATGTCCGACTCTTCGAGACCCCATGGACTGTGGTCTACCACACTCTTCCATCCATGGGATTTTCCAGGCGAGGGTACTTGAGTGGGGTGCCATTTTCTTCTCCAACCTTTTAGAACATAAAAGGTTACTTAAATATTACACGTAGGAGTGTGTGTGTGTGTGAGTGCTCTCAGTCGTGTCTGTTTGAGACCCCATGGACTGCTGCCTGCCAGGCTCCTCTGTCCATGGAATTTTCCAGGCAAGAATATTGGTGTAGCTTGTCTTTCCTTACTCCATGAAGTCTTCCCAGCCCAGGACTGAACCCGAGTCTCTTGAATCTACTACAGTAGCAGGTGGATCCTTTACCACTGCGCCTCTTGGGAAGCCCCAAATATTACACAAAGAAGAAGAAATAACTAAATGTCCTCTTGTATCTGAAAAAGACTCATAATGTTCTAGATTTGTCTTTTGGCCTGATTAGAAAAGAAGAAATAATAAACTATGAAAATATGTTAGTTAAAAGAAAACAAGATAAAGAAACAGAAAATAAATCAACTATACTTCAATTTAAAAAAAAAAGATAAAACTTTTTTATGCCTACAAAAAAAGAGAAAGAACAGAACAGAATGTCAGAGTCAGCCTGATCATCTTGAGGAAGAAGCTCATTGTATCTACTAACACAAATCGAAAATCTGCTGTTTACTAAAGCAGGAGAATATGTAACAGCTGTAGGTTTAATTCTGTATAAATGGAGCTTAAAATGCACTTCAGCTTTGTGGCCACTTGCTAGCTACCTCATGTATTCCAGGTATTTGTTTTGCTTTGTTCATTAATAATAAAAAAAAAATTAGCTAATTCTAAAAAAAAAAAAATTTGCCTTCTTGATAGCGCCATCTTCCCAGCCCACCTCACACACACCTCCTTGTCTTCTTGAACACTTACACTGTGCCCGCAACCAGTCAGAAAAACATCTGGACTCACTAAACTTGCCCTTTCCTCAGCCCAAGAAACTGGAAGAGTCAGGACAGCAGCTCCAGTCTGACTGGACCTCAGGGTGAAACACTCAGAAGGGAAATGGCACCCCTCCTTGGCTGCTGTCCCCATCCATCCCCAGCCTTGGGGGAGAGGGGTTGGGGAGGAACAGGCTTTTTTTTTTTTTTTTTTTTTTGGCCATGCCCCATCCCTTGTGGCTTAGCTGGTAAAGAATCCGCCTGCAATGCAGGAGACCTGGGTTCGGTCCCTGGATTGGGAGGATCCCCTGAAAAAGGGAATGGCTACCCACTCCAGTATTCTGGCCTGGAGAATCCCATGGACTGTGTAGCCCACTGGGTCGCAAAGAGTCGGATATGACTGAGCGGCTCTCATTGTCAATAATGGCATGCAGGATCTCAGTTTTCCCACCACGGATCAAATCCATGCTCCCTGCGGGATCGCCAGGGAAGTCTCAGAACAGCCCTTCTTTGATAAATGGGGGTGGGGGAGGTCGGGCGACGGCAGTGGCAAGGAGTCACCTGGGTTGACCCTCAGGGAGTGTTTGTTAAAGGGAGAAGCAGAGTTTGTCTTGTATGCTGGCGTGATCCTTGGGGACACAACTCATCTCCCACAGTGTCACCTTTAAGGACAAGATAAACAGCCAAAACTGGGGTCCACTTCAGTCCAGCCCAGTTCTAGTTCACATCATGTGCTAAGGAAGAAGGTCCCGCAGCTCGAGGGCACAGCCGGGAAGGTGAGGGAAAGAAAGACTGATGTCATTGCTGTATTCTCCCATTTATACAGAGCACTCCCAGGACAGAGGAGCCTGGGAGGCTACAGTCCATAGCGTCGCAAAGTGCCGGACACAGCTGAAGGGACTTGGCATGCAGCATGCACCCCAAATAAACAAGTTGTCTTTTCTTCATAATTTCTTACAATAGAATGCTTGACTCAGTTAAAACATACCACTGGGCTAACCATAAATGCAGGGCCACCTAGTCCATACACCACCCATGGGTGAGTTTAGAAAAGATACCCCCTCCAGGCAGATGCAGCATGTTCAGCACCCAACTTGGTGGGTGGGTAGTGCCCACTCCACCCCCAGGGAGATCCACAGCTTGCCTAGAAAAACATGAGCTCGATTTCCACAGCCTGTTCCCACCCATTTGGCCAGGCCTCCTTGCTCAGTGAACAGCCTGCACAACTGCACTCAGAGGTTCTGCTTACTCACTAAACATTAAGCTGTTCCAGTGGCTCTGAGGAGCCACCCCGCACCCGAGGCCAGGGGCAGGGGCCGGAAGGAGCCACCTGAGGTGCGGTGCTAGGCACAGGAGGGCCTAGAGGAGCTATCCCACGTTGAAGGTCAGGAAGGGCGGCAATGAGGAGATAGCCCTCGTCCAAGGTAAGGAGCAGTGGCTGTGCTTTGCTGGAGCAGCCGTGAAGAGATACCCCACGCCCAAGGTAAGAGAAACCCAAGTAAGATGGTACGTGTTGCAAGAGGGCATCAGAGGGCAGACACACTGAAACCATACTCACAGAAAACTAGTCAATCTAATCACACTAGGACCACAGCGTTGTCTAACTCAATGAAACCAAGCCATGCCCATGGGGCAACCCAAGATGGGCGGGTCATGGTGGAGAGGTCTTACAGAATGTGGTTCACTGGAGAAGGGAATGGCAAACCACTTCAGTATTCTTGCCTTGAGAACACCATGAACAGTATGAAAAGGCAAAATGATAGGATACCAAAAGAGGAACTCTCCAGGTCAGTAGGTGCCCAATATGCTACTGGAGATCAGTGGAGAAATAACTCCAGAAATTATGAAGGGATGGAGCCAAAGCAAAAACAATACCCAGCTGTGGATGTGACTGGTGATAGAAGCAAGGTCCGATGCTATAAAGAGCAATATTGCATAGGAACCTGGAATGTCAGGCCCATGAATCAAGGCAAATTGGCAGTGGTCAAACAAGAGATGGCAAGAGTGAACGCCGACATTCTAGGAATCTGCGAACTAAAATGGACTGAAATGGGTGAATTTAACTCAGATGACCATTATATCTACTACTGCCGGCAGGAATCCCTCAGAAGAAATGGAGTAGCCATCATGGTCAACAAAAGAGTCCAAAATGCAGTACTTGGATGCAGTCTCAAAAATGACAGAATGATCTCTGTTCGTCTCCAAGGCAAACCATTCAATATCACAGTTATCCAAGTCTATGCCCCGACCAGTAACGCTGAAGAAGCTGAAGTTGAACAGTTTTATGAAGACCTACAAGACCTTTTAGAACTAACACCCAAAAAAGATGTCCTTTTCACTATAGGGGACTGGAATGCAAAAGTAGGAAGTCAAGAAATACCTGGAGTAACAGGCAAATTTGGCCTTGGAATACGGAATGAAGCAGGGCAAAGACTAATAGAGTTTTGCCAAGAAAACGCACTGGTCATAGCAAACACCCTCTTCCAACAACCCAAGAGAAGACTCTACACATGGACATCACCAAATGGTCAACACCGAAATCAGATTGATATTCTTTGCAGCCAAAGATGGAGAAGCTCTATACAGTCAACAAAAACAAGACCAGGAGCTGACTGTGGCTCAGATCATGAACTCCTTATTACCAAATTCAGACTAAAATTGAAGAAAGTAGGGAAAACCGCTAGACCATTCAGGTATGACCTAAATCAAATCTCTTATGATTATACAGTGGAAGTGAGAAATACATTTAAGGGACTAAATCTGATAGATAGAACGCCTGATGAACTATGGAATGAGGTTCGTGACATTGTACAGGAGACAGGGATCAAGATTATCCCCATGGAAAAGAAATGCAAGAAAGCAAAATGGCTGTCTGGGGAGGCCTAACAAATAGCTGTGAAAAGAAGAGAAGCAAAAAGCAAAGGTGAAAAGGAAAGATATAAGCATCTGGATGCAGAGTTCCAGAGAATAGCAAGAAGAGGTAAGAAAGCCTTCTTCAGCAATCAGTAGAAAGAAATAGAGGAAAACAACAGAATGGGAAAGACTAGAGATCTCGTCAAGAAAATTAGAGATACCAAGGGAATATTTCATGCAAAGATGGGCTCGATAAAGGACAGAAATGGTATGGACCTAACAGAAGCAGAAGATATTAAGAAGAGGTGACAAGAATACACAGAAGAACTGTTCAAAAAAGATCTTCACGACTAAGATAATCACGATGGTGTGATCACTAATCTAGAGCCAGACATCCTGGAATGTGAAGTCAAGTGGGCCTTAGAAAGCATCACTATGAACAAAGCTAGTGGAGGTGATGGAATTCTAGTGGAGCTGTTTGAAATCCTGAAAGATGATGCTGTGAAAGTGCTGCACTCAATAGGCCATCAAATGTGGAAAACTCAGCAGTGGCCACAGGACTGGAAAAGGCCAGTTTTCATTCTAATTCCAAAGAAAGGCAATGCCAAAGAATGCTCAAACTACTGCACAATTGCACTCATCTCACATGCTAGTAAAGTAATGCTCAAAATTCTCCAAGCCAGGCTTCAGCAGTATGTGAACCGTGAACTTCCTGATGTTCAAGCTGGTTTTAGAAAAGGCAGAGGAACCAGAGATCCAATTGCCTACATCCGCTGGATCATGGAAAAAGCAAGAGAGTTCCAGAAAAACATCTATTTCTGCTTTACTGACTATGTCAAAGCCTTTGACTGTGTGGATCACAATAAACTGTGGAAAATTCTGAAAGAGATGGGAATACCAGACCACCTGACCTGCCTCTTGAGAAATCTGTATGCAGGTCAGGAAGCAACAGTTAGAACTGGACATGGAACAATAGACTGGTTCCAAATAGGAAAAGGAGTACGTCAGGGCTGTATATTGTCACCCTGCTTGTTTAACTTCTATGCAGAGTACATCATGAGAAACGCTGGACTGGAAGAAACACAAGCTGGAATCAAGATTGCCAGGAGAAATATCAATCACCTCAGATATGCAGATGACACCACCCTTATGGCAGAAAGTGAAGAGGAACTAAAAAGCCTCTTGATGAGCGTGAAAGTGGAGAGTGAAAAAGTTGGCTTAAAGCTCAACATTCAGAAAATGAAGATCATGGCATCCAGTCCCATCACTCCATGGGAAATAGATGGGGAAACAGTGGAAACAGTGTCAGACTATTTTTTTGGGCTCCAAAATCACTGCAGATGGTGATTGCAGCCATGAAATTAGAAGACGCTTACTCCTTGGAAGAAAAGTTATGACCAACCTAGATAGCATATTCAAAAGCAGGGACATTACTTTGCCGACTAAGGTCCGTCTAGTCAAGGCTATGGTTTTTCCTGTGGTCATGTATAGATGTGAGAGTTGGACTGTGAAGAAGGCTGAGCACCAAAGAATTGATGCTTTTGAACTGTGTTGTTGGAGAAGACTCTTGAGAGTCCTTTGGACTGCAAGGAGATCCAACCAGTCCATTCTGAAGGAGATCAGCCCTGGGATTTCTTTGGAAGGAATGATGCTAAAGCTGAAACTCCAGTACTTTGGCTACCTCATGCAAAGAGTTGACTCATTGGAAAAGACACTGATTCTGGGAGGGATTGGGGGCAGGAGGAGAAGGGGACGACCAAGGATGAGATGGCTGGATGGCATCACTGACTCAATGGATGCGAGTCTGAGTGAACTCCGGAAGTTGGTGATGGACAGGGAGGCCTGGCGTGCTGCAATTCATGGGGTCGCAAAGAGTCGGACACGACTGAGCAACTGAACTGAACTGAACTGTAGGAGGAGAACAATTTGCCTGGACTAATTCCTATTGTGTACAGTTCACTGAAAATTCTCAAAACCTCACAGCAGGGCTACCCTGGTGGCTCAGTGGTAAAGACCACTTGTGAATGCAGGAGACTCAGGTTTGATCCCTGACCCAGGAAGATCCCACATGCTGTGGGATCACAGCAACAAAGCCCATACATCACAGCTATTGAGCCTGAGCTCCAGTTGAGTCCACGCGCCACAGCTACCGAAGCCTGAGCACCCTAAAGCCTGTGCTCTGCAACAAGAGCAGCCACCATAATAAGAAGCTCTCACACTGCAAGTGGAGAGGAGCCCCCGCTCCCCGCAACTGGAGAAAAGCCACACAGTAACAAAGACCCAGGACAGCCAAAAATAAATAAAAATAAAAAATATTTTTTAAAAACCTCACAGCAACAGCTACTTTCTTTCTTTTTAAATTTTTATTTTATTGTATTAATTTCTTTATTTTTTGTCGCACTGGGTCTTTGATCCTGTGCACAAGCTTTCTGTAGTTGCGGCGAGCAGGCTTCATTGCGGTGGCTTTTCCTGTCTCGGGGCACAGGCTGCAGGCACACAGCCTTCGGTAGTCGCAGCACGCGGGCTCAGTGTTTACAGCTCTCGGGTGCTAGAGCGTGGGCTCTGCAGTTTCAGTGCAGAGGCTTAGTTGCTTAGTATTATGTGAAATCTTCCCAGGTCGGGGATGGAACCTATGTCCTTTGCATTGGCAGGCGAGCTCCGATCCACTGTGCCACTGGGAACGTTCTTGTTTTGTTTTTTAAAGAGGAGGTTGTTGGGACTTCACCAGTGGTCTAATGGCTAAGACCCTGCAACTCTCAATGCAGGGAGCTGGGGTTCAATCCCTGGTCAGGGAACTTGATCCCACATGCCACACAATTAAGTGTTCACATGCCGCCTGGAGAAGGGTAGCTGGGGCCAGTCTGGGCAGAGGCTTAAGGCTTCAGCAGGATGTGGTTCTTCATCCTATTAACAAAGGGAAATGAAGGATTGGTCTTACGTAAGACGGGGCAAGATGCAAGAGGTAACAGGTGTGACAGGATTACATTACTTTTCGAAAAGATTGCTCTGGCTACGTAGTATTAATAGAAAAATAGATTGAAAGGGAGCCAGAGTGGTGTGGGGACCGATCCAGCCATCCTGGTGAGTTAGGCTGGTAGAAATATAATGCAGGTCACATGTGTAATTTAAAATTTTCTAGTGGCCACATTTGAAAAAGTAAATAACAGGGACTTCCCTGGCAGTCTAGTGGTGAAGAATCCACCTTGCAATGCAGGGGACACAGATTCAGTTCCTGGTCCTGGAAGATTCCACACGCAGAGGCGCAGCTAAGCCTGTGTGCCCCAACTGTGAGCCCGGGCCACTGCAAGCAGAGGCACGTGCACTGCAACTAGAGAAAGCCCGCTTGCAGCAACAGAGACCCTGCACAGCCAAAGACAGGAAAAAGAAATCAACTTATAATATACAGTATAATAAAATATGGCATTTTACTTAACTCAATATATTCCAAATATTACCATTTCAAGCTGTAACCAATATAAAGCCATATTAATGAGCTATTTTACATTCTTTCGTTGGTCTCTAGCCAGCACTCCAATGCCTATATCCTTCCTCCACATGTGTCAACTCATTTCATTTCTGTAGCCATCCTGGAGTCCAGCAATCCTTCCACCTGGTTTTATACCCATTTGACCAATGAGGAAACTGAACTGCGGGGGTCAGCTCATCAGTCCGAGGTCACAAAGGGCTCGACTTGAGTGCACAGAGTGGAAACAGGCGCTCAGTCTCGGCCGGCACCTCTACTGGCTGCAGGACCCTAAGCAAGGCCCTCCAGCTGCCAGCTTCTTCCCTTTGTTTAGTCAATAAGCACCTCCTGAAAGCATCTACCTGCCAAGGGTCAGCACCGAGATGTCAGCGCAGACATGTGATCTGCCTTAGGGAGCCTGCGGGAAAATGAGCTGGAGAGACACAAATCCAAGACAAACAAATGACAAATGTGAAAATAAAGCTGTGTTGAGGGTCATGAAGGAGAGATTCTAGAGGTCAAGGAAGAGGCCTTGAGAAAGAGGAGTTGGAGTCAATCCGTGAAGAGGGGACGCAAGAACATTCCAGGTGCAAAACAGAGTGGGAACAAAACCTCTGCAGAGGATGGACCAGCATGGCCTGAGAAAGGAGAGAAAGGCCGGGCCTGGGGGTGGGGGTCCAGAGGTAAGAGGAATCCACGGCAAGGGTTCTACCCAAGGTGCGGGACTGACATGACAACACTTGCATTTCAAACAGATCACAGAGGCCAAAATAAGGAAGCAACTGACTGCCAGGGTAGGCTTCCCTGGGGGCTCAGGCCGGTAAAGAACTTGCCTGTGATGCAGGAGACCAGGCTTCCATCTCTGGGTTGGGAAGATCCCCTGGAGGAGGGCATGGCACACCACTCCAGTGTTCTTGCCTGGAGAAGCCCATGGACAGAGGAGCCTGGTGGGCTACAGTCCATGGAGTCACAAAGAATCAGACACATTTGAGCGACTAAAACACACACACACACACACACACACAGGGGAGTAGAGGCTGGTTGCAGTAATGCCACACAGGTTGCCTTAGGAGTAAGGAAAACTCAGGACAGGCACCCGCAGAGACACCCACTGCGGTTATTATGACCCCCGCCTTCGGCCCACGCAGGATGTACCATCTTTATAACACTCCCTCCCCCCCACCCCCTCCCCAACTCTGCACCTCAGACATGATAGGAACTCAATAAAGTGTAGTTAATTATCTCAAGGTTCATAGCTTTCTTTTTTAAAATCTTGCCTCCCTCTATTCAGAATGTTTTAGTTTCCCATAGCAACAGCCTGGGGAGTCCGGGAAGGACAGAGGTTGAATAATCTTGCAAAAACTCTATCCCTCGGACTGTGCCGCACTGCCGCCACCTGGTGGCAACATGTCTACACTACAGGGCAATGCCTCCAGGCAATACTGCTGCTGCTGCTAAATCGCTTCAGTCGTGTCCGACTCTGTGCGACCCCATAGACGGCAGCCCACCAGGCTCCCCCGTCCCTGGGATTCTCCAGGCAAGAACACTGGAGTGGGTTGCCATTTCTTTCTCCAATGCATAAAAGTGAAAAGTGAAAGTGAAGTCACTCAGTCGTGTCCGACCCTCAGCGCAATACTAGTTTCAGAATTCAGTTCAGTTCAGTTCAGTTCAGCCGCTCAGTTGTGTCCGACTCTTTGCGACCCTATGAATCACAGCATGCCAGGCCTCCCTGTCCATCACTAACTCCCGGAGTTCACTCAAACTCACGTCCATCAAGTCGGTGATGCCATCTAGCCATCTCATCCTGGGTCGTCCCCTTCTCCTGCCCCCAATCCCTCCCAGCATCAGAGTCTTTTCCAATGAGTCAACTCTTTGCATGAGGTGGCCAAAGTACTGGAGTTTCAGCTTTAGCATCATTCCTTCCAAAGAAATCCCAGGGCTGATCTCCTTCAGAATGGACTGGTTGGACCTCCTTGCAGTCCAAGGGACTCTCAAGAGTCTTCTCCAACACCACAGTTCAAAAGCATCAGTTCTTCGGTGCTCAGCTTTCTTCACAGTCCACCTCTCACATCCATACATGACCACAGGAAAAACCATAGCCTTGACTAGACGGACCTTAGTCGGCAAAGTAATGTCTCTGCTTTTCAATATGCTATCTAGGTTGGTCATAACTTTTCTTCCAAGGAGTAAGCGTCTTTTGATTTCATGGCTGCAATCACCATCTGCAGTGATTTTGGAGCCCCCCAAAATAAAGTCTGACATTGTTTCCACTGTTTCCCCATCTATTTCCCATGAAGTGATGGGACCAGATGCCATGATCTTCATTTTCTGAATGTTGAGCTTTAAGCCAACTTTTTCACTCTCCACTTTCATGCTCATCAAGAGGCTTTTTAGTTCCTCTTCACTTTCTGCCATAAGGGTGGTGTCATTTTCATATTTGAGGTGATTGATATTTCTCCTGGCAATCTTGATTCCAGCTTGTGCCTCTTCTGGCCCAGCGTTTTTCATGATGTACTCTGCATAAAAGTTAAACAAGCAGGGTGACAATATACAGCCCTGACGTACTCCTTTTCCTATTTGGAACCAGTCTGTTGTGCCATGTCCAGTTCTAACTGTTGCTTCCTGACCTGCATATAGGTTTCTCAAGAGGCAGGTCAGGTGGTCTGGTATTCCCATCTTTTTCAGAATTTTCCAGTTTATTGTGATCCACACAGTCAAAGGCTTTGACATAGTCAATAAAGCAGAAATAGATGTTTTCCTGGAACTCTTGCTTTTTCCATGATCCAGCGGATGTTGGCAATTGGATCTCTGGTTCCTCTGCCTTTTCGAAAACCAGCTTGAACATCAGGAAGTTCACAGTTCACATACTGCTAAAGCCTGGCTTGGAGAATTTTGAGCATTACTTTACTAGCGTGTGAGATGAGTGCAATTGTGTGGTAGTTGGGGCATTCTTTGGCATTGCCTTTCTTTGGAATTAGAATGAAAACTGACCTTTTCCAGTCCTGTGGCCACTGCTGAGTTTTCCACATTTGATGGCCTATTGAGTGCAGCACTTTCACAGCATCATCTTTCAGGATTTGAAATAGCTCCACTAGAATTCCATCACCTCCACTAGCTTTCTAAGGCCCACTTGACTTCACATTCCAGGATGTCTGGCTCTAGGTGAGTGATCACACCATCATGATTATCTTGGTCGTGAAGATCTTTTTTGAACAGTTCTGTGTATTCTTGCCACCTCTTCTTAATATCTTCTGCTTCTGTTAGGTCCATACCATTTCTGTCCTTTATTGAGCCCATCTTTGCATGAAATATTCCCTTGGTATCTCTAATTTTCTTGACGAGATCTCTAGTCTTTCCCATTCTGTTGTTTTCCTCTATTTCTTTGCATTGATCGCTGAGGAAGGCTTTCTTATCTCTTCTTGCTATTCTCTGGAACTCTGCATTCAGATGCTTATATCTTTCTTTTTCTCCTTTGTTTTTTGCTTCTCTTCTTTTCACAGCTATTTGTAAGGCCTCCCCAGACAGCCATTTTGCTTTCCTGCATTTCTTTTCCATGGGGATAGTCTTGATCCCTGTCTCCTATACAATGTCACGAACCTCATTCCATAGTTCATCAGGCACTCTATCTATCAGATTTAGTTCCTTAAATGTATTTCTCACTTCCACTGTATAATCATAAGAGATTTGATTTAGGTCATACCTGAATGGTCTAGTGGTTTTCCCTACTTTCTTCAAGTTAAGTCTGAATTTGGTAATAAGGAGTTCATGATCTGAGCCACAGTCAGCTCCCAGTCTTTTTTTTTTTTTTTTTTTTGCTGACTGTATAGAGCTTCTCCATCTTTGGCTGCAAATAATATAATCAATCTGATTTTGGTGTTGACCATCTGGTGATGTCCATGTGTAGAGTCTTCTCTTGTGTTGTTGGAAGAGGGTGTTTGCTATGACCAGTGCCTTCTCTTGGCAAAACTCTATTAGCCTTTGCCCTGCTTCATTCTGTATTCCAAGGCCAAATTTGCCTGTTACTCCAGGTGTTTCTTGACTTCCTACTTTTGCATTCCAGTCCCCTATAATGAAAAGGAAATAGAAGGTAATATTAATGAAGTATACAAATAAAAGTGATTAAGATGGTAAGTTTTAGGTTTATGTTTTTACCACAATAAAAATAAATGAAATAATAAAAATTAGAAGTGTGAAATAAATCCTTTATCTCTTCATTTAGAATATAGCATTGTCTAATATTGGGATTATGCTGTAGTCTCAAGATTTACTTCTCATTATTACAAACTGTATTATTACATGACAGTTCTGTCCTATCTCTACATTTCCCTCAAGCCCTTTATAATTTCTGTTGGGCATCCTTGGGGGTGTATATAACTATATACTATTAAACATGTATTATGAGTTTGAGCAAACTCCAGGAGATAGTGAAGGACAGGGAAGCCTGGCGTGCTGCGGTCCATGGGGTCGGGAAGAGTAGGACACAACCCAGCAATTGAACGACAACAGTATATTATATGTTATGTTTATATATACTGCTGTTCTTTGGCTCAAAAGCCACCCTTTATTAAGTTTGCAGGCATAAACTCTCAGCATCGTGTTCCATCTGATTCCCACTGCGTGAGCTCCTTCTGAGGTACAGAATACATGTGACCTAGCCACTGCCTGAGCCGACAGCAGTGTGCCATTGGCCTTGACCTTAACTCCTTAAATCATTTCTAACAAAGGTGAGGTACATGAGGTCCCGATTTGCAAAGTCCAGGATCTCTAACAGGAGCTGGTTTTAAATCTCACCTCATTGTTCCCTGGGAGTTCCCCATGATGGTTTCTCTACACTTACTCAGAGCTGCAGTATGAAAGAACTGTTTACCTTGTTCCTTACCAGCAATGTGACTCTCAGCAAATTATCTAAACTCTTCAAGTTTATAGAATCCCTATCAGTAAAATGGGGTTAACAACCAATGTGCCAAAAATCAAATGACATCGTATAGTAAAAGCATTATAAGCTGGAAAGCACTATGCAAGAATTGTATTCCTATATTAAGATGGGATTCTCTGTTTTTCTTTTCTTTTCTTTTTTTCATCTTGGGAGTTTTGTTTGTTTAGGGCTGCATTTAAAGCATGAACTTGAGGTTGAGATCTGGGCTGGACTGGATCTGCCTCTGCCCAGAGAGAACTCTCCCTAGGCCTGTCACTTCCCTCTCTGAGTTTCCTTATTTGCATGTGGGAAATAGAGATAACAATACCAATAACTCAGGGATTGCATCATCATTGCATGACAAAGCGAAGGTCAAAGAGCTATCTGAGAGCAGGTTCACAATATCTGGTAGCCAAGGGCTCTGTTAGAAAATACAGGCTGGTCGGGCAGCCTCCCCAGAGAGTGGCTCCCAGCCACGGCCACTTGGACCAGGAACTGCTCTTCCCTCCACCATAGACAGCCTGGGCTTTCCACCCACAGGCAGACTTTATATGGA
The DNA here is from genome assembly GCF_014754425.2 of Oryx dammah. Lineage (NCBI taxonomy): Eukaryota > Metazoa > Chordata > Mammalia > Artiodactyla > Bovidae > Oryx > Oryx dammah. The sequence continues at coordinate 41,920,576 of NW_024070199.1, forward strand.
GAGAACAGCATGTCATAGCATGGGACATTGCAAACTGTCCAAACTGTTCCTTTGAGATGACAAGCCATTCAAAAAATAATAATAATGATGATAAACCCTCTCTGCCCCAGCCTTTCAGGATATTATGGGTTTTTTACAGCCTAACAGTGATAGGGACAGAGTAAAGGGACAAAATAGGTGATTAAATAGTTAATCCCACTAGGAAATTGTAAGTGGAAAAAAATGGGAGACCCCTGTTAATATTCACTCGAGAAAGCAGGTTTGCTTAGCAACAGAAGCGTGAGACATGCCCCCAAACAATAAAACAATGGTGGGGGCTTCACTGGTGGTTCATTGGTTAAGAATCCACCTGAGAACTTAGTGGGTTACCAGAGACATGGGTTCGATCCCTGATCCAGGAAGATCCCACATGTTGTGGAGCAACTAGGCCCTTGGGCTACAACTCCTGAGCGCATGCTCTGGAGCCCAGGAGCTGCAACTACTGACGCACGTGCCCGAGAGCCTGTGCTCCGCAAAAAGAAGCCACAGCAACAAGACGCCCTTGCACCACACCTAGAGAGTAGCCCCTGCTCACCATAACTAGAGAAGAAAGACCCAGCACAACCGAAGACACACAGCAATGGGCGCCATGAGACCCACATCCTGCCCAGTGAGCTCAGCAAGTTAGGACACTCTCTCTGCACACATAAAAAACACAGTAATTTGTAGACCTAGCTTGACCATGTAGGGACAAGAAAACTCCCTGCCCAACTTGGAGGAGAAACTGATGATTTCTTCCTTTGATTGTAAAATTGTAACCCACTAAGTTCTCAGGCAGCATCTTCTAGCCTGCCTGTATGTAAGTCTCACAAGCGTCCTATTCTAATAAATCACTTATCCCTTTGTTTCTTGCTGAATTCCTTCTGAACTAGGATATAAAAGACCAGAGCTCTTCAGAGCCCCCCAAAACGCCACCTGATGGTTTCAAGAGAAATGAGATACCAGATAATGAGTATTTACATTGGTCTATGCTATTACAAAACACAGCCACGTGACCATTTTTAAAAACTTTATTGAGATACTTCACCTTTTCAAAGTGTACAATTTGATGTTCAGAGAAGGAAATGGCAACCCACTCCAGTGTTCTTGCCTAGAGAATCCCGTGGACAGAGGAGCCTGCAGGGCTTCTGTCCATAGGATCACACACGACTGAAGCAACTTAGCATGTATGCATGCATGCATTGGAGAAGGAAATGGCAACCCACTCCAGCGTTCTTGCCTGGGGCAGAGGAGCCTGGTGAGCTGCAGTCCATAGGGTCGTGAAGAGTCGGACACAACTGAGCGACTTCACTTTTCACTTTCATGCATTGGAGAAGGCAATGGCAGCCCACTCCAGTGTTCTTGCCTGGAGAATCCCAGGGTGGGGGAGCCTGGTGGGCTGCCGTCTATGGGGTCGCACAGAGTCAGACACGACTGATGCGACTCAGCAGCAGCAGCAGCAGCGGCACATTCACAATGTTGTATGTTCACACTGTTGTGTAACCATCGCCACTATCAAATGCTAGTACATTTTCATCACCAGAAAAAAAGAAACCCTTTACCAGTTAGCAGTCACTCCTCATCTCCCTCCCTAGCCCCTGAAACCACAAATCTACTCTTTGTCTCTGCAGATGTATCTATTCTGAACACTTCCTATGGATGGAACTATACAATGTATGTATTTTTTGTTTCTTTCTTTTTTTTTTGCTTCTGTCTTCTCTCACTTAATATAATGCTTTCAAGATTCACCCATGTTGTAGCATGAATCAGTAACTTTATTCCTTTTTATTCACTGAATAATATCCCATTGTATGGGTATGTCATTTTATTATCCACTCATCAGTCGATGGGCATTTGGTTGTTTCCATTCTTTGGGTATTATAAATAGTGCCCTTATGAATATTCTTGTAGAAGTATTTGTATAAACATATGCCTTCAATTCTCTTGAGTATGTACCTAGGAGTGGAATCGCTGGATCATATGATAATTCCCAGGGGCTTCCCAGGTGGCACTGATGGTAAAGAACATGTCTGCCAGTGAAGGAGACGTAAGAGCTGCAGGGTCGATCCCTGGGTCAGGAAGATCCCTTGGAGGAGTGGAGGGTGACCCACTCTAGTGTTCCTGCCTGGAGAATCCCCATGGACAGAGGAGCCTGGTGGGCTACAGTCCAAAGAGTCACAAAGAGTCAAACACGACTGAAGCAACTTAGCACAGCAACATGGTAACTCTGCGTTTAATTATTTGAGGAACTATCAGACTGTTCGCTCTAAATTTTGCGTTCCTATCAGCACGTATGAAGGTTTCAGCTTCTTCACAAATTCAACATTTGCTATTGTTCATCCTTTTTTGTTATGCATTCTAGTGGGTGGGTGTGAAGTAATATGATTTGCATTTCTCTAATGACTAATGAGGTTAACCATATTTTCATGTCTTATTGGCTATTTGTATATCTTCTTTAGGGAAAAGTATAATGAAGTCCTCTGCTCATTTCTAAATTGAGTCTTTTTGTTGCTTAGTTGTAAGAGTTCTTTACATACTCTGGAAACTAGACCCTTATCAGATGCATAATTTGTAAATATTTTCCCCTGTTCTATGGATTATCTTTTCACTTTCTTGATAGTATTCTTTGATTCATAAATGTTTTTAATACACAATCTGTTAAATTACAGTGAATCTTTATTTCATCATTATAAAAGTGACATTTTATTACACTCATAAGCTAAAAGAGGAAATCATTCTTTTGTGGAATTGGGCCCAATTCAGCAGCCATTTCGAATAAACTTTGAGCAAAACAGAACTAGAAGAAATAAACCAGACTCTGATTATGAATCCTTAGGACGAACAAGTAGCAAACATCAAAGTAAATGAGCCATCCTGGAGCCACTGCCATCAGACCGGGAAGAAGGCATGGGCGTGCACTATTGTTCCATAATGAGTTCAAGCTGTGGGGATCTCCCTGGCAGTCCAGTGGCTGAGACTCTGCGCTCCCAACGCAGGGGGCCTGGGTCCACTCCTTTGTCAGGGACCTAGATCTCACATGCCGCAACGAAGACCTGGCACAGCCTAAATAATAAATAAATAATTGTTAAAGATTCAGATCAGTATGAAAAGTAAACTGTAAAGCAGTTAACAAAGGAAATATTAGAAGGATAGCTGAATAAGCTTAGGTTGGGAAGATCTTGTTAAGTAAAGCAGGAAACCTAAAAACCTTAAAAGACAGATTGGGGCTTCCCCGTTGGCTCAGTGGTAAAGAATTCGCCTGCCAATGCAGGGGACACAGGTTCAATCCTTGGTCCGGGAAGCTTCTGCATGCTGGGGGACAATGAAGCCCCTGCAGCACAACCGCTGAGCCAGCATTCTTGAGTCGGTGCTCTGCGCAAGAAAAGCCACTGCAGTGAGCAGCCCAAGCGCCTCGACACAGAGTGGCCCCAAACCCCACACCTAGAGAAAGCCCAGGTGCAGCAGTGAGGCCCATTGCAGCCCCAAATTAAATAACTAGTTTAAAAAAAAAAAGAACGAGGAGGAAAGTGGTCTTTTCCCCTCCCCCACTTTTCCTTTGATTATAAAACTGTAGCCCAATAAGTTCTCGGGGCGTGACACTCTCTTGCCCACCCACTTGTAAGCCTCACAAGGGTTCTATTTTAGTAAATTATTTCTTATCTATCACTTCGCCTCTCACTGAGTTCTTTCTGCACCGAGACATAAAGAACTAGAGCCTCTTGGACCACCCCCAAATGTGGCCTAATGATTTCGCTCAGGGTGTGATATGATAAATATAACTAACACCGCTGTACATCATATATGCAAGTTGTTAAAGAGTAAACCCTTGGAATTCTCATCACAAGGAAAAAAATTTTTTTTCTATTTCTATAATGTTGTATCTCTAGGAAATGATGGATGTTCCCTAAGCTTGTTGTGGTCATCCTCTCATGATGTAAGTCAGTCAAATCATTGTGCCATACACCTTAAACTTATACAGTGCTGTAGGTCAATTATATCTCAATAAACCTGGAAGAAAATAGGATAAAAATACCTTTGATTTTAAAAAAAAGCTGGGAAAAATATACGTGCAACACATTTAATGGACAGTGATTACTGTCTATGGCAAGCATCTGCAAACATTTTCTGTAAAGAGCCAGACAGTAAATATTTGAGGCTTCAGGGCCTCAATCATAACCCTTCAAGTTTTTCTCTGTAGCACAAATGCAACCATAAACCATTCATAAACAAATACGCACGGCTATGTTCTAAAAAAAACTATATGGATACTGAAGTTTGCATTTCATATAATTTCCACAAATCATTTTTTTTCAACCATTTAAAAATGTAAAACCTGAGGGACTTCTTTGGTGGTCCAATGGTTAAGAATCCACCTGCCAATGCTAGGGACACAGTTTTGACCTCTGGTCCCAGAAGATTCAACACACCTCAGAGCAACTAAGCCCAAACACCACAATAACTGAAGCCCACACACTCTAGAAACTGTGCTCCACAATGAGAAGCCACTGCAAAGAGAAGTCTGCTCACCGCAGTGAAGACTGGCCCCCACGCGCCACAACCAGAGAAAGCCTGTGCACAGCAACAGAGGCCCAGGGCAGCCAGAACAACTAATGAATAAAATTATTTTTTAAATTATGGCATCAGAATAAAATTGGTAATCATTGTTGGTAATAATGCAAAATAAAGGAATATCCCTTTAAAAAACTAAAAATGCAAAAACTGGGAATTGACAGTCCAGTGGTTAGGACTCCACATTTTCATTGCTGTGAACCCAGGTTCAATCTCTGGTCAGGGAACTAAGATCCTACAAGTCATGTAGCACGGTCAAAAATAAATAATGAAATAAATAAACAGATAATTTAAAATATAAAAACCATTCTTGACTTGCAAGCTTCATAAAAAAAATAACTGGTCAAATTTGGCCTAAGGGCCATAGCTTTTGACCCCTGTCTTTGATGTACAAAAAGCTCCTGTTGCTTGGTAAGAAAAGGCAAAGGACAACAGATGTAAATCTGCAGGAAAAAAAAAATCCAAACGGTCACTAAGCATTTGTTACAGGATGTAGAATGAGATTTTTTTTTCCTTTTATCTGAATACAATATATGACAAGTGATCCCACATTCTAAAAAGAAAGTCTTGACATGCTCTTGAAAGCTTTCTAGAAGAGACCAGAACCAGTTCTTTGACTATTAACCCTCATCACTCGTCTCCAGATAATAACAGCTAATAAAAAACACTGAGGGACTTCCCCGGTGGCTCAGATGGTAAAGAATTGGCCTGTAATGTAGGAGACCCTGGTTTGATCTCTGGGTCAGGAAGATCCCCTGGAGAAGGGAATGGCTACTCACACCAGTATTCTTGCCAGGAGAATCCCATGGACAGAGGAGCCTGGCAGGCTACAGTCCGTGGGGTCGCAAAGAGCTGGACACGACTGAGCAACTAAGCACGATAATTCAGAAAAGGAAAGAGAGGAGGGGTCAAAGTCATTCTTAGCCTGTTTAACACCCAGAACAGATGATGTTTTAACTCTCTCACCATTATACAACACTATTTTGGCAATTACCATGTAATGAAACCATATCCAATATTGAAGGCATTATATATTTCAAAATAGATCATGTCATTGTTCATTTAACTTCCTCTTCTGCTTTTTTTTGTTGTTGTTGTTGTTGTGCTCTATCAGGTTAATATTAAAAAGCAGAGACATTACTTTGCCAACAAAGGTCCATCTAGTCAAGGTTATGGTTTTTCCAGTGGTCATGAATGGATGTGAGAGTTGGACTATAAAGAAAGCTGAGTGTCAAAGAATTGATGCTTTTGAACTGTGGTGTTGGAGAAGACTCTTGAGAGTCCCTTGGACCACAAAGAGATCCCACCAGTCCATCCTAAAGGAGATTAGTCCTGAGTGTTTACTGGGAGGACTGATGTTGAAGCTGAAGCTCCAATAATTTGGCCACCTGATGCGAAGAGCTGACTCATTTGAAAAGACCTTGATGCTGAGAAAGATTGAAGGTGGGAGAAGAAGGGGATGACAGAGGATGAGATGGTTGGATGGCATCACCGACACAGTGGACATGAGTTTGGGTAAACTCCAGGAGTTGGTGATGGGGGGCGGGGGTAGCATGCTGCGGTCCATGGGGTTGCAAAGAGTCGGACACGACTGAGCGACTGAACCGAATTGATTGGGTCAATGTCTTTTCCTGTTGGAGCAGTGCCCTCCTCACACTGCTATCAAGGGATTTACAGATGTAATTATGTCCCCAAATCAGTTGACCTTATGAAAGTGACATTATCTAGGTGGTCCTAACCTAATAACATGAGCCCACTAAAAGCACTGTCCCTAGCTGGTGGCAGAAACTTCTAGAAAGGAATGCAACTTAGCCAACACTTTAATTTCTACCTTACTGAGAACCCAGACATGTGCTCAGACTTCCGACCTACTGATCTGTGGGTTAATAGATGAATATTGTTTTATGCTACTAAATTGGTGATAAATTATTACATAGCAACAGAAAAATATATGCTCTACTGCTTGTACCAGCGGAACTGATCCCACCCTCTGTCCTTGGTACCCACCAGTAATAAGTCTTAGGGGAATGTAAAGTGGTTATCCCTCTCCAGCCCTCTCCCAACTGCAGTTAATATGCAGAGTACACCCTGTTTCACAGGGCTGGACTGAGGCCAAGACAGGGCTCCTCCCTCACGTCCTCAGGTGCCCCCTAAAAGTCTTCCACCCCTTTAGTGCAGTCTCTTTTTAACGGTCTGTTGCTGTTGTTCTGCTTCTATTTTTTGGCTGTGCTCCAAGGCATAATGATGTTTGTTCTCCAAGCAGAGATCAAATCCAGACCCCGTGCCCCTGCAGCGCAAGCGCCGTGTCTTCACCACTGCACCACCTGGAAAGTTTCTCTAGTACAGTCTTGAGAATCACTGCTCTAGTGATACTCTATACTTTCCTACCTCTGGACACTCCATTCCCATTTTTTAATTGTTTTTTTTTTTTTTCACAAACAACAACAACAACAAATGAAGAGTGTCTTTGTTTATAAAACTTTGAATTTTGGCTGATTTTCTTAGGATAAGAAATGCTGAGTCAAGAGGGATGAATATTTTTAAGGCTCCTGATATATAACACCAAGTTTTTCTAGAGACTCTACCAACCTACCATCCCATTACCGAAGTATGATGTCTAAGGTTATTTGATCTAAGCTGAGCCAATGGAGATTTTTGGCTCAACAAATTAAGAGATATTTTGGGGGAAGACACTCTTCTCATCTTACCTCTGAACTCTCTCCCATTTACTGACTCATCTTCACTCCCAAGCTTCCAGTAACTCACTGGGAACCTCTACCTGAAAATTCCAATTGGCTTGTCTCCAAAACTAAATCACTTGTCTCCTTTCCATTTCTTCTCCATTGAAATGCTCCAGATCCAGAAAACAGATCTATCACTGTGACTGGGACCATGGTAGTAACCATGATGATAACCATGGCAACCAGATTTCCTAAAGAAATCACACTGAGGGCAGAGATGACCCAGGAGACCGAGTGGAACTACAGGCCTTCCTCTCCTGCATTGGGCACAGAATGGGACACTTAGCAGCATGTGTTCGAAGCAGCTGTGCACCAAAGGACAAGATGAAAGAGTGACAGGCACACCTCCACGAGTAAAATGGAGCAGAGGTGCCCAGAAAGCAAGGTACAAACCCGGGATTTGGGTGCTGGCAGTTACAGCTTTGAGCTTTCCTGGTAGCTCAGCTGGTAAAGAATTTGCCTGCAATGCAGGAAACCCCTGTTCGATTCCTGGATAGGGATGATCCCCTGGCGAAGGGATAGGTACCCACTCCAGTATTCATGGGCTTCCCTGGTGGCTCAGATGGTAAAGAATCCTCCTGCAATGTGGAAGACCTGGCTTCGATCCCTGGGTTGGGAAGATCCCCTGGAGGAGGGCATGGCAACCCACTCCTGTAATCTTGCCTGGAGTATCCCATGGACGGAGGACCCTGGTGAGCTAAGAGTCGGACATGGTTGAGCAACTAACCAGTTACAGCTTTTGCATGCAGAAGGCTAGCTTTCGTGCCAGGTAAGTCACCCTGCTTATTTAACTTACATGCAGAGTACATCATGCGAAATGTGGGGCTGGATGAAGCACAAGCTGGAATCAAGATTGCCGGGAGAAATATCAATAACCTCAGATACACAGATGACACTACCCTTATGGCAGAAAGCAAAGAGAAACTAAAGAGCCTCTTGATGAAAGTGAAAGAGGAGAGTGAAAAGCTGCCTTAAAACTCAACATTCAAAAAACTAAGATCATGGCATCCGGTCCCATCACTTCATGGCAAATAGATGGGGAAACAATGGAAATAGTACAGTTTATTTTCTTGGGCTCCAAAATCACTGCAGATGGTGACTGCAGCCATGAAATTGAAAGACACTTGCTCCTTGGACAAAAAGCTATGGTCAACCTAGGCAGTATATTAAAAAGCAGAGACATTACTTTGCCAACAAAGGTCCGTCTACTCAAAGCTATGGTTTTTCCAGCTACAGTTTTTCATGTATGGTTGTGAGAGTTGGACCATAAAGAAAGCTGACTACCAAAGAATTGATGCTTTTGAACTGTGGTGTTGGAGAAGAGCCCCTTGGATTGCAAGGAGATCCAACCAGTCCATCCTAAAGGAAATCAGTCCTGAATTTTCATTGGAAGGACTGATGCTGAAGCTCCAAAACTTTGGCCACCTGATGCAAAGAACTGACTCCTTGAAAAAGACCCTGATGCTGGGAAAGATTGAAGGCAGGAGGAGAAGGGGACGACAGAGGATGAGATGGCTGGATGGCATCACCGACTCGACGGACATGAGTTTGAGTAAACTCTGGGAGTTGGTGATGGACAGGGAAGCCTGGTAAGCGTGGTAAGCCCTGGGGTCGCAGAGTCGGACACGACTGAGCGACTGAACTGAACCGAAGGAATCTCTTCCCAGGTGGCGCTAGTGGTAAAGAATCCGCCTGCCAACCCAGGACAAGTAAGAGATTCAGGTTGGATCCCTGGGTTGGGAAGATCCCCTGGAGTAGGAAATGGCAGCCCACTCCAGTATTCTGCCGAGAAGCCCAAGAACAGAGGAGTCTGTCGGGCTATGGTCCATGGGCTCGAAAAGAGTCAGACATGACTGAAGACTTAGCGCAAGCACCAGGGCTAACCGCGGAGCCGCGGGTAGAGCGGGCGGGCAGCCAGGCACGGGCGCGCGAGCCGGCGCTCAGGCGTTTGTGCTCAAGCTCGGACGCGCGTGCGCGCGCATACTCAGGGACCCGACAGCCGGAAGCAAAGGGAAGTGGTGGGGTTGAACCCGGGTCTCGCGCATGCGTGCGCCGTACAAAGCATTTGGCGGGTTTTTCCGGGCTATTCTGTTTTGCTCCCATCACTGAGAAGCTCTACAGTGGCTTTTAGGAAGTAGGACGTTCCCCCCAGGAGAACGAACTTCTCAAGCTTTCTGTTTTCTTCCTCTAGGCGTTTGAGGGCTTCCAAAAAGAGAAAGAAAAAGTGTTTCTCCGTGACTGACGACTGGGGCCTTCTGACCGCCTGAGGTCTTGGGCCATTTGGTCACTCTCCGCCTCAGGCCCTCGGAAGGTGAAAGGATCAGAGGGACCTCGTTCTGCTCCTCGATCTCCACTCTTGGGGGTTTCTTGGCGTCAGGTCGGAGCTAGGGTGGGCCCGGCCCCGGTCCCCTTCCTGGGTCATCATGGCTGTGTCCGCCCAGCTCTTGGTGGAGGAGTTGCAGATCTTCGGCCTAGAATGCGAGGAGGCTGTGATTGAGAAATGTGAGTTCCTTGCCCCTTCTCTGGACCCCACCCCAGGTCCACCCCCCCTGCTCGGTTCCGAGGTTCACCTCCCCTAGATGGGGCTTGTCGGTGTTTGTGAGATGAGTGAAACTGAGTTTGAGACTTTGAAATGCTCACAGGGTACTGCTTGGATCCCAACTGAAAAATAAGAATGTGAAGAATGATTTTCAGTAAGCGCAGTTGCACAGAATTTGGAAAATGTTTAAAGCTCAACAGCAAAGCAAGAGATGTTGGGATTTTGAAATGTAGCTTTTTATTCCTGGCTCCTCCCTTTCCAGCCTACACCTAAACTTCTGCTGATCCATCACTTCTCATCAAAACTGTTGGTGGTCTGTGCAACTAACAGTCCCTGACGTGGGTTCCTAAAATTAAATTTTAGCTTTGCAAGGAACTTTAAGGAGCTTGTCAGCTAATGCTGACAAAGTTTACAGGTGGAGAAACCTATTGTTGTTTAGAGGCTGCTGCTGCTACTGCTGCTGCTGCTGCTGCTGCTGCTAGGTCACTTCGGTCGTGTCCAACTCTGTGACCCCAGAGATGGCAGCCCCCCAGGCTCCCCCGTCCCTGGGATTTTCCAGGCAAGAACACTGGAGTGGATTGCCATTTCCTTCTCCAATGCATGAAAGTGAAAGTGAAGTCGCTCAGTTGCATCCAACTCTCAGCGACCTCTGCAGGCTAGGAGTGTCCAACTGTTTTACGACCCCATGGACTGTAGCCTGCAAGGCTCCTGTGTCCATGAGATTTTCCAGTGATTGGGTTCTCATTTACTTTTCCAGGGGATCTTCCCGACCCAGGGATCGAACCCATGTCTGCTGCACTGCAGGCAGATTCTTTACCACTGAGCCACAGAGAAACAGATAAGGAGAGTTAATTGCCTGAGCTGGTCTGTGAAGCACATCTCCTGCGCCCAGTACTCCGTTGTATTGATGATGCTCTAGGGCAGTGTCAGGAAGCAAACTCTTGGGAGGTGTGGAGTTACCGGTTTTAGAATCAAGATGATTCATGCATCTACCTTTACCCTTCATCAGCACATTGAACTTCTTGAATGCAGACGTTAATTTATGAAAGACTGGAATACTCTAAATTTTTATCTCCAGGGCATTCTCTTCTCAACAGGAGACTTGAATGAGAAAACCAATCATAGTCAGAAGTTTATTTGGTGAGCCTAGAGTCAAAACAGTGTTCTTGCCTGGAGGATCCCAGGGACAGGGGAGCCTGGTGGGCTGCCGTCTATGGGGTTGCACAGAGTCGGACACCACTGAAGCGACTTAGCAGCAGCAGCAGAGTCAAAACAAGAGAAATTAGTTGTGTGAACTAAGTTTGTAAAGGCTTCAATCCAAGATGCCTGCTGGTTCCATTTCATGTAGGACTACCTTGGCAGTGATGTTGGAATTCTAGACTTGTACTTCATAATTGCTAACCTCACCTGGACCTTAATATTGCCTGACATATCATAACATATTTCCCTGATCTGTTCACTCTGAGTCTCCTGTGGGAGACATTCATCACCTGCTCCTCCTCTGACAGTCTTCTGTCCCACGCTCACTCTCAGCTGATGAACTTACTTTCTGTTTCACTGGGAAAAATAGAAGGACCTGTGTCTATGCTATATTCCTTGCCTCCTCCCATTACAGTGAATAAATTCTCCATATTTCCAGCAAAAGCCACACGCTCCACTTTAGTCTTGAATCCCATCCCTTCTCTCCTCCTTAAGGACATCACTTCAGTAATTCTTCCCTTTCTTATTTTCTATTTTCTCTCCGTAAGATATTTTTTCCTAGTAGCCTAGGAATGTGACTCTTACCCCAACCTTTAAGTACTCCATTGTTGCTCCTTCCCACTCCAGTTATCTTCTCCCAGTTACAACAAATCTTCTCAGAATGATGGCCTTCAGAGTTTTCCTCCTTAAGCCCATTTCAGTCAACTTTTTCATTCCCACCACTTCACTGAAACTGCTCCTCCCAAGGTCACCAGCGACCTTCACCTGCCCAAAGCCACAGATGCATTTTTCAGTCCCCCTTTGGATGAGCAGCAGCATTTGATGCCGTTCATCCGGTCCTCTTCTTTAAAATGCATTTTCCTCTTAGCTGCTTGGACATTCCTCCTGGGTGTTCCAACGTGCATGTCACCACCTTTTAGCCTTTGCAGATTCCTCTGCATCCTAAGCCCCAAGATACACTCAGCTCCTTGATGATCTCGCCTGATCTCATGTGTTTGCTGGTGGTCCCCAAATTTATAACTCAGCCCAGACCTTTTGCCTGATCTGCAGGCCAGTCTGCCTCCCACATGTCTCCAGCTGGAAGTCTGATTGGCATCTCAGCCTCAGGTGTCTGAAGCTAAGCTCCTGCTCCCTCTCCTCAGAGTTCCTCCTGCTGCCTCCCCACCTCAGTTAATAGTAACTGGCCCCTTCTAGAAACTCAGGCCAAACCCACAGCATCATCCTCATGACTTTCTCTCTTCACACCCCACATCCGGTCAGCAAATCCCAGTGGCTCTACCTTCGGGATGCTTCCAGTCTAAGGTCCAACCATTTCTCCCCTCCTCTACTGACACCACCTTGACCCAAGCAGCTGTCATCTCTCACCATGGATTTTGCCATGGTTCTCTTAATTGGTCCCCCTGATTCTGCCCTCATCCCCTTCCATCTGCTTAACACAGCAGGCAGGGTGACCCTGTTCAGTGGAAGTCAGGTTGTGTTACTGTTCTGTTCAAACCATCTAGTGATTTCTCAGCTTGCTTAGAATGATTACAGGGGCCAACGATCTGCACCGCCTTTACCCTTTCAGCTTGTCTCTGTCTCCTCCTTCCTCTTTGCATCCCAGCCGTGGAGGTCTTGCTTCTCCCTCAGGATCCTTGCCTGAAAGCTCTTCCCCCTCAACACTGCCTGCCACACTCCTTTACTTCTTCCAAGTCTTTACTCAGATGTCATGCCCTCAATGAAGCCTTCCCTAATCACTGTGTTTAAAATTGCCAGCCCCTCCCCCCAGCCCCCTGGTCCCTCTCCAGACTTTATTTTTTCTACAAAACACATTTAACCAGCTAACATACATTTTTTACTTATTTGGTTGTTTTCTGTCTCTCCTCCATAGTGAGCAGTGAGAACAAGGGTTTGTCTCTTTGTTATTCACTGCTATTAATATATTCTTGTGTCTAGAACAGTGCCTGTCCCTAGTAGGTGCTGAATAAATGACTATTGAATAAATAAAGGATTATTTTCACTTTTCAAGGTGAAAGCCACAAGAAATGAACTAAGTTCTTATGTGTCCAATTTCCCCCTACAGTGGTAGAACTGTGCATTCAGTATGGACAGAATGAAGAGGGAATGGCCAGCGAGCTTATAGCCTTCTGCACCAGCACACGTAAAGACTGCCTCACCTTAGAGACCCTGAATTCTTTTGAGCACGAGGTAAGAAGAAACTGTAGACAAACTAATAATGTAAATTTCTGTGTCTGCTCTGTCGGAAGGTGGAGTACTGTATTGAGAAGAGTGTGTACCTTAGAATCAGACCTGGATTCCAGTCCCAACGTCAGCATGGACCACCTCCTTATTGACGCCTAACCTCAGTTTCCTCTTCAGTCAGTGGTCCCCATGATGGGTATTTTTTATGGTTATTGAATGAATTGAGAATGGTTATAAATCCCTCCTAAAACTATGCTCAGCAGGTGGTAGTTCTTCAGCAAATAATTGGTGTTAATATTAGAATTGTTATGTGTTGGAGAGAAACAGTGACAGGTTAAGTCTTTAATCTTTAGTTTATCATGTACATCTTCATTCTTCCTTTGAGGAATTTTATATTTTCGATTATGTTTCAAATGCCCATTATTACCTCATGACTGTGGGAAACACTTCCTCTATTACTTGACTATGGAATAATATATTCATTATCTTTTATTCCTCAGTTTCTGAGCAAAAGAGTATCCAAAACCTGGCATGGCGCCTCCAAGGACAGAGGGTACAGGCACGCTGGAGCCAGAGACATTGTCTCCATACAAGAGCTGTATCCTTTTCTGCTCAAGGCCCTTGAGCAGTATCAAACTACATATTGTATTTTATCATTTGTCTATAGTTGCATGTGTAAGTTAAGAACAAGTAATAAGAGATTTCCTTGGTGGTCCAGTGGTTAAGACTCCGAATTCCCAATGCAGGGGACATGATTCCATCTCTGGTCAGGAAACTAAAATCTGGTGTGCCACATGACATGGCCTAAAAAAAAAAAATTTTTTTAATAAATAATTTTTTGAAAACCACAAAAAACATGAGAACAAACTCAAATTTAAAAAAAAAAAACGCAACAAGTAATATGCCTAGTATTCAGATTTCTTATTTGATCGATCCTTGCCTTAGATTTTGGGTGGAAGTTTATTGTTTCTCTTAACCAACGTTTTTAGAATTGAGGTGGAGGAGGAAGAGGAGACCCTCTTGAACTCTTACACCACACCCTCTAAGGTACGTGTACCCTGTTTGGAAATTGCATTCTACACGTAGCATTTTTTTTCTTTATTCTAAAAATATCAGCACAGCATTTGAAGTTCTGAAGGAGAAAATTAGCCACTCATACAGTTCCTACTCTATTTCCACATATGCATCTTCCTTTCCGATCATGTGCGTAGATGATTTTACATGATGGCCATCCTTGTGGACACATAGTTATCCTGCTTTTTTCAGTGAGCATATCATAAAATTTTTATCAATGTAGTTTCTCTATAATTACTCTTTTTTAATGGGTGTCTAGTTTTGTCTCAAGTGGAGGCACTATAACTATTGCTTATCCAGTTTAGGTGTTGGACCCCACAGTAAGAGGTGGAATAGAGCAGTGGAAAGGCACTGTCCTCAAAGCCTGAGTCAAAGACCTCAGTCACCTTGAGTGAGCTGCTTTTATCTCTCTGAGCTGCCATGTCCTTTCCTACATAATCAGGGTTCATTCATTCAGTTACTGAGCAACTACTGTGTGCCAGACACTGGATGAACTGGTGGATGGAGCAGGCAAGGTTGTGCTCTGCCCTCAAGAAGCCAGTAGCCAGCAGGTAATACCCTGTGATATTATCTTGAATATCTTGAAGGGCTTGAAAACTAAATGAACATGTAAAGTGCCAAACCCAAAGCAATGTATTCAGTAATCATAGTTAGTCTTTATAGAAAATGAATTTGTGGCAATCCTTAAACAAGGAGCAAGCCTTAATCTATCAGGAGCAAGCCTTAATCTATCAAAGTAAATTATACTGTAAGAAAGAAGACAATAGGGGAATTCCGTGGCAAGAACTTGGTGCTCTCACTGCCAGGGCCCTGGGTTCAGTCTCTGATCTGGGAACTAAGATCCCACAAGCCACGCTGCACAGCCCCCCACCCAAAAAAAAGAAGGAAGGAAAGGTGAGTCATTTAAATGTGCCTGTGGAAAGCAAGAAAGCTAAAATGTTCACAGCATCAGAGTTGTTCATATTTGGGAACTGACTCGTGGTAACTCAGCTCTCAGTAGACTGACGCATAAATCAGATACAAATTTACTTAATTTACTGTTGAAGTATACACCTTTCTGATGGCTGAAATACCATATTGAGGACACCCCATTCCTGCTACAAAAGTACTCAGGAGGCTCAATCATAGATCAGAGTTTGGCCATGGAATCATAGCTAAGAGATGAGCTGAAATGAGTGAACAATTTGAAATATGCATCTGGAGCTCAGAGGAGAGGCAGACTGGATCTGGGGTAGAAACAGGAAAAAGACCTGAACAGTGCCCAGCACGTGGGAACTCGGGCATCAGCGCAGCACAATGACAGGGTCAGAGCCCAGGGCTGGCCTTTCCCACCCAGACTGGTGCCAGGGGCAGGAGGGCCCATGCTGCAGAGGTGAGTATGTCAGTGGTCTTAGCTTGTCATCATTAAATATTTAACTTGTGCAATGACAGCTATTCTTTTTTTATTTTTTAATATTTATTTATTTATTTGACTGTGCCAGGTCTTAGTTGCAGCATGTAGGATCTAGTTCCCTGACCAGGGACTGAACCCAGGCTCCCCTCCATTGGGAGTGCAGAGTTCGAGCCACTGGACCACCAGAGAAGTCCCACCAGCTACTCTTTTGCTCCTGTGCTCACCATAAATCTTCTGGTTGTAGTCCGGCTCTCCACATGTCCTGCCTGACAGAGAAAGATGTGTCAGCCTGAGGATTTGAGGTTCCCATGCTGCTGGCATCTTTTTTCTAATAAGTGAATAATCTGGCTATAATTTGGGTTCCTGTGTGCTGTGAGGATGAGTTCCCCCCAGAGTATGAGACTGCAGTCCCTCTGTATGTCTCATTATGGGTGGGTAAACCAGCCTGTAGTATTAGCAGTGAGTCTCCTGAGCTTGCTGCGAGTGAGCACACCCCAGGAACGTCTCGAGCTGGTTTGCTGACACAATCAGGCTTCACCACGTGGCTGAGGGCTGAGCCCCAAGGCTCTGCTCTTTCCCAGAGTCCTGTCCTCTTGCTTCATCCTGGGAGATGGACCTGAAGCTCTGTAGCCCCCTATATATTAGAAGGGGCTTCAGGAAAAATAGTTTGAGAAAAACCTATTGAAACCATAAAATCTTTGCCATCGTTTGGCCCAGTAATCGCTCCTAGTAAGAATCTCTTGTAAGAAATTATCCAAATTCCAGGAAAAGCTACATGTGAGAGTGAGCACCTCAGTATTTGTTGTCTCCAGAAACAGATACACCCAACAATAGAGAAGTAGTTACGTAAACTATTATATATCAATTCCATCAACACAGCTACCAGAAAGGATGAAGACTGACAATGTGGGAGAAATGCTCAGAATTAATATAGAGCAAAAAACTCAGTATATACAATACTTCAATGAAGGATCATATTCAAACTAAGATTATAACTATTAGAATTTTTTCAGTTGGAAAAATATTGAAATACTAGAAAGGAATATTTTTAAATGGCTATTGTATAAGTGTGGTACATAAGGAAGGGTCCTTTTAAAATCTAGTTTCCATTCCAGCCACTTAAGGGTGGTTTCGAATCCTGCTTTCTCTCTCCTTGCCTGTCCGTAGTCACCCTGTAGGCAGCTTTGGTGGCATAACCTAAACCCGCAGCCAGGAGGAGCTCAAGGGCAGGGGAACGCCAGCCAACTAGCCGGCTGCCTGGTTTCCCTCCAGCCGAGGATTTTGTCTTTGCTCAACCACAGTCCGTTGTCCCAGACTCTGGGGAGCAAGGGATCTCGGGATTTGCCGGTTTCACCCTCCACTCCAGGCATCTCTTTGGATTCTTGTTGATGAGCAAAACCACCCAGAAAACAAAACTGACCATCAGTGAGGCGTGTGCTAAATACTCTCCAAGTATGAGCTCACCCGTGTTATCTGCCTGGAGTCACTCCCTTCTTTAATTCTGAAAATGTGTGGTAGACTTTGCCAGAATAAATAGTAACGTGGTCCCATCCCTTGACAGGAAAATTGTCCGTGCAGGTTAAAACTATGTGTGTAGCCAAACTCCCAGCTGTGGTAAAGCGGAGAGGTGGGGAAGGAAAATGAACACGCGAGCAATTTGACAGGACAGATCGCCTGCTTGGCAGTCCTGTCGGGGGATGTTGTTGGCATTTGTTTCTTAGTTGCCTCCCAAATGGAGACAGCGTACTGCCGAGGACTGTATTACAGTTGCTGAAGTCTGAGATTCTGCTTGAAAGATGGGGCCTTCAGAAGAAACCCAGCCCTATGCGGTCTGTGCCCTTCATCTGGGCACGTCCTCGCTTTCTTCCTAAGGATATGCATGCTTCACTTAGCAACCCGGGTCTCGAGTAACTGTGCCCTTCTCCTGCTTTGCTTCTAGGGTTCTCAGAAGCGAACTATCACCACCCCAGAAACCCCCCTCACAAAAAGAAGTGTGTCTGCTCGGAGCCCCCATCAGCTCCTCTCACCGTCAAGTTTCTCTCCAAGGTATGGATCCTGCTAATTCAGCTGTCAGGCAGCAGGCCCGCCCTCCCCTCTCTCTGGTTACCTGGTGGAGGCCGACACTACAGCCTGACTTGCGGAAGAGAGGTGGACGTTTCCCTCTGCAGTCGACTGGCTGGAAGGCTGATTGCTCCCTCCCCTCCACACCCCTCATCCTGTGTGGAAAGTTACTGTTTCTTATTGGTAGTTAAGGAAACTCACTTTCCACCCTCTTTTCTAGGGCTCATTTCCTAGCTCAGAAACTGATATCTCCTACCGAAAACAACCTATCTATTCAGAAGTCGGGGAGCCTGCGAGTCTCTTGCCAGGAGGAGGCTAATAGGTTTCCACCTGCTTCTGTTAGTTCATGTATTGTTGGGTTTCTTTCTTTCTTCTTTTTTTTTTAGGTATTTATTTTTTAAAAAGAAAAGCACATATCTTTGTTCATAATGTTGCGTAACTTGTTGTTTGTTCCCCACTCAGGTTACAACTAGTTGCTGAGAGTTTCTTGTCCGTGAACCTACCCCAACTTCATTGGTATTTTATCCCTGCTGCCACTTCTGCACATAAATCCACAGGGATCACGTGTGACTTTTGGAAATCCATAAATGACACGTGTTCCATGAGAGACTTCCATAGTGGGAGCTCTGCTGAGGAGAAGAAAGGGCTTTAGGTGCTGCCGTATCGGGGTGGGGCAAAGGAACGGCAGTGTGAACCACTTAGGGCGACACTGGCTGCCGGGAGTCGCTTCTAGACCAAGCAGAGCTTAAGACTTGCCAACCTAAGACTTTCTGTCACATCAGAAAGGAGGTGATGGGGACCTCCCTGGGAGTCCAGTGGTTAGAACTCAGCACTTTCACTGCCGTAGTCCCAGGTTTGATCCCTGTCAGGGAACTAAGATCCCACAAGCCACTTGGTAGGGCCAAAACACACAAAAGAAAGAACGGGAGTGCTAGCATTGTTCAAGATCAGAGTGGGGTCAGATTCTTCTTTTTTTCTTCAATTTTTTAATTTATTTATTTGGCTCGGCCTAATCTTTGTTGTCGGAGAAGGCAATGGCAACCCACTCCAGTACTCTTGCCTGGAAAACCCCAATGGATGGAGGAGCCTGGTAGCTGCAGTCCATGGGGTCGCTAGGAGTCGGACACGACTGAGCGACTTAGCAGCAACAGCAGCAGCAGTCTTAGTTGTGGCACGTGGAATCTTTAGTTGTGGCATGTGGACTCTTGGTTGCAGCTTACAGGATCTAGTTCCCCGACCAGAGGTTGAACCCCGGGCCCCCTGCATTGGGAGCACAGAGTCTTAGGCCCTGGACCACCGGGGAAGTCCCCTGAAAGGTAGTTGGATCCCGAGGGCGGATTTGACTTTAGTGTGGCCCACTCCTGCTTTCAGGAGTTTTCACCCTGGCTTCCGAATAGAACTTTGTAGACTTAGCAGGGCATCTTTGGATGCACAGAGATGGCTGGTTACAGAGTGGTTCTCGTAGGGGCCAGCACCATGGCAGCAGTTCTGTTCTCTCAACAGCAAGACTTTGAAACTTGCAGATCTGTTTGCAACAGGCCCCGCATGAGCATCTCCCTGGGTTAAAGGGCCGGCTGTAATGTGCGCCTCACAGAGCTTCACAGGGAGGAGCTTGGCGCAGTCGAGATGCCCTGCCTCGTCATTCTGTAATGCACGCCAGTAAAGCTGACATCAGAAACTGGCTTTGTAATTTATGAAAGTCACTTCTAAATTATTCAGGTGGAGGCAGCAGTGGAGGCAGAGGTCATTAGTCGAGCTCGTTTGCCGCAGCCTCTGTGCAAAGGAGGAACTGGCAGCACCCACTGTGACAGTGCCCACGTAGAACTGGCTCCCGCAGGGCTTCAGCGCATTAAATGAAGCCTGTTGTAAGCAGGCCTCTCGGTGCACTGTTCACAACCAAAGGCTTAGAAGACCTTGCTGTCCTCTAAGCAGATCAGCAACACTCATGTGTCCCTGGAGGTGGAATTTATCAGCGAGTGAGGAGAAATACGAGAACTTGCCGACTGAGACTTGGAGAATGGGAGTGTTTGTTCACTAGCTGACGGAATTCATTACCTGTCCACCTCCAGAGACACTGGGGAAAGCTGATTCCCTTTCATTTAACTTCATTTTGTTACTGTTTCTACCTTGAACTATATCATGAGGTGTTATGTGTACACAGAGCAACTTTTGGCTTATCCACAGTTCCAGGCTCTGATGATATTCTAACAAGTGCTAAAAATTCATAAGAAAGAAAAGAGTACTCGAAACTGGCTCTTTAATCAATTCAGAGTTTGGGTTTTGTTTTACTTTGTTAGTTTTAAGCCAGGAGAAGACCTTTTAAACTGCGTCTCTGTGTCTAAGCTTTTCTAAACACGTTTGGTATTCCTCAACCCCCCTCATTCCTGAAATTCCTTAAAGGTCCAGAATGTCCAACCCCATTAAGCTGATTAGATTTATAAAATGTGAGGCCAGGCTGGCATGCCTCCAATCCCAAATTTCCAAGAGGTAACCTCATCTTAGACTCCTCTCTCCTTTTAGATATGAATGCGGTAACGTTGATGTCTTTTGCTTCCAATCAGCGCTACTCCCCCTCAGAAATACAGCTCGAGAAGTAACCGGGGAGAAGTGGTTACCTCCTTTGGCTTGGCACAGGGGGTGTCTTGGTCCGGGAGTGGAGGAACTAGTCACCTCAGCCTGAAGGTCTTGGGACATCCAGAGCCGCTCACCCGGAGCTACAAATACATGTTTCAGAAGCTCCCAGACATTCGAGAAGGTATTTGTTTTTCCCTTTGACATTCTGGAGGGTATAAAATCACCTGGAAGGGCTTGAATCAGTAACAAAGTGTCAGCTAGGCTGGTAGAACAAGTTCAAGGTTGCCTTTGATTGATAGATGTCCTCTGGGCGCCCCTATTAGGAAACAGATATAAGATGACCACTCCCCACCACTCCTGAATCACAATCACTTTGCTAAGAAAAAGCACATAACCATTTCCCAGTAACAGCCACTTGAACTGTGTAAAGGAAGCCAATTACAGTGTTAAAGGAAGCAGAGACATTTATGGCTTCTTCCTTGGAAAGACTGGAAGGCTCTTTGGGTTGTTCTTGGCTTCCCTGAAACCCCCCTGACCACCTGAGTAAGAGGGAGGCTGGGGAGGGAGCCAGGCCGACTTTGGGACTGTGACCTCATCCGTGACCCCCTCCCTCCCCCCTCCATGGCCAAATGGAAGGCCAGGTTCAGCAACCAAATATCAGGCAATTGGCTCGGGCTTGAAAAACTTACAAACCGGCTGGTATCCTCGGCAGCCTGCCTGCTTCTGTAAAATGACTGACTTTAATGTTTTACAAGGTGCTGTGTTTTCTCTGCTTGGCAAGTAAAATGTCTTAAACATGCTTTTTCCCTCTGGGATTTCAGTTCTGACCTGTAAGATAGAAGAACTTGGCAGTGAACTCAAGGAACATTACAAGATTGAGGCTTTTGCTCCCATTCTAATCCCAGCACAGGTAAGAGTTGTTCTAATAGTCTTTTCTGATTGATATTGTTTTTTTAAATCAATGATGAAAAGTCAGCCTCCGGCTTGCTTTTTACTAACTGTCTACCTTCTAGTTAGAACATCTACCTTGGATGAATTTGGTAAAATGGGTTATAACTGCTGCCTGGTTTTGTGACCAGATTAGGTCGTTTTCTTTGTGCTTGGGTTAGAGTCTTGCATGTAAACAAGATTGAGGGCCTTAAGCACTCAAGTGTCAGGATATGAGAACAGCAGCAAAGTGAGGATTTCCAGAAATGGTGACTCATGGTCTCTCCCCTTCTGTGGTCTCTGTCATCAGGGATCAAGTGCTGTGAACAGTGTCTACGTCATAGTTTAATCTGGCTCGTGTATAGTGTTTTCTCGATAGCGTGTACTTTAAGGGGAGATGTGTTCTCAGAGTTTCTTTACGGCGCCCCTGTCACATATTTGCATTCAGAGAATGGCCAGCGGGGGAAGATATGCAAAACCATGTCATATAAGGAAGATTCGGGGGAGTTGGGAGGAAGTAGTGGAGGGGAGGCTGGGTTGTACGATCTCTTGGGGAAAGATTAGACTTCCTCGGTTTGCCCCCGGGAGTGAGAACAGGATAGAGGAAGCCACCGAGAGAGGAATTTCAGCTCAGTTTAATGAAGAACTTCCTGTTACAAGGCGGTGTGGTGTGTGGTTAAAGGATATGGCCCTGGAGCCAAACATCTGGGCTTCAAACCCACACTTTGCCCACTGTTTGACCTTGATTAAATTATCTAACCTTTCTGCTGCTGGTTTTTCTCATCTCTAGTATGGATGCAATAATAATATCCACCTCACGGTTATTGTGAGAGTTAAGTGAGTTGATACACATAAGCCTTTAGAACAGTGCCTGGTATTTAGTGAGCCCAGTAAACCAGAGCTGTCATTAACAGTTATTCAGGAGACGTGTGAAGAAAGAAATGGCAACCCACTCCAGTATTCTTGCCTGGAAAAGTCCATGGACGGAGGAGCCTGGCGGGCTGCAGTCCACGGGTTTACATGACTGAACACGCATGTCTGAGGAAGGTGGAGGGAGATGGATGGGTTGGTAGAGATAAGCTGGTGGAACTTAAAAAAAGAGAGAGAGAGATGTGAGTGGGCTGCCGGTGGGGACGGTGGGCTCGAGGGCAAGTTCCCCTTCACTGGAGATGCTGTGGCTCAGACAGCCACTTAGAGGGACTGAGGCATTAGATGGTGGGCAGGCTAGATGCCCCTTAAGGGTCCTTTCACCCCTGGGAGCCAGTGATGATATTTGTGGTCATCTTGGGCTCAAAGTGATGCACCACCAAAAACATGAGTGCTGTTGTTGGAGGTCTGTTTTGCTCTCCATCATGCGGACCAGATTTTAAGCTCCTGTGTCCCAAAGACTTGTTCTCCTGTGTGTCTCGGTAGGAGCCCGTCACCCTGCTAGGCCAGATCGGCTGTGACAGCAATGGGAAGCTGAACCACAAGTCGGTGATTCTGGAGGGAGATCTGGAACATTCCTCAGGCACTCAGATTCCAGTGGATCTATCTGAGCTCAAAGAATATTCTCTGTTTCCGGGACAGGTGAGATCAGGGCCGTGTCTCCCCTCTGGGTGCGGCTATGCTATTTGCTCCTGGTGTGTGTAGTGGATTGTGGCCAGGTGCCCCACACTTTTGACGTCTGATGCCAAGAGGTGTAACTGGAGCTCAGGTGCCAGAGTGGACGCCAGTGTGGGGGTTCCGATCCCCTGTGTGCTCCGACCTTGGCTCTGGGATCTGCCGCCAGACTTCAACCCCAGCTCCACCCCGCAGGGCGTGACTGTGGCGATGTTACTTAACCTC
This sequence comes from Oryx dammah, assembly GCF_014754425.2. Classification (NCBI taxonomy): domain Eukaryota; kingdom Metazoa; phylum Chordata; class Mammalia; order Artiodactyla; family Bovidae; genus Oryx; species Oryx dammah. Next base: position 41,943,680 of record NW_024070199.1, read on the forward strand.
CCAAACCCAGAGTGTCCTGATCTGTGAAATGGAAGTGATAATTCTCACCTTATAGGAATGTTGTAAAAATGAGATCACCATGTAAAGCATAATGATTATTACACTAATATAACCCCCTTCATTTGTTTTCTAGAAAAACACCCCCAAGTTTACAATTACAGAATGAGAGTGGCTGGACAGTACTTGTAACTCTATGACAATAGCTTATCCCAGACCTGTTGATCACGTCTGTCTGCTGCCTGCCTTTCAGGTGGTGGTCATGGAAGGAATCAACACCACGGGTAGAAAACTCGTTGCCACCAGACTCTACGAGGTACAGTGTGTGGGCTCCTCTCCATCCTGGAGCCCATCCTCTGTAAAGGCCTGTTGATTCGCTTCTCAATTCTCTGTAGGGTATGACCTACCTCTAGGTCAGGGCTTAGCAAACTGCTCCCCTAAAGGGCCAGACAATACATATTTCAGACTCCACAGACCTGGTCTTCATACGGTATCGACTCTGCCATCGTAGCACAAAAGCAGGCACGAACAGCCCATTATCCGAAGAGCATGGCTGTGTGCCAGTGAAAGTTTACTTATAGCAACAGGCGGTAGCTAGATTCGCCCGTAGCTTAGCAGCCCCTGCTCCTGCAGTCATCCTCTGCCGGCTTCCAGGGGACGTGGAAGAAATAGCAGCACGTGTCCTCCCAGGCAGGACACCCATCCTGCAGTCGCCCGCTTTGCTCCTGCTCTTTCCTGGGTGTTTTTTGAGTTTAGCCGTGACCTCATGCTACCAGGTGTCTTGGCCACTCTGAGCAGTAAAGAAAAAGGGAAGGGTCATCAACTCTGTGGTCTTCCCTGGTAGCTCAGCTGCTAAAGAGTCCACTTGCAGTGCAGGAGACCCTGGTTCAATTCCTGGGTCAGGAAGATCAGCTGGAGAAGAGATAGGCTACCCACTCAGTATTCTTGGACTTGCCTGATGGCTCAGCTGGTGAAGAATCCACCTGCAATGCTGGAGACCTGGGTTTGATCCCTGGGTTGGGAAGATCCCCTAGAGAAGGGAAAGGTACCCACTCCAGTATTCAGGCCTGGAGAATTCCACAGACTCTGTAGTCCATGGGGTCTCAAAGAGTCAGACACAACTGAGCGCCTTTCACTTTCATCAACTCTGTGGGCTTTTAGCTGCAAGGCGCAAGACACCCACAAACAAGCCCCCATTCAGTGCCCACCCTGTTCCTGACCAGAGGCAGAGCCTGAGGCAAAACCTCACCACAGTTTTCTCTCCTGTTTGAAGGGTGTGCCGCTCCCGTTCCATCAGCCCGATGAAGAGGATGGAGGTGAGCCAGACTTCCAAGGGTATTTTGCCAACATTGCCGGTGGAGAGGGGTGGGCTAGGGTCTGGAGCACAGTTCCTCTGGCCCTGGGAAAGCTTCAGAAGCTGAGAGAACCGTTCTGGAGCTCCAAGGGCGACTGCAGATTCATGGGTTCACAGGCCCTTTGTGGAAGGCCAGGGCTCTGAGCCTGTGTGGCTTGGTAGCCTTACCTCCTGTGCTCTGATTCCACAAGAGCTGTCATTTCAAGACTAATGTTTAACAGGTGTTTGAAGGTTGCTTTGAAAAAGAAAACAGTGGAATTCCCTGGCCATCCAGTGGTTAGGACTCCAAGCTCCCAATGCAGGGGCACAGGTTCCATTCCTGGTTGGGAAAGATCTTGCATGCTGTGCGGCCAAAAAATGAAAGGGGAGGGAGAAGAAAAGGAAAAAAACAAGAACAGGGTAAAGAGCACCAATTTAAAAAAGAATTCCTTTAAATGCCATGTGATATCCTGGACAAAGAAAGGGGACATTAGTGGAAAACCAGTGACATTTATAAAGTCACAAGCTAACAGTAACATGCCAGTATTAATGCCTTCGTTTTGATGAATGTACCCTAGTTATGTAAGATGTTAGCATTTGTGGTTGCTGGGTAAAAAGGTGTACATATGGGAACTCTGGACTCTGTTTGGGACATTTCTACAATTCTAAAGTTATTCCAAAAAGAAAACTGTATTTAAAAATTAGACACATTTCTCAGGAAGCCTAGCTAACCTAGATGAGAAAAGATGAACATTTCAGTAAACCTGGCTTCAGAACAATTCCAAGCATTTTTGTAAGCAGAGCAGTAGGCTGTTGAGGATTAGCAGGAAGATAGCTGATGTTAGCTGTATTGTGAACACCCCCTCCACGTTAATATTGTGTGAGGTCATTCTTAGAGGCGGCCTGGAATTGGGAGCAAGATTTAGGAGTTTATGACATTGCACATTCTCTCAGGAAGTAAGTGTTTATGGAAGCTAGAGTGCTGGTATTGAATCAAGTTCAGGTAACAAAGGGAACAGACAGGGCTGAACTGCCCGGAGCCAGAGCTGTGCCAGGGAAATCTTTGGAAGCAGTTGAATAAGTTGGTTTGGTTTTGTTAACAGTCATTTATTTTTATTTATTTATTTGGCGGCACTGGGTCTGCATTGTGGCATGCAGACTCTCGTTCTCTGACCAGGGATCGAACCTGGACTTCTGCATTGGGAGTGCAGAATCTTAACTGCTGGAAGTCCCTGAAAAAGTTGTTAATAGACATTTTGTGAGCGAGGTGTTGGGCTCAACACCTGGGTGTGGAGACACGGAATACAACATGGACCTGTCCGCCGGGCACTCACCGTCTACCTGGGGCCGGCATCTCCTGGGCTCCTCGGAACTGAATGTAGCTTTGTCCCTTCCCCTCTTCACAGCACCAGGATTGCTCTCCTCCTTGAATTCTCTGTCTTAGTTCAGTTACTGCCACGCTCGAGGAACAGTGGCCCTCATTCCTGGAATATATTCCTGAACATATTACTTTATATGGCAGAAGGGACTTTGCAGGTGTGACTAAGTTAAGGCTCTCGAGATGGAGACTGTCTAGGTGGGCTCAGTGTAATCACAAGGGTCCTTATAAGGAAGGGCGGGAGAGGGCGGGTCACAGAGATGGACACGTCAGGTTCTGGCTTTGAAGATGGAGGAGGGGCTGTGGGCCAAGGATGCAGGCAGCCTCTGGAAGCTAGAAGGGGCCGGGAAAGGATTCTCCCCAGAGCCTCCAAAAGGAATGCTGCCCTGTCCACACCTTGATTTTAGGACCTCCGACCTCTTGGACTGTAAGATAACAAATGCGTATTGTTTTAAGCCACCAAGTTTGTAGTAGTTTGTTACCAAAACCATAGGAAGCTAATAAAGCTGCCTGTTAAGAAGTCCAGGATCATTGGATTTGTTGTTGTAAGCTACAGAACCTGGTTCAGAGTAACTTAAGAGAATTTGTTAGGGGAAATTCAGCACACAGACCGGACAAATGGTTGGAACAGGCTTACAGCCCGGATCACGGCTCAGTAACACCAGGTAGCAGGGAGTCCTGGGCTGTACTGACCAGGCACCTCAGCTGGATGGGTCAGCGCCAGTCTCTTTTCTGTCCTTGGATAGTACACCTTGAGATTCTGGAATCCAGAGGAGACAGTGAATGGCTTAAGCCGGTGCATGCCTGCTCTTTGGCTGTGGAGGACGGTGCACCTAACTTACATCTCCATAGGGCAGAGGGTGCGGGGAAGGGGACCTTATGGATGCCAAGGCTGGTTTTCTAAAAGGAAAGCAGATGCTTTGAGGAAAAGGGCACCCCGAAACAAGGCGCTGCACCCCATAACACGAGAGTCTTCCGTCCTAAGCCTTGCCCCCTAGCTTGTCTTCCTGGACCTCTTGATGTACCAAATTCTCCAGCTGCTGTCACCACTGATGGTCCCTCCCACTGAGCTCGCAAACCTCAGTGCTATAGGGGACCTGCCTTGCCCTGGCTCCTGAAAAACTCTACTCTCAAGGGTAAGCAAAGTCACAAAAAGACAAATACCATATGGTTCCCCTTAGATGAGGTTCCTAGAGCCGTCAGAATCATAGAGGTGGTTGCTAGGGACTGGGGGAGGGGGAGCAGGGAGTTAGTGTTTAATGGGTACGGAGTTTCGTTTTTATGAGATAGAAAGAGTTGTGGAGTTGAAAGGTGGTGACAATTGTACCACATTATGGATTTATCTAATACCACTGAAATGTTGACTTAAACATGGCTATGATCAGGAGGAATTTCCCTGGTGGTCCAGCGGTTACACTGCGAGTTTTCACTGCTGAGGGCACAGGTTTGATCCCTGGTCAGGAAACTAAGGTCCTGAAAGCCATGCAGCATGTCTCCTCCGCCCCCCAAAAAAGTTGAGTTTTGTGTTATATGAATTTTACCATCAAAAAGAAGAGAAAAACCACGTAAGCAAATGTCACTTTGATCAATTCTCTTAAGAGTCCCACTTTCCTCCCATCATCTCTGGAGTTCTGTTTGCTTGCGCACTTGGCTGTGTGCAGCTCATGGAGGGCTCTTTGAGGACAGAGTGAGGTCTTATTCCTTTCAATTCCCAGAGTTGCACCTGTGAGACTCTTGAGTCCCGAGGCATCTTGCCCTCATTGTCCTTTCTCCCACCATCCCAGCATCTCATCAACACCTTAACAATCCTTTCCGGCTTAGATTCTGAGCAGTTCATGGTCCTGGTGGCCTGTGGGCCATACACCACATCTGACAGCATCACCTTTGACCCCCTGCTCGACCTGATCACCATCATCAACCGCGATCGACCGGACGTCTGCATCCTGGTAGGGCCCCTCCGGGGACAGTTCACCTAGGGAGGCACTGAAGGAAGAATGGGGCGGGGGTAATCTTAGAAAAAGGTCTGATGAGGTTCTAAATTTTTAGAAGAGTGTCAAACTCTCCTCCTTAAAAGTATTTCTGAGTTCTTGGTCTCCCTCTTTGGCGAGGTGTGCGTGGTCTTTGTTTGTTTTAATGTTTATTTATCTGGCTGCACCGGGTCTTAGTTGTGGTGCGTGGGGTCTTTTATCTTCATTGCAGCATGCAGGATCTTTAGCTGTGGCCTGTGAGATCTAGTTCCCTGACCAGGGATGGAACTCGGGCCCCCTGCATTGGGAGCAGAGTCTTAGCCACTGGCCCACCAGGGAAGTCCCTTTGTGTGCATGGTCTTAATCCAAAAGCCCAGGGTGTTTTGCCACCTGCGTTGATTTTTTCAGTATTTCACCTTTTGTCTAATTACTCCCATCTGTGAACTCATCTCTTTTGAAAGCTCAGAGTACTGCTTCTTGGAGGTAGATTGCCCTTGCTGGGTTGAAGGGGGAACAAAAGCCCAGTATTATAGGAGGCAAAGCAGCCAGTGACGGCCCAGTGTGCCTGTCCATCCAGGAGGCTGTGTCCTTCTGCCTGTGATATTGGCTGGGCACCACCCCCACCCACCTGCCAGTGTCCCAGGTTGTACAGGCAGCCTTGGAGGGAGAGATGGACCCTGGGCAGAGAACTGCTAGGATCGGGTATGTGAGGGTACTCAGAGGCACGTGCAATTCTGATGTGTTCTTTTGGTACCTTCGTTTCTCCACTTCGGGCTGATCTGCAGTTTGGACCTTTCCTGGATGCTAAGCATGAACAGGTTGAGGTAAGTGGCTGGGGCTGGAGTCAGGGAGAGACTGGGTACTCGGATTCAGTCAAGGCCTCACTGTTACTTTCATCTCTTGGAGTTTATCCTGCTTCTGTAACAGCCTAAATGAATCCCTGTGGCTGATCAGAAAAACATTATTGCAGGGCAAGTTTAATAAAGGTACTGAATGTGAGGGCTTCATTTCACCAGAATACAGAGCCATCTGGAAGCTGGGGAGGGTGGAGAAGGGGATCCAAATATCTGAGTCCTGGTCCCCTTCATGTACACGTGTGGCTCTGGGGCAGGAAGGTGGGGGAGGTGCCCATGGTCCCCCGGAGCTGTGCCTGTGAAAGCCCTTTCCTGGCTGCGACAGCTCTGGGCCCTGAGTGTCACTGTCCTTTGAACTTAAAACACAAATGGCCCTTCTGGAGGGGTTTCTTTGTTTTTTTTTTTTTTTTAATTTTCAACTGCTGGGTCTTCACTGCAGTGCAAGCTTTTTTCTAGTTGGGGCAAGCAGGGGCTACTCTTCACTTTCAGTGTGCAGGCGTCTCATTGCAGTGGCTTCTCGTTGCGGAGCACGGACGCTCGGGCATGCAGGCTTTAGTGGTTGCGGCACGTGGGCTCAGCCGTTGCAGTTCCTGGACTCTAAAAGCACACGCTCGGTAGTTGTGGCACACAGGCTCAGCTGCTCCTTGGCATATGGGATCTTCCCAGACCAGGGATCTCCTGCATTGGCAGATGAATTCTTTACCGCTGGGCCAGCAGGGAAGCCCTCTCAGGAGGTTTACCAGCCACAGCAAAGGCTTCAAAGCTCTCTTCCTACTCCTCCCCTCGGCTCACCATCAGGACTGATTCTTCCCTGACCTGCTTGCCTGCTCCCAACTAGACTCAGTTCTTGAAAGGACAGAGACCTTTGTCTTGTGTATCTTTGCATCTCCTTCAGCTCCTCACCCAGCATCTGCCCCAAGGGCCGTCTAACCAGCACTCAACGAGTGAATAGACACCAAACATTCACCCTGTAAATCTTTCTTTTCTTGCAGAGCTGTCTGCTGACGAGCTCATTTGAAGATGTTTTCAAGCAATGTCTCCGAACAATTATTGAAGGAACACGAAGGTCAGCATTCAAAATACTGGGCAGAACCTTACATTTCCTGAGTTTCTCCAGGGCTTCCCGTTAAGAAATTGAAACCGTTCAAAAGTCGTGGTAATTCCCATCCTTATATCCTTTTGAACTGCAGAGATCAGCTAGAACCCTTAAACTTCAAGCGCGCCGACCCTGAGTGAAGAGGCATCTTTGTAAAACACAAAGATAAACACATTTGAAAGGACAAGGCTGCCCAGACTTTCGCTCTTCCCTGGCTCTTTCTGTATTTCCTTCCTTTTCTCACTCCCTTTTGTAGAAATTCATGTTCCCTGGGAATCTTCCCAGGGTGGGGCCAGAGAGTATTTGATGGCTTACAGCACAGAGTCCCAGGGGGCCTAACATCTCCTGTGAGTGAGAGTTGGAGGGTGAGCCCAAGTCCTTCCCCGAGTCCTGGTTTCACGGCACCCCGCGACAGCTCATACGTGGGTGGGACGCATGAGGGTGGGGATTTTGAACCCTTGCCACGGACTGGAGGGACGGGACTGGGAAAGGTCATAGCGGTGATGAGGGCTGGGCAGTTCTAATTTGAGAGAAAAGCCGCTATTCCAGGAAGAGCCTAAGCCAGAAGTAGAAAGTTTTTCTGGAAGCTGACACCCCCATTTCCTGTCGCTCCCCTGCAGTGCCCGGGTTCGAGAGAAGCTGCTCTTGGTGGTGATCTCCTCCTCCGGGGATCTGCCTGCCAGGAGCTGAGCTCATCGAAAACAAACATTCCTGAGGCTACGTGTAAAATGCGTCTGGAACAAGGGTGGTTTTTGAAACAAGATGTATAGTCTTCCGCCCTTGGCGGTAAGAACTGATCCCAGCAATGATTAGCTGTCATTCTACCTTCTGTCCCAGCAGGGTAGGCCTCTCGGACTGGGGAAAAACTCAACCAACCCCAGAGTCGAGGGGCTCGGATCGTGCGGTGTGACAGCCTGCAGCCGGGCCTGCCGCTCCCTTCTCCCTCCCCCACTGCAAGTGACACGACAGGTGTCTTCCCTCTGCACCCCCAGGGCTGTTTGGGACCCTGAATGAGTTTGTCAGACCTGGAGGCTCCTCGGGAGATAAACCCCTGAAAAACAGGGGCAGGCTTGGTGTCCCTGTTTTGTCAGCCCTCGAGTCCCCTCCGGGAGAGGCGGGGACCGCCCCGCTCGCCAGCCGAGTGCTTTCCATTTGAGATGGGGTTCTGTTTTTGGTTCCTCACCCCATGTGGTATTGACAGCAGTGCCACACAAAGAACAGACCGGGCATTGTTGCCCTGGGGGTGAGCTCCCAGCACCACCAGGCACTTTCATCTGCAGCCAGAATGCGCCTCAGGGAGAGGGGCTGCCCACCCTCCCCAAACAGTATAAAAATGGCCCTCTTTGGGGGGATTTATTTTTACTCTGAGAGGTCAGCAGCACAGAGCACTGAGCCCATTTATCAGTGAAAACCAGAGCCCATGAGGAAGCGCTGCCTCCCTCCTGGGAGCCCAGCAGAGCCCCGGAGCTTGAGGGAGCGGCTGCGAGGCCCTGCCCACCATGATGTGTGAAGTTGTGCAATGCTCAGCATAGTTGGAATTTTCTCTCGGATCCCTCCCCCTACAACCCATGTATAACCCAGAGCAGGAGGCCCGTTTCCTCCTTAACTGTTGCTCTGCCGGCTCCTGCGAGGAAACAGAGCAAGTCCACATCTTAACAGCGGCCGGCTGCATTTCTTGGCTCTTTTGTCCATCACAGACTGAGCCCCGGGGGTCTGGAACACACACTGTCCCCTCCATGCCACCCCCCGCTCGTTTGCCAGGCTTCCGTGCCCAAATTGGTAGTCTTGGATAATCACAGGGACTTTTCAGTGGCCAAGGAGCAGTAACTAGTTTGCTGAGCACCTTTGGTCTCGAGGTTCAGATTTTCCGCTGCAGAAGTATCGGCTCACGCTTTGAGCAGGTACGATAAACAAGTGGCACGTGTATGAACATCACCAGCACCTTTATCCCACATGAGAGGCAGCTGTGTCTCTATACCTGCACAGGTGGGTACCTGCCTGTACCCACCTTTGGGAAGCCATCTCGTCTTAAGCAAGAGAGGGCACTAGAAGTGAAAGCTAGTGGTGAGTGGTGGTGGTTGTTTAGTGGCTAAGTTGTTAACGACTCTTATGATCCCATCGACTGTAGCCTGCCGTGCCGGGCTCCTCTGTCCATGGGATTCCCCAGGCAAGAATACTGGAGACGCAAGAGAGGCAGGTTCAATCTCTGGTAGGGTAGATCCCCTGGAATAGGAAATGGCAACCCGCTCTAGTATTCTTGCCTGGGAAATCCCATAGACAGAGGAAACTGGCGGGCTACAGTCCCTGGGGTCACAAAGAGTCAGACACGACTGAGCAGCTGAGCACGCACAGGGATCGAGCCCGAATCTCCTGCTTGGCAAGTGGATTCTTCACCACTGAGCCACCAGAGAAGCCCAGCGGATGTTAGACATGCCTCCAAAATAGCACCTTCTGCCACAGGCCCCCCTGCCAAGGACAGCGAGGGAGTCAAGGAGTGGGTCCTTTCCCTTCTCGTGTGTGGCTGGAGAGGATAAAGCGTCGGCCCCTAAGTTATGGGGTTTTTCTTCACTTCTGTGTTATAACCCTCCACCAGAGGGAAGATCTGTCATCTCTGCTTTTACTGTTGCTGTTAGATATTTCTTTCATGTTTGTCAGACACTCAGCTGAGGAATAAAAACCAGCACTGATTCCCTGTGTGAGGCGGAGGGGCAGGGAGGGGGCATGGGCTCTGGGAGAATGCACCGTTTCTCCCGCTCCTGGATCCAGTCTGCCTGCCTGGTCCCTCCCGAGGGAAGAGCCCCCAGTCAGGGAGGCAACGGGACCCCTAAAAGCCACATCTGTTCACCCAGTGTGAAGCGTCAGGACTTTGGCTTCAGCTCTTGGTCTGAGGAAAGTGAAGATGTATCAGTCTCTCAGCCATGTCCGACTCTCCAAACCCATGGACTTCAGCCCCCCAGGCTCCTCTGTCCATGGAATTCTCCAGACAAGAATACTAGAGTGGGTTGCCATTCCCTTCTCCAGAGGATCTTCCCAACCCAGGAATCAAACCCGGGTCTCCTACATCGCAGGCAGATTCTTTACCACTGCGCCATCTGGGCTCTGAGGATTTCTAGTTACATCCTTGTCTTTACTGATTTTCTAGATCTCTGTCTCGTCTTCCCTTTTTCTACTGGTCGTCCTCTTCCTCTCTCAGTAGAACATGACACGGAGCTGCGAGAAAGCATGTCCTGAGCTCGTCGAGCTGGTCGTGTGATAGGACAGACCGTCTCTCACACCCAGTACCCTATGGGGAACAGCACCCCCTCCTCGTGGAAGAGCTCCGTTCTGAGCATCCCCCTCGGAAGCAGGCTCTTGTCTGAAGCCCTGACACTTGGAATCTGTCACCTGGCTATGAGCTGTGTTCATTTTCCTTCTGACCTGTTTTGTTTTGTTTTTTGCAAACCAGCTCCGGCTCCCACCTCATCTTTGTCCCGTCGCTGAGAGATGTGCACCATGAGCCCGTGTACCCACAGCCTCCCTTCAGCTGCTCCGACCTGCTTCGAGAGGACAAAAAGGTACACACTTCCCCTCCTTAACAGCAGGCAGCCGAATGCAACGTGCTGGCGGCGACCACCCAGCTCCATCTGGAAGTGGAGGGTGGGGAGATGGAGCGCCTGATTTTCAGCTTCTCTTTATCACAAGCACATGTGTTAATGTACTGTGTGTTGGACTTCCTGTGGTCTCCCCAGCCCTGTGGACCCCCCACTTGCCCAGAGAAGTTTCTAACTTCGGCGCGCTAACACCTGCCCTGCCTGTCTCGTTGCAGCGAGTGCAGCTCGTGTCCGAGCCCTGCACCCTCTCCATAAACGGAGTGATCTTTGGTTTGACGTCCACCGACCTGCTGTTCCACATGGGGGCCGAGGAGATCAGTAGGTGAGAAGGGGGTTCCAGTTCCACGGGCAGTTGTTGGCCCTCTAGACCCTGGTCCTGTCCTTGGCCAAAGGCCTGCTGGGCAGTCTCGAATGGACAGTCCCTAGAGCAGCACTTTCTGCTGAACCCTTTGGCCACTGAGTTTCTCTGTACCCAAAGGGGGTGGCGGGACGTGCGCATGTCCATCACCACTTGTCTACAGTGTTTGAGGCCCTGCAGGGCCCCTTCCATGCTATTTTTGCCCTTAATTTCTAGTCATAGACATTCATCTACTTTGCTTCCTTTGCCACTTGTGTGACCTAACCAAGCTGTCCGTGCACGTGGCGTGACTGTATTTACCCTGGAGGGTGTTCCCCCTCCCAGAACAAGGTATTACTCTGCAGGGAATCAGACACTACCAGGTCTGTTGAGCCGGAGCTCAGCGGTTCAGTTCTTCCATCACCCGTGATGGGAAGGAGTGTGGAGCCATTCGTGTGTTAGGCGAGATGGGTGTGTGCAGGTTGGCTCTGGTTGGAGGTGCAAGGGTCACCCAGCTACAGCTGGCCCCTCGAGGGGCAGACCCCATGTGCTCTCGCACGGTGTGGGGCTGATGACGGCCTGCCTGGGCCCTGATCGCAAGGCGTTCCCGCTCTCCCCCTTCTCAACCCAGTGTCCTGCTCAACAGACTGAGCTGTTTACAGACACGTCTTTAAACTTCCTCAGAGGCAACTTCCTGTCACACACCTTGGCCACATCGCTTCTCTCTAGTTTAAGAAATCCTCCCCGAAGAGAAACAGGTGCTGAGAAACAAGTTTCCACATTCTGTTTCTTGCTTTTCTTCCTTCTACAGTTCTTCTGGAACTTCAGACCGGTTCAGCCGAATTCTTAAACACATCCTGACCCAGCGGAGGTGAGCCCGCCCTATGGGGCATCTGCCCGTGCCCGGAATGCTTTGGAGTCAGAGAGCTCGGACAGATTTGACCTCAGGAACCTTCCCCATGGAAGTGAAAGTGGCTCAGTCGTGTCCAACTCTTTGCAACCCCATGGACAGCAAGGAGATCAAACCCAGTCAATCCTAGAGGAAATCAACCCTGAACATTCATTGGAAGGACTAATGCTGAAGCTGAAGCTCCAATCCTTTGGCCAGGCCACCTGCTGCAAAGAGCCAACACATTGGAAAAGACCCTGATGCTGGGAGAGATTGAGGGCAGAAGGAAAAGGGGCGACAGAGAGTAAGAGGGTTGGATGGCATCACTGACTCAGTTGACATGAGTTTGAGCAAAGTCCTAGAGATGGTGAAGGACAGGGAAGCCTGGCCTGCTGTAGTCCATGGAGTCACAGAGTCAGACACGACTCAGCAACTGAACAACAACAGCCTTCCCCAGGCCCCACCAGGGAGCTCCCTCCTGGCATGACAGGCCTGTTCTGTCCCCCAAATACAGAGGGAAGGGAGAGGCAGGGTGTGACAGCCTGGAAACCAGCGGCAGAGAAGGAGTCCGTCTGGGGATGGCTCCCAAGTCCGCTGCTGCTGACTCTCTCTCCTCTCTGCAGCTACTACCCGCTCTACCCACCCCAGGAGGACGTGGTCATCGACTATGAGAACTTCTACCTCTACGCTCAGCTGCCCGTCACCCCTGACGTCTTCATAGCCCCATCAGAGCTGAGATACTTCGTGAAGGTGGGTTTGAACTCAGCCATTTCCCAGCAATGCCAGAACCAGTTCCTTTCTGGACCCCTGGCACTTACTCCTCTCGGGTCTGCTGGTGGGGACAGTGGCCTTGTTCCTTTGCGGGAGAGGGGAGGAGAAAACAAATCTGTTAGTATAGTGCTTAAGTAAATGACGCGCCCTTGCTGCCTGCCACTACCACCCCATCCCACCTGCGGCATGGCACTCAGGCAGCCCAGCCTGGGAGCCCCGGAGGCAGCTAGGAAGGCCCTCTAACCATGGCGCTCACCCACAGCCACCTCGGGTGACCTGGGCTTGCCTGTCCCCTCCCCAAATTCTGAGGTGAGCTCCCAGCAGCTCTGGGGCACATTCAGGTTTGGGCCCTCGGGGAGGAATCTACCCCATCAACCTCCTCTTGCCAAACCAGAGCCAGTCCGACCTCCAGGGGTAAACCTTCTTTCATGCTGTGAAACCAATAGAGCAAGTCTGTCTCCACGTTTGGGAATTGGCTGAGTCACCTTCTTCATTTTGTTTTGGAGACACAAGAGGGACTCAGAGTTTTCTAGTAATAAATTAACATATTGGACCGAAGATGGTTTTTGTTTGCCTTCGTTTCCAGTTTCTGTAACATCCTCTGGGGCTGAACCCTTAGATGAGTCCAGCTTCTTCACATCCATGCCCATGGTTTCAGCCTTTCCAGACCCATAGTCACTCTTTCCTCCCCTCCAGGACATCCTCGGCTGCGTCTGTGTGAACCCGGGGCGCCTCACCAAAGGGCAGGTGGGGGGCACCTTCGGCCGACTCTACCTCAGGAGGCAGACCGCGGGCGGTGGGGGGCGGCAGAGTCCGTGTGCTGCCGCCCAGGTGGTCAGGATCTGAGCCACCGTCCTTCGTCAGCCCTGTTGCGCAGGCCTCACAGGCGGGCCTAGGAGTAACCCTCTGATGAGATCTCACCCGTGGAAGGGGCCGGGGCCCTGCTGGAAGGCCTCAGGCAGCTGGTCCCCATCCCTGAGTCCAGCTTCTCTGGAAGAAAACTGTTGTTTCTTCCTGGACACTCGGAGTCCAGAGAGAACTGGCCGTGCGTGCACCATGCTCAGGAAGGTCAAGGCTTTACGATTTCATATATGAGTCACACAGAAAAATAACTTTTGGAGAAATAGAATAAATTCTGTAACTTCTGCATTGAATCTGTCTTCTGCTCCTTCTTTTTCCTGGTAGTGAACAAAGAATGTTGCCTCCTTGACCTCTGTCCAGAGAAGCAGAGTGTCTGTCACGCTGGGTTTCCGCCCAGCCCCAGCTCTGACCCTCTGAGGCCCCCATGACCTCTGTGCTGAGGAGGCGCTGGGCTCGACCAAGGAGCGTGCAGCTGGCTGTGTGCCGGGCCCGCCAGGCGCGGTCCTCTCGGGCCCAGCGTGGTCCCAGCCCGACCGCTGCATCTGGAGGGGTGCCTCCCAGAGCTGTGCCAGAGCCAGATCCCCTTGCGCTGGCTCGGCCGAGTTGCACCACTGCCCGGGTCTCGCCTCCAGCCCAGAATGCTCGGACAAGGCCAGGCCCTCCAGGGCCCCCGCCACGTCCCCACTCCTGGGGGTCCCGGCACCTGGCAAGAGGCTGTTGCTGCTAAATGAGGAGTGGGTTTCTGTTCTCAGCTGGTGGCTGTCCTGCCTCAGACTCCAGAGCCACGGCTGGAAACCCCCAGCTGCCAGGCCAAGGGCCAATGCCTTGAGTCAGAGATAAATAGGTAACCTAACTGTGTCCAACTTTTGCCTCCCCGGTGAAGTGGAATCAACAGATCTGACCAGGCTTGGGCAGAACCGGTCTCCCTTTGAAAACAAGCAGCTGCTGTTCCATTGCATTCATTTTACAGGCGCCTCCTCTGAGGACCCCAATCAGAGACAAGCCCCACCTGGGGGGGTTGGGGAGGCTGGTTTTCACTCCTCCCCAGGGTCCCCCACATGTGAAGCACCCAACCATGGTCCAGAAGGCCACCGTGACTTACCAGCCTCCAGACTTGGCATTCTTGGAGCCCAGGCCCCTCTTCCACAACCCCATAGAATTGCTGCCACTCAAGAATGTTATTTGCATTTTACCAAGCCAAACGTCAGCTAAAAACCCATCCCGCCCCCACCTTGGAAAACCCTTGCCTGGGAAGATGACAAGCCTTTGGCCACAAACAAAACGACCCTGATCGTGTGAGCTACGTGTGGCTTCCAGGGTGCCATAACCCTGGCAATGGTTTCCACATGGCTGCTGGAGAAGCCATGTGGGGAATGGTAATGTGCCCATTTAGCAAGGACGGTCCAGAGATCCCAGTGGGATGGGGGTGGTTAACAGAGGGGAGACAATACCTGTATCCTGGTGGGGGTGGGGGCAGGGCGGGGGGAAGGGAGGGAAGCACGCGCAGGGCAGGTCGGGGGAGAAAGCTGGAGCTGGCATGAATGGGAACAAGAGCCCGTTGCGTGGATACAAGTCGTGTGACTGGGCAGCATTCTGGGAGGGCCTAGGCAGGCATTGAAAACAAACAGAAAGAGCAGGATGAGAACCCCAGATTCAGACAGGTCTGGCAGACACGCGCCCCCCACGCCAGAAACTTCCTTTGCTCTCAGCAGGAAGTCAGTGCCCAATGACTGCCAGCCGACTGCTCCTCGGGCCCCCTCTAGCTGGCTCAGCAGTTTCCTTAAGCCTCATTCCTCTCACTCATGACTCTAAAATATGGCTCTGGGGGCTGGGGGCCCCTTGGTGACAAGGGTGGGAGAAGCAGAGGAGTCCAGCTGGGCCTGGATTCCTGGGACCCACCTGCTCCAGAACCCGTTTTGGTGGCATCTTCCCTAGTCCAGGTCGTGCCCCAGGCCCTTGAGACATAAGCCCAAGGGTGAAGCAGGTGGTTCTGAAGAAGCAAAGTACTGCACTCGGACCAAGTTTGCCTTCCATGCCTTGATGCCCCAGCCTTGCCCTTGGCAGGGTCCCCAGCCCTCTCACCCGCTGGCCCGGGGGCCTGCCCAGCCTCCTTTAGCCCCTGCTCAGCCACCCTTTAGGCTCAGGCTCTGTATCAAGGAAGGTCAAGGGAGAGCTGCCAAGGGAACAAAAGCCCCTCATCGCTCTGTGTCTGGGACCCCAAGTGTATACCAACCAGGAAGCTGGGGGTCCTGGGGGTTGGAGGTCCTGGGGGGTGAGGACCTGGGCAGGGCCGTGACTTCTCTGCCATCCATCCTTCCTGCCTCCTGCGGCCATTTCAACCTCAGTGTTTCCTTTCCCTGGGCTCAGGGTCACCCAGGCCAGCTCAGCCCAGCCTCGCTGCTTCCCCTGGTGCTAGGAATAGCCATTTGGGCTGATTTTTCACTTCTCTGTTTGATACATACTTCCTTTCCCCTGACCCTGGGGCTCCTGGCTGAGCCACCTGAGAGCCAGTCCCGGCAGGACACACGTGGCCTCTCCCCCAAAGAACCCTGTAAGTAGATGAGAAAAACCTTGACTGGTGGAGGGTAGAGGAAGATAGTTTTTTTTTGTTGTTTTTTAAATTAATTACTGAGATATTGTTTGGCCAGAAAGTTCATTCAGATTGTCAGTACAAAAAACTCGAATAATTTATAATTGTAACAGAGATTTTTTTTTTTTTTTTTTTGTCATGGGGCTTGTAGAATCTTAGCTCTAATCAATCAGGGATGGAACCAGGGTCCCCAGCACGGAAGTGGATGCACCAAGTCCTAACCATTGGACAGCCAGGGAATTCCAAAACTTCACCACTTTAATGCATATAATTTAGTGGGTTTTAGTACATTCACAAAGTTGTACAAACATCACCACTACTTCTAGAATATTTTCATCACCCAAAATAAACCCCATACCCACTAGCAGTTACTCACCGCCTCCACCCCACTCCCATCCCCTGGCAAACGCCAATCTGCTTTCTGTCTCCACGGGTTTGCCTCTTCCAGGCATACCGAATAAATGGCATCGTACCAGTGTGCTCTATGGTGTCTGATTTCTTTCACGTAACATAATGTTCTCGATGTTCACCCAAGTTGTAGCATTGTCAGCGCTTCGTTTCTTCTCACGGCTGAATACCCTATTCCATTGTATGTGCATGCGTGCTAAGTTGCCTCAGTTGTGCCCAACTCTTTGTGACCCTGTGGGCTGTAGCCCACCAGGCTCCTCTGTCCATGGGATTCTCCAGGCAAGAATCCTGGAGTGAGTGGGTTGCCATCCCCTCCTCCAGTGGATCTTCCCGACCCAGAGATCAAGCCCAAGTCTCTCAGGTCTCCTGCATGGGCAGGTGGGTTCTTCACCACTGGCGCCAGCTGGGAAGCCCCATCCCATTGTACAGGTGGACTGTATTTTGTTTATCCATTCATCAGTTGAGGGACATTAGAGTTGTTTCCACTTTGGGGCTATTGTGAGTAGTGCTGCTATAAACACTCATGTACAAGTTTTTGTGTGAACGTGTTCTCAATGCTCTTGTGTATACACCCAGGCTCTAAATTTATGAAGGAAGGGAATACAAGGGAAGGGAGGGAGAAGGGGAAAAAAAGAAAAGAAAAGAGAACTGAGTGATTGACCTGGAGCCGTGTTTTAGAGCCAGATGACTCAAACAGTCTAGACTTGTGAAGGAGTTTGGACAGATTCTGTGTGTCTCAGGGGATCTTTGAAGGCTTTGCTACAGTAGACAGACAACATCCAGCCTGTAACTTAGGAAAGGGCTGGCAGTGCCACACAGGGCAAAGTGAAGCTGAGAGAGATGGGAGACACTGTAATAGCTGTCAGAGGACAGGACTTCCTTGGTGGGCCAATGGTTATGAATCCACCTGCCAATGCAGAGGGCATGGATTCGATCCCCAATCCAGGAGGATTCCAGTTGCAGAAAGGAAACTGAGACCGTGCGCCGTAACTACTGAGCCAGCGTGCTGCAGCTAATGAAGCCCACATAGCAGCAAACATGCCCAAAAAAGAAAGAAAGAAAAAAAAACCCAGAGGACAGAGCCTCACCAGCACCCTCTGTTCCTACAGAAACAGTACCCCAGTTTCCGTGGGGGGGACCTCTCCCCTCCTCCCTTGCATGCTGCATTTCCCCGGCCTCAGTGGTTGGCCAGGGATAGACACAACCTAAGACATGGTAAACACGATGGCTCCAAGGCTTCTGCTGGAGGTAGGAGAAAATACCCAGCCACAAGGGTGGAGCTGCTGCAGCCATCTTGCTTCCATGAGGGGAAACGCCTCCCGAGTATGGATCAAACCAAAGGACAGGGAACCGGAAGCTGGGGGAGAGAGAGGTCAGCACCAGGCCACGTTGTCTGGCCATTAAGTCCAGAGGTCAAAAGGATGGCACTTCATCACCTGCACTCAGGGATCTGGATGCCTCTGGCTCCTTGACACCATCATTCTAGACCTTCTATCCCTGAGCAGCCAGGCCTATCTCTGCTCCCTCAGGGTCTTCCTGGAAATGCTAGGGCCCTGGGGGCCTCAGGGCTGGCCTGCTCTTGGGTCCACCAGGCCCATGGCCAGTTCCAGACTCCCCCACCCAGACCCACCCTCCTCCTCCTGTCAGCCCAGAGCCCTCCTGACAGCTGAGCACCGTGCAGCTGCCCAGGGCCCCTCAGGAGTCTCCGGACAGCTGCCAGCTGTGACCCCGCTGACCC
Organism: Oryx dammah; assembly: GCF_014754425.2. Lineage (NCBI taxonomy): Eukaryota > Metazoa > Chordata > Mammalia > Artiodactyla > Bovidae > Oryx > Oryx dammah. The sequence goes on from NW_024070199.1 coordinate 41,961,489, forward strand.
CTGCCCCTGTACACTGCTCCTTGAGAGCCCAGGCATCCGCCCCGAGGCTGGTGGGGCCCTGAAGAGCCCCATCTCTCCTGCCAGCTCCACTGCTCCCAGATCTTCCCAGGATCTGAAGCATTTCTCGCTGAGAAACAGAACTGGAGGCCTGGAGGGCTGAGTCAGTGGGCCCCACCCCAAGGAGTGAGACGCAGGAGAGCCAGGCCAGCAGAGGCAGCCCCGCAGCAGCCCCTCCGGCTTCTTTGCTCCAAGGAGCTGGAGGAGGCCTCAACCAGAATCTGGAAGGCTCACCTTGACTGAGCCCTCGGCCCACCTTCCCCTGAGATCTGGAATCCTCCTCAAATGTTCTGCCCCCAACTTAACCTCTAAAACACACACACACACACACACAGGCTTCCCAGGTGGCACTGGTGGTAAAGAAACCTGCCTGTCAATGCAGGAGACATAAGAGACTCGGGTTCAATCCCTGGGTCGGGAAGATCCCCTGGAGGAGGGCATGGTAACCCACTCCAGTATTCTTGCCTGGAGAATTCCATGAACAGAGGAGCCTGGTGGGCTACAGTCCATGGGGTCACAAAGAGTCAGACATACACTTTCACACATATATAAACACCTCATATACTCAACAACAACAACAACAACAACAACAACCACAACAAAAAACCCAATCAAGAAATGGGCAAAAAAAAAAAAAAGAAATGGGCAGAAGACCTAAATAGCCATTTCTCCACAGAAGACATACGGACAGCCAATAGGCACATGAAAAGATGCTCAACATCACTAATTATATGCTGTTGTTTAGTCGCTAAGTCGTGTCCAACTTTTTGCGACCCCTTGAACATGCCTGCCAGACTCTATTAGAAATGCAAATCAAAACTGCAATGAGGTACCACCTCTCAGAAGTGGTCAGAAATTAAAAAGTCAATGGTGGTCATCATTAAAAAGTCACTGGTCATCATTAAATAGTTTACCAAAAAAAAGTCTACAAGTAACAAATGCTGGAGAGGGTGTGGAGAAAAGGAAAAGCTTCTACATCTTTGGTGGGAATGTAAATCGGTGCGCCCACTATGGAGAACAGTATGGAGAGTCCTCAAAAAGCTAAAAACAGAATCGCCATATGATCCAGCAATCCGACTACAGGGCATATATATGGACAAAACTATAATTCAAAAGGATGCATGCAAATTTAAAAACACACACACACACACAAAAATATACAGGCACCCCTGGGTTCATAGCAGCACTATTTACAATACCCAAGACATGAAAGCAATCTAAATGTCCATTGATAGATGAATGGATAAAGAAAATATGATAGGGATTTCCCTGGTGGTCCAGTGGTTAAGACTCCTGACTTCTGAAGCAGGGGGCAATAGTCCAATCCCTGGTCAGGGAACTAAGATCTCACATGCTGCCAAATTTTTTTTTTAATGTAATTATATATATATATATATATATATATATATATATATATACACACAGACATATATACCATTTGCAACAACTTAAAGATTATCATACTAACAGAAGAAGTAAGAAAGAGAAAAACAAATACCATATGATATCACTTATACATGGAATCTAAAATATGACACAAATGGGAAATTCCCCAGAGATCCTGCGGTTAGGATTCTGGGCTTCCACTGAGGGGGCGGGGTGGGGGGGGACACATGTTCAATCCCTTAGTCCAGAAACTAAGATCTTGCATGCTGTGGCATGCCAAAAAAAATAATAGTAAAATGAAATATGACGCAAATGAACTCATCTACAAATTAGAAATATACTCACAGACATAGAGAACAGACTTGCCGAGTAGGGGTGGGTGGAGGAGGAATGGATTGGGAGTTTGAGATTAGCAGATGCAGATTATTATATATGTATAATATATACATATAATATATCTGAACCACTGGGCTGTTATACACAGAAATAGTTTCTGTTACACCAGAAACTAACACAACATTGTAAATCAACTATACTTCAATAAATTAAATTAAAAGCAAAACAAAAAAATCTCAAATGTTCTGCTCTTAGAATATTTCCAGGGACTTCCCTGGTGGTCTGGTGGTTAAGACTTTGGCTTCCACTGCAAGGGTGTGTGGGTTCAATCCCTGGTAGGGGAGCTAAGATCCCACATGGTGCACACCCCCAAAAAACAAAACATAAAACAGAAACAATTCTGTAACAAGTTCAGTGAAGATTTTTCAAATGATCCACATTAAAAAAAAAAGTCTTTAAAAAACAACAAGAAAAGAATATTTCCAATCACAGTGGTTTTCCTCTGGGGCTGGGGATTGAATAAGCAGGGTCAGGAGCAGGAGGTCTCAGGGAATTAGTCATGTCCATTCTCACATCCTGTTTAAAATCTTTTGCCATATGCATGAACTTTTTTTTAAAGAAAGAAAATAATGTATATATATATGTGCGTGCATGCTAAATTGCTTCAGTAGTGTCTGACTATGTGACCCTATGAACCGTAGCCTGCCAGGCTTCTCAGCCCATGGGATTCTCCAGGCAAGGACACTGGAGTGGATTGCCATGCCCTCCCCCAGGGGATCTTCCCGACCCAGGGATCGAACCCGAGTCTCATAAGTCTCCTGCACTGGCAGGCAGGTTCTTTACCACTAGCACCACATGGGAAGCCCCATATAGATATACATACAACTCTCTCGCCCTTCAGCTTGGTAAACCTGTCCCCTGAGGGCAAAGACTTTGTCCTGTCCCTGTAGAGTGCCTGGGACACTGTCGACCCACAAGAGATACCCACCGAAGGAATGCAGGGTCATAACACGTCCTCACCTCCATCCACAGAAACAGATTCTTAGAGAGAAGGACACAGCAGCGTGCCACTCTGGGCCTCAGCCCATCAGTTTCCACACCCTCTCCTGTTCAGACGCCTGCCGTGCCGCCAGCTCCTGTCGGGATCTCGTCTCAGCATCGAAATGCAGACCTCAACCAAAGAGAACCCCTGCTCCACCTGGAGTTTCCACTCCAAGGTAGAAACTGCAAGCCAGCAAGCACTAGCACAAATGCTAAGCAGAAAATCCAAGCAAGCCACATGGGAGGGGGTGCCAGGAAGGGGCCGGGCGGCTGTGCCTCACGCGGAGGTGGCCGGTGCCAGGCCCTTTGGCCTCCTAGACCCTCGTCTCCTGTTTGCCCCCTGTCTGCTGCCTCCAGCGCCCTGCCCTTCATTCATTCATTCGTTCACATTCATGGGCATCCACTCTGGGGAGACAACCGTGGTTACAGCCCAGTGGGGGGGTGGGGGGAGTGGACATGAATCAGATGACGAAGGCACAGAGAGAACGATGGTCCAGAGTTTCTCCGAGGCAATGTGACATCAGCTGGGGTTGACCCCATGGCTGAGAGCTGCAGAATAAAGGGAGATGGCCCAGAGAAAGGAGAAGTCATGCAAGGCGCCTGCACCTGGAGCCTGGGTGTGTGCAGGCTGGGTCCAGAGCAGAGGGAGCCAAGAAGTGGCTTGGGGTTGGAGGCGAGCAGGGGCACTGCCCAGGGTCTGTGGCCACCGAAGCATGTGAGCAGGGGTGTGTGGCTATCAGCTCGGTGTTTTGCATCAGTCATGACGTGTGATGGAGAGTGGGCAGGGACCCACTGGGATCCTCCACCACCTTTGATGACTCACCTGTCCTCCCCTTCCTACCCTGCCCCCTCATATCAACCAAGTCATCACCCTGGACTTTGCCTGACCCCTCCTTCTCCTTCCTCCCTGGCTCCCATAGCCCATCTATCACCAAATTCCAATCTTTCGACCTCATTATCTCCAGCGCCGGCTTTTACACCATAGCTTAGAGACAAGTTCTGTCTCTCCTCTGAACCAGCTGTCCCCAAAGTGGCTCCTGCCTCCAAACAGGCCTCTTGCCCTATACTCGTCTCTGAATCGACCCTCCGAAGCATACTTCTCAGTCAGTTCATGGAAAAGGAAAGAAAGTTGGCCCTGAAGGCTATGAAAAATGGCCAACCTCATTTATCATAAGAGAAATGTAGGTTAAAACCATACCAAGGCTTCCCTGGTGTCTCAAATGGTAAAGAATCTGCCTGCTATGAAATCCAGGTTCAATTCCTGGGTTGGGAAGATTCCACTAGAAAAGGAAATGGCAACCCATTGCAGTATTCTCCCTGGAGAATTCCATAAACAGAGGAGCCTGGCGTGCTGCAGTCCATGGGGTCACAAAGAGTCGGACACAACTGAGCGACAAACACTTTTGCTTTCACTTTTCAAGCTTCCCTTGTCTTTAGTTAGTGTTTGCCAACCATGGTGACAACAATAAAAAAGATTGGGACTTCCCTGGTGGTCCCGCGGCTAAGACTCTGCGCTCCCAATGCAGGGGGCCCAGATTCGATTCCTGGTCAGGGAATTAGATCTCACAGGCCACAGCTAAAGATCCCCAATGCTTCAGCTGAGACCTGGCACAGGCAAATAAATAAATAAAAAATAATCAAAAAAGCTGAGAACCTGATACCAATGAAGCTTGAGGAGAAACAGGCCCTGTGGTCCATGTGGGGACCCTGGACCTGGTACATCCTCTGAGAAGGACAAGTGGACACAGCTGACCAAGTGACAACTGCGAGTATCCCGTGACACTCGTGTGCCTGCATGCCAAGTTGCTTCAGTCATGCCCAACTCTGTGACCCCATAGGCTGTAGCCCACCAGGCTCCTCTGTCAAGAATACTGGAATGAGTTGCCATTTCCTCCTCCAGGGGATCTTCCAGACCCAGGGATCAAACGCACGTCTCTTACGTCTCCTGCATTAGCAGGTGAACTCTTTACCACTAGCACCACCTGGGAAGCATATGACTCTTGAGTTCTTATGAACTTATTCTGCAGCTGTGCTCACATGTGTGTAAAACAGCGTCTATACAAGATGACACACTGCAGCGCCGCTTGTCACAGAAAGTCCTGGGGACAAGCTAAACGCCTATCAGCTGAGACCATTATGAGCTGAAAGCCCATGTCTGCAGCAGAGAAGTAGCTTGAGACTGGAGAGGCCATAGTTTAGGTAAATTATGGGGCACCCCATGTGGAATACTATGCAGCTGTGAGAAAATTACACTGAGGACATATTCTATGAACGGATATGAAGTGGTCATGAGTATAGTGTTAACTGAAGAAAGGAAGGTGCAGGACAATGTGAATAGCAGGGGTTTAAAAAAAATGCAGCTTCCCACAGCCCCTGCAAATTCTCCCCCACCACCCCCGGCAATGGGGCCTCTCCTCTCCCTGCTCCCACCATGGCCTGCTGTACTTTGGGGCTCTCCTTGTCTAAGTACTGCCATTTGTGTTAAAAAAAAAGGGGGGGGCTTCCCTTGTGGCTCAGCTGGTAAAGAATTCGCCTACAATGCAGGAGACCCTGATTTGATTCCTGGGTTGGGAAGATCCCCTGGAGAAGGGATAGGCTACCCCACTCCAGTATTCTTAGGCTTCCTTTGTGGTTTAACTGGTAAAGAATCTGCCTGCAATGCTGGAGACCTGGGTTTGATCCCTGGGTTGGGAAGATCCCCTGGAGAAGGGAAAGGCTACCCACTCCACTATTCTGGCCTGGAGAATTCCATGGACTGTATAGTCCATGGGGTCGCAAAGAGTCAGACACAACTGAGCAACTTTCACTTGTGTAAAAAAAAAGATGAGAGAGGCCTTGCTTGTGCAAAGAGTATCTCTAGAAGTGTTTACAAAAAACAGTACTGGTTGTCCGTGGGGAGGAGAACTGGTGGCTGGAAAACAAGAGTGAGAGGGAGACGTTTTGCCCCTTGTGATTTCTAAATTGTGAACCGAATGAAAGCGCTACCATGTCAAATAAAAAAAAAAGTAATTTCAATGAAAAAATGCAATTCTGGTCATATCGCACTTACACAGATCCTTGATTCCCATTCAGCAGCTAGCCGGAGCTATTGTCTGTTTTTAATCATTCTTTTTTCTGGCTGTGCTGGGTCCTCGTTGCTATGAGCGGGCTTTCTCTAGTTGCAGCAAGCGTGGGCTACTCTTCAACGCAGCACGAGGGCTTCTCGCTGCGGTGGCTTCTCTTGCTGCAGAGCACGGGCTCCGGGGCTCCAAGGTTCAGCCTTTGAGGCACACGGGCTGAGTTGCTCTGCAGCATGTGGAATCTTCCCAGACCAGGGATCAAACACATGTCTACTGCCTTGGCAGGCAGATTCTTATCCGCTGTACAACCAGAGAAGTCCTGCTTTTAATTATTCTTTAATAGGCAAGATTCTTGGTGGGAAGTGACAGAAACCCAATTCCAACTGGACTAAACAAAAGTCATTAAGTTGTTGGTTCATATAATGGATGTCTGCTTCAGGCAAGACTGGATCCAGGAGCACAAGCCATGTCATTGAAAGTCATTCTCTTGGCTCTGTTTTTCTCTGTGCTGGATTTATTCTCAGATAGGCTCTTCCCTCAGAGTGGCAGAGCTGGCTGCTGGGAGCCCTGAGTTGACGTCTTGCCATTTGTCGCCCTATCAATCACAGGCTGAAGCTCATTGCTGATATACGGTGGTGAAAGTCGCTCAGTCGTGTCTGACTCTTTGGACCCCGTGGACTATACAGTTCATGGAATTCTCCAGGCCAGAATACTGGAGTGGATTGCCATGCCCTCCTCCAAGGGATCTTCCCAACCCAGGGATCAAACCCAGGTCTCCCGAATTGCCTGGAAGATTCTTTTCCAACTGAGATACCAGGGAAGCCCTTGCCAATATATGCCGATCCCTAAACCATCCCCATCACTCAGATTGGGTAGACCAGGGTCTCAGACCCACTTTTAGAGCTTGGCAGTGGGGTCAATCATACTAGAGACTCTGGAAAATTGATGGGTGGTCCCCAGAATAAGAAGGATGGGAGGTGGGCAAGGCAAATGGTGCCCTCTACCCTCTTGGTCTTTCCCCCTCTGCTATGCCACGGTCTGCTAGACATCTCTTGTTTCCTGATCACACCACGCATCTACTCGCACTCCTTCTGGCCTCTGCTTTTGCCCTTGCCTGTTCCCCGTGAAATATCTTTTCCATTCTCCAACTGGCAAATTCCTACTTATCCATTAATATCCTGCTCGAATATCACCTCTTCCTTGAAGCCTTCCTGACTCTTCCACCTGCTTCCCCACCACTAGCAGAACAAACCCGTCTTACTGCTGTTCTTTTCGGTTCTTCCTTCAACCCATTTCCTAGGTGGCTTTAGTGGTAAACAGACTGGCTGCCAATGCAGGAGACCTAAGAGATGGGAGTTCAACCCCTGGGACGGGAAGATCCCCTGGAGGAGGGCATGGCAACCCACCCCAGTATTCTTGCCTGGAAAACCCCATGAACAGAGGAGACTGGAGGGCTAGAGTCCATAAGGTCGCAAAGAGTCGGACACGACTGAGGTGACTTATTAATAGTACGCATGCAATCCATTGTTGCTGACTGGGCCTCATCCATGCCGCCTGGAAGGAAAGAGATAAATCAGAGCTGGCCTCTGCTTTCAAGGATCTCCATTATGGCACAGAACTGGTCATTTGTTTTACCCGGGGTATCTGTTTTCTGAGGGCTGGAACCCAGCCTTGGCCATCTGTGTCTTTCTTCTCCAGTTGGCACAGCCCTAGGCACAAGGTAGATACCAATGAGTTTTCAAAATGAATAATGACAAAGTGTCTCAAAAGGGTGGGAAGTGTTGAACCCAACTTCTGCTAACTCTGTGTTGCCCAGACCAAAAGACGGCCATGTGGCTCAAAGGTTCCCAAGGAAGTGCCTGGACTGGTCCCTTCTAGGACAGGGCTGTCACGACTCTGGAAACCCCCTTGGCCCTGGGCCTGGGACCAAAAATCCAGACCCACAGAGAAGTCCCCGAGTCGGGCCCTACCACCCAGTTCCCACGGAGGGGACCAAGGCAGAGGCAGGAGCTGGGGGCACTCTGGGGGAGCTCTCATCTGGAGTCCCAGCCTCCGTTGGGTCAGAGTTCCCTAAAGGCGGGTGAGAACCGAGGAGGGCAGGGCTGGAGTTGGCAGGAGCCCAGGGGAGGAAGGAAACAAGAAACAATCAAGGAAAAATCCATCCCAGGCCAGGGGTTGGCTCGGGCCATAGGGCCCTGCAGGCTGACCTCAGGCCGCCACGGAGGAGGCTTCCTAGGGGCGGATGCAGCCTGTCCCACTCCCTGCCTCCACTAGCAGGAGATGGGGGTGGGGGGAGCTGAGGCCCTTTCGGGGACCTTGTCTCCTCTCTCTGCCCCCTTGATGTCTCTTCCCCTGTGATGCCCTGTCCCCAGACCTGTCCCCAGACTCCTGGTCCCCCTCGTTCCACCTGCCTCCCTAGGTCCCCGGTGGGAGGCGCCGAGGAGAGCTGGCTCCAGCCTGCGAGTCTTACCCTCCGGCTCGGTTCCTCCATCATTCTCCCCAGATGACCTTGGAGAAGGGGGCCTCCAACTCTATCCCTCAGGGCCCTCAGGGGCTGGGGCTGCTGACACGGGCGATTTCCAGGAAGAAGAGGCCAGGAGGGGAAGGAAGGGCTGAGTCAGTCCCTGTGTGGCGATTACAGGTCCTTGGGTGGGGGAAGCAGCTGTGGGGTTGAGGGGCAGGGTTATGGCAACCGGGCCTAGCTCAGGATCAAGGCGAGGCTCCAGGCTGAGGGGAAGGGACTTGAATGACCCACTGGGGCGTTTCTCCCTCCAGGCTTCCTCACCTCTTGCCTCCCCTGAACGTCCCCCAGGGTCCTACCCCTTAGGCCCTAGGCTGTCCGGGACCCCTTCTGGCAAGACCAGCCTAGGCCCTGAACAGGAGGCACTTGGCCTGAGCGTCCACTGGGTCAGAAACGCAGGACACCTCGATGCTCCGTTGGCCCAGGATCCCAGCCTCATCACCCGTACTCAGGCCTTTACACATGGCCTGAGACATTGCATTAAAAAAAAAAAAAACAATTTCTAGTCAATGAAATCCTGTATTATAAATGCTCATTAACTGCAGGGCTACCGTGGCAACACGGGGCGTGTCTGCAAGGATCCCGTCCATTCAGCAGAGCTGAGAGCAGCCAGCAGCAGGCTCCCCAGGGACTCCGCAGGCCCCGGCCAAGCAACACAGCTGCCTCTGTGAATGGGGAGAATGGACCGCCTACCTGAGTGCTTGCAAAGCGCAGAACCCAGTGCCAGGCACAGAGTGGGCCTTGGATGTAGGCTTTGCACGGGCCGGAACTCTGGTTGATAACAAGGGAAGTAGGAACTGTCCAGGGAGCCAGCTCTGGGTGGAAAAATGTCACATCCAGGTGGGCTTAGAACAGCCCCAGAGCACAGGTGGCACTTCCTGTGGCTTTGGGCCCTGCTTGGGAGCCCTGACCGCACAGCCAGGCTGGGCAGATGACTGACTGCAGAGGAAAGGGCCCAGGATTGGGTCAGGCTTGGGGGACAAATCATCGCCCAAGTGCTCTGCCATGCCCAGTGCTTTCCATTTGCCCTCCCCCATACACCAGAACTTCTCCAAAGAGCCCCGGAGTTGCTTCCTGGCTTTGAGTGGCCTTGGATAAGGGTCTTTGCCTCTCCAAGCTTTTGTCCCTGTAATTTTGTTTTGTCACCAGCCCTGAATGGAGCTCCTGACCTTTCCCAAGTCCCTTCCCCCAACGGAGGATGCTCACTGATGGGCAGAGAGTGGGGGCCACGGCTCAGCCTTATTCCCACAGGCTCAGAGGAGTCATTAACAGAGTCAGCTATTCATCATTAGACTCATTCCAAGTCAGGTGGCAAGGCCATCCGCCATCCCCCAAAGCTCCAGTTATAATGTTTCCACGAAACTCCCGCCTGCAGGGACTGTGTGTTTCATCAACAAAACAAGCGCAAGTCCCTTATCTTGTTTGGGACTTATGGAACTCCACTTTTACAGGCAAGGAGGCTCAGAAAGGGATTGCCCTTTCTTGTGGCCACAGAGCAAGTCGGCAGCACAGCCAGCTCAGAACCTGGGTCTGTGGCTCAGAGACAGTGCTCAGGGCTGGACATCGAGCTGTCCCCCCAACCTGGTTGCTTTGTAGGAATGAGGGGATGGCAAGGGTGACAACGGCTGGGCGGGAAGCTTGAGCAGGGAGGAGGACCCAGAGCCAGCAGGTCTTGCCCTTTCAGGCTAAGTAGATCACTGTCAGTGCCCCGAGTTTCCGTTTTCACTTCTATAAAGGGGGATAGTGATGCTGGCTCTGTCCATCTCACTGGCTCTCAGAGGATTTGAGGAGCTCAAGGGCAAAAGGCACTGGGCAAGGAGCGTAGGCCGGCCTAGGTGAGTTGGTGGCTGACAAAGCCTGGGTGGTAGAAAGGGGGAAGGTACAATACTTACCCACCCACACCACAACTTGGCCTAGGGCCCCCTTCCTCCACTGTCCAGGTCTCAGCTTTCCTCTGAGCCACTAGGCCAGTCCTGGCAGAATCCACCTAACTGATGCTCCTTGGGGAGTTGAAGGAGCAGCCAGGAAGGCTCTAGATTAAAAGTTGAAATTTCCCTGCATTTGTTTTCTATTGCTACTGTAGCAAATCGCCACCAACGTGGGGGCTTGTTGTTCAGTCGCTCAGTCCTGTCCAACTCTTTGGGACTCCATGGACTGCAGCATGCTGGCCTCCCTATCCTTCACCAACTCCCAGAACTTGCTCAAACTCATATCCATTGAACTGCTGATGCCATCCAACCATCTCACCCTCTGTCATCCCCTTCTCCTCCTGCCTTCAATCTTTCCCAGCATCAGGGTCTTTTTCAATGAATTGGCTCTTCGCATCAGGTGGCCAAAGTATTGGAGCGTCAGCTTCAGCATCAGTCCTTCCAATGAATATTCAGTACCAATTTCCTTTAGGATTGACTGGTTTGATCTCCTTGCAGTCCAAGGGACTCTCAAGAGTCTTGTCTAGCACCACAGTTCAAAGGTACCAATTCTTCAGTGCTCAGCCTTTTTTTATTGTCCAGCTCTCACATCCATAAGTTGGAGGCTTAAAACAACACAAATTTATAAACTTCCAGTCCTGTTGATGAGAAGTTCCAACATGGGTCTAAAATCAAACTCAGTAGGCTGTGTTTCTTCTGGATGCTTGAGGGGACGACCCGCTTCCTTGTTTTTTTCCAGCTTCTAGAGGCTGCCTGCTTGTGGCCCCTTCCTCCGTCTTCCTAAGCAGCAACACAGCGTTTCTGCATCATCACATCTCTTTTTCTGACGCTCCAGTCTCCCTCTTCCACTTTAAGAACCATCAATCATTATTGTGCTGGACCCACCCAGATAATTCCGATAATCTCTCTGGTTTTTGGTTTTGTTTTTTAAAAGCACAACACAATTTTTAAAAACTCATTTATTTGTCTGTGTGGGATCTTTTGTTGCAGCACAAGGGCTCTCTAGTTGGAGGCGCACCAGTTTAGTTTCTCTGCTGCACATGGGATCTTAGTTCCATACCCAGGGGTAGAACCCATGCCCCTTGCATTGAAGGGTGGCTTCTTAACCACTGGACCACCAGGGAAGTCCCAATCTCTCTGTTTTAAAGTCAGTTGATTAGTAACTCTAATTCCATTGGCAAACTTAATTGTTCTTTGCCATGTAACAAAACACATTCACAGGTTGCCCCTCTTTAGGGGCAGCCATTACTCTGCCTACTGGATTCTGCTTCTCCCCATCCTTCCCCCCCCCCCCCCCCCCCCCCCCCACCCCCCGGCTTAGCTGACCATCACCTCCCTCCTTCAGGATGCCTTCCTGACCCCCCTCTCCTCGAGTCCCTCCCACATTTACAGAATGGAAGATTTTATCATCTTTTTCACTTTGTACTGTCACAGCTCTCAGGTCCCCTTACCTCGTTACCATCCACCCTTTGCAGGGCCTGCCTTTCAGTAAATGTTTCTTCCACGGAATGAATGAATGAACCCACCAACCAACCAATCAATAACCCTCCTGGTCACCATCATCGGCGAGCCCCAGAACCTCACCCTGCAGCCGCTCAAGCCCCACCCAACGTTGTCAAGAGTCTGAGTACCAGTCCCACCCCCGCCCCGGAAGCCACCTAGCCTGAAGATAAATACGGTAAATACGGGCGTGGCCGGGCCACTCATCCCGCGCACACCCCCAAAGCCTTCTTTTCTAGGAGACCGCAAACTTTTGAAAGCTCTCGGAAGTCTGTAATATATTGACGTAAGCGCCTCGAGGCCTCATTCATTTCCTCAGCTGTCACTCAATACTTTTATGCCAGTGCCCTCCAGGGAGGGAACCCTCCGGGGACGCTCCTCTTCTGAATTCTAAAGAATTCGGTCTTCCGGCTACCTGCCCCCTCGGCCCTCCTAGAACCGAGAGTTTTGGCTCTGACGGACATAGCCGGAGTCCGCGGAGTCCAGCTCCATCACCCGACGCGGCCCGGCCCGCCTCCTCCCGAGCTCGGGCTGGACCCCCGGGTCCCCGCGGCTGCTGGACCCCTACGCTACGCCTGGGAAGAAGGAGCCCAAGCGGGCCCGCGAGTGGGGCGAGGCTGTGGGTGTGGCCTAGATGGGGCGGCCCCGGCATTGGCTCTATGGGCAGGGGGCGGGGCCTCAGGGGCCACGGTCTTCCCTGTAAGTTCGCAGCTCAGGTCTATCCCACCGCCGCGCGGTCCAGCTCCTGCGCTTTCGCCTTTCACGCGCGTCAAGGTGAGTTCAGGCCCGGACTCTGCAGCCAGACCGCGGCTCCTGGGCCGGGGGGTGGGGGGGTGTCCCTCGAGAGGCCCATCCTTAAGGCGCCTCATCCCCGATCGCGCCTCGGGCCCCAGCTCATCTCTACGTAGGTCCTTTCTGCCGTGAGATGCACGGCATTTCTCACCCGCGCCTCCGTCCCGGCGGCTACGCCCGCGTTCCCCTCGGCCTGCGGGGCGCCGCGCATCCCGAACTCGAATTCCGGGTCCAGTCCTCCATGCTGCGCCGGGTCCCCCGCCCCACCCCCGGGACCCGGCAGTGCCCTCCTGCCTTTCAGCGCTCTCGCCTGGACCCGGGGTCGTATTTTTAGTAGATGGTGAGGTGTCCTCCTATCTTTAGCCGTGGCCGCGAGTGTCCTGAAACGGATCCGAACTGGGCTGGGCTGCGCTCGAGTAGAGGGCGGGGAGGGGGACGGCCCCGGAACCCGAGCTGGGGCTGAGTACCAGGACCCGCCGGAGCTACGGGGCGGGGGCCGCACGCCCGAACTCTGGCCTTGCGCCGAGCGGACACTCGGACATCGCCTAGGCCGGAAAGCACAGGGGAGGCTCCTCCCTGAGCTTGGATACCCGGGCAGGGTCCCCGATCGCTCCCTCTTCCCCCGATTGTCTGGTTGTGAGCCCAGAATCCTTCAAGGGAAGAAGATCCTGCAGACAGTCCGCACCTGGTACGCGAACGTGCGTGCCTCTCCTTGGGAGGCGCCCGCCTAGAACTGTAGATTCGCCCGAGACCCCGGTGCGTGCAGGACCCCTCCGGGACAAGGGGCGGTAGAGGGAGAGCGCGCGCCACCTGGTGGCCACGGAACCGAGCGCTGCTCTGCACAGGGAAGTTGGGAGACCCCGCGGCCAGCGAGGGCGCCTGTACCGGAGGACCCCTCCGCCCAGGGGCTGCTCTTTTTCGGTCTTGTCTGGAGCACTGTCCCCAGAGAACCAGAATGCTTGAGGAAGTCTCTATAGCTAATTGTTGAATAAATGTCGAGGCTGAAAGTGACCCGCTAGCCCCCTCCTACATCCACACTCTCTCTGACTTCCAGTAACTCCCTGGTAATGGCCTTGTTATCATCCAATTTCATGGATGAGGAAGGTGAGGACCAGAGAGAAAAGATGTTTTCCAGGTAGCATGGGTTCAAGGTTAGGGCCCTACCTTTGGATCACCCCTGGTGGGGAGTGGCCTAGTATTCCTTGTGAGGAGGGTGCTCTGCCTCCAATAAGTCATTTTCTCTAAAGGAGGCCCCGGGCTCCTTCCAGAGTAGGCCCACAGAGCTGGGATGGCTCCTATCTGCTCCTCTCAAAGCTGCAGGGTGCAGCCCAGCCCACCCCCTAGAGCCTTGTCCTGATGGACAGCTCATTCTCATATATCTGGACACTTGCACATTGAGAGATGGAAGCAGCCAAGAGGTAGGACTTAAATGGAGGAGGCTTGGGGACCTGGCAACCCCAGCCCAGGTGGATCCGTTTCCCTCTTGCTCCCCAGGCAGTGCACATATTTTGGCATGGCCCATTGTATCAGAGCCACTGGACTCAGCTGGGTAGCAGTGCCCACTCTTCCTCTTACTAGCTGGGTGACCTGGGCAGAGTTGCTTGATGTCTCTGAGATTCAGCTTCTGCTTCTGTAAAGGCCAGTGATGACACTGTGTTGTGCCTCGGAGGTTAAATTGGAAACCATGCAAGCCTAGCTGGAGCCTGGGGTCTTGGAGTTGCCAAATCTGAATATTTGGGGCTTGATGGTTGCAGTTCCCAGCTCTCCCCTGGTGGTTGACACTGGCCCAACCCTTCCCCCCCAGCCTCAGTTCTCCTCACATCTGGAATTGGGTGGATACATCTGGCTCAGAGCGCGAGAGCTGTCGGGGACGCCGGATCTGTTGTGGAAACACTCAGGCTGTCTTGGCGCCCCGGAATGATGGAGGGTGGGGGGAGGGGGGAGGTCTGGCCCAAGTTCTGGGCAGATCCCACCAGTTGGCCTCCTTCTCCATGAGTGAAAAGGAAGGAAAACTATCTCAGGATTTCTCGCCTGCCAAGAGGACAGATAGGATATATGTCAGCATGCCTCCAGACCTGGCATGGTGGGCACAGATAAATGTCTTTTAGGTAAATGAGTGATGGGAATCCAGGACCTCAGAGCACATCCTGCCTCCCTCCCCTTCCCCACCAGCTCCTTCCAAGCTTAGCTGGAATTCTGCCACTGGAGAGTCATTCCTTTGTTTCCTGTCAAGCTGCAGGTGCTCTGGGAGGGGCAAGATGTCCGGTCTCTGGCTCAGCACCACTGACCCGAGCTGTCCGGTCCTGGGGTGGGGTTTCCTGAGTAAGGGCCTGGCTGGGGGGAGGGCTGTAGTTGGGATTCTGCCTCTCCTGCATCCTCCTTCCTCCTTCCTGCTCCCTCCTGCCAGCCCCCTCCTTCTCTCACCCTACTCCTGAGGCTGAATGCGGCAGAGGGGACTTCCCTGGTGGTCCAGTGGCTAAGACTCCGTGCTCCCAATACAGGGATCCTGGGTTCGATCCCTGTCAGGGAACTAAAAGATCCCATGTGCCACAAGTAAGAGTTTGCTTACTGCAACTAAAGACCCTAGTGCAACAACTAAGACCCGACACAGTCAGATAAATAAATAAATATTAAAAAAAGAAAAAAGAAAAAGATGAAGCAGAATGGGCCAGAGGAACTGGCAGAGGCTGCTTGACCCTTCCCCAGCGATTTCCCACCTGCTCAGCCCCTGTTGGCCCCAGGAGGGTGGCCTCACGTGGTCACCCATTGGGCGACCTTGGATGAGTTTCTTTGCCTTTCGTGCTGATTTCACACATCAGGCCAGTCCCCTGCTGCGGGAACTAGAGAGAGTGCTTGTTCCACTTTCTTTTTCTGTTAAACCTGTATGACATCCCTCCAGAGTGTATTTATTTTTTCCACCTTCAAAATATCTGTGTTTATTCTGACTACATGAATAATATGTGCTCATAAATAATACATGCTTCTTATTAAGAATTTGAGCTTATAGAAGTATGAACAAGAAAGGGGAAGTCACCTGAAATTCTACCATCTTGAGAGAACTACCATAACATTTGGCAACCATCCTTTCATACTTAGCTTATGTATATAATTTTTTAGTAATGAGACCAGATATTAAATATAATTTTTATTGAGGGCAACTTTTCCTCCCATGTCACAGGCCCCACAATTCTATCCCTGCTCCTCCCTGCATCTAGGTAGCCCTTATGCCAACTTCGTGCCAGCCTTCTATATTATTTCCTGCTCCAATATAAGATATAATCCTATGCAGACCTGTATATGTAGGTACACATACATGCATGTATGGGGAGTGGGGAGCGGAACCGCTTTCAGCAAATGGAATCTTCTAGACTACATTTTTGCATTTTGCTTCTCTCATTTTGCAATGCCTTATGGGAATCTCTCCAAAATGTCTGATAGCTCTAATTTTATTTATTTATTTGGCCATGTCATGTGGCTTGCAGGATCTTAGTTCCCCAACCAGGGACTGAACCTGGACCCACAGCAGTGACTGTAAGTCCTGAACCACTGGACTACTATGAATTTCCGAGAGCTCTAATTTTAAATGGGAATGAAAGGAGAGCCTTTGTGATGACTGAATGAGATGGGTTTGCAAAGAACTCAACAAAATCCCAGGCACGGAGCAGAGCCTTCACTCCCCAAGTATTTATATCCCCCACTCCCTCCTCCCCTTAGCTGCTGGGACAGCAAGGAGGGGCAGAAACTACAGTAGACTGAGTTCCTGCCCATAAGGAACTCCTAACTGGGAGGAGGAGAAAAGGGAAGCTCTGAGCAGGCATCGCCCTTCCAGGTGGGATGTGATTGGGCCAAACCGGTGTTCTTTTGGCTTGGTGGGCTGAACACCTGCTGTGCATCCAGTCCTGGGCCCCGCCTAGGTGGCCAAGACAGAGGTCACAAGACCTCCATCCTCGGTCAAGTCAGGAGCTGAGA
Source organism: Oryx dammah (assembly GCF_014754425.2). Taxonomy (NCBI): domain Eukaryota; kingdom Metazoa; phylum Chordata; class Mammalia; order Artiodactyla; family Bovidae; genus Oryx; species Oryx dammah. The sequence goes on from NW_024070199.1 coordinate 41,978,078, forward strand.
CAAATCTGAGACAAGTGCCCCTGTCTGGCCCCCACGCCCCCAACCCCGATGACTTGGCACTGGTCCCATCTCGGGTACAGTTGAGTGCAGATGATGAAGATGAGCAGAGCTGCGGACTCAGCAGGAGACCAGAACCAGGGCAGTGTATGTGACTTCAGGCCTGCCACGCAGGGTCCCCACTCACGGAGGGAGGGGCTTGGCCCTGGGATCCAGGCCTTGGGGCCGCAGTAAGTCTGTGGAGGAACACAGGAGCTCTCCAGGAGGGCTCCCCACAAGAGTAGGCCCCGCCTAGGCTCCTGGGGCTCCTGAAGGGCACCTGGAAACCAGGCAGGCGCCTCTGCTTTTGTCCTTCCATCTCTTACTCGTATCCTTCGTGTTTCAGCTCCTCAGCCCGGACCGGAAAGAATCGAGGACAAGCCCGGAGAGCATTGCTGCCTGCCTGCTTCCAGTTTTCAGAAGCGTTTTCAGCCTTCTCGGGAGAAAGTGATTTTGGCTATCTCCACCCTCTGACTTCGCTGATCGTTTCTTAGCCCTCTGGCAAGTGTTTGCTGTCTGGACACCTCGCTCTGGCTGTTTGTGGTGGACAGGGGTGAGAGGAGACAGCGGAGGGTGCGGTCCTGCGAGTGGCTAGTCCCGGTCCCCGGGGGTGAGGTCGGGATGTCCACCAAGGTGCCCATCTATCTGAAGCGCGGCAGCCGCAAGGGCAAGAAGGAGAAGCTGCGGGACCTGCTGTCCTCGGACATGATCAGCCCGCCGCTAGGAGACTTCCGCCACACTATCCACATCGGCAGCGGAGGCGGCAACGACACGTTCGGTGACATCTCCTTCCTGCAGGGCAAGTTCCACCTCCTGCCGGGGACGGCGGTGGACGAGACCCAGGAGGACAGCGGCTTCGAAATGCCCTTCCAGTTCACGCGCACAGCCACGCTGTGCGGGCGGGAGCTCCCGGACGGGCCGTCCCCTCTGCTCAAGAATGCCATCTCCCTGCCGGTCATCGGCGGGCCCCAGGCCCTCACCCTGCCCGCTGCCCAGGCCCCCCCCAAGCCCCCTCGCCTGCACCTGGAGACCCCGCAGCCCTCCCCGCAGGAGGCGGGGACTGTGGACGTGTGGAGGATCCCAGAGGCTGGCGCCGCCCACAGCGGGCTGACCCCCGAGTCCGGGGTGGAGGAGCCCTTCCTGTCCCATGCTAGCTCCCTGCTGTCCCTGCACGTGGACCTGGGGCCTTCTATCCTGGACGACGTCCTCCAGATCATGGACCAAGACCTCGGCCACCTGCAGATCCCCACATAGGACCCGAGAGCGGCTAGTGGGGTGAATGCCACGGAGGCAGGGGGTGGACACCAACCCTGGCCTAGGACTTGGGGTCCCCGGGTCCCACCTGTGTGGTTGCTGGCCAGCGATTTCTCACTTTGAGCCTTTGTCTCCCTCTCTCCCACCCTCTCCGTGTGGACAGAGTGGGCTCTTTGCTTCCCCCTAAGCCCCACAAGGACACGTGCCGACGTCAGCCGGAAGCACCCCGTGCGTCTCGGGCCACCTGGACTCCCACTGCCAAATGCTCCTCAGATCCCTCAGACGAAGGCTCTGCTGAAATGAACTCCACATTTCACCCACCTCTAACTCAGCCTCGATGACACCCTGATGGGAGGGGGGGCCAGGGAAGAGGCGGGGCACAGCCAGCTGGACCTTTGGCTCCGTGCTGTGGATTGGGAACGTGCCGTCGGTGACCGCCGTCCCTCCGCCCCAGCCCTCCCACATGACCAGGGGATTCTAGTTGCAATAAAACTTGCTGCTGCTGGTACCTGTACTCCCGGTACTCTGTTCTGGGCCCCTCCTCAAGACAGGCCAGGCTCTGGGAGATGTGGGCTCACTTACTCCAGTCCCAGAGGGCTTTATGTGGTGGGATGGGGTGGGGGAAAGGCCTGCCTTCTGGAAGAAACTGTACGACATTCTGAACCCCTAGTGAGAATGAAGCCGGAAGGAACCAAGTGCCAACTGGGGATATTCTGACATTGATTGGGGTGTCTGATGAGAGCTAGCTGGAGTAGGCCAGGCACTGGGCCTGGGAGACTGAGGTCTAGCAAGAGAGGCCCAAGAGCCAAGGAATAACCACAGGCCTAGTGCAAGGGACCAACAGCTTCTCTGGCGTCAGAGGCCTGAGGGAGCATGCAGAAGGCCAGGCTAGACCTGGCGCTGGGAGGGATCCGACTGTGTTCCTCAGTGGACCCATCTCATCAGTGCTGCTTGTTGGTCTACAGTGCATCCCATGTGCTCCAGGGGCTGGGACATGACCCCCTGCTCTCCTGGAGCTCGCAGTCTAGTGGGGGGAAGGATAGCAAATCTGTAATCAAGTGCATTTTCAATCGTGTTGAACACTGTGAAGAAGACACCAAGATCATGAATGCCTGGGGCAGGGTGAGGTGGTGTCAGGATTCTGAGCCAAACCTGAGGGCAGACGGGCTTATGCTCATTCTTGAACAAAGGCACTGAGGCACCTGAGTGAATGAGAGAGGATCCAAAGCTTGGCCAAAAGGGCCTAGGTCTCTGAGTCCAACCTAGCCTTGTTGAGTCAGTTTTCCCATCTCTAAAATGGGAATCAGTGACACCTGCCTTGCAGGGTTGCTGAGAAAATCAGGGATAACATTTATTTGAAGATAGAAGGTATTCAAACATGGTTATGATGTGTGACTTAAAGGAACCTAGGGTTCAGGAAAGACAGGACTGTGAAGCTGGAAAAACAGTTTCAGAGTCAGTTTAGAACAGTTCTACTTGCAAGACTGAGCTGAGGCCGTGGGAGCCGCTGAAAGAGTTTTAAGGAGAGATACGTGGTCAGACCCAGGTTTTAGAAGGGTCACTACAGGGGCTGAGTGGGAGATGGATCACAGATTAGAGAGGAAAAAGCTGTTGCAGGAAGAGAATTGGCCTCAAGTGGGGACTGAAAGGGTGGGGCTTGGTGTCTGGAGGCGTGTGCTGGCCTCAGTGACCCCCCTCTTCCACTCTGCTGGTTGTCTTCCATCCTTTTGACCCTACCAATCTGACTCCCACCTCACCTCCAGCCTTTCCTGCTTCTAGGCCAACATTTCATACTAGAGGCAGAGGCAGAATTGGAGCAGGGGACATTTTTCTTGGCCATACTACCTTTTTATTTTTCAGTGATTTTTTAAAAAACTGTGGTAAAACATATATAACATGCAATTTACCATTTCAACCATTTTTAAGCATATGGTTGAGTGGCATTAAATACTTTCATATTATTCTGCAACCATCACCTCTATCCATTTCCAGAATTTTTTTCATCTTCCCAAAGTGAAACTCCATACCCATTAAACACCAACTCCCATCCCCTAACCCCAGCCACTGGCAACCACCTTTCTACTTTGTCTCCGTGACCTTGACTTCTCTAGGGACCTGACACAAGAGGAGTCACATGTTATTTGTCTTTTTTGTGATTGCCTTATTTCACTTAGCATGACAACTTCAAGGTTTATCCATGCTGTACCAGGCACTGAAATTTCATTCTTTTAAAAGGCTGAATAATATTCCATTGGGCTTTCCACATGGCACTAGTGGTAAAGAACCCACATGCTAACGCAAGAGAAATAAGAGACACAGATTCAACCCCTAGGTCAGGAAGATCTCCTGGAGAGGGAAATGGCAATCCACTCCTGTATTCTTGCCTGGGAAATCAGTCCATGGGTCATAAAGAGTCAGACACAACTTAGTGACTTAGCACCCAATATTCCATTGTCTGTATATTCCACGTTTTGTTTATCCATTCATCCAATCAATGGACACCTGGGTTGCTTCTACCCTTTGGCAATTGTGAATAATGCTTCTATGAGCATGGGTGTACATATATCTGAGTCTCTGCTTTCACTTCTTTATGTGTATGGAAGTGAGATTGCTGAACCCTATCATCACTCTATATTTAATTTCTTAAGGAAGAGCCCTTTTCCAGTGGAGCTGTACCATTTTACATTCCCACCACCAAACTTTTTGTTTTTAATCTGAAAATTTGGCCATCATTTAGAGAATAGGAGTTGCAGTATCTGTAGTGGGGTTTTGAACCCAGGTCTGTGAGGCTCCAAAGCCCATACTTGATTGCAACCCTCTACTCCCACTGGTGTTCAGCTTCAGACCCTGGTGACGTATGAAGGCAAAGGGTGGGGAGCTGAAGGCCAGCACCATTTTGCCTGCAGGCTCCTTGTCAGTTCTTGGGTGACTTGGCCCCACCTGCCCTGGAGGGGAAGACAGGAAACACGACACCTTCCTTATAGCTTCACCCAGCCAGAAAACAGCACGTCACCTTGGACCTGCCATGAGGATAAAGTGGCCATGGAAGGCGGACCTTCTTGTCCTGGGTCCCCGGAAGTGTTCCCTACCTAGCAGGCACATTCAAAGGACTACCATGCCTGGGCGGAGAAAGGGAAGAGACACTGAAGCATCGGACCATCTAAACTTGGGACTAAGGTGGGCAGAGATGGAGTGAAGGACCTTCCCTCTTCAGCTTGTATAGAGCTGTACAAACTCCCTACAGATACCACTCCCACAAAGAAATACCCCTATATAGGAAGTGAAGTTGTTGGATGGCCAAAAAAAAAAATCCCCCAGGAATTTCCTGGTTTCCCAGTGGTTAGGACTAGTGATTTCACTGCTGTGGGCCTGGGTTCAATCCCGGGTTGAGGAACTAAGATCCTCCAAGCCACGTGGTACAGCCCCCAAAAAAGCAAATATCCCCACAGTCCACTGTTTTAAATAGCTGACATCCATGCATGTCCTTATTGGAGTATTTACTCTTAAAAATATTACGTGTATTATTTTATATAATCTATATATATAATCTCTGGTATAATATGTCTATCCCTGTCAAAAATACATTCACTCAGGACTTCTCTGGTGAGAAGTGACTAAGACTCCGTGCTTCCAATGCAGGAAGCTCAGGTTCGATCCCTGGTGGAGAATCAGATCCCACGTACCACAACTAAGAGTCTGCATGCTCCAACTAAAGATCCCACATGCTGTAACTAAGACCTGGGACAGCCAAATAAATACTAACTCATTAATTATTATAATAACAATTTTAAAAATACATTCACTCATTTCCCAAAGGGAGACAACTCAAAATCTTGTAAAGGATCACATCTACTTTCAAGTCCAGGATGTGGAGGTGATGTCCATTACCCCTGCAGTTCTTTACCAGCTCATCTCAATAGTTTGCAAACTATAAACTACACTGTAAAGTTAATCACCACTGTGTACAACAGTGGAGAAAAACAGAGAATGGGAGAATTAAAATATATTAAAAAATATACTTGACACAGCAAGAAAAGAAATATATGTAGAAGCTATAGACTTTTCTACAACAAAGCTGTAGCTGGTATGAATAACCTCCCTTCTTTGCTACCCAGCTCCTATTCCCTTTGTCTCCAGCCTGCATTTTGCCTGTTCAGGGTTCTTCACCAGGTTGACACATCCCAGACCTACTGTTTTCAAGAATCTGAGCACTTGGTGGATCTCCCTGTAGAGAACTGATATTTCCTCCAAACTTTTTATTTTGAAACATTTCAAACCTACAGAAATACTGAAAGGCTAGTAGAAGGGGGCAACAGAGGATGAGATGGTTGGATGGCATCACCGAATCAATGGATATGAGTTTGAGCAAATTCTGGGAGATAGGAAAGGACAGGGAAGCCTGGCATGCTGCAGTCCATGAGGTCGCAAAGAGCTGGACATGGTGTAGCCACTGGACAACAGTAAGAATGTACACCCACATATCTGCATCTAGATCTGCCAATTATTACCATTTTTCCTAATTTGCTTTCTCTCTTGAATATAAAAACTTTCTTCCTGACCTTTTGAAAGTAAGTTACAGACATCACAACTTGTCAGTATCTTTTCTATTAAGTCTTTCTTTAGCTTTCTTGGGTTTTATTTGGCATCTTCAATGTGTGAATTGGTGTGTTTCATCACTTTTGGAAAATTATTGATCATTTTTTCTTTAAATATCGCCTTTACACCTTTTCTTTCTCTTCACCCTCTGGGACTCCAATTAAATATGTCTTAGATCTCTATACTTATCCTCTGTTTCTACTCTAATTCTGTATTTCCTGTCAATATGTCTTCCATGCTGTATTAAGGACAAGATAATATCTTCCTGCATATCATACAGTTCAGTGGTCCCCAACCTCTGGGATCAAATGCCTAATCATCTGAGGTGGAGCTGATGTAAGAATAATGAAGTGCACAATAAATGTAATGCCCTTGAATCATCCTGAAACCATCCCACCCTCCTCCAGTCCATGGAAAACTTGTCTTCCACGAAGTGGGTCCCTAGTAACAAAATGGTTGGGGACCACTCTGGTAGCACACTCGTTCTGTCTTCAGCTGTGTCTAATTTTCTTTTTAACCAATCTATCCTGTTCTTAATTTCGGTTATTGTATTTTTCAGTTGGAGGAGTTCAATGTGATTCTTTAAAAATTCTGTTGCGACACTTGACAGAAACTTGTTACCTGCAGATATTTTTATGCTTGTCTTTATCTTCTTTAAACTCAGTAAGCAGTGTTCTTTTATGTTTGGTATCAGATAATTCCAGCATCTGTAATCTCTAGGTCAATTTGCGCTTTCTATTGGGTGCAGTCAGTTCTTATGCAAGGTTTCTCGTTTTTTTCTGTGCCTGGTTGTCTTTGACTAAGTGCTGGATATTGTATATGAAAAAGTACTTTTAAGACATAATTTAAGGCCTTGGATGACAGTATGTTCTTTCAAAAAGGATATTGCTTCATCCCAAACATGCTCACTCTACTAGGTGAACAGAGACATTATAAGGATCAGTTGCTCAGTCGTGTCCAACTCCTTGTGATCCCGTGAACTGCAGCACACCAGGCCTCCCTGTCCATCACCAACTCCCGGAGTTCACTCAAACTCATGTCCATCGAGTTGGTGATGCCATCCAGCCATCTCACCCTCTGTCGTCCCCTTCTCCTCCTGCCCTCAATCCCTCCTAGCATCAGAGTCTTTTCCAATGGGTCAACTCTTCGCATGAGGTGGCCAAAATATTGGAGTTTTCAGCTTTAGCATCAGTCCTTCCAAAGAACACCCAGGGCTGATCTCCTTTAGAATGGACTGGTTGGATCTCCTTGCAGTCCAAGGGACTCTCAAGAGTCTTCTCCAACACCACAGTTCAAAAACATCAGTTCTTCGGCGCTCAGCTTTCTTCACAGTCCAACTCTCACATCCATACATGACCACAGGAAAAACCATAGCCTTGACTAGACGGACCTTTGTTGGCAAAGTAATGTCTCTGCTTTTCAATATGCTATCTAGGTTGGTCATAAGTTTCCTTCCAAGGAGTAAGCGTCTTTTAATTTCATGGCTGCAATCACCATCTACAGTGATTTTGGAGCCCCCCAAAAATAAAGTCTGATACTGTTTCCACTGTTTCCCCATCTATTTCCCATGAAGTGATGGGACCAGATGCCATGATCTTCGTTTTCTGAATGTTGAGCTTTATAAGGATGGGTCCACTTTAATCCAAATTCAAGGCTTGAGTTCCCGGGACCACTAGTCCATTGATGTTGGGAGCACATCTTAAAGTATATATATATTAGTAGTGGGGTATCTGACTTGGGGTATCTGACCTTGTGCAGGCTCTGAGTTTTGATTTTGACCCTTCCCACCAAAGATCACCAACTAAGAGCTCAGTTTCAGTTATATCTTCAAGATCAGTAAATGTCCCCAAGACAAAAACTGTCTTAATTCTGGGCTTACTCTGGGTTTCAACTTTCTAAATGTTGGATCAGTAATTCTTCACTATATTATTAGCTTGTCAATGCTTTTAAGATTTTTTTCCTCTTAAAAAGAGGAAAAATCTTTTTTATTTTCTATTTCTCCCTTTTTTATTTTCTATTCAGTAGAAAGGTTGGAATTAAATACCCAACCAGGAGGCCTGTCTCCCATTAACTACGTGAATGCAATATTAGAAAGATCTCCTGGGTTTTGTTTACATTTCTCTTTGTCCTCAACGGGTAACAGCAATCCTGCTTACCCTAAACCATTAGAATCAATCACCCCAGCCATCAATGACACTTCCTTTTTACTTTCTTGCCCAGTGACAGGCAGAACTCAAAACAGCCCGTTGGCAATCTCAGATCCTATTAATAATTCAGAGAAATCATTACTGTGCCCCCTGGTGGAAGCCTTCCTCCCTTGTGTCCTAAAGACTCTGGATCAGCCAGAGCCCAGAGTGGCGAGAACAGAAAACAAACATTTTGCGAAATAACCATCAGCTGAGATTGCAGGAGGCTGCACCCCCACTTCCACTTCTTGGTTCCTGTCTGTAAGAAAAACACTATATGTATCAGTCACTGGTTCAGAGGATATAGAGGACCTACTGTTCAATGATGGAGTATTTCTTAAAAGAATCCTAACAGAAAGACTTCCCTGGCAGTCCAGTGGCTAAGACTACACTCCCAATGCAGAGGGGCCCAGGTTTAACCCCTGCTCAAGGAACTACACCCCAGATGCCCCAACAAAGTGTTCACATGTCACAACTAAAGATCCCACATGCTGCAACACAGACCGGAGATCCTACATGTGGCAACTAAGACCTAGCACAACCAAATAAATTAATAAAAGAAAGAAAAAATCCTGAAAGAATCAAAAGCCATTGGTACTGGGCTCATAAACTGCCTTTCCAATAACAGAGAACTAGGCTACTTATCATTACCTTATCAATAGCTTTTATTTAAAAACTTTAATGAGACAGCTACAGAGAAGTGGACAAATCTTGGGTGGGTCAATGAATTTTTACAAAGTGAACAAACTTGTGTAGCCCAGACAAGGAATATTACCAGCACCTTTGTAGCCACCTTATGCCCCCTCATTATTATCTTCCAAAGTGAACCACTTTCCTGACTTCTGCCCCCATAGTTTAGCATGTGTGATTATTTAATTTGATGTAAATGGAATCACACAATATGTCCTCTTTGGAGGCTTCTTTTTTTTTCAAATATTAAGTTTTTGAGATTCACTCATGTTGTTGTGTAGCAATAGTTTGTTCTTTTCCATGTTGCTTAATCCACTCTAGCGCTATGGGCATTTGGAATGTTCTAGTTTGGGGCTAATACAATTAATGCTATTGTGAGCATTCTTACACATGGTTTTCCATATATGCATGCACAAACAGAATTGCTGGGTCAGAGGGTATGTGTGTGTTCAGCTTCAGTGCTCACACACTGTCTTAGCTCAGGATGTTGTAACAAAGTACCATAGACAACAGATATTCATTTCTCACAATTCTGGAGGCTGGGAAATCCAAGATCAAGGTGCCAGCAAATTTGGTTCCCGGTGGAAGTCCACTTCCTGGCTTGTGGATATCTGCTTTCTTGCTGGGTCCTCACATGGCCTTTCCTCACGGAGAGATCTCCAGCTTCTTCTTCTAACCAGGGCACTAATCCCACCATGAGAACTCCACCCTCAGACTGCATGTAAACTTAATTACCTCTGAAAGATCCCACCTCCAAATATTATCAGACTTGGTGGGTAGGACTTAAACCTATGAATTTGGGGGTGGGAGCTTCCCTGGTGGTTCAGACAGTAAAGAATCTGCCTGCAATGCACGAGACTGGGGTTTGATCCCTGAGTTGGGAAGATCCCTTTAGGAGGGAATGGCTACCCACTCCAGTGTCCTTGTCTGGAGAATTCCATGGGCAGAGGAGCCAGATGGGCTACAGTCCATGGGGTCACAGAGTCGAACACAACTGACCAACTAACACTTCTACTTTTCACATTCATGCTGAAACACATACTTTTGAGTTCTTTTGGCATCACCTTTGATTCCCACAATCATTTGGGGAACAAGAGTGCAACAGTATTGTCCCTAGGTTTTCCTTCCAAGCTGCTGACATCTATTCTGCAAATTTGGTGCAGGGTAAACAATGACAAATACCACTCAACTCTCACCTGCCAAACCTGATTTTAAGGCACAATGATGGTAAGATGTGTCCTGATTCTGAAATACTAAAATGGGGGGAGGGCAGAGAATATGTGCATCTTAGAATTGATGAAATACGGCCTATTACCAGGATCAAAGACCAAGCCCTGGGGACTCTGATGGGGCTAGGTAGATGTGAGGATAGAGAGCCAGCAAAAGAAGCTGAAGGAGCTGGCAGTGTGATAGGCAGACAGCCAGGAGAGTGTGTGTCTCAGAGATGAGTTTGAAAAAGAAGTGAATGGCCAGTGTTGTCATGGGGGCTGATAGGCTGATAAAGACAGGGGGATCTTTAAATCTGTTGAAATGGAGATGGTGGTGTCTTTGTTAGATGTTTCAATGAACTGATGAGAACAAAATCCCCATTAAACTGGGCAGAGAGTCCCTTGGAAATAAATCAACAGAGACAGTAAGTATAAACAAGAATACGTGCTCTGAAAGAGTGATAAAGGCAGAAAGGGCTTAAGGAAGGGCTCTGATATTTTTTAAAGAGGATATTAAGCCATGTTTGCAGATGAATTTGCATGATTCAATAGTGAAGGAGAAGTGAATGGTACAGGAGAGGAAGTTGCAGGAGAGAAGCTCTTCAGAGAAGGAAAAGAGCTTAGGGGTAGGAAGCAGGGGAGAAGAGGTGGGGATCAATTAAGTTGGTGGCAGGAAGGTGGGGGAACTTTTGTCAGACCCCAATATTCAGACCAAAGATCTGCCAGGTTCTTGGAGTTAATATTTCTCTCACTAAAATGCGCAGCCCAAGAAGAGTGTGCACTGCTCTTACCTTCGGCTACCCACCAACCCTTAGTTTGTACGTGAGGGCAAAGGGTTATTAACCACGAGGTTAAAGGTCAGCGAGGTAACAGGACGCATGACCTCCATCTAGACCACCTCTGGGCTTGCCAGTTCTCACCAACCTCTCACCTTCTCATTTATGGACCTGGTCAGATCCTCTCCCTTTTCCCTTCTCACTAAACGGACGAGGCAAAGCTGGAGCAGAAGCCTCGGGGCGCGCGCCCGCCTCCATTGCGCCTGCGCATTCGTCCCCGGATTTCCAGGCCGGGGAGAACCGGCCAGAAGCTCATTCTCCGTCGCTCCCTCTCGGGCGCACGCGCCCGGGTGGCGCCTGCGCAGAAGGACAAGGAAATTGGTTCCCTCTGCGGTCCCAGCGCCTGCGCGCTGCGGGCTCCGGGCCTCCCGGCCTGAGGGAGAGGAGCCGGGAAGATGGCGGCCGTGGTGGAAAATGTAGTGAAGCTGTGAGTGGCCGTTTCTTTCTCTTTTAGGCTGGGAGGTCTTGTAAGGGACCTGGAAGCAGGGGGCGGTGTGGGAACGGACGAGGCGGAGAGAGGGACGTGCCCAGAGAGGCCGTGTTGCGACTCCTAGAGGGGAGGGCAACAGGAGACTCGGGAAAGACGCTGCGCTTCTTTAGAAACTTGTGGAGGCCCTGAGGGGGGCACACGGGAGCCCCTGACGGGCAGCCTCCCTGTGGGGCTGGGCGCTCCTTCAGGCGGAAGATTTCCAGAGTATGGCGCCCTTGTTGCGTACGGGAGACGGTCCCGGCTTCGCCTCCGTCCGGGAGAGCCGGGCTGACCCCCGCGAAGCCCGGCCGCCGGCCCCTCCCCGTCGGCTGCCCGCAGCGGGCCCCGGAGGAGCAGCCTCGGCAGCCCTGGCGCCGTTAAGCGCTCAGGGCTGTTTTGTTCTGAACAGCCCCGTGACGTTCCTGGGCGGGCGGGGGCGGGGGTGGGGTGGTCCTTGAGAATCAGGTACCCGAGACCAAAAATATTCCTGGGGAGAATTTGTGGAAGAGCAAGATACAGAGGGAAAGAACTTCGGGGAAGAGGGGCTTGGCGCCGGCCAGCCCCAGCCATCGGAAAGTGGGCACTGGACGGACGCAGTCCAGGACGCCCTGGCCGCCCCGAGGGGCATCTGGGTCGACCGTCTTCGCTCTGCAATACTCTTGGACTGGGCAGATTTCAAGCAAAGTTAAAGTTCATGGTTGTTTGGCAAACTGAGAATGGCCTGTTAGCTGTGAGTTAAAGATGCTTTGGGACTTGATTTAATCCAGCCTCCTCCCCGAAGAATCTCAATGAGTTTTCCAATAGGTTCTTGCACCCCCAGCCCCGTCGGCCAATACAGCAAGCTCTTTAGTGGACACATTTGGCTTGGTGCAGGGGTAGGAAAAATGAGGTGACCAGTTGTCCAGCTTGGCTTTTGGATTTTGACTGGGTGAGAAGGTAAAGGTTTGGGAACTCTTCTAAGGGGCACATACCTTCCCAACTGTCTGTAGTAGGCTGAGCCCCACTCTTCCCAAGAGCCTTTTTTCTAATGGTATGTTGCTTCTCTCCCTCCCCCTGCCTGGATCCTTTTCTTTGAGAATGCTTTCCCACTTCCATTAAGCTAAGTGCCTTCTCCTTGTGGGTTTTTTTTTTTTTTTTTCTAACATGCTTTCAGCTCCATCCTGCTGCCTGTTTCAGCCACTGCTACTCCCAGCACTATTATCTTCCTCTCTGATCTGCCCACTTCAGTTTCCCCAGCACTCTCTCCAAGCTGACATTTCCCTCAATTTAGAAATGACGCTGCTGATCTACCATTTATATGTTATCCATACTGACTCAGATGTTCTTTCTTTGTTTCCCTGTCTTTCTCTTTGTTGACTGCCCTTGTCCCATTTTAAAGGGAGGTTTTACACAGGTTTCATGCCTCTCAAAAAAAGAATCAAAGTTTCTACCTTGGAAAGCTTACTGTAATGGGGGAATGTCAAAACTTGCCTAGGTTTAAGAGTTTTATGTAGTGAGATTGTTTATGTTGGAAGACTTTCATCTGAGAAATAAGGTCACCAACCCTTTCATGCAGTATTGGAAGTGAGGAGTTGCCCGTTTAAATAGAGCTTGACTTCTTAATTCTCTTTAAAGATCTGTAGAGATAGTGAAGGTCACCAACTGCTGATTCCTGAGTACCAGTAATAAATAACCAACTTTCTGCTCCTCAATTCTAGCTGTAAAGAGCTGTGGACCACAGTTAATACATTTTCCTACAGAACCTGCTCTTTAAAAAGAGACTTCTAGTTTTCCTGTACCGTTCTCATCCTGTAAAGAGACGGTTTTCTTGACCATGGTGTGCCTAGTCTTCTGACTGCTGAGGTTTTACATTGAGGTCAGGACTACTAGCTCATCTTTTCTGACTTGCATCTTGTTCTGGGAGAAGAATTTTCCTATTTGTAAATTCTCCATCCCTCCCAAATGTGGTGTCAAAATTGAAACAATCTTTAAAGGGACCTTACAGGGCAAAATAATAGTATAAAAGAGTTGTGGTTGCTGAAATCCTCTGAGTTAGGTAACAAGATCTGGAGAATGTTAGCTTAAAATTTCTTGTAGTAGGAGCCTTAGATTCTTAAGAGAGCTCTCTCATTCTTCTTTGCTCTATCCTCATCAGATCCTCTCTTCCTCCAACTTGTATTTCGTTATCAGCTTTCTCACTCACAATGCAGTTTGCCCCACCTTCTGAAACCCCATTTAACTCACCGGAGCTTTGATAGAACATCTCTCATCCATATCTCAACCCCACCCCCGACAGTTTCCAGCCTCCTTGCTCTGACTTTGCAGTTCTCAGCCTGTCTAGCCCTTCCTTCCATCTGACTTACAGTGTCAGTATCAATTTCCATCAGCAGAAACAAAGGCGCTGCCGCACTCGGCCTTGTTTATCCAATTTTCCTCTGTTTAGTGAGGACATGGCTGCCTCCTAAAGGCGAGCAAATATGAGCCTATTCCTTCTCTTTATTTTCCAGCACAGGCTTCATGCCTACCTCAAATTACAGTCATTACAGCACGTTGAATCAAGCCAGACTATCTTGTGGTGTCACTGCCTGCGTGCAATGTATGTCTTTGTTGGTTGCTGGGAACGTTCTAAGCTGTGCCTCAGTGGCTGCCCCATGAAAGCCTCTCTTCGATTCCAGAGCAGGGTTTGTTGCTGCAGCTTGAGTTACAAACATAAGCGACAGAGATTTACTGTGTTCAACTTCTCATGCTTGGAGTCTCCCTCTTGTAGAATATGTCAGAGCTTATCTAGTTCATCCTCCCTAGTCAATAGCATACCTGAGATCCATATATGTGGTGACTTGCAGCCAAGCCTGATCTTTTTACTTCTGAGTCAGGATTTTCCAGATACCTTCATGGGTGCTGAGGATATTGTGGGAAAGAAATCATCTGCCCTCAGTTTGTTTACTTTAAGATCAATCAAGGGGAATTCCCTGGCGGTCCAGTGGTTAGGACTTGGCGCTTTCACTGCTAAGGGCATAGGTTCAATCCCTGGTTGGCAAACTTTAAGATCCTTCAAGCCACGTAGTGCGAAGAAAGAAAAAGTTTGCTCGAATATATAAATGTGAATTGTGTTAGTTTAAGCTCTAGTATTACTGTGCTTGTTAAACCCTGAAGGATGAGAACAAGGTTGGTTCTATATACATGCTTCTTAGAACCAGATTACTCCTGGCACTGCAGTTTTGCAGCTTTTTAAAGCTCTTGCTGCTGCTGCTGCTAAGTCACTTCAGTCATGTCCGACTCTGTTCGACCCCATAGAGGGCAGCCCACCGGGCTCCCCCGTCCCTGGGATTCTCTAGGCAAGAATACTGGAGTGAGTTGCCATTTCCTTCTCCAATGCATGAAAGTGAAAAGTCAAAGTGAAATCGCTCTTAGAAAATTCAAATTTCAGAGGAGGTCTTTTGAGTTCAAAAAGGTTCTTAAAAAATTTGTTGGTGTGAGAATGGAGAAGGGTCTAGAATAGGCCTTTCTGCAAACAGGTTCTGTATCAGTGTAGTGGTACTCAGTAGAAAGTAGGCTTCAAGGGTGTTCACATATTTCCAAATGTTTTATATTGATTGTAAAGTTAGTATATAGAATTAGCTGCTTTGCAAATACCTAGTTTAAAACTCAAAAGATATAAAATGGCACAAAGGAGAAAGTCCCCTAGTCACCTGGTTTTTCTCCTTGGACTCCTACAGTGTCTTTTCCACCACTTAGGGACATCCCATAACACTGCTCAGCCCTATGCCCCCCCCCCCTTTTTTTTTCTGTAGTTATCTTGGAGATTGTTTAATATTTGTACATGAAGAGCTTCTTTTTTTTCTTATAGCTGAGTTGAATTTCTTTGTATAGATGGAGTTTGATAAACTTTAGTAAGTCCCCCCAGATCTTTTGAACTCTTCTCATTTGTAAACAGGAGTAACTTCAGCTTCTCAGAATCCTGAGGGTTAAGATAAGTAGCACTTTGGTTACCAAAGGGTTGGATTCATGAGAGGCACAGAACAAACATTATTTTCTTGCCCTCTTTGTGGGTTAGACTAAGGACTGATTAGACACAGGGTGCAATTATGCGCTCTGACGGTAATTTATTTGTAAGGTACTTTTCCTCATAATGGCCTAGTGAAGGGGTTTGGTGTCCCATGAGGCAGAAATGGAAGCAAATAAAAGCAGAGTGACATTCCCCCAGTCCCTTGAGCCTTCTAGAGAAGCAGATGGCAAGGGAAAGGGATAGCCCAGCACATAAACACACACGTGCGCAGTCACACCTGAGTTTTGTCTTTCCTGAAGCCTTGGGGAGCAGTATTACAAAGATGCCATGGAGCAGTGCCACAATTACAACGCCCGCCTCTGTGCTGAGCGCAGCGTACGCCTGCCTTTCTTGGACTCACAGACGGGAGTAGCCCAGAGCAACTGTTATATCTGGATGGAAAAGCGACATCGGGGTCCAGGTGAGAATCCAGTCAGGAGCCCAAGGAGGAACCAGCTTCCTCATCTTAGGTGATGAGCCAGCTGAATAGGTTTTCCCTGTTGCTTTCCACCCAGGGATGCATACGGTCTTCCCGTGATTAGAAGCCTGAAGAGGTTGAAACACCTTTTGTTGTCCACAGGGCTACACTGCTCAGGGTCTTGCTGGGCTCTGGAGAGCTATGTATTAGCCAAGGCTCCTGAGCTTAATCTGTTTTCTTGTCCATAAGCCATGCCTCCTCCCGCCCCAGGTGCTCACCATCCATATTCCTCCCTTGCTCTAGAACGCTACTCATGTAGAAAGTGTTTGATACTATTTTCTAGAGCTGGGTTAGGGTTTGATTTCTCTCTTTTCCTTCCTTCCTTAGGATTGGCCTCTGGGCAGCTGTACTCTTACCCTGCCCGGCGCTGGCGGAAAAAGCGGCGAGCCCACCCTCCTGAGGATCCAAGGCTTTCTTTCCCATCTATTAAACCAGGTGAAGCACAGTCCTCCCTGAGCGGGATATACCCTGCTGCAGAGTCAGAGGCCTGCTAATTACTTGTTATATACCAGGCCCAGTGCTAGATTCTGAAGATACTAAAATGAATGACATGTGAGTCTTTCTGTAAAGAATTCAGTCTAATAGTTAAGAGACAAGTAAACAGATAAGTTATGGTGCCAAGTAAATGAAAGCATCTTGGTTCCTGGGCAGCCAGAGACCAGAAGACAGTGACTGGCTTGTGATTGGTCTGACACTGTAGGTCAGGCAGATCTGCGTTCAGCCCTTCTGAGCCTCACCTCCTCCTGACCTTGCCCGCAGACACAGACCAGACCCTGAAGAAGGAGGGGCTGATCTCTCAGGACGGCAGTAGTTTAGAGGCTCTGTTACGCACCGACCCCCTGGAGAAGCGAGGTGCCCCCGATCCCCGAGTTGATGATGACAGCCTGGGCGAGTTTCCTGTGACGAACAGTCGAGCACGGAAGGTACACGATTAACACTGTGGTTAAGGAAACTGGTGGAAACCAGTCTCCTTTTCATCCGAAGCCATCCAGTAATCAGGATAGAAGCAAGAGCTATGGGCCAGGAGGGGCCCCTGCTGTTCTGCCTGCTCCATTCCTTAATGAGCACTGCGTACTGACAGGCTGCACTGTCACCATCCCGTCTTGCCTGCTCCTTTTCTAGTAACTATAGGCTCTCATCTTCTGTTGCCACCCAAGTTTTTTTAGTGCCTGGGGTTACCTAGGTGATGTCTCTGCCAACAAGGAAGCGAAAACTATACATAAAAATATGTCAGGCACTGTGCTAAGTGCTTTTCCATCATTTTCTGCAGTCTGTACAATTTTAGGAAATAGGTACCATTGCCCATTTCACAAGGAGGGGTGGCGCGCTACAGCACATTAGGAAAAAGAAAAACCTGCCTCAAGTAAGCAGCATAGCTCCGGTTTAACTCTAGGACATTAGGTGTTGGAAGGGAACCGCTGCTGACATGCTCCCAGGTGGCAGATCAGAGGCAGGAGAGGGCATGCTACTTGGGGTATCAGGGAAAGTTTTATGAAAACGTGGCGTTTGATTTAGCTACTTGGAGATGGTGGAAAAGGCATTCCAGGCTAGGGGAACAACATGAAGAAAGGCCCAGAGGAAGGAGAGCCCAAAGCCTTGAAAGAACAGCAGTGAGGAGTGAGGCTGGAGTGAAGCCGCTGGGTCACGGAGGCGGTTCTGGCAGCCTTGGCCAGTCCCAACGTGGGGGAGCTGTTGGATGTTCTCATTTCTGCCCATCCTAATCCTCCTGTCTACTCAGCGGATCCTAGAACCAGATGACTTCCTGGATGACCTTGATGATGAGGACTATGAAGAAGACACTCCCAAGCGTCGGGGCAAGGGGAAGTCCAAGGTGAGGGGCAGCCCAGGGGATTGGGGAGCCTATAGAGTCCCACTGTCTTACTGCTTGTTGTTGCCATCATCCTTCCTGAATGAGATTAGCAGCCACTACCAGGAGAATAACTCTGCAGGCCTAGACACCTTAGTAAGGGCATCTTTTTGCTCTTCTTTGCAGAGTAAAGGTGTGGGCAGTGCCCGTAAGAAGCTGGATGCTTCCATCCTGGAGGATCGGGACAAACCCTATGCCTGTGACAGTGAGTGCCTCATGAGTGGGTGGGTAGTCCTTGCCTTCGACCCAGCTCCTCGGGATATGAGAGGAGGGAAGGTTGTATTCTTGCTCAAAGTGGTAACACAAGCTTGGACTCTTGTCCTGCCTGCTGACTGGTTCCCTCTGAGATCCCTGAGAGGCCCCAGCCTCTGCTGCACGATGGGTGAGCCTTGCATGCTCTGGGGGAGATTTATGCTGTCCTCTGGGGTGGGGGTGCCCATGAGGGACACACAGCAGGCAAAGTTGGCCTCTCAGTAGATGACATCTGGGCCTGCTGGCCCCAGTCAAGTCAGGCCCCAGGAGTCCAACGCTGACTTTTCCAATGTCTGTTCCCTCTTCCCCTTTTCTCTGACTCGCCCCACTTCTGTTCCTCCACCCTGGGAGCACCGTCGCCGCTGGGGTTTCTCTCTCGTTTGCTCTGCTTTCCTGCTGCTGCTGTACCTGTCTAAAGTGTACCAAGGCCCTCTTCTCATGACTTTTCTTTCTGTCTTTCAGATAGTTTCAAACAAAAGCATACCTCGAAAGCGCCCCAGAGAGGTAGCTCTCTCAACTTCTCAGACTTTTGGTTTTCCTATCCCTCTTTCCCTTCTCCCTTTGTTCCTGCCTTTCTCATCTGTGATGCTAGTGTTAAGGTCCCTGGAATGGCATGGAGAGAGGAGCTCTGGCCCTTCTGTTGCAGTCCACTCCTCACAGTCCTAGAAGCTGCCTCTCCCTGCTTGTCTCCCACCACGTTGCTCTAGGGCTGCTTGGGCCCACTGCATGGGGTGGCTTTAGAAGCATTCTGAGGGACCCATTGTCCCAGATCCCTCTGCTTCCGCTTCCCCAAAACAAGACGTGGTGGTCAGCTGACGTTCCCCACCATCCCGCCACCCTTTCCATCCCTTCCCCATTCCTTTCCCGCCACCCCCTATTCTTCTTGGTATCACTGCTCAAAGGTACAGGGTGCCTCGTGGGGATCTGCTTTCCTTGGTGGTTGAGGGGTTGTTGGTTGGACAGAGCACTGCTGTGCGCATGTCTTTTGAGTTTCTCTGGGGGACAGCTACCCCAGCAGACTCAGTTGATAGATTTTTCCCAAGAGATCCACGCTTCCTTCTTTATTTGGGCAGAGGTGGGCTGTGCTGTATGTAGGGAGTAGCGTGAGCCTACATTTACTGAGAGGATGAAAACGTTTGGAGTCTTAGCTTTCCTCCTGCCTGCCGTTATTGCAGAATTATTGCAATACTATGGAAGGTCCCTTTCCTTCCTGACCTGGAGCTCCCCAGACTATTCCCAAGGCAGGCAGAAGGCAACGGCTCAGTCTCCCAGACAGCTTGAGTGGAGGAGCAGAGGTGGCCGTGCTCTGGGCTTTAGTAAGTGGAGGAGCTGTGGGAGCTTGAGACCCCAGGGCCTGCTGTTCTGGCCATGGGGAGGCAGCTCTCCGTAAAGGTCTGTCCCTGAGCAGAGCTGATGGGGGCGGTTACCTCTGCCTCTGGTGGAGCCCACAGCTTAGAGGGGCAGGGATGAGGTACCCTGAGATCCTAACACCTTTCTCTGCAATCTTCTCCCCACTCAGTTTGTGGAAAACGTTACAAGAACCGACCAGGCTTGAGTTACCACTATGCCCACTCCCACTTGGCTGAGGAGGAGGGCGAGGACAAGGAAGACTCACAGCCACCCACCCCAGTTTCCCAGAGGTCCGAGGAGCAGAAATGTAAGCTGGTGTCAGGGGCGAGGCCAGCAGGAGTCGGCCTGGCTGTGAAAAACCCTTGCGGGGATGTCAGGAGACCCGGAGGCCCGCATGGGTATCATCTGAGTTCTTCCCTTTCTTGTTATAGCCAAGAAGGGTCCTGATGGATTGGCCCTGCCCAACAACTACTGCGACTTCTGCCTGGGGGACTCCAAGATCAACAAGAAGACAGGACAGCCTGAGGAGCTGGTGTCCTGTTCTGACTGTGGCCGCTCAGGTATCTGAGCCAGTGCAGCCCCTGGCGGCACCCAGACCCGGAGGGCCCGTGGCTCACCAGCATCCCGGTGGCTGCCATCGCCGGGCCCCCTCGCTGCTCCACAGTCCTCAGCTCCCTGACCCGCCCGCTCTCCTCACAGGGCACCCGTCCTGCCTCCAGTTCACCCCCGTGATGATGGCGGCAGTGAAGACCTACCGCTGGCAGTGCATCGAGTGCAAGTGCTGCAACATCTGCGGCACCTCCGAGAACGACGTGCGTGCCCCAGCCCACTCCCGCTCGGCTTCCCTGTCCTCCCCACCAGCAGGCACTGTGATTTGTTTGGCAGGTGTTCACTGAGTATCTGCTTTGTGTCAGACCCTGTTTTAGGCACTAAGACACTAAACAACGTCCCTACTTTCATGGGCTTCACATGCTTGTGTGAGCAAACAGTTAGCAAAGAAATGAGTGGCATCTTCATACTGTTCCCTGCAGAGACTGTTCCATGCAGTAGCGTGGTTAACTGTTAGAGTAAGTGAATAACTGATTTAGATAGAGAGGTCTTTTCTGAGGCCATTGGGGTCCCAGTGGGATGACAGTGACTTTCTGGATGGAGAGGGACAGCAGTGGTTTTCTGGCCAGAGGGTCCCACATCTGTTTGTGCCATCTGCCCCTGCCCCTCTTGGAAGAGCCCTCCTAACCCATTCCCAGCGGCCCAGCCAAGGGGAGTCGTTCACCTCCCCCTTCCTCTTCCATCTCACCTCCTCTAGGACCAGCTGCTCTTCTGTGATGACTGCGATCGTGGCTACCACATGTATTGTCTAACCCCGTCCATGTCTGAGCCTCCTGAAGGTAGGTTTCCCTGTACTCTTACTCAGAACAAGTATTTATTAGTGACTTGAAAATCACTTATACAGTGAGTGTATTCCTGTATCAGTGATACAGTCTTCGAGGTTAGGGAGTAGGCTCTTAGCCTTCACTCAGTTCAGAGTGCTTTACTAGCATTGCAACTTCTAGGGTTTAGCGTTTGTACATTATCACCAGATAACATGCACAGCCACAGAAAACAGACAGCCTGAAAGAAAACAAATGCTGAGCAGAAAATGATTACCAGAAGGAGAGATCTGTTATCCTTCAACCAGCCTACAAAACTCAGTCATAGTTTGTCCAGTGAGGGACTTTGGTTTCACCACTCCATGCTTGACAGATTTGAGTGTTCATTTCCACCAACTGGGAGAGGGAGCTGAACCTGGGACCTGAACAGTTTGCTCTGGCCCTCCAACAGTGCTTAGTAAGATGCTTCAAACTTATGGAAGGTCTTTGATGAAACCACTGGGGATACCAAAAAGTGGCTACCTCTCTGCAAGTCCTCTTACCAGATTTCTGTGCTGAAGTCCCTCCTTTATAGAAATTCAGAAGCTTACTCAGGAGTACATGAAGCCCAGGAGCTGTTAGTGTGGCAGAGGATGTGGGCCAGCATTATAGGCGAGAGGAAGTAGCTCACTGCCTGATGTGAGCTGACTTGCAGTGTAGGTCAGACTGCTGTCTCCCCCTAGAAGAGGATGCCACTAACAAAGTCTGAGGGTCCTTTAGCAGCTGCAGGGAAGCACTCCCTCGATCTTTCATCTGTCACACCACATTTATTTGTTTTATCTGTCAGGCCACATTTAGGGAGAAGTAGCTTGTTTTGTGTTTTATTATTTTTTAACCATAAAATACCAATTCACAGGCACAATTCTGCATGAACTATAGAAAGGCGTTCCTGTGGAAGTGCTGTCAGACACCGTGGTGGTAGGGTTGCAGGCAGCTGGGGAGTACCCGCCAGAACCATCAGGTGGTCTAGCCTCTAGGCCAGGAGTTCTACACCATGACCCCAGGCCAAGCAAGGCTGAACCAGGCATATATAACTCACAAGCTAAAAATTATTTTTACATTTTTAAACAGAATTTTTTTAAAAAATGACTGAAACTGTGTGGCTCACAAAGCCTAAAGTAGTTAACACTTTCCGGCAGTTTACGGAAAAAATTTATCAACTGCTATATATTGACCTTTGGGTCAGAAAGGACCTTAGCTTTTTGAGAGTCACCTCTGAAGAGCTGTTAAAAGCTATGGATTCTTTCCTCAGAATGATGTTGAAATACACATATGTACGATGTTTATAGTTTTAAGGCATTAAGGGCTAATTTTGTTTCTCAAAAAAAAAGGCATAGAAGAATTTAGCTGTAGCAAGTATTAACAAATGAGCAAAATAAACCAGTTATTTTGCTTATAAGGAATATTATTTCCTGTGTTTTTTTTTTTTTTTCCCCTAACGAAACCAGACTTGGGTCACAATAAGTTGCATCATCATAGCTGGCCCCCTTTTCCTCTCACTGGGTCCTCAGCCTCTTCTCAGACACCTGGTGATGGTGGCGAGCCCTTCTTTTCTGTCTGTGCGCTTTGCAGAAAACTGTCTTCTGTGGAATCAGTATTGGTTTCTCTAGATCCTCTATTCATGATCTTTATTCTAGCCTTTGGGGTCATGAGAACAAAAGTCTGGCTCTTCTGTAATCCAAAGTTTAAAGCTTGGTTGCTTTAAAAAAAGTTCTCTGTCTCCCCAGGTCCTCTTTAGTGATTATAATTATAGGGCCCAGAGGGCCTGGGAATCTGTATTCTAAAATGGGCCTCCAGGTGATTATTTCATCTCCATTGAGAATTATTTTTCCTAGAGCTTGTCCCTGCTCAAGATAACTGAAACTTTGCTGCTGCAGCACATCTCCAGTCCTGCCTGTAGCCAGGTCTGCCACTGGAGTGCGGGGTGGAGGTCACAGGACAGCAGGGGAGGATGGTGTGGAGCACTCCTAACCCTCCATGCTTCTCTGCAGGAAGTTGGAGCTGCCACTTGTGTCTGGACCTGTTGAAGGAAAAAGCTTCCATCTACCAGAATCAGAACTCCTCTTGATGTGGCCACCCCCGACCCCTCATACATCTAGGGCTGTTTCTCTCCTCCTCTCTGTTTTTCATACCCACTTTCCCTTCCCCTCCTTTTTCTCAAGTCCAGAGAATCGCAGGGTGGTCATGCCAACCTCCCTTTGGCAGCAGCAAGCTGAGGTGGCAGCTCTGACCACCTCTGGCCCCAGGCGCTCGGGGAGAACGGAGCAGCACGCTGCCCCAGGGCATAGCTGTGGGCCCAGCTTCTCCCTGCTCTCCCTGAAGAGCGTTGACTCTGTCTGCCGTGGGCCCTGGTGATCACAGGGTTCAAGCAGTGTCCTCCAGGAAAGAGTGGGAGAGCAGCTCACTTCTCTCAGCTCAGCCTCCACTCTGGTCCCAGGGTTTTCCCTTCCTGTGAAGGTGAGTCAGACTGGGGCATATGCCAGAGCAGTTGGGAGTGAGAACTGAGCAAGCTGGCAAGCAGCTGCCCATGCCCTCATGCTGCTTAGCCTCACCGCTTCCTTCCCCTAGAGTGGTTTACTGCGGCCCTCTGTTCCTGCAGCCCAGGATCCTTTACCTGAGCCAGGATGCTCTTGGTCCTGCTCCTGGCTCTACCCCGGTCCCACCACCTTACCCCAGGGGCAGTAGCAGCCTCACCCTGATGGTTCCTTGTGCTTGCCTGTCTCATTCTCACAGGCCCTGGTCTCCGGTGACTGGAGCATTCCCCGCCCTTGTTATTTTCTGTCTTCTGCCCCGCCACCCTCCTTATTCCCTTTGGTTTTGTGGGGAGAGGGGAAGCATCACGGGGCCAGGCCAGAAGCTTGGGGGCCACTGGGAGATATTGGATAATGTGCCTGTTTTTTAACTCTATGAAAAAGCCTACCTCCGAAATCCCGTTTTTGTTCTTCCTGGACCTGGGCATTCAGCTCCTGTCCTTAACTGAATTGGGAGCCTCTGCCGCCTGCTCTGTGTATCCTGGCTCCTGGGTCGTGGGGAAGCCACCTAGACATCTCTTTCTTCCCTCGCACACTTGTTAGCAGCTGGTAAGGTCTTCGCACCCTGATTCTTTAATTTTCTGCCTGGTGACACTGTAAGTAATAGGGGGGACTGTTCATCCCAGGACAGCCTGGAATGTCCTTCCCCTTGGCTGTGGGCAGGCCCTAATTCACTGTCACTTTGGAGTTGAGGTGTCTTTTTTTTCTTTCTTTCCTTAGTTCCTATATTCTAAGCATTAGTACAAATAAACATTTTTACACAGAGCCTTCTGCTGGATTCTTTTATCTCCAGATCTCCTTTCCTGTTTAAGGCCACTTTATCCAAAAGTGGTTTTTAAATGTTTTGAAGCATAGCTTTTCACCCAACTTAAAATTTTTGCTTAACCTTAGTAGATTAAGTTGATACAAAATTGGATACTTTGTTTTAATCTTTTATGTAAATTAAGTTATGACAATTTCTTATAAAGAAAAATGAAGTTTTGATTAATACAAAATTTGAGGGCACTCCTGGTGGCTCAGTGGTAAAGAATCCACCTGCCATTACAGGAGAAATAGGTTCGATCCCTGGTCTGGGAAGATTCTATATGCCTCAGAGCAACTAACCCTAACCCGCGGGCCATAACTATGTAAGCCTGTGCACTAGAGCCTGGGAGCCACAACTACTGAGGCACACACCCTAGAGCCCATGCTCCCCAGCAAGAGAAGCCACTTCAGTGAAAAACTGGAGCATTGCGACTAGAGGGAAGCCTGTGCAGCAACGAAGACCCAGCGCAGGCAAAAATAATTTTTTAAAATTGTAGTTTAACTTTAGAATCCTGTTTGTTTCTGTATTTTTGTGTCTTTGGGGGAAATTCTGCTGGATTTGTACATGCAAGTAATAACAGCTTTATAACAGTTGACCTTGCAATTTAAGATACTTAAAAATAGGTCCAGAAGCTTGATTATTATATAAATAGAATGACAGGAAGACTCGTGACATCATGATGAGACACAGGACTTTTTGCATAAGCCATGAACATGAGATGAGAGACCCCAACCTTGCTTGCCTGGCATTCATTCATTTAATTGAATGCAGTGTGAGTGAGCCCACAGTGCAGTCCTACAGCCTTCCTCCAGACAGATTTATGAGCACAGAAATGGGTTTCTTTTCCCTCCAGCCAACATGTGAAAGGTATGAATCAGTTATGAACCCCCTGAAATATGCTTAGGGTTTTCTGGGCCAGCCTGAAAGCCGCTTGTTTCCTCCTAGAAGGCAGAGTGGCCTGGGCCCCTGTGCTCAGTTAAGTAAGCCGGGTGCTCCAGTTTGGAATTGTATTAGGGACACAGCACAGCCCCCATCCTGTCTGTACCTGGAAGTAGGCCTAGAGCAGAGGGAGTAAAGCAGTGAAACGATCCTTGCAGGTGGAGTAAGTGTAGAAGACAAGAATGCTGAGAACCGTGTATTATTGAGAAGAGATTTGGAAAGGTTGCTGAAGGAGGATTTAGGATGGGACATAGAAGGATGGAAGAGGGATCAGGGATGGGATGGGAAGGAAAGCCTGTGAGAAGGGGGACTCACCTGTGGCCCCAGCCTTTCAATTGACTGAAGGGAGAGGAAAGCAGGCTAGAGCTGAGGATTCGGCACTCTAGACGCGGGGTTAAAAAGTCTATTGGATTTCAAAGAGCTGAAGTCTACCAAGGAAAGGAATACTACTAAATCTTGACTTTTGGAACTTGAGTCTTGCCCAAAAGGTACCAAAACTAAAAAATTAATCTCCACATGCCCTAACTCAGAACTAGCCCCAAGCAAGTAGTCTTAAAGGAGGAGATAGAACAGGCTCCATTTTGAGAGCAGGACTCCATCTTGGGCTGGACTGTGGACTTTGAGCTCTATGTCCAGTATCTATGGAAACGACATACCAACTGGAAAACCAGACCCCTGATGGAAGAGCCCCAGGGCTCGTACCTAGACTCTCCATCAGCTGAAAGAATACCCTTATTATCTGTGTAACCCAATAGAGTCATAAATTTTACTATGCTTATTGGGGTATGACCACAGGCCTGTTGATAATTGTCCACTGTTAACCATGTAGGCTTAAGGCATATGAATCACGGGTTAACTTTGTATCTTTCTTTTCCTTTGTTCAGACTAGTTTCAGGGAATTTGGTGAGGTGGGTTTGGGCAGATACACTTAGGGTATTATAGCCACGCATTCCGGGAAACAAACTCACTCAGAAGGACAATGCAGATAGTGGAGGGCAGTTTATTTCACCGGGGGGCCCAAGGGAGAATCTCCTCTTAGCCAAGAACCCCGACCAGTTTTTGTGAAAACCTTAAATACCCTAAATGTATGTACCCAAACCCACTTCCCCAAATTCCCTGAAACTAGTCTGAACAAAGGAAAAGAAAGATACAATCAAAATTAACCTGTGATTCATATGCCTTAAGCCCAGGTAGTTAACAGTGGACAATTATCAATAGGCCTGTAGTCATACCCCAATAAGCATAATAAAATTTATGATTCCATTGGATTATACAGATAATTAGGGTATTCTTTCAGGCGACAGAGAGTCTAGGTAAGAACCCTGGGGCTCTTCCATCTGGGGGTCTGGTTTTCCAATTGGTATGTCGTTTCCATAGATACTGGGCATAGAGCTCAAAGTCCACAGTCCGGCCCAAGATGGAGTCCTGCTTTCAAGATGAAGCCTGTTCTGTTTCCTCCTTCACAGATATATAAGGTTTTCACAAAAACTGGTCGGGGTCCTTGGCTAAGAGGAGACTCTGCCTTGGGCCAGCTGGTGTAATAAACTGCACTCCACTATCTGCATTGTCCTGAGTGAGTTTGTTTCCCAGAATGCGAGGCTACAACAGTCTGTTGTACGTTGGCTGACCGACCTGAGGTCAGTACTGTCCATGGTAACATCTTTTGTGTGGCTTATAACCTGCTTCTATTTTTTAAAGACCACTGGGTGAGAGGAACGAGATCTGTTTGGTAGATGAGGAAGCTGCCTAAGGTCACGGCCAGGAAGACATCCTGCGTCCACGCTGCCGAGTCCTGTCAGGCTCCGAGGGCCGGGTCCCCTGAGGCTGGCGGCGCATCCAGGACTCCCGCCGCGACTAGTCTCCGCCTCGCCACCCCTTCTTGCTGAAAGCTCCGTCCCCCCGGGGACCTGACGACCCGCCACTTTCTCAATGTCCAATGAGACTTAGCCGGGGGCGGGACCGACTCCACCGAAGGCCAATCTAATTGGTTCGGGGCGGGGCTGCGGCGGGTGGGAGCTGAGCGGCGGACCGCGGTCTTCCCAGCCTGGAGAGACCCCCGCGCGGGCTGCGCGCAAAGGGTGCGCGCGCCCGCCGCCCGCGCAGCCCCTCTGTCCGCTCGGCGCGTCCCTCTCCTGCTCTTCGGTAGCCGCCGGGAGAGGGGCTCGGGAGTCCGACCCCAGGCAGGGCTGGGACCGGGGCGGCAGCCGCGGGACGAGCGCCTGAGGTGGGTGAGGAGCGGAAGGGCTGGAAGCAGGGAGGCGGGGAGGCCTGGCAGGCAGATGACTGGGTCCGCCCTGCCGATGGACTCCGGGTCACCAGAGGGAGAGGCCGGCCGAGTTGCGGAGCCCGACTCCTGGCCTGCCTGGGTCCCGGACGCTCGTCCCCCCGCCCTCCCAGGCCACAAGCCTCTCCGCTGAGGACAACCCGCCCCTCCCGCTGCCCGCGGCCTCCTAACCCCTCCTGCCCTTTGTCGCCTGTGCACTTGCCTTTCGGCCTTGTGCTCCCACCCACCCCCACCTCCAGACCGGACCTCGGCCCAGCCTTCCCTGCTCAGGACCCAGCCCCAAATTAGACTTGCTTCTTCAGCCCCTAGTCCGTCCCTCTTTGTCGTCTGTACACCTGTCACCCCAACTCTGTTCATTCACTCCACCACCCTGCCCCCAACATCTTCATCTAAATTCAGCCTAGGCCCACCGCCCCCTCCCCCTCCTGGGGTTTCCTCCTGCCCGCTCTGATTATCCCCTACACCTGCCTGCCTCGGCCCCAGCCCTCTGTCCTCCCCCGTCCATGCTCCTTTGTTGTGTCTGCAGCTGTCCCCTCGGCTCTATTCATCCTTCTCCCGCGGACCCCTTTCTCCCTCTGACCAGGGGCCATCCCCTCCAGGCTCCGTTCTGTCATTCTTCCCATCAGTGCCAGGCCCACTGCCCACCCAGCCTGGCCTTTTCCCTTCCTTTCAGCCCAGCCTTCTCATCTCCTATCCAGGGTACCCTCGCCCTCTCCCAGCTGGTCCAGCCTTCCCTGGACTGCCCCCCGCCCCTCCACACCAACCTGTCTCCCTGCCCCATATACTGTCTTTTCCTTGCTGTGCTCCTCTCCTAACCTGTGTGGCCTCCACCATCGGTCCCCTGCTCACCCTTTCCTCCCCGCCCAGGTGCCGCTGAGAGGCCATGGAGCTGTGTGGCAAGAAGAAGCTTCACGCCCTGTCCCTGGCCGAGAAGATCCAGGTGCTGGAACTCCTGGATGAATCCAAGATGTCCCAGTCGGAGGTGGCCCGGCGCTTCCAGGTCTCCCAGCCTCAGATCTCCCGCATCTGCAAGAATAAAGAGAAGCTGCTGGCGGACTGGTGCAGCGGCACAGCCAACCGGGAGCGCAAGCGCAAGCGGGAGTCCAAGTACAGCGGCATCGATGAGGCTCTGCTCTGCTGGTACCACATTGCCCGGGCCAAGGCCTGGGACGTGACGGGGCCCATGCTGCTCCACAAAGCCAAGGAGCTGGCCGACATCCTGGGCCAGGACTTTGTGCCCAGCATCGGCTGGCTGGTCCGCTGGAAACGCCGAAACAACGTGGGCTTCGGGGCCCGCCACATATTGGCGCCTCCGTTCCCCCCTGAGCCGCCTCCCCCAGCTCCCACTCCCCAGGCCCAGCTGCCTCTTTCTCTTAAAGATTTTTCCCCAGAGGACGTTTTTGGCTGTGTTGAAGTGCCCCTGCTGTATCGGGCAGTGCCCGGCAGAGCGGGTACGTGTGGTCAGGTGCAGGTGCTGCTGTGTGCCAACAGCAGGGGCACAGAGAAACGGCGGCTGCTGGTCAGCGGGCCCCAGGCTGCCCCGCGATGCTTCTTTGGGGTCAGCAGTGAGGCCCTGCCTGCCTCCTACCACCCTGACCTGGCCATCCCCTGGTCGGAGTGGTTGTCACAGTTCGATCGGGACATGGGGCGGCAGGGCCGGCAGGTGGCCTTGCTGGTGGCTGCCCGAGTGGTGGACGAGGTGGCAGGCCTGCCTGGGCTCTGCCACGTGAGGCTCTTGCCTCTGTCTGCTGCGAGCCCCACACCACCCCTGCCCAGCTCCGTGGTCCGGGCATTTAAGGCCCATTACCGGCGGCGTCTGTTGAGCAAGCTGGCTGCCGCCCAGAGCGAGAGGGCTGACACGTCGCTGGCTGATGTCGGGGCGGGCATCACAGTTCTGGACGCTCTGCACATGGCAGCAGCGGCCTGGGCCAAGGTGCCTCTCCAGCTCATTGTGAGCAGCTTCATTCGGGAAGGGCTGGCTCCCGGCAAAACGCCACTGGCCCGGGACCAAGCCTCGGAGGTGCTGCAGGTCCCCGGTGGGCTGAGCCTTGAGGAATTTTCCCGCTTTGTGGATCTGGAGAGTGAGGAGCCTGTGTCTGGAGCGTGCAAAGAGGAGGTGGGCCCTGCAGGTGAGGCAGGGGGCGGAGAGGACAGCTTCGAGCCCCTGCCCACCAAGGCTGATGCCCTCCGGGCTCTGGGCACCTTGAGGAGGTGGTTGGAGTGCCGTGGCACCACCCCGGAGCTATTTGAAAATTTCTATGCCTGTGAAGAGGGGGTGGAGCAACTCTGCTGCCTGTGAAGGGCTCTTCCTGCCGGAGCCCCCTCCTCTCCTGTTTCCCATGGAAACGCCATCTCTCAGAAGGCAGGTTGGGGGCTGGTCTCTTTCCCGTGGAAATGGAGCTTTTGTGAAAGATGTTGAGGGGAGACAAGTTGGAAGACCAAGTCTAGGCTCTGAGTGAAAGTTGTCCAAGCCCTAGAGAAGAGAGTCTAAAGACAGGGCGGTAGGGCAGTGAAGCTCAGCTGCATAGTTTCTGAACCTCTGTGGAGGCTGGGACTTAGGAAGGTGGAATAGGAATTTACAGACAGACCGACCCCTTGAACTCCGTGTTCAAAACAGTTCTGCTTCTGGAAATAAAGCTTTTAATCAGAAAAGAGGCCAAGGTTTTATTTTCATGTGCGTATGCGTGCTCAGTCATGCCAGACTGTTTGCAACCCCATGGACTGTAGCTCACCAGGCTCCTTTGTCCATGGAATTTTCGAGGCGAGAATGCTGGAGTAGGTTGCTATTTTCTCCCCAAGGGGATCTTCCCGACCCAGGGATTGAACTGGCGTCTCTTGCATCTCCTGCATTAACAGGCAGGTTCTTTACCACTGCGCCACCTGGGAAGCCCATTATTTTCATGAGAGGAGGGTATAGAAGCTTTCAACTCAGGTTTTTTTGGTTGTGTTTTATGCAAGCCACTTTTAAAGTCTTTATTAAATTTGTTACAATATTGTTTCTGTTTTATGTTTTGGTTTTTGACCTCAAAGTATGCACGATCTTAGCTCCCAGACCAGGATCTCATGCCTTGCATTGGAAGGCGAAATCTTAACCACTGGATCACCAAGGAAGTCCCAAGACTCAGATTTTTTAAACTGATTGCCAGAGATTGCTGCCATGCAGCTGTCTAGAGCTGTCTGAGAATGACCAGGAGTGAACCTCCTCTCTCAGAATTCCAGCAAGAAGGAACCCTGGGCATGGGGATTCCTCATGGGCTAACAGACAGATTCCCAGGACATTCTGCTTCTCTGATCATCTCTCTCTTTGGCGAATTCATCTCTATTGGGGTGCTGTCTGAGAAAGAAAAAGGAGCAGGCTAGGAACATTCTAGGGAAACAGAAGGAGCCAGAACATAGAAGTCATTCATTCTTTTTTTTTTTTTTTTCATTTATCTGATTATTTCACATCTCTTTAGCAAGGTTTCTTGAGGGCAAGGTTGCAAAGGTCGTGTCCCTGCCAGGCAGGACCTTGCGGACAGTGGCAGTGGAGTGTGATTAACGGTCATCCTAAAGGCGTGTGCACAGGGCTGTGAGCCTAGGAAGCCTCTGGAGGAGGGGAGATTTGAGTTGCAGCTGAAGGACAGACAGACAGGAAAGACAAGGACAGTCCTGGCCAAAAGTCAGCGGGCATGGAGGCAGCTTTTCCCAGAGCGCACAGGGAGGCCCAGGGGGAGCAGGAGGGGCCTGGAGCCCACTGAGCCTAGTGGTGGGGCACCCCCAGAGTTTCAGGTTATTTGTAAGGTTCTAGAAAACAGATGTGGAGGATGGGTCAGAGATGTGAGACCTAGAGGAAGAGAGACTCTCACTGGTCCCCGTGAGAGATGGGGCAGCCCGAGCCAGATCGAGGGAGCAGGGCGGGAAGGGGATGGTTTACCTGGAAAGGATCGGGACTTTGGATGCAGACAGACTCTGGCTGGTGAGGAGTCCAGGTCTTGGCAGAAATCATAAATGTGGCCTTTCAGGTCAACTGCAGGAATCAAGCCAGCACAGTGCAGTTTTCTGGGGGCATTGCTGGCAAGGATGCAGGCCAGCTGTGCATCTCCAGCCCAGGCCCCTCCCCATAGGGCCTCAGCCAAGACCCTTACTGGGTCTTGCTGGGATCCTTACTGGGGTTGTGGGCTGAAACACTCCTTCCACCTTGATGCAGTGTCTTTCACTCCCAGCCCTTCTCTCCCTCCCTCCCCCACTCCGACCCCCAGAGTCCATAAAGTGGAAGGAACCCCTTCAGCAGCCTGCCATCTGACCCTCCCCTCCAGACTGGTGAAAATGGGCCCCTGGGGAGCTGGTGCCTTTTTCTGCTCCTCACAGGGACTGTTCTTTCAGTCTGGCTCATCGTCCTCACTGACCACCTCCACGCCTGGCTGCTCAACAGTGAGACAAAGGTACGTCACGGTCCACTCGTAAACTGTTCCGAAGCTTGTTGCCAGCTTTCCATTCCCAGCATAAGATCCCAAATCATCCGCCTTTCCCCACAGATTGTGCTTTCCTACCTGCACTCATTCCTTTTTCCTTATATTTTATTTCCCTGCTCTGGGTCTTGAGTTGAGGCGTGCAAACTCTTGGTTGCAGCATGTGGGACCTAGTTCCCTGACCAAGGGTGGAACCTGGGGCCCCTGCCCTGAGAGTGAGAGTCTTAGCCACTGGACCACCAGTGAAGTCCCCCTGCCTGTACTCATTTAAGTTGTCCTTTTTCTGAAGTCATTCCAGTTCTGACATAACTCTTGAATGTTGAAGCCAAAACTTAAAGGATCTGTAAAGACGTGACCAGAGTAACAGAGGGGACAGATGAGCTCTGTTACCAGGGATTCCTATTCCTGTTGGAGGAGCGGGATACAGCATAGGGTTTTCTCATTGACTTCATCTCAGAGCCTTTTCTTTTTTCCTTTTTTTAAAACCTGTCCATTACGTCTTCCTTTCTTGTATTGTTACCAGATATCATACCTCTTCCTGGGTGGCTCCATGTGCTCATTTAAGCAGCATTCACTGACATTTACTGAATGCTTTGCTTGTGAAGTGGGTCCTGTTCCAGGACCTGAAGCTAGTGCTGAACAAGACAGAGAGAAAAAAAGAAAGGATCTTCCTCGCTAAGCCCTTCTTTCCTGGTAGAGGGGATAAAGAAGAGACAAGTAAAGAAATACACACCATCATTTTGGACAGCAATAAGTGCAAGATGAAACTAAAATAACGGCGTTCTAGAGAGGGCTTCCCTGGTGGCTCAGTAGTAAAGAATCCTCCTGCCAGCGCAGGAGACAAGGGTTTGATCCCTGGTCGGGAAGATCCCCTGAAAAAGGAAATGGCAACCCACTCCAGTATTCTTGCCTGGGAAATTCCATGGCTGCAGGAGCCTGCTGGCTACCATCTACGGGGCTGGAAAACAGTTGGAAGCGACTGAGCAGGCATGCACACAATAGAAATTATTGCTGTTGCTACATTCATCATCAGCATCAGTATGGAGGTGATGAGCGTGGGATGCAGAGATCCCCAAACCGGAAGATCGGTTCCTTGTCTTCTTATATCTGCACTGTCCTGTGAGAAATCACTCCCCATCTACCTTCTAGTTCTCTTCAGCTGTGACAATTCTTTTGGATTGTTTTTTTAATACATATAATCATTTTTTTCAATGCAAAGAAATAAAGGAAAACAATAGAATGGGAAAGACTAGAGATCTCTTCAAGAAAATTACAGATACCAGGGGAATATTTCATGCAAAGATGGGCACAATAAAGGACAGAAATGGTATGGACCTAACAGAAGCAGAGGATATTAAGAAGAGGTGGCAAGAATACACGGAAGAACTATATAAAAAAGATCATGACCCAGATAACCATGATAGTGAGATCACTCACCTAGAGTCAGACATCCTGGAGTGTGAAGTCAAGTGGGCCTTAGGAAGCATCACTGTGGACAAAGCTAGTGGAGATGATGGAATTCCAGCTGGGCTAGTTCAAATCCTGAAAGATGATGCTGTGAAAGTGCTACACTCAATATGCCAGCAAATTTGGAAAACTTGGCAGGGACTCCACAGGACTGGAAACTGCACAGGATTGGAAGAGGTCGGTTTTCATTCCAAACCCAAAGAAAGGCAATGCCAAAGAATGTTCAAACTACCGCACAGTTGCACTCATTTCACATGCTAGCAAAGTAATGCTCAAAATTCTCCAAGCTAGGTTTCAACAGTACGTGAACCAAGAACTTCCAGATGTATAAACTGGATTTAGAAAAGACAGAGGAACCAGAGATCAAATTACCAACATCCATTGGATCATAGAAAAAGCAAGTGAATTCCAGAAAACATCTACTTCTGCTTCACTGACTACACTAAAGCCTTTGACTGTGTGGATCACAACAAACTTGTGGAAAATTCTGAAAGAGATGGGAATACCAGGCCACCTTACCTGCCTCCTGAGAAACCTGTATGCAGATCAAGAAGCAACAGTTAGAACTAGACATGAAACAACAGACTGGTTCCAAATTAGGAAAGGAGTACGTCAAGGCTGTATATTGTCCCCTTGCTTATTTAACTTATATGCAGAATACATCATGCGAAATGCCAGGCTGGATGAAGCACAAGCCAGAATCAAGATTGCTGGGAGAAATGTCAACAACCTCAGATATGCAGATGACACCACCTTTATGGCAGAAAGCGAAGAGGAACTAAAGAGTCTCTTGATGAAGCTGAAAGAGGAGAGTGAAAGAGCTGGCTTGAAACTCAACATTCAAAAAACTAAGATCATGGCATCCAGTCCCATCACTTCATGGCAAATAGATGGGAAAACAATGGAAACAGTGACAGACTTTAATTTCTTGGGCTCCAAAATCACTGCAGATGGTGACTGCAGCCATGAAATTAAAAGACGCTTGCTCCTTGGAAGACAAGCTATGACAAACCTAGAGAGCGTATTAAAAAGCAGAGTCATTACTTTGCCAGCAAAGGTCCATCTAGTCAAAGCTATGGTTTTTCCAGTAGTCATGTATGGATGTGAGAGTTGGACCATGAAGAAGGCTGAGTGCTGAAGAATTGATGCTTTTGAACTGTTGTTGGAGAAGGCTCTTGAGAGTCCCTTGGACTGCAAGATCAAACTTGTCAATCCTAAAGGAAATCAGTCATGAATATTCATTAGAAGGACTGTTGCTGAAGCTGAAGCTCCAGTACTTTGGCTATCTGATGCCAAGAGCCAACTCATTGGAAAAGACCCCGACCGAAGGCAGTAAGAGAAGGGGACAGCAGAGGATGAGACGGTTGGATGGCATCACCAACTTGATGGACATGAGTTTGAGCAAGCTTTGGGAGTTGATGATGGACAGGGAAGCCTGGCGTGCTGCAGTCCACGGGGCCACAAAGAATCAGACACGACTGAACAACAACAACAAATCATTTTAAAAAACTTTTAAAAATGATTTTATTTATTTATTTTTGCCTGTGCTGGGCCTTTGTTGCTGCGCAGGCTTTTCTCTAGCTGCAGGGAGTGGGGGCTACTCTTCAGCTGCCATGCACAGGCTTCTCATTGCAGCGGCTTCTCTTGTCCAGAGTGTGGGCTCAGTAGTTGTGGCACATGGACTTGGTTGCCCCGAGATATGTGGGATCTTCCTGGATCCCTGGATCGAACCCATGCCTCCTACACTGGCAGGTGGATTCTTTACCAGTGAGCCACCAGAGAAGCCCTATAGTCATTTTCGTACTCTCTTGTTTCCTCTCTTGTTTCCTCTCTTTTAATTCTTTTAAATATCTTTCATGCATGGTTATTTTAAATTCTGTATTTGCTGAGTGTAATACCTGAAATCCTGGCGGGCTAAATCTGTTGCTTTTGTTTCTCCTGACGCCTTAATTCGTGGTAGCTTTTTTCTTAGTGGGTCTGGTGGTTTTTTGGTCCTGGAATTTTTTTTTTATTGGTTGTACTTAATCTCTGGAAAACTTGAAAATCCCCTTTTGGGGACTCTCCTTTGGAAAAACATGTAGTTATTCCTATGAGACACAAGGGGGCACTATATTCATGATAAATTAATTTCTGGAAGGAAGGTGTCCCAGAGCTGGAGGACACTCTGGTAGCAGATGCTGTGGTTCATAGGAGCCCATCTTTTTTTAAACTTTTTATTTGAATTGGCTTATAGTTGATTAACAATGTTGTGTTAGTTTCAGGTGTACAGCAAAATGATTCAGTTATACATACACATGTATCTATTATTTTTCAAATTCTTTTCCTATTTGGGTTATTACATAATACTGAGCAGTTACAGGAGCCCATCTTATTGTGAATTTTTTCCCACCACAGGGAAAGGCAGTTTTCTCTGTAGGTTCCCTTTACTGGTGGGTGGAGTCT
Organism: Oryx dammah; assembly: GCF_014754425.2. NCBI lineage: Eukaryota > Metazoa > Chordata > Mammalia > Artiodactyla > Bovidae > Oryx > Oryx dammah. The sequence continues at coordinate 42,013,649 of NW_024070199.1, forward strand.
TTCTGCTCTCCTCTCACTAAAGGTGTAGCCCTTTCCAGGATCTTGACTTAATTTGGGCCAAAGTCTTCTGTTCTGTGTGTTTCTTTCAAGTTCTCAGTGTCACCGTTTGCCTCAAGGGCAGCACAGTTCCAACACATACTCACTTCCTTGTTTTGAAGGGGTCTTTGGAAAGTTCCCTCACTTCTTGCAAAGTTAGCAATGGTTTTACAATCACGCTTGTTATCATGGTTGAAACCTAATGCCTTAGAGCAGGAGGGCTCTGTGTAAAATCTAGAGTGCCAGCCTGCTGGGAGGAAGTGGGAAAGACCAGTTTTCACTCATTCATTCATTCAACAATTATATATTGAGCTTCTGTAAGCCCACTAGCGTTTTAATGAGCAAAAGAGTCAAGGTCTCTGCCTCATGGAGCTTGTAGTTTAGAGAAGAGACAGTTATAACCAAAGAGAAAATGTTAGTTACTCAGTCATGTCCGACTCTTTGCAACCCCATGGACTATAGACCACCAGGTTCCTCCGTCCATGGGATTCTCCAGGCAAGAATACTAGAGCGGGTAGCCATTCTTGTCTCCAGGGGATCCTCCCCAACCAGCAATTGAACCTGGGTCTCCTGCATTGCAATAGATTTGTTACCACCTGAACCACCAGGGTCACACAAATGAAAGTATGTGATTACAGACTGAAAAGGGGAGAGAACACGAAAAGGACAAGCCGGTGGTTCTCCAACTGTGACTGAAACCAGCAGCATCTGGGAATATACTGTGCCAAGCAAATTCTCAGACCCTCTCCAAATTTCCTGAATCGGAAACTCTGAGGGGATCCAACAATCTGTATTCTAACAAGCCCACCAGGTAATTCTGAATCACTGGCCTAAACCAAAGGACACTGACCTAGAAAGAGGAGCTGAGGACAGTTTCACTATGGAAGTGATGCTGAACTGAGAGCCAGAGGCACACAGATAGTGAGAATAACGTGCGCAATGCAAATGTCCTGCAATGGGAGGGAGCCAAGAGAAGACGAATGTCCGAGGACTTTACAGGCCGTGGAAGGAAACTGCCTCGATTCCTCAGAGCAATGGGAGGCCATCGAGGGGCAAGAGGCGTAGAGGGACCTGATCAGATTTGCATTTGAAAAGTTATTTGTCCAGATTCCAGACAGGACTTGGGGTGTGTTAGTAGGATTGGAAAAGGGAGAATCAGTCCCAAGCTTAGCAGCAGGATTCACAGAGGTTGGGGACCCTTTTGAAGTGGGAGCAGGGGAGAAGGAGCGCTGCTCTTCTGGCCTCCGGAAACTCCAGGCACGTGTGGGATGCTCAAGGATTTGCGACCAGAGACAGTTGGTCATATGGGCCGGGAGCTCGGGACAGCACTCAGGCCAGAGACGCCAATGCAGTGCAACTCCTCTTGGCTCAGTGCGTCTGGCAAAAGTGATTTAACCAGAATCAGCCCAGGGTGCTGCTTTGTCCCCCTTTACCGGCATGTGTAGCCCTCGAGTCTCTATACCCAGAAATTAGTCTCCTCCATTTCTCCTACTGTGATTGATGCTGTAAGAATAAATATGACAGGGGACTTCCCTGATGGTCCAGTGGTTAAGACCTCACCTTCCAGTGCAGGAGGAACAGGTTCAATCCCTGGGCAGGGAACTAAGGTTCCACAAGTTTCAGGGCCAAAAAACCAGAACAAAAAATATAAGCACAATTGTAATAAATTCAATAAAGAACTTAAAAAAATAAGTATGACATTTGATGGCCCAAATCCAATGAGACACTGTTTAACATATTTACCCAAGTTGTAAACCGTTTACTTGTGACCTTCAGACACAACCCCCATGTTCAACCTCAAAGCAGGTTCCTTTACTATTTCCTAGTTCTCAGGGATTCATCTCTGAATCAGTCTCAAATACTGATGCGTAAAAGTCGTTCAGTCATGTCCGACTCTTTGCAACCCCATGGCCTATACAGTCCATGGAATTCTCCAGGCCAGAGAATACTGGAGTGGGTAGCCTTTCCCTTCTCCAGGGAATCTTCCCAACCCAGGGATCGAACCCAGGTGTCCCGCCTTGCAGGTGGATTCTTGACCAGTTGAACCACAAGGGAAGCCCAATGACGCCAAACAACATGTGTTAATTCCTTAAGGAGTTTAACAGGCACATTCTGAGCCCCTGCTGAAATAAAAACATCTGGCTTTTCAAAATATCTTTGGTCATTTCCTGCCTGATCTTTGTTTGTCTTTCCACCCTCCTTTCCAAGAGGAGTGAGTTGTTTTCTCTCTAATCACACCGCGCTTAACCCTCACCTCACCGCAGCACTGTTCTCCAGGCCAACGGGCAGCCCTTGCCATAGGCCAGTGGAAGCGACTCAAGCTTGGGACCGCATGGCCAGCCAGAGCGGGGCCTGCCACTCTCTCTGGTTCTAACGAGGAGCACAGAGGAAGGGAGCTCCCGCCCCTCCACACAGCGAGGAAACAGAAACTCTGTGCCCTGCAGTGCAAAGGCAAGCTTGTGGGTGGAATTACAGCCCCCAAAGGATCTAATTCGGAGAAGGCCGTGGCACCCCACTCCGGTACTCTTGCCTGGAAAATCCCATTGATGGAGAAGCCTGGAAGGCTGCAGTCCCTGGGGTTGCTGAGGGTCGGACACGACTGAGCGACTTCACTTTCACTTTTCACTTTCATGCATTGGAGAAGGAAATGGCAACCCATCCAGTGTTCTTGCCTGGAGAATCCCAGGGACGGGGGAGCCTGGTGGGCTGCCGTCTCTGGGGTCGCAAAGAGTCGGACACGACTGAAGTGACTTAGCAGCAGCAGCAACAAGGATCTAATTAAAACAAAGTTGCAGGACTTCCCTGGTGACACAGTGGATAAGCATCTGCTTGACAGTTCAGAGGACATGAGTTTGATCCCTGGTCTGGGAAGATTTCACATGCCACCGAGCAACTAAGCGAGTGTGCAACAACTATTGAGCCTGTGCTCTAGAGCCTGCAAGCAACAGTGACTTAGCCCATGAGTCACAACGACTGAAGCCTGCATGCCCTGGGGCCCGTGAGCCACAACCAACGAGCCCTGTGCCACAACTGCTCAAGCGCCTTGAGCCCGTGCTCCGCAACAAGAGACGCTGCTGCAATGAAGCCTGTGCACCGCATCTGGAGAGTGGCCCCCGCTCTCCACCACTAGAGAAAGCCTGCTTGCAGCAAGGAAGATACAGCACAGCCAAAAAAAACAAAACATAAACAGAAGCGATATTATAACAAATTCAACAGGCTTTTAAAAAATGGTCTGCATCAAAAAATCTTGAGAAAAAGTCAAAAAATAATTTTGGAAAATTTATCATTATTATTTTAATTTTTTTGAAGCTGTGTGATTCTGTTTCATTTTTTATTTTCTGGCTGCACCACACAGCATGCAGGGTCTTAGTCCCCCCACCAAGGATCAAACCTGCGCCCCCTGCATTGGAAGTGCTGAAACTAAACCATTGGATCACCAAGGAAGTCCCAAAAAAAGCATTTTAAAATTTTCTTCTCTTGCTAACTGGTGAGGTGGTGAGAAATGACAAACTGCAGAGGACCGCTCTGACCTTCTTGCCCTGTTTCTAAGAACCACCTCCTTTCTCACACGCATGCTGTTTGCTCCCTCTGAACCAGCCACCGACTCCCCTGAGAAGGTCCGATGACTGCTCCCCAACACTGCAGTGTCTGGCCTGAAATCCCTGACATTGCAGTTGTCCTGGAGATCTGGGGCTGGCCACTTGTGCTCAAGGATAGACCAGTTAGAAGGGATCTCAGAGGAAACTGGGGCACAGAAAGGGCACCAGCTGCCTCAGACAGACCCTGTTTTTCCACACCAGGAACATGGGCTGCCTGAATCTGTGTGAGAGTGGAGGCCACTGGAACTGGAGTTCAAGTCACCAGAATGACAACTTCCTCAGCTTGAAAAGGTGGGGCGTTTCTTCCCTTAGAAGCATCCAGCACACCGTTTCTTAAACTTTAGCCTGGAAAGGTCCGTATAGCCAAAGCTATGGCTTTTCCACTAATCAAGTATGGATGTGAGAGCTGGGCAATAGAAGAAGGCTGAGTGTCAAAGAATTGATCCTTTTGAACTGTGGTGTTGGAGAAGACTTGAGAGATCAAACCAGTCAATCCTAAAGGGAAGAAACCCTGGATATCCATTGGAAGGACTGATGCTGAAGCTGAAGCTCTAGTACTTTGACTACCTGATGCAAAGAGCCAACTTGTTGGAAGACCTTGATGCTGGGAAAGATCGAAAGGGGCGACAGAGGATGAGACGATTAAATGGCATCACCAATTCAATGCACATGAGTTTGAGCAAACTCTGGGAGATAATGAAGGACTGGGAAGCCTAGCATGCTGCAGTTCACGGGACAAGACTGAGAGTCAGACACAACTGAGCAGCTGAACAACAAGAGATCACAGTGAGAGTTTTATGCAACACTGATTCCTAGGCCCCAGCCTCAGAGATTCTGATTATGTCAGTTCAGGGTGGGGCCTGGGACTCTGCCTTTCTAACCCCCTCTAGGAAGTCCTCTTGCTGCTGCTCCATGGACCACACTGGGATCATCCCTGACCTTACTCACTGTGTTAGTTCAGGTGAAGGATAAAGAGATGTCAGAATGCAGCAGCCCAGGGCGGCCCGGTCAGCAGTGCTCGCTGAGTCCCTGGGTTCCAGGAGCCTCCGCAGTGGCCCTTATTTCCAGCCAGCAGTGAGGAAACTCCTCTGAAGCAAGCGATGGGCAATTTGCACACATTTCTTCTGCTCACATGTCGCTAGCAAGAAGCCAAGCAGCAGTCCCCACAGAGGGGATCAGAGCCTCACTCAGCAGCCGCGTGCACAGCGGCCACGCTGTGAGCAGGGAAGAATGCTTAGGATACCATCTGTTGCCTGTGATACATGATCCTATAAACAAGGGATCCGAAGAGCACACGGGGAGGTCGAGTCTGGGTGAATCTGAGCTTAGGTGTCTCGTGGGAGACTGTCACAAGCCCCAGGCAGAGCAGGGTAGCAGAGCAACTGAGCTCTGGAGGCGGAGGCACAGATACGTGCAGCTGAGCTGTGTAAAGCAGCAGCCGTGTGGCCTGGGATGGGTAACATGCTGTCTCTGAGCCAAGGCCACCTCCTCTGTAAACTGTGGTGATAACACTGAGATTGTCTTTGTACGGGGTCCCCAGTAAATGGCAGGAATCCCAGGCGTTCAGGGCACCATGCGCGGGTGGAGGGCGGCCCTGGTTGACCTCAGACTAGATTAGGATGTCTGCTCACTTTATTTGCCAATTAAGTGAACCCTTTCAGCTAGTTTTTAATTCCCCTTTAGCAATAGAGATGGTGAAGAAAACAAATGCCCTCGATGGGAGTGGGCGAGGCAGACACTGCTCCGCTGGAGACCCCAAGAGGGGCCAGGTGAGGGGATCTCTCAGTGGAAGCCGGGAAGAGGGTGCCAGGGTGGGCAGGGATGTGGTGGTTGGAGTGAGGATGGAGGCTGGGAGCACGCTTCATTTCACAAGCATTTATCAGGCTCCTTCAAGCACGGGGCTCTGTGCTGGGAAATGACCAGAAATATGACCCTTGACCTCAAACAGCACCCAGTCTAATTGGGAATCTGAGAAGCAAACCCGCAACCATAATTAAGTACAGGCCAAGGCTGTGATCAAGGCATGGCGATGAGCAGAAAGGTCTGGAAACCCCAAAATCAGTTCTGGGCAGGGAGAGGCAAGCCAAGGAAGGACTCCAGGAGACAGGCCCAGGTTGGAGCTGGCTCAGCCCCGGGATTGGGGAGTCAGCCTGCAAGCACTGCCCACTGCTGGCTGAGAGGAAAGGAACCTTCTAGGTGGGAAGCGATGAGAGAGTATGGCTTATTCAGGGACCTCAAGCAGGACTGGGCTGCTGAGAACAGAAGGAGAGGAAAGCGGGGGTGCAGAGGGGAGGAGGGGGCCTTTTCCTGAAGGTGACGGAGTCACTGAAGGATTCTGGACTAGAGGAGGCATAAAGGCTACCCTCAAGTCCTGCATGGAGAGGTTTGAAGGGAAGAGAGGTGGGGGGGCAATGAGGATCTCCTCACTGGAATCCAGGGAGGGTGGTTAGCACCAGGCAGCTCTTAAAGGGGCGAAGTCACAGGACAGGGTTGCGGGGGGGCCGGAATGTCACCAGCACCGCTGGCTCTGGGTTTACTTCTCAGATTCAGGAAGCAAAGAATTGGCACATGCTGCCGAGAGGCCCAGGCCAGCCTTGGAATTTGGGGGGGGGGGCGCCAAGGACCCCAGGCCTCCTGCTCCCACACCGTCTCCCCAGCCCCATCTGGTCTGAGCACTGGAGGTGACTTGTTAAAAGGGGGTTCACCCTCTGCATCAGACCCACGAGCTGGTGCTGTCAGCCTGGCCTCCAGTCTGGGCAGGTGGGCAGTGGTCCCACCGGGGAGCTGCTGGAGTTGCCTGGCCGGCTCACCCCCAGGAGAGAAGGAGGTGTTCGTAGCTGAGGAAGGTGACAGCGTTGACGGGAAAGGCGCGGGCACTGTTGATGGTGAGCCCTCGGAAGAAGACCCCTAGTCCTTCCTGCCGGGCGCTGCTCACCATGCAGTCCAGCAGCCCCCCGTAGGCCCTCTGCTTCAGCCCCGCCATCTGCATCCGGGACTTGATCACATCCAAGGGGGTGGCGGCGACCCAGGAGGTGATGCCGGCAAAGCCCCCTGCCACCAGCACCGTGCCCGAGCCTGGGGGACAGGAGTGGGGAGGCATTCAGCCGAGAAATGAAACAGCCCCCCATCCGCAGTCTCCCTCCCCGTCCTCCCCTTTCCTTCCTCCTCTCTGTCCCCCACCCTCTGACACCACTTCACTTACTGGGGGTCTGGCCATCCGGCGTGAATTGGCGACACAGCCATTCATAGGTGACGAAATAGATTCCCAGAGTGGGGGTGTCCCTCAGGGTCAGGGCCCAGGCTCCCCGGAACAGCCCCCGGGGCCCCTCGGCCTGGAAGATGGAGGCAGCACAGTGCACGGGCCCCCGGTACCGGGGTTGGGGGCTCCCTGGCTTCGCCCTGGGCTCCGTCTGGTTTTGTAGCCGGACTTTGATGAGATCAAAAGGAGCCAAGCAGTAGGCCTGTAGGGAAGGAAGCACAGAGGGTCTGGGCAGACCTTGGGACCGGAACAATCCCTCCGAGTTGTCTTGACAGGAGGAAGGCAGCGAGCAGACAGGGCAGCATCTTTTCTGCAGGACCTCGCGGGCTCCGTGGCTGCTCTCAGCCTCTCTCACGCGCAGTGGGGAACAAGCCAGAGTCCCCGCCCTTACCATCAGACCCCTGACAGCAAGGAGCCCTGCCCCTCCCCTCGGCCGGACTTGCTGACACACCCATGGCGCTAGAGAAAGAGTTCCCCAAGCGGGCCAGTGCTTAGGACTTGGTGCTTTCATTGCCATGGCTGGGGCCCAGAAAAACAAAAAGAGAATTCTGTCTGTGCCCACGAAACAGCAGGGGATGGACCCCTCCCCACGGATAAAGAGGTCACCTCGCTAGCGTTGGGGACTCGACTTCATAGACTCCTCCAGCCTCACCCCCTGCCAGACGCCTCTCAGAGGCCCCTGGATGGGGAAATTCACCTCACAAAGCCCTAGATTCTAGCGTCCCAAGAAGGTGGGTGACAGGGTGGGATCTGAGGGTCCTCGAATACGATGGCTGAGGCGGACGAGACAGATCTGGGGTAACATTGGTGCTGGGGGCTCGGAGGAAAGGGAGGGCCCAAGGTGTGAGTCAGGGGTGCAACTAGGGCAAGTTCACCCTGGGACTGAGGTCCCAGCCGAGATTAGCACAACATTTCTGGACTTGGGTGCTTTTTGTTTCTCTTTTGTGGAAGGCAGCCAAGCTCGCAGCCCTGGAGATGGCTGACGGCGGCGGAGCCTGCAGGCTGGCTCTTGTGGCGATCTTTCGAGGGTGGCAGTTGGCTTACTTCCTCCCCTGCAGGAAGGGCCGTGGGCTGGGGTCCCTCCCTGTGAGGTGGTGCTGTGATGTTGCCCTCCTAGCAGAGGCCAAGGGCAGTACTGAGCTGAGGGCTGCTCTGGGGGGTGGGTCCCTGGGGGTGAAGATACGGCTGGGCCAAAGGAAGGGTGGCAGGGAGGGGTGGGCTTGGGTCCCTGCCCTCCCCACCCTGTGCCCACAGGGGCCGTGGGGACGTCAGACACTTTACCAGCCTTAGCCGAGTCAAATGCAACTTTTGTACACAAGAGGTTGTCATTCCCTGCTTTATGCTAACTAGAGTCTTCCTTCCCATCTCCATGCAAAATATACATTTTCTGCTCCAGGGTGGAAATCAGAGCCTTGGGCTTGGTGGTAAACGGGCTTCCACGTGGTCCCTGGACCCTGTCCCCTTCAGCGACCGGACAGTCCCCAGTTCCACCATCTGTTCTGCTTTCTGAGGAACCAGAGAGGAGGGGAATGGAGAAGCTGGGCCCAGTTGAGCCTAAATCAGGCCATCTGGCCTGGGGGCTCACTCTCTTCCTTGTTTTTGTGGGATGCAGGTCTCAGGGTTTGGGAAATATTCAGGCATGAACCCCGCACTAGGGGCAGAAGCAAAGCCAGGGCCTTTTGGGTCTCATGAATTATTAATTCGCTCAGTGAGCCCCTGACTCTGTTCTTTGTCCTTGCTCTCTGCCCTGAAGTGGACAGAGCATCAGGGCAGGTGTAAGTAGAGGGTGACCTGGGGTACTAGATGGGGGGGTGGAGCCAGGTTCACGCCCTTGGGGCTCTGCACTCAGACCCCCCTTAGCTGGGGTTCCCCCTGCTGCCCTCTCCCCTCTACCCCACCCCTCAAAACCCAGTACTCGAGCACCGAGAACAAAGACCAGAACCAAATGGTTAGTCACTTAATAATTAACACCCTGGACCTCTCCCAGCGAGATCTGTGGATGGGCCATGGGTGAGGGTCAGAGACGGCAACAGACACCCCCCAAGGTGGGCACCAACGGCTGTCCTCTTGGCACTGTCTCCCCCTCACCCCAGCTCTCTCGCCCCTTTGCCCCTTTTTTTCTCCATGACTCTCCCCTCCAGACCTGTAGCCTAGAAGGCCACTGCTCAGCCAGGCCAGGTCCCAGGAGCAGGCCTTTCCCCACCACTCCTCACGTTCCTCTTGAGAAGGCCAGGGGTCTGCGGCTGTGGGTCACTAGAGGCGGGTTGGAGGGAAAGGAGTGAACTAATCATCACAATGCAAGTGTGTGTGTGTGTGTGTGTTTGTGTGTGCCTGTGCACCCCCTCACCTGCAGGAACCCCCCGGTGCAGCCGGCTATGAAGACATGTGTGTAGCTGGGCGGCTGGGCCCGCCGCTCCTGGTGGGAGGTGGCCGTCAGCGCCAGCAGGGCGTTGCTGTAGACCCCGAACAGGATGGAGTTGACCACAGCTATGCTGGCGATGGGGAAACTCATCCCCTTGAAAAAGCCCAGGAGCTGCAGAGACACGGTGTGAGCTGGCTGGGGGCTCTGGGAGCCTCCCCTGGCCCTCTCCAGGCCTGGCACGGCCTTTTCTGGCTGGAAACCACTCCCAAGTCCGGCCACAGGCAGATGGAGGCCAGCTAAGGCCGGGGATGGCCTCGGCTCCACTTTGGGGGGCACAAAGCTACTGCTCAGCCCACCACCGGTGGCCCCAGACTTGGGTCTTCTTTCTCTCTTCCCGGGGGGCAGAGCCCTGCTGGGGGAGAAGGAAGCTAGCCCTGACCGCCCGGAGGCCTCCCGCCCCCAAACCCCCCAATACAGGTCACCCACCGACTCATGGCGGTAAGTCTTGACCATACAGTCGACGATGCCCTGGTATGTGGTCTGGGTCTGCAGCCGCACCTGGACAGGGAGGACAGAGCAGGTGGGAAGGCCAGGCGTCCAGCCGGCTCATCGCTCGGACCCTTTGGGCAGGACCCCAGTAGGGCGGGAGAGGCGGAGAAAGCCTCCGCGAGCCAGGCCCTGCTCTCTCCCTGATGTCTGCTTCAGGTAACATCTTTCCTTTCTTGGGTGCCTCCCCTAGACTCACCTTCACAGTGTCAAAGGGGTGTCCCAGGACCAAGCCCAGAGCTCCTGTGGGGATGATAAGGTGCTAGGAGTAAGGCCCCTCAGGCTGGGCCGAGGAAGCCAGGGTGTGTCGGGGGGAGTGGAAGTTGCCCCCTGGCACCTTCCTCCATGCCAGACACCGGGCAGGGAAGGTGTGGGGAGCAGAGAGAGAGAGCGAGCCTGGCCCTGTCTGGAGGACACACATGCGGCGGGGAGGAGCCAACCCCAGACACACAGGGTCATCGCCCATCTGAACTTGACCCCCGAGCATCCTGCTGACTTGTCTAACTGGGGGATTCCAGGGCTCCAGCCTCCCTTCAGCTCACCAACTGCCTTGGTCCAGGCCCCGCCCTCCCAGCACTCTGCCCTGGCAGTGCAGAGTCGGGGGCTCTGAGAGGACGCCTGCTGGCACCAGGGGGATCCAGCCCCCCCAGCATCTCCCCACCTCCTGGTCCTGTCCTACTTAGCAAAAGCTGGTCATGCAGCTTCAGGGAGGTCACAACACTGGAAGGCGAGTTCTGATGTTTCTTTCTCCCAAAGAGGAATGCCACTCAGATGCTGGGCCGAGGCGACAGCTCAGCTGGCCTCAGGGGTCACAGCCCATTGCCAGGTAGGACAGAGGTCCAGAGAAGAATGCAGGACAGCAGGTGATGTCAAAGGTGAACTGAGGGTCCTCTGAGCCCTGGAGATGAAGCTGGTGGCGCAGGTGAGTCTGGGAGAGCGCTCACCATGGCCTCACCTCTGACAGGTGTCCAGGTTGGGGGGGCGCAGCCTGGAGCTTGGCAGTAGCCCCCGCCCACTGCACCGTCCTCTCCTCGCCCCCTCGGGCAACTCCCAGGAGGCCCAGGGACAGCTGGTTCTGGGCACTCACAGGCCACCAGGACTTTGGCTTCAGCTCCTCTCAGGTCACCCACCTTCCCCAGGATGAGTGACCTGCAATTGGCATTGATATGACAGAGGGAAGAAAAGTGTCTCACCGGAGATCCAGCCGGCCACAAACTCCTCCGCGGGCATGTCTGGCAGGGGCGGGCACAGGTGGCTCCAGCAGAGAAAACGCTGGTGAAAGTGTAATTCCACCCTCCCCGGACCCTGGACTGATAATCTACTACTAATGTTTAACCCTGGGTGAGGGCCGGGTGCCAAGACCTCAGGGGACCAGGATGGTGAGCCAACCAGCTCTAGAGATGTGCAGAGTGTGAGAGCTCATGGGGCAGGGAGGATGGCCCACCGTGGCCTGAGCTCCCCCGACAGCCAGCGAGGGCCTCACAGTGTGACCAGGCCCGGCAGGCGGGCTCGGGCCCTGGGGCGGTCCCTCCGGGGCTGCCTCAGTGGACAAGGATCTAAGGAGCCAGCCCCCCTCGGCCCAACCCCTGCTCATCCCCCAGCCCTGCCCAGCAAGCTGCTCACCCCAGCCGGGGTAGGTGGGGCCTGGCCACCAGGAGCCAGGCCCAGCCGAGAGGAGTGACTCACCAGGGCCGGAAGCCGCCTTCTCCGAGGGTTGTTTACCACTGACTCCCCAGCATGTGTCAGAAACAGCCTCCCTTCTCTCCCTGGAGCCTCTTTCCCAGGGGAGAGCTGGGGACTTGGTGTACAAAGGATGGTGTGTCTCTCTGCCTGGGGTGACCAGGCTATGATGCCCACTTCTCTGTGGACAACAACCCAAGCCAACGGGCCAGGGACCGGAATCCCGGTCTTCCTCTCTGCTTCCTTAAACCTACTTCCGCTGCTGCCAGCTCACTAAACGAATGGTTACTCCAGTCACCCTCTTGCTCTGTTATGAGCTGTGCCATGCTAAGTCACTTTAGTCGTGTCCAACTCTTTGTGACCCCACAGACTGTAGCCCGCCAGGCTTCTCTGTTCATAGGGTTTTCCAGACAAGAATATTGGAGTGGATTGCAGTTTCCTCCTCCAGGGGATCTTCCCAACCCAGAGACTGAACCAGTATCTCTTAGTTCTCCTGCACTGGCAGGCAGGTTCTTTACCACTAGGGCCACCTGGGAAGCCCCAAAACACACATGCTTTGTTTTGAAAATGCTATTTTGTATCGTTTAAAAATGTGTTGCCACTTGGCCTTACACCTGGAAACTAACACAGCATTATAAATCAACTATGTTATTGTTGTTCTGTCCCTAAGACCTATCCCATTCTTTGCGACCCCATGGACTGCAGCACATCAGGCTTTCCTGCCCTTCACTACCTCCTGGAGTTTGCTCAAACTCATGTTCATTGAGTCCGTGAAGCCATCCAGCCATCTCATTCTGTGTCACCCCTTTCTCCTCCTGCCCTCAATCTTACTGAGCATCAAGGTCTTTTCCAATAAATAAACTATACTTCAACTTAATAAATTGTGTTGCCTCTTTTTATAAATCAGATGATTGCTCATAGGTTATGTTTTCTGTAAGTGTCTGGTACTTTGGTTTTCCCTACTCTGTTATCTCTCTCTGCCCCACAAGGGGAGACATGTACATGGAGTGAAAGAAGCACAGGGTCTGGCATCTTCTAACTGAGTTCCAGTCTCAGCTGCCTCAGTCAACAGGGCGATCCGGCCAGGCACGTGCTTTTTTGAGGATCTCTTGTCCCATGTCATTTGGGAGGCTTGGGAGGTCATCAAAGGGGCTTTCCAGGTATTGGTGTTGTAGACAAAAATAATCAACGACAATCTGTAATAAGAATTGAAAAGTTTTATTTGAGCCAAACTGAGGACTATACCCCAGAAGACAGCCTCAGATAACTCTGAGGAATAGTTCTGGAGAAGCATGGTTTTCAGCACAGTTTTTATGTCTGATCAGAAAAAGATTCGTCTAGTCTTTGGTTTGGTTTTTCCAGTAGTTATGTACAGATGTGAGAGTTGGACCAGAAAGAAGTCTGAGTGCCAAAGAATTGATGCTTTTGAACTGTGCTGTTGGAGAAGGCTCTTGAGAGTCCTTTGGACAGCAGGGAGATCAAACCAGTCAATCCTAGAGGAAATCAACCCTCGATATTCATTGGAAGGACTGATGCTGAAGCTGAAACTCCAATACTTTGGTCACCTGATGCAAAGAACTGACTCATTGGAAAAGACCCTGATGCTGGGAAAGATTGACGGCAAGAGGAGAAGCGGGTGACAGAGGATGAGATGGTTGGCTGGCATCACTGACTGAACGGACATGAGTTGAGCGAACTCTGGGAGATAGTGAGCGACAGAGAAGCCTGGCTTCTGCTCTGCTGGACTGCTCTGCTGCACTTCATGAGGTCGCAAAGAGTCAGACAAGACTTAGCGACTGAGCAACGACAAGGACAAAGAACACCAAACGAGTCAGTGATATATTCCTTCAGAGTTTCAGAAAAACAAATCAGTACAAACACAGTAAGCCAATACGGCCTTGGTGCCTGGGAAGGGTGTCTTATCATTGAAGGAGCACCTGCGTTGATGTCCCAGGAAGAGGGGCATTTCATCTTTATTATTAAGATGGACATTCTTTTTTTTTTTTCCGGCTGCCCAGCATGTGGGATCTTAGTTCCCTGACCAGGAATCGAAACCTCTCCCCCTGCAGTGGAAGCCCCAAGTCTTAACTGCTAGACTGCCAGGGACGTCCCTTAACACGGACGTTCTTTACTTCTGGTCAATTATTAAAGCAGATCTACAGTGTATGTTTGATAGGCCACAAACAGGCTGTTCTAATTAGCATCAAATTCAAGTTAACTCATGTATAAGCCAGAATGACTCCCCCACACCTCAGTAAGTGAACATTCCTTTTGTCCGTGTCCCTGTTCAGGACCACATCATCCAGGATCAGGTTTCTGATTGTCTGTTAATCTCACATGTATTCCTATGAGGTAAGCCCAGAAGACAGCAGCGGTGGGGATGTGGAGGCATGGGTGGGGCAGACCCATGGATGCAGGCAAGGTGCTGACCACAAGTTTGACTGCAAACCAGGAGGAATACGGCATTAGGAGAGCGTGGGGGCACTCCAGTGGAACACGTGCTTCACATTGACAAATATGAAATATTCTGTCAGATTTCTATTCTCAGGAATGTTGGGTAGTTGGGGCCTTGGGGTGGAGGTTGAGGAGAAAGGGGTCTTCTCTCAAGGGCACAGAGACCCCGGGCTCAGGTGTCACTGCCCAGAGAAAGCTGTGATGGCCCCAAAGGCAGCCCCAATCCCTGGAATTTCCTGGACACCTCCCTTTCTCTCTACCTCACCACCGTTCCATGAGGAAACACATTCATAGTACCTCCAAAACAGACCCCGCTGCTTCTGCCCCGGCCCCAAACCACCACCACTGCCACTTGGATACCTGCCTGCAGCTGGCCTCCCTGTCCCCGCCCCACCCCTTCCACTTCCCCTTCCAGCCTGTCCTCCACCAGCAGCCCGATGATGCAACTGAATTAAAGTAGACCATGTCTCTCCCCTGCTCCACGCCCTGCAATGGCCCCATCCTGCTCAGAGTCAAAACCAAAGCCTTGGGTACTTCCCTGGTGGTCCAGTGGCTAGGAATCCACCTACCAGTGCAGGGGGCCTGGGTTCGATCCCTGGTCAGGAAACCAGATACCACACCACAACTAAGACCCATACAGCCAAATAAATAAACCTTTAAAAACAAAACGAAGCCTTCCAGGGACTTCCCTGATTGATGGTCCAGTGGTTAAGGCTCTGTGTTTCCACTCCAGGGGCCACTAAGATTCCCCCCATATGCCTTGCATTGCAGCAAAAAAGGAAAAAGCCAAAGCCTCCCTAGGCTCTAGAGCACCTCCAGCCACGCTGGCTTCCATCTCTTCTCCCAACAGCCTCCCTCCTCCAGTTGGCCTCCTCTCGCTGGGCTCAGACGTCGCCTACGCAGTGAGCCCGCCCTGACTGGCTCGGTGAATGTTGTCGCCTGCCCCACCTGCCCAGCGTTCCCAGTGCCCCTTCCCTAGCCCAACCTTCTCTTTCATTCATCAGCTTCTGACACACTAAGCAATTAACTTATCTGTCTGGGCAGGTATCTCTGGCTGTTTTGTTCCCTCATGTATCTTAAAGGCTTAGAACTATGCGTGGTACAGACTAGGCAATGAATGAGATATGAATGAGTGGACAAGTCAGGGAAGAGCATTAGATGGGCCTGGGTCTCCAGTTCTCTCTCCCTATTTCAAGGGCCCCAAAGAATGTACAGTTCCCAAACACCCCCTACCTGCCCCTCCAGATCTCCTCCAGCTCTTAGTTTCCCATCTGCCTGAGGATCAGTCCTGATGGTGCTTCTCTCCTGCAGCTGCCAAAGCAGAACGCATCCCCCACCACCACTTTCTCATGGGTGGACAGGTTCTAGGGAGCAGAACCTCCAACTTCCTCCCCCTGGAACGATCCTAGGCTCCTTGGGCTACCCCCAAAGACCTTCCCGAGCCCTGGTCCCTCATGGACGGCTAAGTTGTAATCCTAGTTTTGCAACTTGTTATCTTCTGAGTGATGCCGGGTGATCCCTCTGTGGGCTTTTACTGCTTGCAAAAGTCAGGGACCAGCCCAGCAGATAGCTGAGTCCAAGGCCTCTTGGCTGTAAAGGCCATCAGGCTGCCTGTCTCTTCTGAATGGGCCCCACTCTGTCCTCTAAGCCTACACACGTCCCCAGCTCAAGGGAGACCCACAGCCAGTCCCCAGAGCTTTACAGAAGGGCAGTCCCAAGCCCGGCTAGCTCTTCTCCAATTCTCCAGCAAGGTCCACCAGGTTAACCCTCGGCCTGGCAAAGCAGAGCTCAGGTCTTGACATTCTCTAGCTCACAACCTCCAAAATGGCTTCACTGCCTGCCAACAACCCCCTCCGTGCCCCCCACCCCACATACTTCTACTCCTGGTGTTCATGCCAGCCCTGACCCCCACTGGGTGCCACCCCACCTTCCCACCTGCTGTGCTGTTTGCTCAGGCCTTCCCTGGTGTCCTAACCATGCTCCTGCAGCTCTCACTACCTGGAATGCTTTTAGGAATCTCTTCCAGCTCCCCTCCTCACTGGACCTGGGTTCATCTCTTTACCACCACCACACATACTGCCAGACATCAGCTTTGTTATTGAACCTTCTGATCCTGTTTTCTCATGAAATGGAAATCTGATGCTCACCTCTTTATGTCTTAGAAAGATTATAGCACTTAGAAAAGGATCTGGCACATTTTCTATGCTCCACAAATAGCAGCTACCATTATTCTTATCATCACTCACAGGGTCCCTGAGGTTGACATGAGGAAACACACATGAAAGGGCCTAGCACACAGTAGGTGCTCAGGAATTGAGGACCCTGTTCTTCCTGCTTTTGACATTTTATTGCTCTTAAGGCAATTCTGTCACCTTATGGGGCTTTCAGGGCTTCCCAGGTGACGCAACTTGGGACCTCCCTGGCAGTTCAGTGGTGAAGATTCTGCCTTCCAATGCAGAGGGTATGGATTCAATCCCTAGTTAGGGAACTATATCCAGCATGCCACAGGGTGCAGCCAACATTTTTAAATAAATAAATAAACACAACATTGTAAATCAACTATACTTCAATTTAAAAAAATTTTTAATGCAAAAACAACAACAACAACAAAAAACCATGCATCTTTCCTGGTGTTCTCTCCTCTCTCCCTCCACCCCACAGTGAAACCATAATATAACCTTCCGGAGGGCAGGAGCCATGTCTCGCCCAGGTCTCCACGCCCTGCCCCAGCCCAAGCTCCACACTCCAGTAAGCACTCAACACACTGAACTGTGTTTGCACTACCCCAGCCAGTTTAGGGAAGACACTGAGCCATCGTGTCCTATCCCAGAGTTGGGAACCTGAAGCTGGGTGCTGCTTCCCACTGCTCACATCTGAGCTTCCCTGAGTCCTTAGGTCATTTTGGGAAGGAAGACAAGATGCAATGGGCCAATTGTGGGGCAACCTGGGTCCTGGAGGGTACGCAGAGAGCTGTTTCAAATATTGAGACTTGGACTGTTAGGCTGGAGCCGCCTTCCAACATGCTGCAATCAGGGCAGGTGAGCCCTCTACCCTCCACCCCTCACCCCACCTCCTGATCACCCAGCCCGTTGCTGTCATTTGGAACAATCTCTGGCTTCTCTGTCTCGGGAAGGCAATCCATGGACCTGTTTTTTTCTGAGATCTACACCCCAGGTACACACATGCTGGCCTTGCCAGGACAAGTTCGTGACATGACCCTGGGGATAGGTGCTTTCACACCTGCCTCCTCTGGGCCCCAACCCCTCTACCCAGCCTGGGAATGCTGCAAGGTGTCCCAGGATGTGTGTCTAAGATAGTGAAGGCTCATGTGACTGCTCCCTGGGATAACAAGAGTGCCCAGCCTGGATTCCTAATACGTAATCTGAGGATCTTTGGAGGTCATCGAGTCCAATGTCTTTGTCTGACAGAGAGCGTAACTGAGGACCCGAGGGGAAAGAGCTTGTCTGGAATAGTCAAGACAGGTACCCCAGTTCTGCCCACCGTGGGGAGCTCATCCCCCCTCCCGGCCTCGAGGCACTGGGGTACAGCAGGCTCCCAGCATCACCTTTACCCCGCGGCCAGCACAGTGCGGCTCCGGGACGCGTCCCCACGAGGCATCTCCCTTTCACAAGTGAGGGGACTAGCCCAAAGTCACTCGCGTGTGAGCGCCAGAGCTCGCGCCCCCATTCCCTATTTCCTTGAACCTTCGCCACGTTCTGTTACAGGCCAACAGACGGGGCCTGTGTGTGGGGATCACAGGCTCCCCCGTCACTCTGGTAGGTGGCGAGTCAGTTTCTTCAGTCGGCCACCAGGAGACTTAGGCGGGCGGCCGGCATAAGCGCTAGCCTGCGACGGGCGTGCGCGCGCGGGCGGGAGGCAGGGCGCGTGCGCGGCGGACCCAGGCTCCGATTGGCTCGCGCGGGCCGAAGAGGCGGGGCCGTGCGCGCCGCGCTTCCTCCGCCCGGGCTTCCGTGTCGCAGCCCCGGGAACCCGAGCGCGGGCGGGATCTTGTGTCTCGGTTGGCAGTGAGGACGCAGCGGCACCTGGGGGCCCGGGTCAGGGCAGGAACCTGGACTGAGGCAGCGGGCGCTGCGTTCCTGCGAGGTGAGAGAGCGGCGACGCCCTGCACGGGCCTCCGCCCCGGACAGGGGTGTGCTGTGTCCTGCCTGGGCATTTCGGCGAGCCGAGCTTGACCCTTCTCCTGACCACCACGGCCCCGACTCCTTACACCAGCCCCCATCTAAAGTTGACTGAGGAACCCCCCCAACCCCTCACCCCGCTAGTCTGAAACACCTGTGCCTTCAGCCCTGGTGTTCACCTTCGTAGATCAGTTCTGAACCCCTTCCTTCCTCAGTGACAGCTTGAAGGGCTTCCCAGCACCCCCATCCTTGGACCCTCCAGGAACAACTTTTTCTCTTTTCTTCTGCAGATGGATGGGCCGGAAGGCAGTACCGGGCAACCCGGCCCAGCTGATCGGTCCCATCGAAGCAGTGTGTCCTCCGTGGGAGCCCGAGGTGGGTCCCTGACCCCAGTCCCCACCCCGCCGTACCTTCCTAGGGTTCCAGCCCCGAGGAAGTGGCCCTGGCTATCATCTCTGTCATTGAAGAGAATTTTGTTTATTAATTAACAAGTAAGGTGTGTTGGGATGTGGAAAAGTGACAAGTCAGTCCGAGGACCTGGGCTCTGTCACTAGGCTACTTGCAAAGTTGGGTACTCACTTGTAAATCTTCCTCACTTGTAAAACCTTAGGTAGCTGTGAAATTCACATGAAATCTTATGAATGAAAAGTGACATATTCACTTTCTCTGTTTGGTAAATAGTGCTTTGAAAACAGGAATCATTATTTACATTTTATAGGAAGGAAATTGGGCCCTAGAGAAGTTAAGTACAGGACACTGGAGCCTTCACTGCCCCAGATGTCCCTCTGAATTTCAGCCTCCTGGTGTGCTGCAGTCCATGGTGTCGCAAAGAGTCGGATACGACTAAGGGACTGAGCTGAACTGACTGAACTGGACATTATTTTATGATCTGTCAAGAAAGTGACTATTAGAACCAAACAGACTGGAGATCCAAAAAGCACCTTCATTTGTGTTAGTAATAAACTATACCTTTGTGTTTCACAGGCTTCACCTCATTTGATTCACAGAAGCTCTGGGTGGGGTAGTGGGGGATGGGAATTAGCCCTACTTGGCACCGGAGGCATGTGATGCACTGACTTGCTGAAGTCAGTCAGCCAGCCAGAGGCCAGTCAGGATTGGAGCCCTCAGGGCTTCTTCACGGTGCCTGTGGTTCCAGTGATGGAGATTTGAATCTAGCTGCCCTTCCAAGGATTTCCTTTGGGCTCCAGGCTCCAAAGAGGCATCCACACGCTGTCACCACAGTCAACTTCCAGGGTTGTACCTCAGCTGGCCTGTTTAAGACTTAAGTCCTTTTGAAAGGCCATCGTGTTGAGTCCTGAGGCTTGAAGAATCCTAAGGAGACTGAACCCTGAAACTTGCTATACCGCAGGGTGGCCTTGGGAATCCTCTGTCCCCACGTTAGCTTGGGCCAGAGAGAGATAGTGGCTTGTTTAAGGTAATAGCGTGTCACCAGCTCTCTCCCTCCTTGCTCGATTTGCTAACTGCTGTAACCTCAGGATGGGTTCAGTTTCTCTCTGCCTCAGTTCCACCTGTGGAATGTTTTCTTTCAGGGGAGAAGCACAGCAGAGTCCTTGGGGCTGCAGGGGAAGTGTGTTGAGGGTGAAGCGGCCAGCCCCAGTTTGAAACTTTGGGAGCTTAGGGTGGGACAAGCCTGATTCCTGGGCCAGAGTTGCTGGCTTTCTGGGTGGTTTGAGGGTCTCCAGTAAGTCCTAACAGACTTAAAAAAAAAAATGCATTTATTTCGACTGCACCGTAGCTTAGTTGCCACGTGCAGGATCTTTAGTTGTGGTGTGTAAACTCTTAGTTGAGGTACGTGGGATCTAGCTCCCTGACCAGGGATCGAACCCAGGGCCTCTGCATTGACAGCATGGAGCTAACAAGCACTCTTCACAGGGTCCTTCGGGGATGCTGGGGCTCTGCCTCCGGAGTGCAGCCTTGGTCACCCCAAGGGTTACAGGGTCCAACCCCAGCAGGGGAATGGAAGATGCTTAGATGGCATGCCTGTGCCAGCTGCCCCAGCTGACCTTGCCCGGCCCACATTGCAGCAGCCGACGTGCTGGTGTACCTGGCGGATGATTCGATGGTGCCCCTGGCTGTGGAGAACCTGCCCTCACTCAGTGCCCACGAGCTGCATCGGGCCATCCGCGAGGTCCTACAGCTTCCAGACATCGCCCTGGACGCCTTCGCACTCTGGCTTGTCTCCCCTCTGCTGGGTAAGGCTTGACACTGAGAAGCCCAGGTGAGGGGGCTGGAAGGGCACTGGCAGGGGAGGAGGGGGCAGCTTCTAGAACTTCTGCCACTATACATCAGGGAAAGGTGGGACTCACATGTGTCCTGGAGCCACCCATGGCTTCCAGGACACAGAGCCCTGGAATGATGCCTAGCTCCTCTGCCCCCGTCTCCTTTCTTGGTGCTGGTGGCAGAGGAGAGGCTGTGCCTGCCCCTTACCTCAGGGCTGCTGGAGCCAGAGCATCAGGAGGAACGGGATGGGGGACAGGGAGGGAGCCGTGCACGTGCACAGAGCATGTGGTCCGTGCCACAACCTGAGCTGGCATTTTGCAAGGAGAATTTCACCTTATCCTCATGGCCCAGCCTGGTCATACTGATGAGGAAATTGAGGTTTGGAGTAGCAGGGGCATTGGGTGGTGGGACGGAGATTGGGACAGAGGCCTGGGTGGGCCCCCAGCCAGCCTCTTTGAACTGTACCCTGCTCTTTGGAGGCTGGGAGGAAGGTGGGACCTGGCCCAGGACGCAGCCACCCCAAGGGTGAGACTTTTCCTGAGGGAGGGGATGACGAGTGGGAACCCAGCCTCTCTGCAGGGACCCTCCAGCTCTCCCCGGTTTCTGATCACCTTGTGCTGCTTTTTCAGGCTGAGATCCCAAGGCGGGGGTGTAGCAAGAGTGAGGGCAGTGGGGGCTCTCCAGCCCTTAGGCCTGGGGGATGTGTGGCAGGCTTGCAGAGAGCCCCCTGGGGCCTCCGAACAGGGCCACTAGCCTGCTGACTTGGTTGGGAAAGGGGCCAGGGAGAGGATGCTCCAACTGGTGCCGGGGCCAGGCTTGTTCTGGGATTAGATACTCTCCCTTGTAGAGAAGCAGGGTCAGAAGGGTGTGCCTGGTCCCTGGGCCCCTAGGAGTTTGTGTCTCTGCCCTGGAGGGAAGATATGCTGGCTTGGTGGGAAGGGGAATGCCTGTCTCCCCACCCCCACCCACCGGTGGGAGCTTCCTGCCCAGCTGTTGCTGTCGCCCACCCTCTTCCTGCTGACCAGTCTCTCTCGGCCGCTCCCCACCCAGCTCAGCCACCCCACCTTCACCCTCTGGCTATTGGGCAGGACTGCAGGCCCCTCTGCTTGTGTCTCTGGAAAACTGGTCGGGGGGGTGGTTTCATGTGGCCCCTGCCCGGCCTTTAGCTCCTGTCCTTGCAGTCAGCCAGCTGACTTCCTCCCCCACTCCCTCCTTGTCGCATTCCGTCTGCCCCCTCACAAGAACATGAATGGGCTGCCTGTGTGGCCAGTGGGTTATGCTGGGCACCACCCCAGCCAAGAGGCCCCAGCATGGGGTCAGCGCCCACTCTGTTCCCAGGCTGGGTTCAGGAAGGCTGAAAGGCCATTTCAGCTTTGACGTGGGCCCTCAGGACTCTTGGCCCCAGTCCGCCCCCAGAGTGGGTGTGGCGGTGACCCACGCCCCAGGGCCGTGAGGCAGGGAGGGGTGCCGCCTGCTGGAGCCACCCTTCAAGCTGGATGTTTGGGAGGGTTTGACCTTCTGAGTGCCATTGTCAGTCCGCATGGAACAGGTCTCCAGGGACAGTCTGTCTTGCTGAGGGGACAGCCTCTAGGCAGGAAGGCCTCATCTGGAAGTGTGGGACCACAGTCCCGTACTGATAACGGGAGTCCTCTGAGCTGCCGGGGCTTGGGGTAAGGCCATCTGGAGCCCGGAGCCCCCAGGGGACATGCTTGGGTGGGGGCTGGCAAGGGAGAGGCCCAGGCAGGGCTGGGAGCAGGGAGAACAGCTCCCTGGGCCTTTGACCCTATCACCAGCTTTGGGCTTTGCTTACCAGGTAGTGCCAGGGGGAGCAGGACAGCCACCCCCAGCACCTTCCAGCTGCCTCAGCCTCTCGGCTACAGCCCACCCTGGTAGGGAATAGTCGGACTGGCTGCCTGGAACCTGACCCCCTCTCACTTGCTGTTTGGACAAACACCTTAACCTCTCTGAGCCTCATTTTTCCCTGTAGATGAAGTGAGAGTAGGGTTATTTCAGGGCAGTTACTGTAAAGCACTTGAAATGGTTCGGTGAACGTTGGCCCTGAGTGCGTCGTCGCTGCTGTGAGTGTGGGTAGTTGCGCTGCTCACGGCTTCACGGCCGCTTTCCCTCTCCTCCCGCAGAGGTGCAGCTGAAGCCCAAGCACCAGCCCTACAAGCTGGGCCGCCAATGGCAGGAGCTGCTGCTGCGATTCACCGACGCCCCAGATGACGACGTGGCCATGGGTCAGTGCTACTGCCTGTGCGCCCCTGGCTCGGGGGCCCACCTGGGTCTGGGGTGTGACCTTCCGGCCCAGCCAGGCCTCCCCTGGCAGACGGAGCTGCACTCGCTGAGAGCAGGGCTGGCATCTTCCCCAGGGGAGGGGAGCCCAAGATAGGGTGGGCTGGGGGGAACAGTGAGCACCTCGAGATAAGCCACACACCCCCATCTCTGGACGGCTCTGGGGTTTCCTGAGCGGTGGTGGAGAAGACTCGGGAACTAAGGAGACTGGGTCACTCAGCGGGGAAGGCAGGGTGGCTGTGCAGGGCGGCCAGCGACCCCCTCCTCTCTCCCCAGATGAGCCTTCCCTACAGTTCCGGAGAAACGTGTTTTTCCCCAAACGGCGGGAGCTCCAGGTGAGGCAGAGCACCCCAGGTAGTACCACCTCCCCAGGGTGTCCAGCTGTCCCTTGGCCCCTGGACACGGGTGTCCCTCTGGACTGAGCCATTCCTCTCTGCCGCACTGGCTTGCAGATCCAGGACAAGGAGGTCCTGCGGCTGCTCTACGAGGAAGCCAAGGGCAACGTGCTGGCCGCCCGGTACCCCTGCGATGTGGAGGACTGCGAGGCCCTGGGCGCCCTGGTGTGCCGTGTGCAGCTCGGGCCCTACCAGCCTGGCCAGCCCACCGCCTGCGCCCTGAGGTGAGGGCCCATGGAGGGGAGCCCCTGGTCTCAGAATCCTGGTTGCAGGTGGTCTTGCCAGGTCCTGGAGTCAGGAGGCCCTGATGCTATGTGACCTTGAGTGAGTCACCCCACCTCTCTTGACCTCCTCTTCCTCATCTGCTCTGGGCTGAGCGGCCTGGGCAGTGGGAGACAGGTGAAGTGACACCCGTGAGAGGACCCCTTCTTGTGCACAAGGGTGGAGCCCAGTCCCCGTCTGAGGTCAGAGGGAGTTGGGCTTGTTCTCTTGGAAGTCATCGCCGGGGACTGACCACATTCTGAGTCCCAGTTGCCACTGATTGTCTGATTTAGTCCTGAACTCCAGGGAAGAGGCCCCATTTCCTGACACTCCAGTGTGCTGGCTCCATGCTTCCTATCTGTCTCTCAAGAAACTGTGCTCCTTGATTTGCAGAGCCTGGGGTTGTGACAATTGAGTCTACCCGGGAAGTAGGCCAGACCTGCCTCTGACCTCCGTGGATGAATCCTGAGGTTTAGCGATAATTGCAATGATGATGTACTTGAAACACAGCCTGTCCTAGACTCAGGGTTCCCCTATACACACCAGCCCTTCAGTGTATAGCTGTGTTGCGGGGGGAAGGATGTGCAGAGACCGGGCCCTGTGCCCGATGACTAACAGCTGGGGCCTAGCAGGGCCACCCACTGAACGCTCCCAGCTGAGCTGGCTTGAGGCTGGCAGCCATAGAAATCCCGGCTCTTGTGATGGCATGTCTGGTCCTATTGCAGGTGACAGCAGACCCAGCTCAGACTGTTTGGACTTGAGGGACTTTGCCAGGAAATAGACCAGTCCAGGGTGACTGAGGGCTTCTCAGGTAGCTCGGTGGGTAAAGAATCCACCTGCAGTGCAGGAGATGAAGGAGACCCGTGTTTGACCCCTGAGTCAGGAAGATGCCCTGGAGAAGGAAATGGCACCCCACTCCAGTGTTCTTGCCTGGAGAACCCATGGACAGAGGAGCCTGGCGGGTTACAATCCACAGGGTCACAAACGGTCGAACACCACTGAGCAACTGAGACAATGGAGGGTGACTGAGGTTCAGGGGCTCTGATTGGGGCCCTCCCACCCACCAGACCGGTCCTCGCTCTCCTTGCCCAGCCCTTTGTCCTCTTGCACAGCTTGGACCAGCTTGCACTCAGGCAAGCTCTTGCCACACAATGGCCAGGTGGCCACAGTAGTTGCACGTTCGCAAGAAGAGACCTCATCCCTCACGTGACCAGAGCCCTGAGACTCATCTGATGATGACGGCTGGGCCCAGGTCCACCAAAAGGAGACAGAGTGGCCGGGACACTGATTGGCTGAGGTCCAGATCCTCCCTTGGACCCGCCATGAGCCTGCACAGACCCCATGGACTGAGGGTAGGAGGCCAGATTTCCAAACGACAAGGGGGAGCTGTGGCTGGAAGCAGAGAAGTGGGGGGGCAGCCCCCTGGACGCCCCTCCTCCTGCTGCTCTACGGCCAGGCCTCTCCCCGCATCACGTTCCTTTCTGTGTCAGGGCCGCAGGGCTGGCCACCCCTCCCCGTGGCCTGGAGTCTTGCTCCTCCAGAAGCCTCCTCCCCTCTTCAGTGAAAATGACAACCGCAACTGTGTTTGTTCGGCCCCTGCCATGTGCCAAGCACATGTCAGCACCCATCTGTATGAGTAGCGATCCCTGTCATTGAAACGGGCTTGAACTGGTGCTCATGCCCCGAGCCCCAGCTGTGGTCCACTGGAAGGGGCGGTGCCCACCCACAGTCAGAGGGCTGCCTGAGGGGGAGACACGGCGCTGTCACACCAGGATTCTTGAGTCTGTGATTGAAAATGCCCTTTCCTTCATGAGCCTGTGCTGGTGGTGATTTTTTTTAACATCTCTGTTTAGCAGAACAAAACATTGATGTAGCTAGGTCATTTGCACTACCTTTTGATTGTAAAATTGCTGGCTTAGGAATCCAAAGCTTCCTGACTCGGTGACACAGACTTGCCCCCGAGACCCTCTGGTCACGGTCTGCTTCTGGGGTGGGCCTGGTTTCAGCTCTCATCTTGTCTCCTGGCTTTGCCTTCTGGCCTCTCACCAACCAGGCGTGCTGCAGGGATGGGGGCAGTGGGCTCTCTGGGGGCTCGTGTCCAGGCGCCCCCTGTGCTCCCCGCACCCCAGGACCGCGGTATCTTCCCAGCCTGCAGACACAGAGCCATCCTCAGCCCAGCTCCGTCTCCCTTCCTCCACAGGGAGAAGCTGGACTCCTTCCTCCCTGCCCACCTCTGCAAGCGGAGCCATGGGCTCTTCGCTGCTCTCCGGGGCCGTGGTGCCAAGGCCGGGACGGGCGAGCAGGGCCTGCTGAACGCCTACCGCCGGGTGCAGGAGGCGGCTGGCAGCGACAGCGAGCGCGAGGCTTCCCTGAGCCCCCACTACCGCGCCTACCTCCTCAAGTGCCACGAGCTGCCCTTCTACGGGTGAGCAGCTCCCAAGTGCGGCCACAGTCCTGGGCGCTGTGTCCCTCCCTGGCCCGTGAGCCCATCTCCAGTCCCACTGAGCTCTGTCCTCACTCGAGGTGCGTCTAGAGGCCAGCACCTCAGGCTCCATGGGTCCTGGGCCGACACTCTTCCTCCCACTCCCCTGTCACGAGCTCAGACACCGGGCAGGTCTTCTCCCTCCTGCTACAGTCACATGGCCCGTGGACCTGCCAGCTCTCGTTCACACAGGCACTTCTAGCCCTTAGCTCTTGGGTACCTACTGGGTGCCAGCACCCTTGAGGTGCTAGAGACCCCTTGGTGACCACCGTTCCTGCCCGTGAAGAGGCTGTTCTCAGGGCAAGAGGGACAGCGAACAGTAGAAGCAGAGAACAGACCACGGGCGGGCAGGATGAGCCGTGAGGACAGTGGCCACACTCCAGAGAGTGCCGAGGCTCAGGCCGGTGGTGTTGCCGCAGGCCGGGGGGAGTCCAGAGGTGGTTGGGTTCCAGAGGTGTTGCGGGCGGAGCTGAAGGAACTCGCCAGGTGTGCAGGAGAGGAGGTGAAGGGGAGCAGGCCGAGGGGCCTCCAGATTTCTGCCCAAGCAGCTGGGAGGTGGAGTCACCAGCTGAGACGGGACGGGCAGGGTCGGGAGGGGTGCAGGTCAAGGCAGATCAGGGGCTTGTCTTTGGATGTGTTGATTTTGAGATGCTTGCCAGACCCTCAAGTGGTGCTTCTGGGCAAGCCCTTGGGTTTCTGGGAAGAGAGTCAGGTAGTGGATGAGTCATCAGCCAGGAGCCCCAAGGAATGGCCACAGAGGTGAGTGTGGACCAGGTAGGGGATGCCAGCCAGCACTGCGAAGGGAAGGGTTGAGGAGGAAGAATGACCAAGTTTCAGGTGCTGCTGCTGCAAGGTCGAGTTCAGCATGGCCGGTCGTGGCTGATCGCTGACCTTGGCTCCCGCATAGTGAAGGTGGCAGCGGGTGGAGGAGCAAGAGAGAAAGAATCGGTGACAGTCCATGGAACCAGCTCTCTCGGGAGCTTCCCTCTGAGATGGAACCCAGGGGTGGAACCACTGTGGGTGTGGGCGGAGGTCTTCCACTGCCATGGTGGGTGAGAGGTGTGTGTGCGGACAGGGAGGACCCGATCGAGTGAGGAGTTGAGGTGAGGGCGGGCTAGTGGCTGTTCTTCGGTCTCTTCAGTTCCCTCAGTGGAGTCAGGAGTCTGCCCGGAGGGGGAGCCCTCCGCAGAGCTCAGAACTAAAGGCGGAGCGGGCTTGTCTCCAGTCCCCTCCTGGGGCTGCAGGGTTTAACTATGGCTCTGGCTTTGCTAGAGACCCGGCTTTGATCCCTGGGTTGGGAAGATCCCCTGGAGGAGGACATGGCAACCCACTCCAGTATTCTTGCCTGGAGAATCTCATGGACAGAGGAGTTAGGCAGGCTACAGTCCATAGGGTCTGAAAGAGTTGAACACAACTGAGCGACTAACACCTTTGCTTTCACTGGCTTAGCCAGGGGTGAGGGCCCAGGGCAGCCGGAGTGCAACAGGCCACAACAAGGCAGGAGGGAGAGGGTGGCAGCTCAGTGCCTGGGTGTCCCAAGGCCCCTGGCCCCCTTCCCTTTGTCAACGTCGAGTCCTGAAGTGGCCTCCCTGCCTGAGCAGCCCGTTGGGGGACAATGGGCAGCCTCAGCCCCCAGGCTCTCCTAGCCTCCAGCAGCCTCAGCGCCCAGTTCTGAGCTCTCAGGCTCCTGGCCATTCCTGGAATGTCACTCACTCTGTCTCACGCCTGTGTTCATGCTCTGCCTTCTGTCCATGGTACCCAGCTCGCTCTGTGCCACCCAGTTCCCCTCCTGTCCTCTGTCTATTCCAGCCCTCCTATCCTGCCTGATCAGCTCAGAGGCCACCACCTCCACAAAGCCTCCCTCTCACCCACCTCCTCTGTTTCTCCCTCCCTGGGATGGGTTTCCACTTAACCTTTAGTCACCCAAACAGCGTAAGTACCTCAGATGCCTGGGACACGGCCTGGCCAGTGCACCCACTGGTGGCTGAACCCTGACCCTGGCCTTATTCTTGGTGCTGGAGGGGACAGACTAACCCCAGTTTCCCTCCCCAGGTGTGCCTTCTTCCACGGCGAGATTGACAAGCCAGCCCAGGGCTTTTTGCACCGGGGCGGGCGCAAGCCAGTGTCTGTGGCCATCAGCCTGGATGGCGTGCACGTCATCGACTGCAGGGAGAAGGTACGTCCTGCTCCTCCAGGGGGGACCTGGAGCGGGAGCCTCAGTAGAGAGGAGGGCAGGGGGGTCCTTACCCAGGCCTTCCTGGTTCCCTTGGGCCTGTGGTTGGCCTCGGGCAGGGTGGGCAGCCTTTCTGGCCTCCCTTTCTCAGATGTCTCTGGGGCTTCCACTGTCATTCTGGGGGCTTTGCTGAGCCTGCTGTGGGTCAGCTTTCCTGCCCAGCCTGCAGGGCAGCGAGGTGACCGGGGGAAGGGGCTGCAGCTGGTGGAGAGCATCTGGCAGGGCCTGGCTGCTCTGCCCGACCAGTGGCTGGACACTGGTGGTTTTCTGGAAAAACCTCACGACTGGGAGCCCTCCTGGCTGTTGGAGTCTGGCTCTGCCTCCTGCTTTTGGCACCGGCTGTCTCCGCTGGTTGTCTCAGCCTGTGTAGAAGTGGTGTCGGCAGCCCGCCCCAGGGCCTTCTATGCACCTGGGCGGGAGTCCCTCCCATGCCAGCAGACAAGTTTGAGGGAGATTTCTCGTGGTCCCCAGAGAGGGACCCCAGCCCTCCCTGGGCACCTGCTCCCCGACATGCCGGACCCAGCTGCACCTCCTGCCGAGATGCCACCCAGCTGATCTCTGGGGAAGGAGGGTCTCCCCTGCCCCCCATCCCAGCTCTTAGGGGCTTGTCCCACTGATGAGAAGGGCTGTGGGTTAGGGGGTCTCAGATCCTGGACCACAGCCCTCCTTGAGGGTCTGATGGAAGCAGGGATTCCTCTCCCAAGAGAAACTCATACATGAGTTTCAGCTCAGCCTTGGAGGTAAATATAGCCTGGCCAGGTGTCCCCTCCTGGTGACACCCTCAGGGATGGGGTAGGGCAGTGGGCCTCAGCCCAGAGGAGTCCAAGCTCTGTCTCCCGCTGGCCAGCACGTCCTGCTGGGCCTGCGCTTCCAGGAACTATCCTGGGACCATACCTCCCCCGAGGAGGAGGAGTCTGTGCTGTGGCTAGAGTTCGACGGGGACAACGAGGGCACACCGGTCAACAAACTCCTCAAGATCTACTCGAAGCAGGTAAGGGTGGGTGCTGCCCGCATCCCAGTGGGGGTGGGCATGAAGAGGGTGGACTTAGGGGGCCTCCAGGCTATCGGAGGTCTCAGCCTGGCTAGCAAAGAGGTGAGAGGGCTGCTGAGGGCCTGGACACCCCGGAGCTGACTCCTGCCGACTGGGAGCCACCCTTGAGGGTTGGGAAGGCCTGGCCAGGTGGTGGGGCAGCTGGGGCAGTGGTTGGTGGGGGCCTGCCCAGCGCTGTGTGCCCAGCGTGCCTTTGTTTCACTCTTGTGCGCTCAGCGCCCTGTCTTCCCACCCCAGTCTCCACTGCTGCCCCTTCTCCTCCCACCTTGGTCACGGCCAAGGGCCCTTCCAGGACTGCGTGCCTCGGCGCTCCTCTCCCCAAGCACAGAGATGTGCTCCAGGGACTCCCCATCGGTGAAAGCACACAGCCCTTCCTGCCACCACCTTGAGCCTCTAAACCCTCCCGGCCACTCTGCTCCCTCTGCCCCTCCCTTATCACTGGCCTAGACTTTTTTTTTTGGTCACACTGGAGCCTGTGGAATTCTAGTTCCCTGACCAGGGATCAGACTTGGGCCCTGAGTGGTGAAAGCACAAAGTCCCAACCACTGGAACACCAGAGAATTACCCAGGTCTCTTTGTTTTTTAATCTAAGTGTTCTATTTTATTTCTTTAGCA
Source organism: Oryx dammah (assembly GCF_014754425.2). Taxonomy (NCBI): domain Eukaryota; kingdom Metazoa; phylum Chordata; class Mammalia; order Artiodactyla; family Bovidae; genus Oryx; species Oryx dammah. The sequence goes on from NW_024070199.1 coordinate 42,043,297, forward strand.
CAGTTTTTTGTTTTTTAAATCTCAGACATCCTTTTCTTTTAAAAAATATGCTTATTTGGCCACACTGGGTCTTAGTTGCGGCACGCGTGACCTTTGTCACGTCATGCGGGATCTTTCGTCACAGCACACGGATCCTCTAGTTGTGGCATGTGGACTCTGGAGCACACGGCCTCAGTAGTTGCAGTGCACGGGCTTAGTTGCTCCGCAGCACGTGGAATCTTAGTTCCTGACCAGGGATCGAACCTGTGTCCCCTGCATTGCAAGACAGATTCTTAACCACTGGACCACCAGGGAAGTCTCCATTTTATTGAATTACAATATACATACAGAAAAGTGCCCAACTCCTAAGTGTATATAGCTCAACACATTTCCTAAAAGAAACCCATGTAACAGACTTCCCGGGTGGTACAATGGGTAGGAATCTGCCTGCCAGTGCAGGGGACCCAGGTTCAGTCCCTTGTCCAGGAAGATTCCACAGGCCGAGGAGCAACTAAAAGGCGATGTGCCACAGCTGCTGAGCCCACACTCCGCAACAAGAGAAGCCGTCGCGATGAGAAGCCCGTGCCTAGAGAGTAGCTCCCGTTCACCGCAGCTAGGGAAAAGTCCAAGCAGCAGCGAAGACCCAGTGCAGCCAAAAATAAATTATATATTTAAAAAAGAAACCCATGTAACACCTTTCAGATTAAGAAAGACCCCGCCTCGATCCACCTCCCAGCCGTGCCCCCCCGCCAAGGGACCCCTTCATCCTGACTTGTGCCATCCCAGAGTCTTTGTGCCTGGCTTCGAACTTTCCTGCAGAGGGTCCCCACGGAGCGTTCTGTTCTGCCCAGTCTCACGCTCAGCCCTATATCTGGGAGCTCCATCCTCGTCCCCACTGTAGGTGCCAGTGCCGTGGTCTCCCCCTTGCACTGGGCGGTCCCACGTTACCCTCCTTGACTTTTCTGTCCCATTGCTGACGGGCCCTTGGGCATCCAATTCTGACTGGCAGAAGGTGCTGCCTGCGTCCTCTGTGCTCACGCCCAGCTTCAGGCCCAGGAGCCGACTGGTCCCTTCAGCCACTCTGGTGGTTGAGGAGGGATATCTCCTCATGCTTCTTTTCTTTACTTGCTAGTCAACTTTATCGAGATATAATTTACAATAAAATGCACCCGTCTTGAGAGGTGAGTTTTAACATGTTCACATGACCACCGCCTCCACAGGCAAGCTACAGAGCTGCTTATTTGCCGTCCATGTATCCTCCTAGAAGTGAAACGTCTCTTCACATCTTTTGCCCATTTTTTATTGGCGTTATTTCCATCACCCCCAAATCTCCATGTGATTTTAGTTGGCATTCCCCCCCGACACACACACACAAATGAGGTTGAGCACCTTTTACATATATATCCACCATCTGGATGTCCTGTTTGTTAAAGTCTGCCAATTTTTCTTTGGAGTTTTCTCTCTCTTTTTTAATTGTTTTATATATATCACTTCTGATTTCAGACTCATCTCTTCACTTGCTATCTGATACCTCCTCTTAGCTGTACCTAGAGTTTTGCTTTCTCCAGAATGTCATATAAACACGCTGTATTTACCCAGGAGAAAGAGACATGTCCACACACAGATTTACACTAAGATGTTCATACAGCTTTGTGTGTCATAACCAAAGAACTGAAAACCACACGAACGCCTGTCAACTGGTAGATGATAAACAAATAGCGATCCAACCCTGCAGTATACACACTCTCTGCAGCCTTTTGAGCCTGGCTACTTTCACTAAGATTCACGCCCCTGAGATGGTCCACATTTCACGATGTACTGGTTTTTTCCTTTTGACTGTTGAGTAGTGTTCCATTGGGTGGATATAACTACAGGTTAGCTCTTTACCCACTGAAGCATATTTCCAGTTTGGGACTTTTGTGAATAAAGCTGCTCTAGACATTTGTGTGCAGGCTGTTGGGTGGGCGTATGCCTTCCGTTCTCTTGTGTAAATACCTAGGACTGGGGGTTACAGGATTGTGTCATAACAGCCTTACTGGAAGCTACCAAACTGTTTTCCACAGTGACTGTGCCATCCTACAGTCCCTCCAGCCGCGTCCGAGAGTCCCAGGTACTCCGCATCCTTGCTCAGCACTGACACTGGTGGTGTCAGTGTTGGTTTGTTTGCCATTATAATGACTGGTAGTGACAGGTCAGTGTGGCTGTCATTTGCATTTTCATTATGACTTATGATGTTGATATCCTTCTCTGTGTTTATTTGTTATCTGTAGGTCTTTGATGGAATGTCTGTGCAAATCATTTCTCCACTTGGTTAAAATCGGGAAATTTGTAAACTAGTTTTATTTGTCTGTTTTGTTTTTGACCGTGCTTGGTATTTATTGTGTTTTGTGCAGGCTTTCTCTAGTTGCAGCAAGTGGGGGCTACTCTTCATTGCGGCGCCCTGGCTTATTGCAATGGCCTCTCATTGCAGAGCAACAAGGGCTCCAGGCGCTAAGGGCAGCATTGGTTGTGGCACACAGGCTCCATCGTTGCAGCGCACGGGCTTAGTTGCTCTGCAGCATGTGGAATCTTTCTGGACCAGGGATCGAACCTGTGTCCCCTGCATTGGCAGGCAGATTCTGATCCCTTGTGTCACCAGGGAAGTTCCTAAACTGGCTTATTTGTTTTCTTAGTGAGCTATAGGAGTTCATTATATGTTCTGCATACCAGTCCCTTATCAGATAAATATTTTACAAGTGTTTTGTCTAATAACTTGACAAAGTCTATAACTCTGTCTGAGTGAAGTCACTCAGTCGTGTCCGACTCTTTGCGACCCCATGGACTGTAGCCTACCAGGCTCCTCCCTCCATGGGATTCTCCTGGCAAGAGTACTGGAGTGGGTTGCCATTTCCTTCTCCAGGGGATCTTCCCGACCCAGGGATCCAACCAGGGTCTCCCGCATTCCAGGCAGACACTTTAACCTCTGAGCCACCAGGGAAGACCATAACTTTGTCTACAACTTTTTATTTTCTTAACAATGTCTTTTGAAGAGATGTTTTTAAATCTTCCAGTCCATTTATTTTAAATGACATTTTAAAAATAATTTTATTTATTTTATTTATTTACTTTTGGGTTTTCTGGTGGCTCAGACAGTAAAAGAAATTGCCTGCAATGCAGGAGACCCAGGTTTGATCCCTGGGTCAGGAAGATCCCTGGCGAAGGGAATGGCAACCCACTGCAGTATTCTTGCCTGGAAAATCCCATGGACAGAGGAGGCTGGCAGGCTACAGTCCACAGGGTCGCAGAGTCGGACACACGACTTTCACTTTGTGCTGGGTCTTCGTTGCTGCGGGGGCTTTCTCTAGCCGTGGCGAGTGGGGGCTGCTTCAGTTGCGGTACAGAGCTCCTCATGGCAGCAGCTTCTCTTGCTGTGGTGCCCAGGCTCTAAGGCACGGGCTTCAGTAGTTGTGATACACCAGCTTCGTTGCTCCTTGGCACGTGAGATCTTCCGGGATCAGGGATCGAACCCACGTCTCCTGCATTGGCAGGTGTATTCTTTACCACTCATCCACCAGGGACGTGCCTGGCACATCTCCATTTATTTGTCTTTGATTTCTTTCACTAACATTCTGTGGTTTTCAGCATACATATCATATCTGTCTTTTATTAGATTTATCCCTCTCCCTATTTGTTTGGTGCTCCCAGAGATGGTACACCGTTTTTTAATTTCAATTTCCAGTTGTTGGCTGTGGCGTATAGAAACACAGTTGATTTTGTTTTCCTCATATCCTGTCACCCTGTGAAACTCACTCATTGAAAGCAGGTTTTCTGAGGCTCCTTTGGGATTGTCTCTGGACTGTTCAACGTTGTCTGTGAAGGGGGCAGCTGTGTTCTAACTTTGCAGGCTGCGTGCCTCTCCCTGGTCTTGCCTGCAGCACTGGTCTCACCTGGTGAGTCGGGGTGAGCAGGCATCCTGGGCCTGAGGGGAAAGCCGTCAGTCTTGCTCTAAGTCAGCGTGGTGTTGGCTGTGCGTTCTTCATAGTGGCCCTTCATCAGGTTAAGGAAGTCCTCTTCCATTTCTAGCTTGCTGAGTCTTATCCTGGATGAATATTTCATTTTGTTGGAGGCGGCTGAGGTGTAATGGCAGCCTCCCCCAACCTCAGGAGCATCAGGCGGTGTTGGAGGATCTCAGAGGGCACCCTGCTGTGCTCAGCTCCGTGCAGCTCCCTCAAGGAGGAGAGGAGGATGTGTGGGGCCTGGACCTCCTGTGCAGTTTCCTGCCCTGCTTGCCCTCCTCAGGGCAGCGTGTGTTGCCCTGGAGCAGCCTCGGGTCACCCCATTGGGCGGGCAGTCACCAACTGCCCCCTTGGCCTTTGACCCTGCTCTCCAGTGGGTTCTCCTCTTGGGGTCCAAGGCCAGCCTGTGTCTACCCCAGTCCTTGCTGTGCCCGGCTCCCTGAACACGCCCTGCCTAGGCAACGCCACCTGCTGGCAACTTTCTGCCAGCCCTGGCTGTCCCCGCCCTAAGGTGCCCAGACCCTGCCCGCTAGCATCTGGTCACGTTACCTTTTATGTCAATGTGTGTAATGTTTCAAGTCTGTTGAGAAGGCTTGAGGAATGTGTTCAGGGGAACTGCCTACCCCACCCAGCTGACCTCACTATTTAGCAAGCCAGGCTCCCCTGTCCTTCACTATCTCCTGGAGTTTGCTGAGATTCATGTCCACTGAGTCGGTGATGCTATCCTACTACCCCAATCCTCTACCACCCCCTTCTCATTGGCCTTCAATCTTCCCCAGCATCAGGGTCTTTTCCAGTGAGTCAGTTCTTCACATCAGGTGGCCAAAGTATTGGAGCTTCAGCTTCAGCATCAGTCCTTCCAATGAATATTCAGGACTGATCTCCTTTAGGATGGACTGGTTTGATCTCCTTGCAGTCCAAGGGACTCTCAAGAGTCTTTTCCAACACTACAGTTCGAAAGCATCAATTCTTTATGGTCCTTCTTTATGATCCGACTCTCACATTCATATATGACTACTGGAAAAAACATTGCTTTGACTGTACAGACTTTTGTCAGCAAAGTGATGTCTCTGGTTTTTAATACACTGTCTGGGTTTGTCATAGCTTTCCTTCCAAGAAGCAAGCATCTTAATTTCGTGGCTGCTATCACCATCCGTAGTGATTTTGGAGCCCAAGAAAATAAAATCTGTCACTGCTTCCACTTTTTCCCCATCTGTTTGCCATGAAGTGATGGGACCGGATGCCATGAATTTATTTTTTTAATGATGAGTTTCAAGCCAGCTTTTTCACTTTCCTTTCTTTCTTTCGGGAAGATCCCCTGGAGAAGGAAATGGCAACCCACTCCAGTATTCTTGCCTGAGAAATCCCATGGACAGAGGAGCCTAGAGGGCTACAGTTCATGGGGTCTCAAGAGTCAGACACAACTACACAATTAAACAACAACAATCTGACCGCTGAAGTCAGCCCAAATAGGGTGGCTCGCCTGGCCCACAGAGCAGACTTCCCTTCTTCTCTTGTATAAAAGCTATTTGTTTCCTCATTGGCCTCCCCCACCAGCAGGTAGTGCATGTGGGTCTGGATCCTCTCGCTCTGCAGCAGGTAACAGAGAGCCCCCCAGGCCTCACGCCGGCCCCCTCACCTCCCCAGGCCGAGCTGATGAGCAGCCTCATCGAGTACTGCATCGAGCTGAGCCAGGCCGCCGAGCCCGCCGTCCCGCAGGAGGCCGGCCCCGCCCCGGCCTCTGGCTCCTCACCACCCCCTCACCAGCGCCCCCAGCTGCGGAGGCAGGGCAGCGTGGTGTGCAGCCGCCTCCAGCATCTCTCCACCATCGACTACGTGGAGGAGGGTGAGTGACCGCCTCGGGCTGCGCACACACACCCACACGTGTGCACACGCACACCACGGGGAGCTCTGGAAGTGGGAGCAGTTCCAGATGCAGCGAGTTCGCTCCCAGCCGGCAGGACCTGGCGGGGGCCGAGGGCTGGGTGCGAGCATCCTGTCATTCGATGGAGAGTCGGAGGCTTCCCTCTGGGCCCCCAGCAGCAAGAGCCCCTCACTGCTGTGTCCACAGGCATATCCAGACATGAAAAGCTAGAAACGACTAGTGTCTGTTACTAAAGCTGTGGGTGTAGGAAGGAGGGATGCACACCCTGTGGGGTCAGTGCAGCTGGTAAAGATGACATGGGTGCCCTAAGGCACGCTTTGCCTGGTGGCTCAGCGGCAAAGAATCCGCCTGCAGCGCAGGAGACACAGTTTTGATCCCTGGGTCAGGAAGATCCCCTATAGAAGAGAATGACAACCCACTTCAGTATTCTTGCCTGGAGAATCCTGTGGACAGAGGAACCTGGCGAGCTACCGTCCATAGGGTCACAGAGTCCAGACAGGACTGAGCGGCTAACAGACACACCCACACGTGATCTGCAGTTGATTGAACTGGTGGGTGAGGCGGAACCATGGGTCTCTGAAGGGCCAGCTAGAAGTCAGACTCGGGTTCTCGACTGCACAGAGGGTTGGCATCTCAACCCGCCTGTTATCTAAGGGCCAGCTGTATTTGTAGTTCATCAGCTACTCTAAACAGCATACCTTACCTGGTAGCCAAATCCTTATCTGGAATCCATAACTGTTTCCTCAGGATAAATTACTGGAAATGGGGTTTCCGGGTCAAAGTGTGCACCCACTGGACCCACTCCAGGAGAGAAGGAGGCACCTGCCTCTCCATCCTCACCCACGACAGGTGTTATCACCCTGAGGGCAGTGAGCTCGTCAGAGTTGGTGTTCGGATGCTGGGGAAGCGGGGCCGTTTTTCTGTGCAGTTTCTTCACGCATCACCATTTATTTCTGTTGCCTGTTTTTCTTCTGTCGCTTGTTTTTTTAAATTACCGTATCATGTTAATACGGTGTGTTTGTTAGAATTAGTGAACGGACACGATGCAGTAAATTAACTGAAGTGCTTCGTTTCAACCCTCCCTCAGCCCCCTTTCAGACCCCAGGTCCCGTCGGGAACACCACACTTCCGGTGCCTGCTGTGTCTCCTCAGGCTCCTCTTGGCTGTGACCGGTTTCTCAGACCTTCCTGGTTCTGAGGACCTTGAAGTCTTGAGGCGGACTGCTCAGGCATAGTGCAGGATGCCCCTTTCCCGGAGTCTCTCCTGTTTTCTCACTGTTAGACGAGAGTGAGGGTTTGGGGGAGGAAGATCACAGAGGTAATGAGCCGTTTTTACCATATCATATTCATTATCAGCATGACTCGTGACTTTTGATGTTGACCTTGATCACCCAGCTTGAAATTTTTAACTTTTAAGAAGTCTTTTTAGGGACTTTCCTGGCAGTCCACTGGTTAGGATTCCAGGCTTCAACTGCCCAGTTCGATCCCAGGTTGGGGAACTAAAATTCCACAAGCGCCACCCTCTCTCCCTCCCCCAGAAAAAGTCTGTCTGTCTCATCGAGGATCATTTTCAGGCAGTAGTATGTACTATAGGTATTTTGTGACTTTGGTCTGTTCTTTCTTCTTCTTTTTTGTAATTGAATTATGTGTGTGCTCAGTCATGTCTGACTCTTTGCGACCCCATGGACTATACCCTGCCGGGCTCCTCTGACCATGAAATTTTCCAGGCAAGAATACTGGAGTGGGCTGCCCTTTCCTACTCCAGAATTGAATTACAGTTGACATATTATATATTCGTATATATAGTGATCTTGACATAGTGATTCAATATTTTTATATGTGATGAAGTGATCCTAAGTCTGGTTATCATCTGTCACCATACAGAGTTACTGTAGTATTTACTGACCATATTCCTTGTGCTATCTAGGACATCCCTGTGAGTTCTTTTTTAGCTGGACGTTTGTATCCCTCCCCAGTCTCTTTTTGAACAGGTTTAGACACCACAGCAGGCCCACCATCCAATGGAAACCCTGGTGACCTGATTTAGGAGACTGGCCGCCCCCCGCCCCACCCCGATCCTCTCACCATGAGAGGGTTGGGGGAGGGTTGAGGCTCACGAAGCTGGTGGGAGTGAAGAGGGGAGCTCAGCCTGAAGGCTCCAGAAGGGGCTCCCCTGGGGCCGGGCCCTCCCTGGTGGGGGGTGGGGGGGGCCTCCTCAGTGCATCCCTCTTGTTCCCCCAACAGGCGAGACGATCAAGCGGGTGAAACCGAAACGCACCACATCCTTCTTCAGCCGGCAGCTGTCCCTGGGCCAGGGGAGCTACACTGTGGTCCAGGCTGCCGACAGCCTGGAGCAAGGCTGAGGGCCGCCGTGCAGGCGGGAGAGCATGGGGGCATCGTGCTGCCTGAAGCGCGGCTCAGGACACTCCAGAGGAGCGTGTGTGTCTTCGGTTTTTTTCTCTGGACGTTGGTGACCACATCCCCACATTCCAGCTCATGTGGCCAGGCTGGGACGTGGCCCTGCAAGGAGAGGGTCGGGGGCCTCCACAGACAGTGAGGCCCCCACAGAGCCCTCTCCAGCTCGGTGGAACTGGAGGGACCCTGTGCCCCTCACTGTGGTCTCCCTTGTGAGCAGGAGACCCTGACCAGCAGGAAAGCATGCTTGCTGATCTTCGCTGATGTCACTGCGGAGAGGTGGCTGCCCTGTGGACCCACCAGCTTGCGGGCACACACTCCACACCCGGAGGAGCTCCCAAACCCCCTTGGGGCTTCCAGTTTCAATTTTGATCTTTTTTTGATCTGCTTTGGTTCCATGAAGCCTGCAAACTCAGGCTACTCACGAGGGTGCCCCCACCATCTCGGAGCTGCTGGTGCTCCTTCCAGGATGGTGCTGAGGTTTCATCCAGCCCTAGGCCCATGCACGGGAAGTCCCTGGCCGGGAGGGGTCTATTCTTTCTCGGGCACCTTGTAGGGAGGTGGATGTGGCCTGGGTGGGGCTCTTCCCACAGCCTCCTGCCTCCTCCCAGAAGAGCTGGCCTCTCAGCCTTGGGCTCCTTCTCAGGGGTCACCCCCCTACCACCACCCCTGGGGCGCTTCCAGGGACTTTGCACAGGAAGGAGGCAGATCCAGCCTGACACAGGGTTTGCTTTGTCTTCCCTTCCCGGTGGCGAATGTGGGGTAGGGAATGTGAACCTCTTGCCTCCGGATGTCAGAGCCTAAGTCTAGTTATCATCTGTCACCGCACGGAGTTACTAGAGTATTTACTCACCTCCTCCTCCCTTTGTTGGCTCTTGAACACTCCAGATGTTGGGGGGGGGGGCGTGCCCTCTAGCAGTAGGGCCTTTGTTATCTGTCATAATGAATAGGTATCTCCAGCCTTTCCGAATGTCCCAGCTAGAGGACCTCTCATCTCTCCTGGAGACCTCACTGGCTCCCAGCCCCTCCAGCTCCTAGCCCTCTGGTTATCTGCTCCCACACACTGTTTTGATGCCAGGTGAATTCTTATCTGATAGATTGAGGGGCCTGAGGGACATGATGGGTGTGTGTGTACACAGATTACTTGTTTTGATTCTTCAGCTTCTTCCTGTTTTCTGAGCATCCATTGTGCCTTAACTTTTTCTGTCTGCCCTTGTGGGAAAAAGCAATGTTTCACTAAGTGCCCTTTGAATATTCCTATCCTTTTGTATCATGTGACTTATTAAAATCAATTTCCAGCAAACTTTATTATTGTTCTGTTGCTAAGTGTGTATTGCAGCACTCCAGGCTGCCCGGTCCTTCACTATCTCCTGGAGTTTGCTCAAACTCATGTCCATTGAGCCGGTGATGCCATCCAACCATCTCATCATGTGACTTATTATTAATAAAATCCATTTCCAGCAAATTGTGGGGTGGTTTATGCTATGAAATAATAAGAGTGTGTTAATTACAGTCTGGGAGTTGATTATAGGCTGCATATTTGCTTTCTATTAAATATGCATGAAGAAGGACTTACCTGGCAGTCCAGTGGTTAAGACTCCATGCTCCCAATTCAGGGTGCACAGGTTCAATTCGTAGTTGGGGAACTAAGATCTCAAGTGCTGCAAGGAAGATCAAAGATCCCATGTGCTGTAACTGACTCCTGGCACAGCCAAATCAATATTTTTTAAAATAAAAAATCAATTAAAATACTTGATGAAAAGTAAATAAAACAACCCACAGGGAATTGCCTGGTGGTCCAGTGGTTAGGACTCACTGCTATCACTGCTGAGGCCCCGGGTTCAATCCCTGGTGGAGGAATGAAGAAACCACAAGCCATGTGGCATGGCCAAATAAATACAAATAAAATAATCCACATTCATAATCTCACAGTTCTCGAGGTCAGTCTGAACTGAACTCTCACCAAGCTGAGATCCATGTCAGCAGGGCCACATTCCTTCTGGAAGCCCCAGTTCAGTTCAGTTGCTCAGTCGTGTCCGACTCTTTGTGACCCCATGAATCGCAGCACGCCAGGCCTCCCTGTCCATCACTGACTCCCGGAGTTCACTCAGACTCACGTCCATTGAGTCAGTGATGCCATCCAGCCATTTCATCCTCTGTTGTCCCCTTCTCCTGCCCGCAATCCCTCCCAGCATCAGTCTTTTCCAATGAATCAACTCTTCGCATGAGGTGGCCAGAGTACTGGAGTTTCAGCTTTAGCATCATTCCTTCCAAAGAAATCCCAGGACTGATCTCCTTCAGAAGGGACTGGTTGGATCTCCTTGCAGTCCAAGGGACTCTAGAGTCTTCTCCAACACCACAGTTCAAAAGCATCAATTCTTCGGCACTCAGCTTTCTTCACAGTCCAACTCTCACATCCACATATGACCACAGGAAAAACCATAGCCTTGACTAGTTGGACCTTAGTTGGCAAAGTAATGTCTCTGCTTTTGAATATGCTATCTAGGTTGGTCATAACTTTTCTTCCAAGGAGCAAGCATCTTTTAGTTTTATGGCTGCAGTCACCATCTGCAGTGATTTTGGAGCCCAAAAAAATAAAGTCTGACGCTCTTTCCACTGTTTCCCCTCTATTTCCCATGAAGTGATGGGACCAGATGCCATGATCTTCGTTTTCTGAATGTTGAGCTTTAAAGCAACTTTTTCACTCTCCACTTTCACTTTCATCAAGAGGCTTTTTAGTTCCTCTTCACTTTCTGCCATAAGGGTGGTGTCATCTGCATATCTGAGGTTATTGATATTTCTCCTGGCAATCTTGATTCCAGCTTGTGTTTCTTCCAGCCCAGCGTTTTTCATGATGTACTCTGCATATAAGTTAAATAAGCAGGGTGACAATATACAGCCTTGACGTACTCCTTTAGGGAGAATAAATCTATTTCCCGGGCTCAGTGGCCCCTTCCCCCATCCCTAAAGCCAGTGAAGGCCAGTGGGGTCCTCACAGCACTGCTCTGCCTTTTCTCTCCATGTTTCTCTCTGGCTCTTCTGCCTTCCTCTTCCTCACGATTACACTGGGCCAAGGCTGATAATCAGTTCTGAATATTCATTGGAAGAACTGATGCTGAAGCTGAAGCTAGAACACTTTGACCACCTGATGGGAAGAACTGATTCATTGGAAAAGACCCTGATGCTGGGAAAGATTGAAGGCGGGAGAAGAGGATGACAGAGGATGAGATGGTTGGATGGCATCACCAACTGGATGGACATGAGTTTGAGCAAGCTCCAGGAGTTGGTGATGGACAGGGAAGCCTGGCGTGCTGTGGTCCATAGGGTCGCAAAAGAGCCGGACACGACTGAGCGACTGAACTTAAGGCAGATAACCTAGGATAATTTCCCTATTAAAGTCTGAAAGTGAAAGTGAAGTCGCTCAGTCGTGTCTGACTCTTTGCGACCCCATGGACAGTAGCCTGCACCAGGCTCCTCCATCCATGGGATTTCTAGGCAAGAGTACTGGAGTGGGTTGCCATTTCCTTCTCCAGGGAATCTTCCCGACCCAGGGACTGAACCCCGGTCTCCCACATTGTAGACAGACGCTTTACCATCTGAGCCACCAGGGAAGTCCATCAATTAAAGTCTACTGATTAGCAATTTGAATTTCCCTTCGCCATGTAACCTAGCATTCACAGGCTCCGGGGTTAGGATGCAGACATCCTGGGAGTCCTTATTCTGTCTACCGTGCCATCCTTCCTGCCACAGCACCTCACCCACGGCTTTGTGCTGCATGCGGCAATAGATTTGCCTCCTCTCAGCGGGCTCGGACCATGCCTCCGTATGCGGTCGCCAGGGGAGCTGGAGCGGCTGCCTGTAGGGTGCTGGTCCGGCTGTGGCCAGCAGGGGGCAGTTGAGCCCGCCCTTTCCTCTCCAGCTCAGCGGCAGAGGCGGAGCCCACACTTCCTGCCCGGATCCTACGCAGCCCTGAACCCGGAGCAGCGCTGCGGTCCTCGGGTCTGGCGCTGCATGCCTGCTGTTTCTTAGGGGGCCCCCCTGGCTCCTGACCGCCGCCACCTTCTTCTGGTCCACGATCAGGGGTTCTGGGCCTTCAAGAGCACCAGATACAGGGTTTCTCCCTGTGGTCCCCAGTTGGTGTTCAGTTCAGTCGCTCAGTCGTGTCCCACTCTTTGTGACCCCATGGACTGCAGCACGCCAGGCCTCCCTGTCCATCACCAACTCCTGGAGTTCACTCAGACTCACGTCCATCGAGTCAGTGATGCCATCCAACCATCTCATCCTCTGTCGTCCCCTTCTCCCACCTTCAGTCTTTCCCAGCATCAGGGTCTTTTCAGATGAGTCAGCTCTTCGGATCAGGTGGCCAAAGTATTGGAGTTTCAGCTTCAACATCAGTCCTTCCAATGAACACTCAGGACTGACCTTCTTAAGAATGGACTGGTTGGATCTCCTTACAGTCCAAGGGACTCTCAAGAGTCTTCCCCAACACCACAGTTCAAAAGCATCACTTCTTCGGCACTCAGCCTTCTGTATGGTCCCACTCTCACATCCATACATGTCTACTGGAAAAACCATAGCCTTGACTAGACGGACCTTTGTTGGTAATCTCTCTGCTTGCCTCTTAATATGCTGTCTAGGTTGGTGAAGGACCCCATTTTTCAAAGATCAGGATCTACATCCCAAGAACAGATTCTGCTTTGGGAGTGTGTGTGTGTGTGTGTGTGTGTGTGTGTGTGTGAGATGAAAACATTCTGCTTTGGGATTATGTGTGTGTGTGTGTGATGAAAACAGATTCTGCTTTGGGATTGTGTGTGTGTGTGTGTGTGTGTGTGTGTGTGGAATGAAAACAGAGTCAAAATATTTAAAACCATGGAATCCAGGAAATGGGGTGGGCACACGTGGGGGCTGCTCACGTCCGCCCTGCTCCCCTGCCTGGGGACTGTCCCAGCCCCAGCCCTCCCCCCACGCAGCTTCCCGGCAGTCCCGCCCATCTCTCAGCACCTCCCTTCCCCCACCCGTACTCTGCCCTCAGCTATTTTGAGCTACTTGTCTTAGGTATAATTTGCAAGTGGGAGAATAATAATAGCTCCAGCTCTTCCCAGGACCTCTGTGTCCTCTGCCCCTTTGACCTTGGCATTTGGGGAGGAGGAGGAAGTGGTGAGAGCGGACTCTCTGGGTCAGTAAGCACAGGCTTCGCTCCCAGCATCAAGGTCAGCAGCCTCCAGGGGCAGATGGACCATTTGGAGGGGTTCCTCTGGCACCCCACTCCAGTACTCTTGCCTGGAAAATCCCATGGACAGAGGAGCCTGGTAGGCTGCAGTCCATGGGGTCGCTAAGAGTCGGGCACGACTGAGTAACTTCACTTTCACTTTTCACTTTCATGCATTGGAGAAGGAAATGGCAACCCACTCCAGTATTCTTGCCTGGAGAATCCCAGGGACGGGGAGCCCGATGGGCTGCTGTCTATGGCGTTGCACAGTTGGACACGACTGAAGCGACTTAGCAGCAGCAGCTCTGCCCAGAGGCAGCTCCCGCACCACACACGCCTTTCTGTCTCTCCCTCTCTCTCCGATGCCACTCAGGCGCCAAAGGCAGTCGGAACAGAAAAGTCCTCCTTCAGAGGGTCAAGGAGAGTCTGAACAACCAGTGCTCCAGCGGGGTCACTGAGGGGGTGAGACAGGCTCAGGCCCGAAGATGGTCCCATCCGCAGGGACGCAGCCTAAGCCTAAGTGAGCTCTGGCAGTGGGGTCTGCAGGTGGGCCTGGGAGAGGGGGAGGGGGGCTGTGCAGACCCAGACATGGGAGGTGTTGGGTGTTGGCACGGCGCCCAGCCCCTCACCCACAGGTGGACGCCTGGTGGGTGGGGCTTGGCGTGAGTCTGGCAAGGTGGACACAGGCCAAAGGGTGGAAGGAGGCTACAAAAGCTGGGACTGACTTGGTCTCGTCAACTAAAAATGATGCACAACTTGGGAGCTGCAAGTTCAGTTTTATCTGGGGCAAAATGAGGACTGCAGCTGGGAGGCAGCCCCTCAGACAGCTCTGAGAGACTGCTCCAAAGAGGCAGTGCGTGCGTGCGTGTGTGTGTGTGTGCGGATGTGTGTGTGTGTTAGTCGCTCAGTCATGTCCGAGTCTTTGCGACCCCATGGACTATAACCCTCCAGGCTCCTCTGTCCATGGGATTCTCCAGGCGAGAATACTGGAGTGGGTTGCCATTTCCTTCTCCAAAAGAGAGGCAGTGGTGGAAGGTCAATATGTAAGATTCCGTGAAGGGGGAGTTCCATGCAATCAAGCACTTACTTTACAAGAGGTTTTCTGCCAGTCACGAGCATCTGAGGTCATCATGAAGGGATTTAGTGCTTTTCTAGATAGGAGGAGATGCAGGACTGGGACCTTGAAATCAGTTCCTGAAAATATCCAATTATCTAAAGACCTGCCCTACCAGGGTACAGAGTGCCTCACTCCATCCGGAACTCCCTCCAGGGGTTGAAGGTCACCAGCTGCAGCTGCACAGGGTTCAGCCTCCACAGAGGCAGATGGCAAGTGCCCTTGTTGTTCAGTCCTTGGCAAGGCTTTTGGCAAGTACCAATTTGTAATTGAGAGTCTGCAAGAGGGGGGCTGGCAAGGAGATCTGGAAGCCACTAGTGGGGCAACAATGGTCAAGGGGGGCAAGGCTTGTGGGACCAAGTCGCTCATTCCACAGGCCTTCCCTCTGCTGGGGGCTGGGGTTGAGGACACAACCGCTCAGGGTGGGGTGGAGGGGACAACTGAATCTGGTCAGCACTTGGAGGCAGGGCTTCAGGGCACAAGGACCATGAACCTGTAAAGGAGTGTGAACTGCAGGTGGGCTGGCCTGTCTCCTCCTCTGTCTTATACACAGGGTCTGGGAGTATCCACCCCTGGCACCCTCTCCCTGGAATGCCTCCTACCAGAGAGGCCCCCCTGGTTCCCTTGCTGCTGCTAAGTCACTTCAGTCGTGTCCGACTCTGTGCAACCCCATAGATGGCAGGCCACCAGGCTCCCCCGTCCCTGGGATTCTCCAGGCAAAAACACTGGAGTGGGTTGCCATTTCCTTCTCCAATGCATGAAAGTGAAAAGTGAAAGGGAAGTTGCTCAGTCATGTCTGACTCTTCACGACCCCATGGACTGCAGCCCACCAGGCTCCTCCGTCCATGGGATTTTCTAGGCAAGAGGACTGGAGTGGGGTGCCATCGCCTTCTCTGCCTGGTTCCCTTAGCAGCCCAAAAAGTGAAAAAGTCGCTCAGTCGTGTCCAACTCTTAGTAACCCCATGGACTATAGTCTTCCAGGCTCCTCTGTCCATGGAATTCTCCAGCCAGAATACTGGAGTGGGTAGCCGTTCCCTTCTGCAGCTGATTTTCCCAACCCAGGGACTGAACCAGGTCTCCCACATTGCAGGCAGATTCTTTACCAGCTGAGCTGCCAGGCGAGCCATAAAAAAGAGCTTGGCTGCTGAATCACTTCAGTCCTGTCCACTGCCTCCACGGGATCTTCTAGATCCAGGGATCGAACCTGCCTCTCTTATGTCTCCTGCAGTAGCAGGCGTGTTCTTTACCACTAGCACCACCTGGAAGGCCCGGCTGGAGCTGCTCAGCAGTGGCCAGGGCCACCCTTCATGTGAACTGCTGGGCCGGGGGCCACAGGGAGCAACCCCTCTCCCTTCTCCTCCTCTCAAGACCTGGGAGTCCAGGGCTGGACAGGCCGCCAGAACTGGACCTGTAATAGAGCTTGTGGGCCTGCTGCTGACCTAGGAACTCATTTCCTTCCTTCCATCTGTCCAGAAACATCACAAATATTTACTGAGAGCCTCACAGTGGACAGCAAACTTTTTGTCGTTCAGTTGCTAAGTTGTGTTCGACTCCTTGCAACCTCATGGTCTGAGGCCTGCCAGGCTTTGCTGTCCTTCACGATCTCCTGGAGTTTGCTCAAATTCATGTTTGTTGAGTCGGTGATGCCACCCAACCATAACCTCCTTTTGCAAAGTGACCTTTACAAAACATAATTGTTAGGAACTTCCCTGTCAGTCCAGTGGTTAAGACTCTGTGCTTTCACTGCAGGGGATACAGGTTCAAACCCTGGTCAGGGAAGTAAGATCCTGCATGCTGAGTGACAAAATAACAAAACCAAACCAACGTAAATTGTTTGGTCAACACATGCCTGGAGGTCTGTTCCATGCCAGGGCCATTTTCAGAGACTGCCGGGCCCAGTGGAGGACAAAACAGAGAGAAACCCCTCTGAGTGAACTCTGGGAGTTGGTGATGGACAGGGAGGCCTGGTGTGCTGCGATTCATGGGGTCGCAAAGAGTCGGACACGACTGAGCAACTGAACTGAACTGAACTGAGGAGCTCGAGTCCCAGCGGGGGTGGAGTAGGGTAGGATGAAGGTGTTAGTGGCTCAGTCATGTCCAGCTCTTTCCTATGCCATAGACTGTATCTCTGTCCGTGGGATTCTCCAGGCAAGAATACTAGAGTGGGTTACCATTCTCTTCTCCAGGGGATCTTCCCCACCCAGGGGTGGAATTCAGGTCTTCTGCATTGCAGGCAGATTCTTTACCATCTGAGCCACAAGGGAAGGGGTAGGGTGGGGTGGACTCAATGAGAAGGTGACCCCAGCAGAAGCCAGGAGGAGCTGAGTGTGGACTGGGCCAGGTGACCACTGGGTGAAGTGCTTTTAGACAGGACAGTATTCATCAGAATTATGAAGTGAGAACAGGAAGGCGCGCTGTGAGCGTGTGAGGGCCTGCCAGGGTCATGCTGCAAGGGGGTGTGGGGAGCAGGCTGAAGCCCAGGCCGAGGCCCGTTTCCTGCCAGGGCAGGAGAGGCCAGGGCGGGCTGGGCAAGAGTTCCCGGTTGTGGTTCCTGCTGGGCTGCAGTGAGGCTGGCCAAGGCAGGAAGGGCTCTGGGCCAGCAGGCGGTGACTGTGCAGTTCCTCACTCAGGCCCTGGGACCAGGGGCCTCAGGGCTCCTGGCCGCGGGTCTCCTGTGAGTGGTGAGCCCAAGGTGACCCAGGAGGCCATGGCTCTGGAACTGGACCTGGCGGGGGGGAGTGGGGGGCAGGGTTCTGGCACATTCTCTAGTGGCTGCAGCAATACTGTCATCCTGTCCCCATCTTGAACCTGAAGTACCATCCCTTTCTCACCCCTCTTCTTCTCCGTTTTGGGCCACACTTCACCCCTTATGGGATCTTGGTTCCCTAACCAGAGATGGCACTCGTTCCCCCTGCAGTGAAAGTGAGGAGTTCTAACCACTGGACCAAAGATGTCCCTCACCCCTCATCTTCTGCCTGCTGGGTCCTTCCTCCGGCTGGTGTGTATGTTTGTTAACAATCCAGCTGAGCTGCCTGCGGAACAAGTCAGGAAGGCAACCCTGGCTGTGAAAAAAGACTTGAGCCTGGACTTTGACCCTGAAATCCTGGGCGACACCGGGTTGCCCAAGGGGTCCTTCCTAACCTCCTTTCCCCTCCAACCATGAGCTCCTAAGTTGGCTGGCTGGCCAGAAGCAGCAGGCCTCAGCCACCCACCGGGGTGTGGCGGACCCATCACTACCCAGCCCCACCCAGAGATCCAAGGTCATCTTGTTTACCAGCTGTTTCCTGGAACAGCTTGTTTTGATCTACAGAAATCTGCTGACACACTGGCTGCCTTGCCCGTCCTCCTCTGTCAGGATGGAAGTATTTTTAGCCTTATTTGCAGAGAAAGAGGCAGAACCCAAGTCCCACATTTGTCCACCATACCCTGAGCACTGCTTTGGCCCCTTAAGGCAGCACAGAGCGGTCCCTGTGTGGTTTTTCTACCCCCATCTGAGCTCAAACATGTCACACATCCCATTTCCAAAGAAAACTAGCTGTGGAAAAGTCCATGGCCAGGAGAAACAAACCAGGACCCACTGCAACTGTGTCATTTTGTCCTCAAAATGGAGCTGGGCTCCTCCAGACATAGGGGCACAGAGGAGGTCAGCCGTTCCTTTCGTGCTGGGAGTCCTCAGATCTGTAGGATCCTAATGCTTTCTGTGTGGCTACTTCCACGTACTCCTGCTCTCCTGAAAAAGAAAAGCTAAGACAGTGTGGTTCTGGAATTTGGGAATATGTGTGAATGAGAAAGGTTATTAGACCAGGTAGAGAGCAGCACCTGGAGAAGGGCATGGCAACCCACTCCAGTATTCTCACCTGGACAATTCCATGGACAGAGAAGCCTGGAAGGCTACAGGGTCACAAAGAGTCAGACACGACCGAGAGACTAACACACAGAAAGCAGCAAGCTGAGACATCAAGCAGATACACATCAGTGACTACATCCTCTCAGGCACCTTGTAGATAAATACAGAGCTGAGCCCACAGCCTGGTACTGTGACTCAGCAGAGAAGGTACTTGCTTGGTATTACACACACCTCTCAGCCTTTCTAGAACATTCTGACATGCAATTCCCTTTTTTCACACTGTTCTTTCAGGTCCAGTCTCCCCAACCCACCTATGGAAATGTCAAGACAAGACAGATGAGCCAGACCTTGGCGAAAAGTGAGCTTCCATAATCTTTCCCTGGCTGGAGAGAGCAGCTGAGCTGCCCTGTGAACAAGCCTGGGCTTGCCACATACTCAACCTTCTGGGACGATGGTCACATGAGCAACAGCAGTTTTCCGAGAACCAGGAAGGGTGCAGCAGCTGGCCCCAGCCACCGCCTAGCAGCTGCTGATGCCCTTGTAGAGGCTGAGGGAAAAAACCCTCCTTCCCCAGTTTCCCCCTTGTTGCCAAGGGAGCCTGTTGTCACAGGTGAGTTTGTTTAGGCTGTGGGTGGTTATCCTGGGAGAAGACTTCCTGGCTGGAGTTGGTCCAAGAGGCCCTTCTCAGCTCTCCTTACTCCTGACCACTGTCCTTCCATCCCATGCAGCAGGGCTGAGAGGACGCCCCGTGGGGGTCTGGGGCTGCGACTCCTCCTTACTCTGACCCCTAACAGGCAAGGGAGATGCCAGTGACCCTTTCCAAATTCTCACCAGTCCCGCAGGTGCTGCCAGGCCTCGGTGGAGGGGACAGGTGCTCACGGGGTTGCTTTTGCTTCCACTTTGAAAGAGCCACATTGAGGGCCTGCTCCCTGTAGGCAGTCACCGGGACGTGCCCCCCACAATCATCAGGAAGACTCCCTGAGGCCCATCACAAGTTGTAAAGTAGCTTGGACAAACTAGTTCCCTTCGCACCCCAAATGTTTTTCCTCACCTCCCAACCCCAAAGGAAAAAAGGGTTAAGTCTCTATATACTTTTAGTCTTGTTGCCATCCAATTACACGTTTTGCTTTCTGCACAAACAAGATCTTGCTTTTCCTTACCTCACAACTACCTTTTCCCAGTTAATAGAGAATGAATAATCATGAAGTACTCTAACCCAACAGGCACAACTTTTCTGATGAAATACTTCAAGCCTCCAGGCCCCTGGTAACAGAATAACAAAGCGATGACACACGCCCCTGCAACTACCAAGCAGCAACATGGGGGCTTAACTTTTTAATCAACTTTTTAAAAATCACAGCCATGTGTCTTAGTCAGAGACACTGAGCACAGCTGTGGGTGCGGTTCTCTAAGAGCGGCCCCGGTGCAGACGTACTCACGATCCACGACACCCACAGGCGGAACCCTGGCTCCAGCCCGGCGGGCCGCGGGCTGCCCCTCCCCCGCCCCGCTCCCACCCGCAGGCCTCAGCGCTGACGTCACCGGCGCTCACGAGGCCCAGCCGACGCCCGAGGAGTCACGCGCTGCCGCTCCACCCCCACCCCCGCCGCCAGGGAGTGATGCGTCCTCTGCAGAGATCCCTCCGCTGCCGCCGCCCGGAATTTTCCAGACGCTCTGCCGGCGCTTCTTTCCGGCTTCTGCTGGGCGGGGGTGACCTGAGGCGACCCCCAGCAGTTCCCTTCGCTTCCAGAGAGCAGCCCCAACCCGCTTCATCCGCTTCCCACCCACACCTCCCCTCAAGGAACGGGAAGCCTCTAAACCCTCGGCTCCATCACAGGCTGAGAAGGGGATTTCTCTCCCCACCCTCGTCCCCGTTGGAATCCGCCTCCCCCCAAGGTGACCTTGAGATCTGTCGTCGATCTCAGGAAGCACTTGCTTAGAGGAGTGGGGGTAATCGGGGAATTCGAGACCTGGACACCCGGGAGACTGGGAGCCGCCCGGAGTCGTCTCCTTGGCCAGGGTTGGGGAGGGACTTTTTTTCCATTGGCAGTGGAGGAATCGTCCCGTTGAGCAGTGCCCCAGTGACGCGGCCCAGGGCTATAAAAGCAAAAGTTGTGGCCTGTCCAGCAGGAGTTAGCTACAGGGAGGGCCAGGGGCTTGGGCTTAGTTGTTGAGGGCGGAGTTGGCCAGTTTAGGGTTTTAGAAGACAGATGAGAGAGATGGCAGCGTTAGATGAGGCTGGGGAACTTGGGGTACCAATAGAAGGAAGGTTAACGGGGGGACTAGATTTTGGGGAAATTGTGCTGGGGAGAGCTGCGTTGACAGGGCCCGCAGTAACCCAAGGGGAGGACGACACCCTAGGCCTGGCTGTCGCAGCTGTCTGCTGGAGAAGGGGAACTTGAACTTTGGGTGGGCGCCGCTCCTGCGTAGGCTGAGCGGGCCCCTGGTGCCCTGGTTTGTGTAGGAGAAGGAAAGCAGAGATGGAGAGGTGGAGGTTGAGGGTCTTGCCTCCCTTGCTGGAGGCGGAGTTGGTCAGTCGATGCTTTGAAAAGGAGCTGGAAGGCAGGCAGTGGGGTGCAGGGTGGCAGGTGGGCAGGGAGGGGAGGACTTGAACTTGTCAATACCAGCAGTCCCTTTTTTTCCAGACAAAGGGTTGTGAGCCCGGCCTCGTGTGGTGGAAGCTGCACTTAGCTTCGCAGGGCTGACAGCTCTGGCCCAGGGCGGTATGTAAGTCTGGCTCGGCCCGGGACAGGGCCCAGCCAGGCCCAGCCTGGTGAAACCCAGGTCTGGGTGTGAGGGTGGTCCTAGGGAGTGAGTGAGGAGGTAAGGTGCCGGTCCAAGCGGTTACTGGTATGTCTGGCAGGCGGGGGCTGTAGGCGGACAAAATTGACCCTCACTTTATTTTCCAGGTGGCAGTGCTCCCCTTTGGACTTTTCCTCTAGGTTCTGCACTAACCTGTTCTGTGAGCTCACTCTGCCCCTCCTCCTCCCCTTCACTCTCGAGGTTACCCATTCACTTAAAACATTGCTTCTGGTAATCTGGTAAGCCGGGAAAGTTGTTGCCATTGGAGTCGGTATCTTGGTAACCGTGAAGAGGAGAGGCAGCCCCTGCTGAGACTCTGGGTGGGCGGGGTGGTGTTGCTTGCCAGTGGCGAGGGTGGGGATTGAATGTGCACCCTTGGGTGGGCCCGCAGCGACGGTACCATCTAAAAGCTACGAAAATGCCTCATGGACGGTGGTTTGTTACTGTAGTGTTCATCATGGCGATCTGATGGCACCAGGAGAAATGGAGCCCCTGGCCAGTGTGAGTCGTAGCGGTGCAGGAGGGGAGACCCTGGAGGAAAGAGCTCGTCTAAATTGCTGTCTGCAGAGTGAATTTCCAGAGGCTTAGGAGGAGGAAGTTCTCCAGTGGCATGTTTCCAGGCCTTGCTCAGGAAGCTCTGTATTCAGGAGGCCATCCTTTAAGGTTTTCATGAGCTTTTGAGGGGCAGCCTTTAAAAGGCCAAAGCAGATGGATCCGGGGCCATCAGCAGATGTGTTGTTTTGAGTGTTTGATCCGGGAGCAACGATCTCTGGGCACGTGAATGTCAGCAGGCACGTCTCCTGGGTTGGAGGTTTCAGATGCTGCCATCTTCTAAATTGAGTCTCCTGTCCTAATAGTGTGCCACGAACCTTGTTTCCAGAAGACTCTTAAGCTGTAGAACATTGTAACGCTGATGCCACAACTCAGATGATGCCTTGTAGATGGAGCTTGCACATGGATCCCAGTGACCCTCATCTACCCACCTGCCTGCCTATGCTTTTGTCGGAGTTCTTAGTGTGATATATAATGTGTGTGTTGGGAAAGCGTTCCAGATTGAAATGCATTAGGCAAATACTTAAATGAAGCTAACTGACTTAAATAAAGCCAACTGGTGAAGTGGGGGTGGGGTGGGGTGTCATTGTGCTGTGCTAGGTGGGAGGGCGCGAGATGGTCATATCCAGATTGTGATAAAATGGCAGGTTTAGTTTGGTCACTTCTGTTACCAGAAGGGAATAGTCGGGGTACGGATAGTAATCTTCTGTTCATCTTGCTTCTTAACTTATCTTACTTGATTAGATTTCAGAGGAATCTTCGTGTTCAAAGGGGAGGGCCCTGAGGTGAGGGGTTGGGGGGTGGGAAACAGCCTGGCGCTGGGGAGGGTGAGCTGAAGAGAAGGCTGTGATTAGGTGTGGCTTGCGGAGGGTGGGAGGGCTAGGGAAAGTGGATGGAAGGGAATTCTCTGGAGAAAAGATCAGTAGGCAGAAATCTGGGGAATAGAGCTCAAAGGCAAAGAGAATGGTAGTTAATAGTATATTGTTAATGATAGTTAAATTGTTACTTGAAAAGTTTCTACAATGCTTAAAACTGCTAAGAGTGGGGAAGGAAAAAAGCAAAATTGTTTTGCTTTGCTACAAGAAGGGGAAGGCTGAAAAGGTAACAAACCTGAGTATCAGTCTCTTGAAACATTGGTGTCAGGGACTTGCATCAGCAGATTAACATCTTTCACTCCTTTGCAAATTTCTTAAGTGGTTTATCTGAAGGTGTGCAATGTTCAGGGACTAGTTTCAGAAAATACTTTACCCAAATTGTGGGCTCTTAAAGTATTTTGAGATTTTGGTACGCTTAGATGCCCTCTTCTGGGTTTGTAACATTTTTGTTCACTTGGTATTTTGCAGTTGAAAGTTGTTAGCAAAGTGATAATGCAATGATTTCTACAGGAATTTTGTATGTTACTTCCTGCTTTATAAACATCTTTTCTTTGTGATGAGTAATTAGTAATAGCCCAAGCGCATTCTTTTCATCCTCATTGTAACAAAGAGAACTTAAATCGTGATCACTCTCTATGGTAATATTTGGTAGCAAACAATCTATGTACCCTTAAGGTTCCAGTTAATAGTTCACACCATCTTCAGTTTGAATGTTTGTGTTAAGTGAAGGAGTACTAGAGGGGAAACTTAACCAAAATCAGGTAGGGAAATAAGAGCAAAACTGGGGGTGGGGAGTTTCTTTCCTGGATTATGGTGTTTGTAAAAATTCAGGAAAGTATCAATCCTTTGTGATAAAGTAATACCAGTGACTTTATCCTGTCCATTTTCCCATTGAATTTCGTTTTGAGAATTTTAAACTCTCAATACTTATGACATGGAATTTTTCTGGGTTCTCTCTTTTTAATGTTTACAAGTATGCTGATAGTTACATTTTGAACCTGTAACTTGGGCATGTGATACAATTACTGTCATTGGAATTTAAAGAGCATTAGTCATGCGTGTATGGGGAAATATGTTCCAGTAAGCTGTTGTGAAATTGAAACTGTAAAAACAGGTGGAGAGGGTTCTTCTCTGTTGCTCTGTATGGTGAGAACCAGTCCTTGCATCATGTCTGACTAACACTTTCCTTCCCCTTTACAGCACGAATAAAGGTTTGCGTTCTCAACTCATTAGAATTGCTTGTATTGCTATATTTTTTCAACCCTGATTTTGTCTGTATATTATGAAGCAAAATGTACCTTCATACTGTAGATTTAGGCTTAGATTCACTAATGTAACTCCAGACTGAGGTCGTTGAGCTCGGTGTGGTAACCTCAACCGAACTGGTAGGTCCTGAGTGGCCTGCATCCCCAGTGGCAGGTGGGGATGGACTCTGCTGACTGGGAGTGTGTGATGGTTGTGCAAAATGTGATGACAGACCACAAGCCAATGAAGGTCATTGTCAGGGTGGGGAGACTATTTCCTAACTTCCTGGAATTTTACCCAATTATATTTCCAAATGGTTTGTCAAAAAGGGGATCTCTCTTGATGACCGTAAGCAGCCTAACGAATGGAAAGAACATGTAATATACATTTGACATACTTGTGGTCTTTGGGAGGCTGGAATGTGTCTAGGATTTGGGTTTAAGCACATACTTCTCATTTTACTAATTGCATAAGTGCTGTGCTAAGCAATTTGGAATCCAGGGTGTGTGTTGTGTCTAAGCTGACCCTGTGTCCTGGGTGGGGAGAGCCCAGCAGTGATGCTGGGAGCTCGTTTTTGTGCTGCTGTTCTGTGTTCATTGGGGCCCTAAGGTTTTGCTTTACAGGAGATGAACTTGGAATAGAAACCACCACCCGCCTCTGCTGAGGCGGCTTTTATGTCCAAGGGAGTGGGAAGGGGACAGGGACAGGCTGTGCTGTGACCACAGTGAGGGGCTGGGAGAGCACCTAGGTGTGGCCTCTGCAGAGACTGGAATTAGGTGCCCGCCTGTCCTGAGGCTCACAGCTGTGCAGGTTCAAGGATCTTTCCCCTGCTCGGCACCCTGTTCTTGATTTCCCCAAAACAATCTAGGCTTCCTTTCCTACCTTGCCCTTCTTGTTTTTGCTCAGTTCTTTTCTGCCTGCCTTGCCTTTTTTCGGAACTTATTTTTTCTTCTGTTTTTATACAGTGATTACCAAACTCAAGGGTAGCTGCTATGAGTGTTTCTGGCTACTGTTACCTAGCGACTGGTGGGCTGATGAAGGTGTTTTCCACAGGGGTGTAAATGTTTGTCGTTGAAAAGGGACTGTGAAGTGGCCCTGATGGTACAGGAGCAGAGCAGGCAGCTGGAGGCTGTACCCACGCTCTCCTGGCTTCTGCCTTGTCCCAGGGCCCTGCCTGTTCTTTACCCTCTCTTCACAGGTCAGGTGGGATAGGTCAAAGGTATTGTTGATGATGTTGGTGATCACTGCTGATTGGTTTGCATCCTTATACATAGATCTGAATTCAGCCTTCCCTCTGAACTTTCAGAGGCAGTGGATGGTACAATGAAATTCAGTGAGTGGGCTTGTAGCATTTAGGTAGAAAATGGAGATCTGGTGCAGCTAAATGTAATGGGGTATAAAAATAGCAAGAGGTGAATTTGGAAGTTCTTTCAAAGAGAAATAGCCGGAGAGGAAGTGTTGGTTGAGGCTCCTTTGTGGGCCCAGACTGGACACCCTGAGAACTTTGTAAATGGCCTGTGTTAACAGAAGGGGTTCCTCACCCCCACTCACTCTGTTGGCTGCCCTTGGTTTGTCTTACTGGTTGTGGCCGTGGCCAGGGCTAACGTCTTTGTGTACTTAAGTTTCTGGAGGAAATGTTAACCTCTGGCCTTGGGCAGTACTTGCTATTGTGCCGTGCTGATATTACATGAAATGGCAAGACAGGCTTTGGATATTTGTGGTAAGTTTTAAATGTTTATGGGAGGTGGGAGGGGGGTTCAGGATTGGGAACTCATGTACACCCGTGGCGGATTCATGTCAATGTATGGCAAAACCAATACAGTATTGTAAAGAAAATAAAAATTAAAATTAAAAAAAAAAAAGTTTAACATGCAAAAATATACAGATGCAGTCTGGAAATGACAAGAGAAAGATAGCAAAATAACCAAAAATAAGAAAGCTGTGTTTAGGGAGGGTGGCCTTGACCTTCCTCTGGGTGAAGGCAGCCACTCCCACCCTCTGGTCTCCCAAGTAGGACGCCGCCTGCTGAAGGCTCTACTTTCCAGGGCCCCTCAGCATTGCACCAACATCCCTTTCTTTTATTTTAAATAACTTAGTTCTTATGTTGTAAAATGGGTTTATTGTAAAGTTTACAAATAAGAAAATTGATAAAAACTCCTCAGTAATCTTATTGATAATTGTTATTGGCCTCTTTGCTTCTAGTGGTTTTTTTTTTTCCTATGCATAGGATATATACCTTTTTACACAAAATTGGAATTATACTGTCGATTCTGTTGTGCAACTCTTGTCACTTAGGCATCTTTGTGGTGACATAATGTTCATTGTGTGACTTTATCAATTTAAAATACCTTCATTTACACAACATGTAAGTTATTTTCCACTTTTTCTTAGTAAGTAATGCTGTGATAACTCTCTTTCTAGCTCAAACTTTATCATATCTGATAGTATTTCTTTGGGATACATGAATGTATTTCAACACATGAATTGCCTTTGTCAGACTTCTTAGGTCCAAGTTCATGTTGCTAAATTGCCCTCCTGGGAGGGGTTTGTAAATGGTGTCCTCAATCTTAAGGTAAACCTTGTTGTCCCTACTTTTTTCTCAAATGAGGTAGTTTCACACTAAAAGCCTTTGCTCCCCGTTTGGGTCCAGGCAGCTTTTTGCGTGTGTGAGCCCTGCTAGTGCACTGAACATCTGTGTGTTTCGACATCTGCAGTGTTGTGTGTGCATCCATGTGTGACTTTGTACTTCGAAATGGCTTGTTTTTCGATTTTGTAAAAGCACTTATGTATTACTAATTCTTCCTTCTGTTTGATGCAAATATTTTTCCAGTTTGTAGATTGCCTTTTCATTTGTTTTTCAGTCACGCAAAAGTCAGTTTTTCTGAGTCTGTCATTCTTCCTGTGGTTTCTGTACTTGTGTTAGTTTAGATCTCTCCCAACCCCAAAGCATGTAAGTATAAATCTCTGTTATTTTGTGACAATTGTATGATTTCATTT
This sequence comes from Oryx dammah, assembly GCF_014754425.2. NCBI lineage: Eukaryota > Metazoa > Chordata > Mammalia > Artiodactyla > Bovidae > Oryx > Oryx dammah. The sequence continues at coordinate 42,070,211 of NW_024070199.1, forward strand.
TTTTACATTTAAACATTCACTCCAACTGGAGTTTATTAGCAGACGGGGCTGGGGGGGTGTGTGTGTGTGTGTGTACAAGGGGAGGCCTGGTGCCCCCTCAGAGCCCCTGGGCTTGCTCCTTCCCTGTGGCTGGATGATGGAGTGGCAGAGAATGCTGTCAGCTGGAAGACTTGTCACAACTGGACGGTTCACTGAAGACTTGGGGGGCAGGTGGCCGTTGTGTTAACTGAGCCCAACTGGTACCCCTGGGTGGGGGCGGTTCTGGTGCAGACAAATGTGCAGATCTACTCCTGACTGGGAGCAGTTTCTGAGCCTCGCGGGGCTGGTTTTCCTCCTGTGTGAGGTGGGAGAATGAATGGATGTCTGTATTTGGCACGTGGCCGCTCCTCATTGAGTGGTGGTGATTCCTTTGCCTCCTTCGTGGCCAGCCTAGGTCCAGCCTCTTCCTTCTGGTTCCCACTAGTTACCACCTTCTCTGGGCCTTTCATGTAGTGTAATCTGTGTGCATGTTCTGGGCTGTTCTGGTTTTCCACCTTAAGTTTGTTTCCATGCAGATTTCCCTGTATCAGCAGAGTCCACAAATGTGTTGGAAGTGCTTTTTCTCAGGGGTATTAATTCTCCCACAGAAATCCCATGGAGGACTCTTGTAGAAGCCTGTGAGTGCTCTGAAACTGTGTTTTTCCGCAGAAAGCATAAGCTTGCTGAAGGGAGTTCATGACCTCAAGAAAATACCATGAATGAACAGTTGCATTACTTTATCCTGTTGTGCATATGCTATAAGACGTTGAGCCGGTTTCTTAAGTTGTAAACAGTGTTTTAACTATTTTCAGTTGTGCTAGTATGAGCATCTCTTAAGTTTTGTGAAAATATGTAAATATGTATTGGTAGAAATATATATATGTATATCCATGTCTGTTCTCCAGGGTGGCACAGCCTGGTCACTGAGCAGACTCTCAGATACTCTCCAGATCCCTTACACTTCCTTTTGTGAGAATATCAGTTTTGCTTCATAATTGCTAGCATCAGGTTTTTCTGTTTTATTTATTGCTACTTTCTAAAGAAATGAGTGGTAAAATATGCATAACGTGAATCACCATCTTAACCATTCTACTCTACAGTTCAGTAGCGTTCAGATAATCGCCAGAATTTTCTCATTTGGCAGAATTGAAACTCTGTACCCGTTAAACTCATCCTCTTCTCCCTAACCCTGGGCAGCCACCATTCTGCTTCTCTGTTTCTATGAGTTTGAGAACTCTGGGTACCTCGTATTAAGTGGAATCATGTAATATTTGTGTTTTGTGACTGGCTTATTTTATGTAGCATAATGTCCCCTAGGTTCATCCATATTGTACCATGTGTCAAGATTTTTTTCCTTTTTAGAAGAATATTGCATTGTATGTATACATCACAACTTGTTTATCCATTGGACATATCTGTTGAACATCTCATCCTTGAACATTGGGTTGCTTCTACTTTTAAGTTGTGAATAATTCTGTTATGAACGTGGGTGTACAAATGCCTTTTTGAGACACTGCTTTCAATTCTTTTGGATATATACCCAGAAGGGGTATTGTTGCCTCATAGGATATTGCTATGTTAAGTTTGGGGAGAACTTTCATACTATCCTCTGTAGCAGCTGCACCATTTTATTCTCCTGTGGACAATTTACAAGGTTTCATAGCCTCACCAACACTTGTTTTTTTAGTGTAGCCATCTTAATGGGTGTGAAGTGATATTTCATTGTGATTTTGATTTACTCTTCCCTAATAGTGGTGGTGTATCTTTTCATATGCCGTCTGCCCAATTCTGTATCTTTGGAGAAATGTCTTTTCACCTTTGCCCAGTTAAAAAAATGGTTTATTTGTTTTTTGTTGTTGATTTATGGGAGTTATTTACATATTCTGGATATTAACCCCTTATCAGATACATGGTTTACAAATGTTTTTCCATTCCATAGGTTGCCTTTTCACTGTTGATTGTGTCTTTCGATGCACAGAAGTTTCTAATTTTGATGTAATTCAATTTATCTGTTTTTACTTTTGTTTCCCCTGCTTTTGGTGTCATGTCCAAGAAACTGTTGCCACGTTGAATGCTATAAAGTATTTATTGTTACTTTATTGAAAAAGTACTTATGTGGTCAGCCTGTATTTCTGTAATTACTGTTTAGTCTGTTTTACCACTTGGTTTTCCATTTGTATTTTTTCTTTGACCATTTACCATATAAAATTTCTGTATTTTATAAAGATCATGAATTCCTTGTATAGTTGGGAAGGGAAGCTTTTGCCATTGATTATCAAACTTACTCTCATTTTTTCCTTTTACTGTTGTGCTTAGAAAGTATTATACAAAGACATTTTAAAGATTGATGTAACAAGACTAATAGTAACAACTAATATGTTTGCTTCTGATTACTTTTTCTTTAGTAGCTAAACATGTGTGTACTCCCACCTTACAGTAAATGCTCTTCTCCATTTAAGGAGTTATGTATCCAGCCTACTTGGTGTATCTAAATTGATTACACTGATAAAGTTGAATTATCAGACTTCAAGTAAATACTGTCATCACGCCTTTGTTCTGGGTCTGTCCGTATTAGCTGCTTGTAATTATCTGCCTGAATCTACTTCTCACATTTTTAGTCTTTAGTTTTTGCTGTTTCTAATCAAATGCTTTGGATTTTAATGACTAAGTGTTCATTATAAAGTCTAGGAAGTGGAAGATATGATACTCTGTAAGGCCAGAATATTCCTTCTCTTTGTTGGAACTTGAGCACACAGAACTGGGTTAATCTTTGGTTCGAGACGTAAAACATGGCTGTCTTATATTTGGTTCCGTGATGTTTTAATGCTGTGGCAAACAGTTTTGAATCTTCTAGTATATAACTAGGACTTTTAGACAGTGACTTTGGCCACCTATGTGGTTCTACTCATTTCCTGTCCTGCCTCCCTCTAAGCCAAAGTAGTTATGATCCTGAATACTAAGTTTCTCTTTTACTTCTTTTCTCATATAACTTTGGAAAAAGAAAAAAACTTACCTAAATGAACTATAATTTTCATTTTAGTAGTTTTCAACTTTATAGAAAAAGTATAAGCTTCTGGAATTTTTCTCATTTAATGATATTAAGATTCATCCTTTGTGTGTAGTTATTTTGGAGTCTCTAATGTGACTATATGGACATAGTTAATGATTCCATTTTTCCCATTGTTTTTTATTCTGGTCAGTGTAATTGGATAAGTGGTAGGTGGATGCTCTCTTACACAGAATTAAAGCTTGACTGACTAGGTTGTCACACCACCCCCTGACCCCAAACAACCCCACCTTGAGTGCTGTTTCTTGCTAGACCTTTTTCTATACATTTTAATCCACATTTAATATTAAAAAATCTATATAAGTGGGAAAATACTGTTCTATACTATATATCATTACTGACTTGCTTTTTTCATTTGGCAGTAGGGAGATTCCTGTGAGTACGTGTTGAACTGCCTGCCTTGTATTAAGCTGCTGGGTACCTGTCCTTAGATGTTCCATGAGTTATTTAGACCTTCTGCGGCTGGTGGATATTTACCCTATTTCCAGTCCTTTTGGATGCTGTGTGATCGTTGTCGTCACACCCTGTGTGCATACACATGAATGTTTCTCAGAGTAGGTACCAAAATGTCAGACATTGTATACTCAATTCTACCCGGTTCTCTAGAGTGGGTGTACAGATTTGCTTGCCAGGGTATGAGTGTCTATGTCCATATCCTCTTTGACAGTCTGAAAAGCAAGCTCTAAGATTCCTGCCAGTTGCTGTCTCTGATCTGTCATGTATTCACAGTGACCCACTGAGACTTTAATGGGTACAATAGACTCTTGCCATCTGTGGGTTTACATTGGTGGACTTGACGCTGATGGAGGTGCCAGAATCCAAGGCATATAGTCATTTGTAATTTTCCTGAGGTATAATTTTTTAAATTATTCATGTCATGAGGCTACTGAGAGTACCCAGCCAAACACTCTCCATCCACGTCACCCTGTGGCTTTGTTCTCCACTTGTCTGCATTGCAGCAACACTCGAAGGGACCAGAACTTGGAAGATTTGGGTAAGTTCATGGCTAATGTTACTATACTGTGTACTGTGGTAATGGATGGGACTGTAGAATGTATGTTTGTGGCAGAATTTATATTAATCCCTTTATAAATCACTAGTTTTGCATTTAAATTTTAAACAGTATGTAAAAAAAAACATAGAAGATAGATGCTTCTCTGTAGCTCTTCTCCCAAGAGTAGTTATTACTAGAAACTTCATTTATTGTCCTTCAGACATTTCCCCTCCGTGGACATACAACAGTTTTATCCTGTTATTATTTGCTCAATTGCAAACATGCGGTATGACTGTTCTGCAACATCTTTATTACTTTCATGATTCTATAATATTTAATCTTGCGCATGTTGGCAGAGTCATTTTAACCGTTTTCCTGTTGATGAGTTTTTAAGGTGATTTTCAGGGTTTTCTGGCCATACAGACAGTGCTGCAGTGAGCGTCTTGTAGATCCCTCTGCGCATGGGCTATGCCAGCCCTCAGCTCATGATGCCTGCAGGAAGCGTGAGCTCCAGGCACATCTGCTCCACACGCCCTGGAGCCAGCTCTCCTGCCCTGGCGCTGTCCAGGTCTGGGGCTCACAGTCTTGTGAGGTGGGTTGAGAGTTTCTGCTGCCCAAGTAGAATAATGCTGGTCTTCTCCTAATGTGCTGTGGAATTCAGTTGAAACTGCTTGTTCATAACCAGATTTTAACTGAAGATGGTGTCCGACTTTTTAGCACAAAACACGACAGGCCTAACAGACCTCAATCTTTGCCAGTGTTGTTCCCCTAAGCAGGTTGAAAAACAAACTCTTCTAGAAAAGCAGTTGTGACATTTGCAAAATTACCTTATGTGTTTGGTCTGTTGAAACCTGACTGGCCGCTGTCTGCAGCATTTCTGTCCTCAGGGGAAAGAGGTGTGTTCAGGTGAGGCACAGTCTACCCCCTGTCTTCTCAGCACTGCCTTGGCTGCTTTCTGGCTTAGTATGTGCTCGCTCTCCTCTGAGAGGCCACCCAGTGGCAGGAACACAGGTGTGAATCCCTCTGTCTCTCTCCTCATAGGGTCACTAGGAGTTCGGGGCCTGTCCCCCCAGCCTTGTTCTCTCCCCGCAGCTTCTGGGGTGATGGCTGCAGTGTCCCCCTTACTCTTCTGTCAATGTGACAGCTGTGTGACCCGCTGTCTTGGTGTCAGATCCAGGCCCTGCCTCTGCCCTGAGCTGACCCTAAGGGCAAAGACTCCTCTAATTCAACGTAAAAGTGTAAAAATGTTCAGAGTAAAACCTGCACATGTTAAAATCCATGATGTTTTTCCCTCTAACCCCTGGCCTCCCTTCCCGTAGAGACTGCTATTGTGGCCAGTTAGTTGCTGGAGCTTTCTGGAGAGCTCTTGTATGTATTTTGCTGTGAGGCCCTATGGTACACTGGGTGGTTCAGATAACGGTGCATTGAGCTCACCGTGTACCTGTGTTCTTGTCTGCCTTGGTGTAGTATCTGTGTGCAGGTCCATGTTTGAATTATCTATTCCCCTTTTGAGGAACAACTAAGGTGGTTTCCAGCAACTTTTACTGTATGTAAATCTATACTAAGTATCCGTTTCTGTGTGTTTCAATAATACATGGCAGCTACATCTGTGCCGTACGTTTCTTTTGAGGGAAATTCTGGCCAGTAGTTCGTTCCTTTCCAAAATGAGGGAGCCCTCAGCTTACACTCCAGAAAGGCTGTTCTGGTTGACCATTCCCTACACCTTTACCGACACTGTTCTTGAACTTGTCTATGTGAAAAGTAAAAACAGTTATGTCATTGCAGTTTTGATTTGCATTTCTATTGGGGTGTGTACTTTGGGGTTTTAAGAGTGCTTGGGGCTCCCCTTGTGGCTCAGCTGGTAAAGAAGAGCTCTTAATATATTAGTTAATAACCCTTTGTCATTTGTGCTGCAAATACTGTTTGTCATTTACCTTTAAATTTTAAGCTTCTAGATTTTTTTTTGATGTTAAAGAGTTTTAAATATATTTAAGCTTTTTTATGAGTGTTTTCTTTTATGACTACTGGATTTTATGAGAGGAAATGGCAACCCACTCCAGTACTCTTGCCTGAAAAATCCCATGGATGGAGGATCCTGGTGTAGGCTACAGTCCATGGGGTCGCAAAGAGTTGGACACAACTGAGTGACCTCACTTTCTTTCTTGTCTTTCTTTTAGGAAGACTAATTCAGCTCAAGATTATTTTTTGTTAAACCTTGTGTTTTACCCAGTTCTTTTAAGGTTTTATTTTTGTTTGAATCTTAGCTCCATCTGGACTTAATCTTGTCATAATGAGTAACTGGCAATCAGCCTATCATCCCTGCACGACTTACTGGTTTACGTGCCTGTTCACCGTTGGTCTGCGCAGGTTGCAGCTCCAGTCCTCCACACTGTGGCTCTGTGCCCCACTGTGGTGAGGATAGGCCTGCCTCATTTCACTCGCAGGTTTTCCTGGGGTTCGTGCCTGTCTACTTTTCCTTCCGTATGATGTCTTCATGCTGTTGCCTCCCTGTGCAAGGATAAGGCATGTCCTCCCGTTTACTCCCATTATTTTGATTTGGGTCCATAGGATGTGGAAAGCTGTGGCCCATTAGACTGATCTTAATCTGTCAGTAACTGATATTTTCATGACTCTGTAAGGGTTTCTCTCGCACATTTGTATGACTGTTTTAGCCATTTTCTTACTGTGTGTCTGGGCGTCCTAACCTGCTTCCAGAGAGCCCCCAGCACCCACCCTCAGGACCACCCCCATCAGAGCACTTCATGTTTTCCTGCTGAGCCTAATGGTTACTTGTCACTATTGAACTGACAGTGTCCTGTTCAGTGGACTTTACAGGTGAAATGCTCCAAAACATACTGCCAACAATGCCAATAGCTTTCTGCAGACCCAGCGTGAAGAATGAATTGGGCATATTCTAGGAGGTCACCTCCTAGGAAGGGAGTTCAGCTGGAGGATTTGCATTCTGAACCTCTGTCCCTGTGTGGCTGACTCCTGTCAGCTAGGATGATCTGTGTACCCAGATTGTCTAAGGGGAATCCTGTCCTGGAAAGCAGCGCCTGACCCTGAACTGCCTTTTTCTCCTGTCCACACCTGACAGTTTACAAACTGTCTTGCATGCTTTCCTGCCTTATCAGAGTGGTTATGCAAACTAGAATTTACCATTGCTTTAGTGTCTCAAGGCCACCATCCACATCCACGTTGTCCTGTCTGGCACACGGCAGTTGATTTGGGGTCTGCTTCAGTGGCCTGTTTGTCCCCTCACTGACCATCCTCCCCAGCCCATCCCTTCCTCGGGGTTGGCCCACCCCTCCTGTACCAGACTTGCGGTGTCTATACTAGGGGCGAACTGAAGGTGACTGGAGGTGAGACAGCCAGGCCTTCCCTTCAGTTATTTTACTGTTTCACCTGTGCATCAGCGGTGGCCTGCGTCTCTCCAGAGGTAATGTGTATGGGTTTGTTTTTCAACCAAACACAATTCTGTTTTCTGATTATGATTTTTTCTCATTTACTGTTGAAATACACCAGGATGCTTTTGTCTTGGAAAATGTCATTGTGCAGAAATCTGATTGTTTCCTTAGGGGAATTTCTTACTGGTGACATTACTGGCTCAGTGGGCATGGCCAGTGTGAAGGCTTTGGTCTCACCTTTCTGAGTGCCTTCTTGAAAGGCCAGCACACTTCAGCCCAGCCCTGCCCTTGGCAGTTTAAGCCAAATTGATCGGCAGTTTAAGCAGTGTCTTAGTGTGTTAATTTGCACATTTTGACTCTAGGGCTGAATATACACTATCTGTGTCTGTTGATCTCTGCATCTGCTTTGTGCTTCACTTTTATTTTCGTCGCTTCCTGAGAAACCGTTTTTACGTTGAGGACACATACTGTAGATAACTACAAAATGTTTTTCAAGTTTGTAATTTGCTTTTTAAGTTTACATCTTGGATCTTGCTGTTGGTTTTAAATTTTGTAACCAAATCTGATTTTATCATTAGGGTTATGTACTTCGGTGTCGCTGCGCAGCCTGTGGGATCTTAGTTCGAATCCAGACCTTGGAAACGCAGGGTTGTAACCACTGACCTGCCAGGGAAGTCCTTTTTCTGGTTCTTTTGTGGTTTCATTTTTGACATTTAACGTTTTACTCCATCTAGAAGTTTCGGTGTACAGTATGAGGTAAGAATCTAATTTAGATCTTTTGAAATGGCTAACAAATTTTCCCACACCTTTACTAAATAATTGCTCTCTCTACTGATTTGTTAATTATGGGCCAAATACTCTGAATCTGTTCATGAACTCTTCAGTCTGCTCCACTGATGTCTTTCCTTGTGCCAACCCAATGTTTTAAGTATTTAGTTTTATAGTATCTGCTTTAATATAAGTAATACAGGCCCCCGCCATTCTTTTTTCAAGTATTTGGATTTTATTGGAGTTGAATTGCATTTATATATATGTTACTGAAACTTCTCATTTAGGAACTGGCCTCCCTGTTAATTCAGGATAGGATGATTTTCACATCTCTTGGGAATTTTAGACTTTATTCAAATTAAGCACGTTTATGAAGTATGTTCCTAGAAGCATTCTGTATTGTGGTTGGATACATTTTTCTATTAAAATTTCTGACTATGGTAGCATATGGTAAGACTGGTTTTATGTATTTTATAAACACATTGAATTTCATTACTAGAGCCAGTTGAGACGCAGTATAGCATCTTGGCTAAAAGTGTGGACTTTCGAGTCAGGTGACCCTACTTTCATGCTGGGCCTGCCTCATTTCTGTGCGACCATCTCTCTGCCTCGGTTTCCCCATCTGTACAGGGAGAGGAGTACTAATCGTATTATCTGTGAAGTGGGATGAGGACTAACGGAGCAATGTAAGCTTTGTGCTTGGTGCTGGCCTGCCATGGGGTGAGCACTGTTCAAAGTGGTTTCCAAGTAACTAATGTCATCTTTAATCATATTATCCATATGATTTGTTCCTTTTTCATGCTTCTCTCCTGTCTTGTTTGCATTGTCTGTAATTACATTGTGATCCTGTTCCCTTCTGAGTCACCCATTAGCAAATGGAGGAGCCCACGCAGGCAGCCCACACCAAGTTGCCCAAGGGAGTGAGGTTCTGCTGGTGGTCCTCAAGATGAGTTGGGGTGATCTGCTGATATACCTTTCAAATTTCAGTATTTATGTATTTTTTTTTTAACATGTACTTTGAAATTCCTTGTTTTCCACTTGTGGTAATACAAAGTTTCCTTTTAGCTCTAGATTTATTTTTCCTTTTTTAACTGAAATATTCACAGTACCATAAAATGCATGCTTTCAAAGTGTATGATTAAGTGGGTTTTAGTATGTTCAGTATGTTGTGAATGTTTTGTGTGTTCACATTAGTTCACATACACTAATGTTCCATTTCCATTATCCATTTCCAGAACTTTTCATTATGTCAAACAGAAGCTCTCTACCCCTGCAGTTTCCCATCTTCCAACCCTGCGCCCCCCATCCCTGGTCCCTCTATCATACTCTCTGGCTCTGTGAATTTGCCTTTTCTTGAGACCTTGTGTGAGTGGAATCATATGATGTTGGTCCTTTTGTGTCTATCTGGTTTAGCATGGTGTTTTCAAGGTTCATCCATGTTGAGGCAGGCAATATTTCTTTTTGTGACTGAGTAATATTTCATGGTATAGATATACCATATTTGTTTATCCATTCATCAGTTGGACATTTAAATTGTCCCACTATTTTTGCAATTAGAAGTAATGCTTCTGTGAACATTTGTGTACACGTTCTTGTGAAAACACAAGTTTTAAGTTCTCTGGTATATACCCAGGCGTGGAACTGCTGGTTCATACAACAACTCTGTTTAACTTTATCCAAAGTGTTTCTCAGTGGAGCTATGCTGTTTTACGTTCTCATCAGTAATTTATGAGGGTTCCAGTTTTCTCACATTCTTGCCAACACTTGTTCTTATCTTTTTGGTTGTAGCCATCTGAGTGAAAATGATGGTGGCATCTCATAATTTTGACTTGCCTTTCTGTGATGACTGATAATGTCAAGCACATTTTTAACATGTTTGTTAGTCATGTGTATCTTCTTTAAGGACGTGTCTATACTGATCCTTTGCCATCTTTTTAATTGGGTATTTGTCTTCTCATCATTGAGCTGTGAATTCTTTATATATTCTGGACACTAAAACTTTATCTGATATATGATTTCCTCATGTTTTCTCCCATTCTGTGGGTTGCAACTCTACTTTCTTGATACTATGTTTTGAAATAATTTATATTTTAAAAGTTAGTTGATTTAAGGGGGGGAAATAGGACTGCTATATTCAGATGTGGCAAAAAGATGTGTGAATTAAGGTTTGGGAAAGAGTCTTCTGTGAAACCACAAGTGTTTGGGGAGAAAAGTGTGAACCTTAAATGAGAAGTAAGTGAATGAGGAGCACTGTCCCTCCATAGTGATGTCAGCGGGCTCACTGCTAGATGCACTGGGATCATTTGTTAGTAGACAATGAGAAGGCAATGGCACCCCACTTCAGTACTCTTGCCTGGAAAATCCCATGGATGGAGGAGCCTGGTAGGCTGCAGTCCATGGGGTCGCTGAGAGTCAGACACGACTGAGCGACTTCACTTTCACTCACTTTCATACATTGGAGAAGGAAATGGCAACCCACTCCAGTGTTCTTGCCTGGAGAATCCCAGGGACGGGGGAGCCTGGTGGGCTGCCGTCTATGGGATCACACAGAGTCGGACACAACTGAAGTGACTTAGCAGTAGCAGTAGATAATGAGAAAGCTTCTATTTTATTTTTTAAATCAGTGATAGGGATTTATTAATGTCTCCTCTTCATCTTTTGAGATGGAGCATCAGGTTTTTCTCCTTTCATTTTCTAATGATTAAGAATTAATGGTGGAGAAGGAAATGGCAACTGACTCCAGTATTCTTGCCTGGAAAAGTCCATGGACAGAGGAGCCTGGCAGGCTGCAGTCCATGGGGTCACATGACTGAGTATGTGTGCATGAGGGTGGAGGGTGACAGGTTGGTAGCAATAAACTGGTAGAACTTAAAAAAAAAAAAAATTAATGGGATAGTAAGCCGTCCTATGACTTATGAAACAAACTTTTCCAGGCCTGGAGCTCTATTTTGTCGACAGAAATGAACCATAGGGTCGACTTTGACTTGGGGCCTTGCCAGGCAGGCAGGTGTGGGGATCTCAGGAAGGGCAGACATAACTGCAGGCTATTGGTTTGAGCTCAGCTCTGACAGCTGGTCCCTGTTCCCTGCTTTGCTGCTTATGGGCACATGCTTTTGGCCAAATTCCTTACATTCTTAAAGCCAGTTTCCTGAGAATGGGGGTAAAAACATGCATCACTCTCCCAACAGTGTGAAGCTGAAGTGAGGGGTGTGCTGGGAGGTGAGTGGCAGCGCCACCCTTCCCGTCCATTATGATAGAAACATGTAACAGAAAGTTCCCAGATTGCATAGCGTGGGGTGTTCTGCTGGTGCTTTTTGGAGGTTGAGTGGTTCTTTGAAAACTGAGTCCTGGACTAGTCAATATTTCTATCTGATCATACACTTTTCAGATTTATTTTCTAAGAAAATTATGTCGTTCATCTGTATTAGTGTGCAATATCCTTTTATATTTCATTTACATTTTAATATCCTTAGTAGTAGTTTTCTTCACTTTGTTGTTTTAAATCAATTTATCGTTGACTGTGCTGAGTCTGTTGTTGAGCACAGCTGTCTCTAGTTGCGGTAAGCTAGGGCTGTCTCTAGTTGCCCCGCGCAGAATTCTGTCAGTGGTTTCTCCTGCTGTGGAGCACCAGCTCTAGGGCAGGTGGGCTCAGTAGTTGTGGAGCACGGGCTTAGTTGCCCGGGGGCATGGACAGGACATCTTCCTGGACCAGGGATCATACCTGTGTCCCCTGCAGGTGGACTCCGAACCACTGGACCACCAGGGAAGTCCTTTACTATGTTCTTATTGCTGGTTTTTCTTTTTCTTGAATAGTCTTTTAAGAACTCTATCTTACTGACCTTTTCAAAGAAGCAGCTTTAGATAAAATAGGTAGTTCTACTGTTTTCATTTGTAATTCATAAGTTTCTGCTTTTATTTCATTCTTCTCTCCAGCTTTCCTTGGACTTTGTTCTGTTACTCTCTTTCTAGAGTCTTGCATACCTCATTCACTCATGTTCAGACTCACACATGTTTAACAACGGAAAGAGTTGGAGAATGGCACGGGGTGGCTGTGGCCTGAGGTCCTGCTCCAGCCCCGAGGTTCTGTCATCCCTGTGACCTTGGACAGGGCCCTCCACTACTGAGGTGTGGGACCTGTCTGAGAGAGGCTACTGATGCCACCCAGGAGGATGTACCCATGCCAGTTGGTGGCTGGGGCCTGGCAGACACATGGAGAGGGAATTCAGCAAAGAGAAGCAGTGAACCGCTGTCGCCTCCTTCAGCTTTTGACTTCTAACACTCATCTCCATGGCCAGACCCTGAGCTGGTCCCCAGGAACACAGGTAAACATGACGACTGGCCCTGCCTTCATGGTACACATTTTTTTTAAACTATGGTAATCAGGCTGTGATTTACTGAATGGTTACTTGAAAAACTGATGAGAAGTAGTTCTAAACACTACTGCTTTTTTGAATCTATGGTTCCCCTTGTTCATTGCTTAAAAGTATTATTTTTATAAATGTTCCACAGCACTCAAGAAGGTATTCTCTGATACCTTCCACGTTCTGGGTCAGTCCCTTTGTGTGTGTGTTGGTCTGGTTCAAATCCACTGTGTGGTTTTGCATGTGAGGAGTGTGGTTGCGTTCTCAGCACCTCTTCTGGTTCTCCCCACTTCCCCCAAGCTGCAGCAGCACTGGAACAAGATCTGCCTGTTTGACTGCTGCCTGCTTGGAATTCACTTTGTCTGATGTAGACAGGGCAGACCTTCACCCCACCCCACCCCCGGCCTGGCCATGTCTCATTTGCATTTGACTGAAGTACCTGTGGAAAGTTATTTTCAACTGAAATTTGCAACTATTTTTACGTCTTTCTGCCTATGTATGTGTGTTCATTTTACATTGTTAAATTGGTAGCTTTTTTGCTCTTTCCACTTCAGGTTATGTTGTGGGCACAGTTACCCTCTGAAACCATGCACCTGTTCTGATTGAGGCTCCTGGACATTCCAGGTGGGAGACTTATCACTGCTGCCTTGTGGGCTACAGCAGCTGGGGTCCAGCATTTTGTGATGACAGATGACTGTCACAAACGCCTTTGGGCAAATCCCTCATGGCCCTGCATTCCCCACTGGAACCCCAAAGGGAAGCAGCAGTCGCCTAGTCCTCCTTGCTCACTGCCCTGTGCCCCCCAGATGGCTCTGTGGCCAGTGACGCGCTCACATCTGCTCACACTACGAGTGTGTGGTGGTTTCCTGACACCACTTTAATGTTCACCCCTTTAGCTGGTGGCATGTTTCCCTGTGTAGATCACCCTCTGGGTTTCCCGAAGTACAAACAGTGAGGGCCTTGTCACTAACGTGTCAAATTAACTCTTTGCTCATCTTGCAGAGTGTGTTACTACCCCCATTTCTGGGGCCTTTTAAGGTCAGAGCTTTGTTGCTTCATCATCAGGTTGGGACTTAGATGGCCATGCACGTCTCTCTCTCCTGCTTCAATAAGTAAGTGCTGCCTTTTGTTGCATGTTTGGCGGGGTGAGTTGAAGGAAGGCTGTGAGGGGAGATGGGCTAGAGAGAGGCACAGGGACACAAGGGATGTGGGTGAGGGGATGAAGGCTTGGGCCACAGGCTTGGCTCTGAGCTCACTTGGTGGGCCCCAGGCCTTGGGGTGTGGGGTGTGTGTGTGTGAATGGGTTCAGCTCTGCTCACACCTCTCAGCCTGATGTTTGTGGCCCTGAGCAGGTCTGGGTCCTCTCTGAGCCTCTCAGTTTTTCATCTGGACTTTGCAAAGGAAGGGGCTTCAGAGCTCCTCAGGGCTGACAGCAGGGGGCCAGGAGCCCTCTCCCTGTGAGAGGCCGGGGCAGAACTTCTGGCTGAAGATTACGGAGCTGGGAGGGGTGCACCCACTGGACCGGTCGTGGGCCAGGGGAGGCAGAGCCTGGCCTGGGAGCAGTGGGTACTGCGAGCAAGGGGCTGAGAGGGAGAGCTCGGGGAGGTACTGCCCAGGGTCCACAGTGAGCCCCTTGTACCTCTGGGCCCCGGAACGCAGGCCCCGCTGAGTTGGTGAGGGGAGAGACTGGTGGGGACCCTGTACTTCCAACTTCGTCTTCCAGTCAAGGCAGTTCCCAGGAGGGATTCCACAGCTGACGATGGCTGAGACGGAGGACAGCAGGCGAGGCAGGTGGGCATGTCTCTGACCCCAGGCAGCTGGGGCACAGCAGATCTGCAGGACCTTTGGCATTGGTGCTAGGCCAGAGTGCTCAAAGTTTCCCCTGGCTCTTAGATTTCCTGTTGTGATGAAAGATTTAAGATTTTTGTCTTTTATTATAAAAGTAATCTGCATAGAGTTAAAAAATCAAGCCATGGAAAAGCTAGAAAACAAAGTAAAATTCCTTTCTCCTCACCCATCCCAGCCTTACCACGCAGAGGTGACTTCTCAAGTGTCTCAGGGTCTTGGAGGTTTCTGTACCCATACACATCCTGTCACCGCTGGCCCTGTCCTAGAAATATCAGGACTGTGACTCGTGGGTGGGTCTGCCCATCGGATGTCACGTGCTCCCGGATGCTGTGCAGCGCAGCACGACAGGAGACACATCTCTGCGAAGCCCAGGGGACACGTGTCCCCTGGCTCTGCCTGTGAAACGGGTGTCCGGGGAGGAGTGAGCCTGGGGGGTCGGGGGTCACGGAGCCGCCGCAGGTGTTTCTTTTCCTGGATGCGGCTCATGGCCGCATCCAGGTTTTGCTTTTCACCTTTGAGTCTGTGAGAAAATGAGCAGGAAAAAGCAAAAGGCGCTGGTGGTGGCACGTCTGGCACTGCTGGGCTGGGGTTCGAGTCCCTGCAGCGTCCCTGCTTCCTTCCGGCTCCCCGCTCCAGGCCCTTCCCGCCTCATCAGGCATCGTGGTCCCAAAGGAGAGGTGTTGGGGTGGGGCACCCAGGGCCTCTCCCAGGAGCCCTCCAGCCCCACTCGGCCCCTCATCCTCTGAAGGGGCCTGGCTGAGATGAGCAAACACGGAAGGTGGCTGGAGCTCAAGGGCTCTACGGGTTGCAGCCCCCTCCCCCGGGCCACGTGTGGTGGGCGGACACGGGAAGGAGAGGACAGCCAGGGTGTGCTCCCCACCTGGCCTTATCCACCCAGGGCTCCCGGGATGAACTCACCACTGCCCTCCTCTCTGCCTCTGAGGGCCAGGAAGGGCTGGGTGGACAAGGTAGGCCTGGCCGAAGTGGGCAGGTCGTGGAGTGGCCCTGGGGAGCGGGAAGAGAGGCCAACAAGGAGGCCTCAGTGCAGAAAAGGCAAGAGGAGCCTGAGCGGCCCTGAGCCTGCACTCTCCCGGCACCTGAGACTGGAGGCAGGACCCGAGGAGACCCTAGCTGAGGACCCAACGGGCGGCTGTGACCCTAGGCAAGCCCCCACACAAGCTGACGTTGGGTGCCTCATCTCTCAGCCTCAGAGTTTCCCTCTGCCCCTCCCCTAACACTGGCCAACTTCCCTCATTCCCACCTTCCAAGAGGTCAAGAGGATCACAACCCATTTTGCTGGACCTGATGCCGACAGTCTGCACCTTGGAACAGGGCTGCCTGGGCTCCAGTCAAACCCTGTGATTCCCAAGGGAGCCCCTGCCCATCACTGCAATAATCTCTCCGTTTAACACCACGCATCCCATAGAGAACAGCTGGAAGCAGGAGGGGAGGTATGCCAAGTTGGCCTGGGACACAGGGCTCTCGAAGCCCAGTTTGAACACCAGGCCCCTGTCTCAGCCCAAACTCCAGTCACATGATGAGACAGTTTCTCCCAGGAAGCCGGGCTCCCATACCTGGACAAGCCTGAGGGAGACACAGGCTACAAACCTGGGGTGGGGTGTGGGGAGGGATGATGGGGGCAGAACTAGGAAAGAGAAGGGTGTGGGCCAGCCAGCCTTGGTTAAAAGAGTTCCTTAATAAGGGGCCTTGGCTTGGGCCTCCTGAATGAGAGCAGTGGCTGCTTTGCCATCACTTGCCTCAGCCCCTTGGCAAGTTCTGGTGACAGAATCCCTCTTTGGAGACGGTGTTTCTTGAGGGTGGTGAGAGGAGACAGAGGAGGCCATGGTCTCAATGAGCAGACTGTCCAGGCCTGGGTGGTGAGATCGCCATGTCCACCAAAGTGCCCATCCATCTGAAGCTTGGCAGGTGCAAGGGCAAAAAGCAGCTGTGCGACCTGCTGTGCTTGGACACTATCAGCCTGGTGGGGGCTGACAGGCTTATGCGCATGCATGAGCAAAGGCACAGAGGCACCAGAATTAATGCCAGAGGGCAGCCAACACATGGCAAAAAGAACCTACTAGGTCTCTTGAGTCCAACCTAGCCTGTGAGAGTCAGTTTCCCCATTTCCAAAATGGAGTCAGTGATACCTCCTTGCAGGGTTGTTGAGAAAATCAGGGCTAATGTTGCTTAGTTTGCATGTGTGCGTGCACGGTCAGTCATGTCCGACCCTCTGTGACCCCATGGACTGTAGGCCGCCAAGCTCCTCTGTCCAGGGAATTCTCCAGGCAAGAGTACTGGAGCGGGTTGCCATGCTCTTCTCCAGGGGATCTTCCTGACCCAGGGATCGAACCCGGGTCTCCAGCATCTCCTGCGATGGCGCATTTACCACTGAGGCATCAGGGAAACTATGGTGGGATTTGAACTCAGGTCCGTGAGAACCCAAAGCTGCCATGTCTGGGTGAAGAGAGGGCTCTCAAGTAGAAGAGACTGGTGGGGGCACCACAGCTGGTCTACCACCCTAGAGCCCTACAAGGGCACTGTCCTTCAGGCCCATCTCTGGGCCAGCTCTGCAGGGCCCAGCACCACCTAGCGGGGCCCAGGGCAGGGGCTCAGCCATTCCTTCAGGAGACTGTAGGGGCAGCTGGCCTAGGAGGAAAGCCCGCCCCGTCTTGAGTACCACACCCACTTCCAGAGTTTAAGTTGCCTCCTGTGGGAGCTGGGTTAGGATACATGCTTCCACCAAGCAGAAGAGCCAATGGCCCCACTAGTGAAGCAGGAAGGAAGTGACCACCAGCAGCTTTCCCACACACTGCCTGGCTACTCCTGGTGGGTCTCCATAAATACCCCTCCCTGAAGGTACTCAGAGCCTGTCTTTTTTTTTTTTTTTTACACTTTTATTTATTTATTTATTTATTTTTCTTTATTTTTTTTAAATTAATTAATTTATTTATTTTTAATTTTTTACTTTACAATTCTGTATTGGTTTTGGCATAGATTGACATGAATCCACCACAGGTGTACATGCGTTCCCAAACATGAACCCCCCTCCCACCCTCAGAGCCTGTCTTCTGCTGCTGATCCCTCTGTGGGTTCCCACCTCCAGCCCTTTCAGGGCAGAGCCTGGTTCCGAGGATCCAATCACTGTGCTCCCTCAGTCACATTTCCAGCATCTCTCCCCAGCTCAGAGGCCCCTTGAGCTTGTCTGTAATATAGGGGACATGCTGGCTGCCTGGCCAAACTTCAGAAGCCCTTCCCTAGGGGCCAGGAGGGAGCCGCCCTTGGCTAGCATGGTCCCCATTACCTCACTGATGTGGGTGATGGGCATTAAACCCAGCGGGGCTGAGGGGAAGCCCTCCACGTCCTGCTGTGGGCCAGGGATAAGGTCAGGCAGGCCTCACCAGGGGTTTCCTCCAGAGAGCAGTCTAGCCTTCTAGGTTCCTAATCCCCTATCCCTGAAAAGGCAGAGACCAAGAAGTCTGACCCACCCACTGGCCGAATGTCTCTCCCTCTCCTCATCTAGAGCTGCTGTGGGAGGCTGCTGGGGGCAGGAGCTCCACAAGCTAGCCCTCAACCACAGATCACACCATGACAGCATGATTAGGCAGGCCTTGGGTCTGTCTGAAGCAAAGAAACAACCACCTTTCTCTCAGCCACCGGCCTCCAAGGACGGGAAGAAACTCAACAGGTGAAAGCAGAGCATTCCAAGTAGGAAGCAAGGCGGCAGGGGCTTGGAGGTAGAAAAGCACTGGGTTCAATTTGCCGGGAGTCTGGGAGACTAGTGGGCTGCAAACAAGGTTGGAAAAAGGGTTGGGCTCTGATGTGTCTGTTTCTCCGACCTGTGGGACTCGAGTAAGGAGATGCATTTGAAC
Source organism: Oryx dammah (assembly GCF_014754425.2). Lineage (NCBI taxonomy): Eukaryota > Metazoa > Chordata > Mammalia > Artiodactyla > Bovidae > Oryx > Oryx dammah. Next base: position 42,088,543 of record NW_024070199.1, read on the forward strand.
AAACGTTTGAATTACAGGTCTAATTCAAGAGGCTATTTATCTATTCTGTGCCAAACACTGTTCTGAATATTTTATAAATACGTTAACTTGGGGACTTCCCTGGTGGTCCAGTGGTTAAGATCCCATCATCTGCGACGTTCCACAGCCCGGCAGGGTGCCACTTTTCCAGCTCCTCAAGGCCGGACCGAGAACTGAGGACGCCATCTTGGACACGCCCTCCAAAAGCCGTGGGGCGCCCAGGACATTGCCTGCGCCTGCGTGGATCGCGGTGGGCGTGGCGAATGGGATGGGGGTGTGGCCTCAGCGGAAGGCGTGAGGCAGTGATGCAATGCGCCCCTAGTGGCGGGTGTGTTCTTGCTCCGGCTTTGCAGCCGTTGGATTCCGTTCCCACGGTTACGGCGGCCTTGCGAGACAGTGTCCCAGGTAAGATCTAGGTAGAACTGAAACATGAAACCTGAGAGACTGAAGTCTTCAGGGCTCCGAGGAACGGGAAAGCAGTGCCTTACCCTGGATCCCAGGAGGCCTGGCTTGCCCGGCACGTGCCCCTTCTGTGACTCTCTAGGCTGCTGTCTGGTCCACAAACACCCTTAAGAGCCACGAACTGTCCTGGATTCCCATACTCCTCCCCCTACCTCGCCCAGCTCCTGACCTCATTATTCTCTGTCCTCCAGTCGCCAAGATGCAGCTGCTTGTCTGTGGCCGGGAGCTGCACACTCTTGAAGTTGACCGGGCCTGGAAACTGTTGTCCAGATCTAGGCAAAGATAACAGAGTATCACTGAGCCATCCACCCTTAGCCAATCCTGTGGCTTCCCAAGAGAATACTCTTGGCTCTCCCTTTCCTTCCTCGTCCCATGTAGCCTCCCTGGAGGGCTTCACTCCTGAGGCTAAGGGTGTGCTTCTGGCAGATTTCCCCTCAGGATGAAGCCACCGTGGGCCAGTGTGGGGTGGAAGCCCTGACTACCCTGGAAGTGGTGGGCCGCATGCTAGGAGGTGAGTGGAGCTACAGAGGCCCCAGACTGGTGCCCAGAGGGTGTTTGTGACTTAGGTTTATTTTGTTTGCCCTGCACAGCGTCTTAACATTTTTTGTTTTAATTTACAATAGCTAAATGACCCAGCACATTTTGTGATAAAAAGCAATGCTGCTGCTGCTAAGTCGCTTCAGTCGTGTCTGACCCTGTGCGACCCCATAGACGGCAGCCCACCAGGCTCCCCCGTCCTTGGGATTCTCCAGGCAAGAACACTGGAGTGGGTTGCCATTTCCTTCTCCAACACATGAAAGTGAAAAGTGAAAGTGAAGTCGCTCAGTCGTGTCTGACTCTCAGTGACCCCATGGACTGCAGCCTACCAGGCTCCTCCGTCCATGGGATTTTCCAGGCAAGAGTACTGGAGTGGGGTGCCATTGCCTTCTCCAGATAAAATGCAATATCTGGCTTCAGAAATTGGGACGATCTGGTGACAATAACCTGTGTTATCAAATACCAACAGTCTGCTCTACCTGATTAAGAGCTGCTCCCTTTGGAAGGCTCTCCAGTTTACTATAGTCCCTCCTCCTCCCTGTTACTCCTCAAAACGGTGTCAGTTACCATTTATCAGCAGGTTTGTGCTGCTGCTTCTCTCAGAGAAAAGAAAAATGAACTCTCTTTTTGTATCTCTATCAAAAGGAAAATGAAAGACAGATCCAGGGCATTGCATGTTTCAAGAAAAGTGGAAAGGAGCCTATTTTTTTTTGGAAGTAAAGAATAGCCCCGTGTGTTTAATATGCAACCAAACCTTGTGTCAAAAGAATACAACTTAAGACACCCATTATGAAACAAACCATAGTAAGAATTTTGACTGGTATGCAGAAAAGATGCATGATGAAAAACTTCATGTACTCAAAAAAAAGACTAAACTTTCTACAGCATTTATCATCAAATACAAATAAAATAAGTGATGCTGCTATGAAGTACACTTACATAAGTGAAAAAATTGCCCAGGCATCAAAACTTTTCACAGATGGTGAGTTTATAAAAGATTGTCTATCCAGTGCAGCTGAAATCATGTGACTTGAACAGAAACAAGCGTTTGCAAAGGTAACACTGTTGCTCACGGAGTAAAAGATATGGCTGAGAACTTACAGGATAAGTTGTGAGAAAAAGTGAAATAAATCATTTGTGACATTTTCTATTGCAGTTGATGACAGCACATACATAAATGATATGAGCCAGTTAATTATATTCATCTGCAGTGTTGAGAATTTTGACATCACTGAAGAACTTTTGGACCTAGTACTTTATGACTTACTCAGCATCTGAAGATGACTTATTTTTGCATGTTTAGAAAAGTCTCAAAAAATTTGATGTTGACTAGTCAAAATTAGTAAGTGTGATCACAATGGTGCCCCTGTGATGGTCTGTGATAACACTGGACTTGCTGTAAAACTTTAATGCAAGGTCAAAATGTTTTTGCAAGGATGCAGAACTTAAATCCATTCACTGCATTATTCCCCAAGAATTGTTTTATACTAAGAAGTTAAAACTAGAACACGTCATGGATGTAGTTCATTAACACAGTGAACTGGATACACTCTCATGGCTCCAGTCATAGATAATTCAGTGTTTTGCTTGAGGAATTGGATATACAATATGATAATCTCCTTTACTATACAAAAGTAAGGTGGCTTAGTCTGGCATGGTATTGAAGAGATTTTTTTGAATTGATAAAGGAGATAGATTTGTTCCTGTCATCCAAGGGCAAATCCCTTTCCCAGCTGAATCTTCCTTACCAGTGAAGATTGGATCAGAGGTCTGGCCTTTTTGGGTGACATTACAGACCATCTAAGCATTTTGAATACTTTTCTGCAAAGACGTTCACCAAGTAGTTACACAAACGTGTGATAGTTTGGTCTTTCCTAGTAAAACTGAAACTTGGGATACTCATTTGGCAGTAAACAATCTGGCTCACATTGAGATTCATTTACAGAAATAAAAGTTATGGTTTAATCTACATCCCCAAAATTGTAGAGTTGAACATTGCATCCCAAAAAAGATCTTTTGATTTCAAACATTATGAAAATGAGCTCACATTGTTTAGCTCACCTTTCTTAATTAACATTGAGAGCTTTAACAAAGAATTACAAATGGAAGTCACTGAACTGCAGTGTGATACAGTACTGAAGACTAAATATGATGAGATTGGGATACCTGAATTCTATAGATCCCTTAGCAAGAGTTACCCTAGATATAGAAACCATTGTGCAAAGATTCTGTCCATGTTTGGAAGCACCTATGTCTGTGAACAGCTATTTTCTGTCATGGAATTGAGTAAAACTAAATTTTGCTCCCAGTTAAAGGATACAAGATTGAATTCAGTCCTACACACTGAAGTTCAAAATATGAGACCAGACATTGATATCTTGGTGCAGAAAAAAAAGTTGTCAGGTTTCTGGTTCCAATCAAAGGAGTAACAGCTAATAAAAGAAATGTTTAATAATTAAAGATCTCTATTTGAAAATGTGTATTTCTAAATTTTATCTTTGGAATATCTGGTATTATAAATTTTGTATGTTATGTGCTTATACTGTGTTTAATTTAAAAATTGTTACCACAGTTATTTTTTGTGTTTTTCTACTGGTCTCACACCCTGAGCAAAATGTACCTGAGCTGTAGAGTTTCTGTGGCTGTTTGAATGAAATTGTGGCTGTTATCAATTTCTTGCCTCAGCCCCAAATTTATCCTTCGTTGTCTGCTCTCCAAAAACGGATCTGGGCCTTTAAATATCTTTCCTTTGACACCTGGCATGATGTTAAGCTTTGTCGGTAGAGGGCACTGGACGCACATTGCCAAAGAAAGGAGTTTTCCTTTCTGGTCTGCTCACTTGGCAGTTTCATACAGTATGGGTGACGGATGGCAGGTACCAGGCTCCTGCAGTGCCCAGCAGTCAGCAGCCCCCAAGAACCAGCAGCTTCCCCTGCTTCCAGCAGTTACATAATTGAATCCTTCTGCTGAGACACTTCCTCATGAACAACTTTCCCTATTTCCAGAAAATTCTTTCACTGTGACAGAAGCTATTTCTCTGTTATTCCATAAGCCTGAACCATACCCTATCCAACCAGGTGTGAATTTAGCCCTGAAGTGGGAAACTTCTTCCTTAGGCACCTATTTCAGCCCTGGGGGTAGTGGCTGTTTCTTGTACCTGCTCTTTCTTTAGAGTTTTTCTTATGCCCATTGTAGTTAATTCTTTATATGAAATTGTCCCTGTTCAAGTTACTGTGTGTTTTCTTTCTCCTCATTGTACCCTGACAAATTCAGACCCTATTTTTTCTCATCTGTCTTGGGATTCCCCCAAAATAAGACTGGGTTCTGGGCAACAAAGAGGCCTTTGCCTGTGTCTTTGCCTTTACTTGAGTCAGCAAATCACCTAAAGAAAAGCAGATGTCCCTAGGACCTGTAACACTTAATTAGGCAGACTCTTAATTATGTTTATAATAGTTGGTTTTAACTGATAACTATTGTACCTCAACTTTAAGCTAATTTTTTTTTTTTTTTTTGGCTATGCCACATATCTTTCAGAATCCTAGTTCTCCAATTAGGGAATGAACCCAAGCCATGCCAGTGAAAGCATGAAGTCCTAACCATTGGGCTGCCAGAGAATTCCCTAAGCTAACTTGATAACAGGAAAAAAAAAAATGATTGAGCCAATTCAACAAATATTTGTTGGCAATATACTATATGCATATAGTATATATACTCAGGCCCTACTCTGAGTTCAAGTCAGTTCTGTCTTTTGTTCATTCCTTGACCTTGATCTGGTTACCTTGTCCCTTTGAGCTTTACCTTTATCCATAAAATGAGGCTATTACTGCACATATTAGTCTTCTGTTACTGCATTCAAGTTATATCAATGTGAAATGGCTTAAAACAACAAGTATTATACTGGTATTTCTAGGTCAGGAATCTGGGAGTGGTTTAGCAGGGTGGTTTCAGCTGAGGGTGTCTTAAGAGTTTGCAATCAAATTGTCAGCTGGGCCTGCAGTTCTCTGAAGGCTTTAGCAGGATGAGAGGATCTGCATCCAAGATGGCACACACACATGGCTGTTGGCAAGAGGCCTCAGTCCTTGGCTACCTGGGCCTATCTGTAGGGCTGCTCACAACATGGTAGTTGACTTTCCTGAAGCAAATGGTGTGAAAGAGAAAAAGAGAACACACTGAAGAAAGACACAGTATCTTTATAACCTGATCTTGAAAGCGACACACCGTCGCTTCTGTCTTATTCTGTTGGTCACTGTATTTATCATGTATTTTATTTTCTGTGTTCTGATGCTCTAACATCTGGGGCTGTGCTGACCCTAAAGGAACTTCTCCTCCCAAGATTAGCCAATCCCGAGGGATATAAACTAACCAATCAGAGCCTATACCCACAACCACTTCCTTTATCAGGCTCTCACACTCTAGGCCACTGTCCATATATCCAGTCACCTCAAGGCCAGGCCCTGTGACTCAGAGCCTGATGAAATTATTCACAGTGACCAATCCTAAACCCAGCCGTTCTGCCTTGCCCATTCCTTCCTGCAGAAACTGCAGTGAAGGCTTTGCCAACACTCGTCTCTCTTGGAGTCTCTCATGGTTGCAGTCAGCTGTCTTCTGGGGCTGCAGTCAGTCTGAAGGCTTAGCTGGGCTGGATGTTCATGATGGCAAACCAGCTGTGGTCGTGGTTTAAGCTGGGCGCTCCAGTTGGCTATACATGAGCTCTCCAGCATGGCAGTCTTGGGGAGGTTAATAATGGAATCTGACACAGTTGATGTCCCCCTCCTCTGAAAACATGTCCTTTGCTTCCCTTTCACCACATTGGCAACTCTTTCTCAGCCTCCTTTCTGATTCTTTGTCACTTCCCAAATTCTAAATGTTATATAGCTCCTCAGGCTCTGTTCTTTTTCATTTATACTCCCTCCCCTGATGCACATTTCTCTTGGTCTCCTGGTTTTAAATGGGTGTTAATGTGCTCCTAACTCCCAAAGTTGTACCTCCCGCTAGACCTCTCTTTCCTAACTCCAAAACAGAGCTGCTGATTTTTCTCTTCAAAATCTCCTGCTGCAGTTGAAGGTGGTTCTGGTATTCCTACTGCTCAGACCGAAGACCCTGGCCTTCTCCTCGGTTCCTTTCTTCTCCATAGCCCACAGCCATTGAAACTTGTCCACTGGGTTTAGAGACTAGAATCCCTATGACCTTGGAGAGAGCCCGTTGGCGGTGTTATTAGGGGCAAGATCAAAGCTGACACTGTCTCAGAACTTGTAGACTACTTATTCAGTAGGCATTGACTGCTCCATTGCTGTTGGTAAGATTGTGCTTGGATCAGGCAGCCGGGCAGGGTACTACATACCCAGCAGGGGGCTTCCTGCATCCCAAAAGGGAGTCTTGAAGGCCTCTGAGGAGTTAAAATTAATAGGGAAATTCCCTGGTGGTCCAGAAGTTAGCATATTAAAAAGCAGACATGACTTTGCCGACAAAGGTCCATATAGTCAAAGTTATGGTTTTTCCAGTAGTCACGTAAGGATATGAGAGTTGGACCATAAAGAAGGCTGAGCATCAAAGAATTGATGCTTTTGAACTGTAGTGCTGGAGAAGACTCTTGAGAGTCCCTTGGAGAGCAAGGAGGTCAAACCAGTTGATCCTAAAGGCAATCAACCCTGAATATTCATTGGAAGGACTGATGCTGATGCTGAAACTCCAATCCTTTGGCTACCTGATGCAAAGAGCCCACTTATTGGAAAAGACCCTGATGCTAGGAAAGATTGAGGGGAGGAGGAGAAGGGGATGACAAGGATGAGATTGTTGGATGGCATTACTGACTTAATGGACATGAGTTTGAGCAAACTCCAGCAGATAGTGAAGGACAGGGAAGCCTGGCATGCTGCCGTCCATAGGGTTGCAAAGAGTTGGATATGACTGAGTGACTAAAGAATAACAACAACCAGAAGTTAGGACTCACTGCTTTCATTGCTGTAGCCTGGGTTCCGTCTCTGGTCGGGGAACTAAGATCCTGCAAGTTGCGTGGTGTGGCCAAATAAAGTAAAAATAAAATAAGCAAGAACATAGCTCTTGGAATCCCCACCTCACAGCTTCCTGATTTCTGTTTTACATATATTTGTATCAAGTGGGGTCTGATTTCCTCCAAAGCCAGAGCCACTGTGCGTGCGTGCGTGTGTGTGTGTGTGTGTGCACGCACGCACGTGCTTAGTCACTCAGTCGTGTCTGACTTTTTGTGACCCCATGGACTGCAGCCTGCCAGGCACCTCTGTCCATGGGGACTCTCCAGGCAAGAATACTGGAGTGGCTTGCCATGCTTTCTCCAGGGGTTCTTCCCAATCCAGGAAGTGAACCAGAGTCTCCTGCATTTTGCAGGCGGATTCTTTACCAGCAGAGCTACCAGGGAAGCCTGCCAGAGCCACTAAGAAATAACAAATTACCACGAGTAGCAGGATTGCTGCAGGTAGGCAATAGGCTGCCAGACTCAAAACAGGGAGAAATTAAAAAGCAGAATTCCAAAGGTACAACTGCAGAGGCCACTTAGTGTAGGACAAGCAGCGTGGCACACTTCACCAGAGGCTGATGAGGTCACGTCTGGGGAATCCACAAACCACCACAGGAGGGCCTGGCCTGTCTACTGTCACAGTCTCACTGTGTGACGTTCAGTGAGTCACTGAACTTGTCCTCAGTCTTTTAGTTTTTGATTAGAAATATTAACCTTTGTCCTGCCTATTAATTAGAAAAAAAATCACTGTATATATGCAGTTAAAATGCAGCATAAATACAGGGGTATTATGCAGCATAAATAAGACACTGGACAAGGTACATGAGAAAACAGAAAGAGCCTAATGTTTATTGATCACCTGCTATGTGCCAAGTACTGATGCTTTGCTTCTGTGCTTTCACCCCACCAAAAAAAAATAACCCCTTAGTGTAGCTATTATTGGTATTGTTGTTGTTCAGTTACTTAAGTCGTGTCTGACTGCAAACCTATGAACTGCAGCACACCATGCTTCCCTGTCCTTCACTATCACCCAGAGCTTGCTCAAACTCATGTCCATCGAGTTGATGATGCCATCCAACCATCTCATCCTCTGTCATCCCCTTCTCCTCCTGCCCCCAATCTTTGCAGCACCAGGGTCTTTTCCAATGAGTTGGCTCTTGAGAGTCCTCTGGACAGCAAGGAGATCAAACCAGTCAATCCTAAAGGAAATCAACCCTGAATATTCACTGGAAGGACTGATGCTGGAGCTGAAGCTCCAATACTTTGGCTACCTGATGCAAAGAGCCATCTCATTGTTGGTATAGTTTTATTAATTAAAAAAAAAACAAAGAATACCGAGGAAAATAACTAGCTTTTCAAAGTACACTGCCAGAAAAGGGCAGCAACTAGGCCTTCATAAAAGACGAAAGGCAACCTCCATCTTCAAGCTCAGCTGGATCTAGCAACAAATGACAGAATCAGTAGAAGTTAGGAGTTCCTTGGGGGCCTAGTGGTTAAGATTCCTGGCTTTTACTACCTTGGCCCAGGTAGAATCCCTGATGGGAAAATGAGACCCCACAAGCTGCATTTTGCAGCCAAAAAAAAAGTTGGAACGATACCAAGCACAGGCAAACATGTGAAGCAACAAAAATTCTCATGCTCTGCTGGTGAGACTATAAAATAACACAATGATTGAGAATGATTTTGCAGTTTCTTATAGTTAAACATATAATTACCATATGACTGAGCAATGAAAACACATATCCACACAAAGACTTACACACAAAGAATGTTCAGAGTGGTCTTATTCATAAAAACCCCCAAATGGACATCCGAAATATCCATCACAGATGAATATAGAAACAAATTTCAGTATGTCCATACAATGGAATATTACTCAGGAATAAAAAGGAGAGAACTATTCACACATGTAATAACATGGATGAATCTCAAAAATATTGAAAAACAAGCCAGACACAGAAGACTTGCCTACTTTTTATGATCTTATTTATAGAAATTCTAGAAATCAGACCTGTGGTTGCCTGGCTGGGTGGTAGTGGGTAGATTCACAGCAAGGGGACACAGGGAACCCCAGGGTACAATAGAAATTTCTCTTTTTAAAATATTTATTTTATTTATTTATTTGGCTGTACCAGCTCTCAGTTTTGTCTCGGGATCTTTGATCTTCGTCTTTTTGTTGTGGCATGGGAACTCTTAATCACGGCATGTGAGATCTAGTTCCCTGACCAAGCATCAAATCCAGGCCTCCTGCATTGGGAGCATGGAGTATTAGCCACGGGACCACCAGGGAACTCCCTACATTTATATTTCAGCAGGGCTCAGCAGGAAAATGAACACACGAGAACCAGACGTACTATACAAACACGAGGCAAACGAACAGAGCAAGCTGCAGAAAAGCCCCCTGTTACCCACACCCTGGGTCTGTGTGCTCCCAGCCCTCCAGTTACAGAGCTTGGAAAACGAGTCAAGGTCACTCTGTCCCCATCTCTAGTGAGGGCTGAGGGCTGAGGGCTGGGCCGGGCCAAGAGGCTGCTTGCTGTTTCCTCCCACTTCAGCCTTCATCTCCTAAACTCACACTGAACTTCAGCACCCAGATTCCTGGGCCTCTCTCCTTGTCCTCTGATCCCCCCTCTGCACTTCTTCCGGCCTGACTCTGTTTTGCTTTGACCCTGACACCAGCTTTTCATTTATCGACTTACTGACTGCTCCGGGTCTTTGCTGCTACTCGCGGGCTTTCCCTAGTTGTGGTGAGCAGAGCCTACTCTCTAGTTGCAGTGTGCGAGCTTCTCATGGTGGTGGTTTCTCTCGTTGCCAAGCACCGGCGCTCTGAGCTCAGGCTCAGTAGTTGTGGGGAGTGGCCTTAGTTGCCCTGAAGCATGGGGAATCTTCCTGGACCAGGAATTAAACCCATGTTTTCTGCACTGGCAGGCAGATTCTTAACCCCTCGACCACCAAAAAGTCTGACATCAGCTTCTCCCTTTCACTCTCCGGGGGTCTGATGAATCCAGTATTTGGATAACTTTGAAATACCTCCTTTAGCGTCCTTCCAGGTATAGCATTCCACAGCAGGAAATCACAGTGAACATCCTTGTTCGGCCAGTTAAACAAGCGTTTCCTGTCCTTCTGTACAATACAAATCGCTGCTAAGTGATGTGAGAAGGCTGGTCTGAGAAGGAAGTCTCCTGGAGGACAGCAGGGCCTCACAGTGGGGAGCCTTGGAGAGCCCTGGGGCCAGCTCTGCCCCAGGCGGAGACCACCTGTGCATTTTTCAATAACGTAATTCAATAAATAGCCTTTTCTGCTTAGCCTCTTAAGCTGGTGTGGAAGTTCCAGGTGAAACTCAAGGCGGTCTGGGAGACCTTGGCGTGGACCTAGTGCACCAGTGCTGACATGCCTCAGGCGTGCGGCGTCAGGCACGAAACAACGGAGAGGGCATGTGTCCTGAGGGGAGAAAAAAGACCCGTCCCAGACCTGGCCTGCTGTGGGGCAGGAAACGTGAACTCTAGACTGGCTTGTGCTACCTCCTCACTGAGCTGTCTCTGGGCCTGTGTTTCCCATGCTGTGGAGAGGCTGAGGGAGCGAAGGCTCGGCCTCGATGTCCCCTGCCCAGGCTGCCAGCTGCACCACGGCCACCCGCTCCTCAGAGGGTAATGTGCGCTCCCCCCCAGGAGACTCTTGGGGTCAGAACTCACTCGGACTCGTGACTCAGAACAGATACATCCATTGCCAACTGACGAGATGGGAGAGGCAGGGGAGGCCAGGCTGCCTTGCCTACTAGCTCCCACTCATCTCTGTGACGGCCTGTCTCCAGCGCCGGCACACTGGGAAGCCCCTTCAGGGTTCAGACTATCCCTCTGTGCAGCAAAGAGGGGCTCCTCCGTGGGCCCCCACTCTGAGGAGCACGGGAGATTCACAAACTGGACCTTGCTGGTTCCTTGGGGCTAGACCTTGAGCCACAGTCCGGTGGTCCTGGCCATGGCTCTCCGCACGCCCACCCCCCACTTCCCCCAGCCTCCGTGGGCCTTGGATCTCCTATTTAGAAATGATTTTCCCACCTCCAAACCAAGTCCCCTGCCTGCAGTGCCCTGCTCAACTTATCCACCAGCTCATCCTTCCTGGCCTAATTAAAGCGCCACCCACTCTCGGAAGCCTCTTCCAAGCTTGTGACCATGACTATCTCCCTGACGCAGGTTCCCAATGCGCCGGGTGCCTCAGTTACAGCGTTGGCAGGCCCACGCGCATCACAACTATTTATAGAAGTCTTCAGCTCCCTGGAAGGAAACCGACTCAACCCCCAAAAGCAAGTTCTAGAAATATGCTTAGGAAGGTACAGAAGGAACCTGGGAAAAAACAATGTTGTTGCCTTGGGTAGGGTGTGTGTGTGTACTTCTACTTTTTGCTTCATACATTTCATCGTTTATAAAATTATCAGTATTACAAGGTTGTAAATATTACAACCCTTTGTTTTAATTTGTTAGAAAACAACATCTTTAATAACATTCTACACGAAATGTCACATACTTCTTAAATGTATTCCTAGGTATTTTATGGTTTGTGTTGCCATGTTAGCACTTAAAAAGAATAAGGTAGGTCTTATGTGCCAAAAGAGATTTTCAATTCTATTTTTGAGAAAAAGCAGGCTGCAAAATAATTCTTCAGAATAATACCTTTTATAGAAGAAAATCTCCAGCCACTAAAATGATATTACATTTGTATATATGTATATGTGATACACACATGTATCAAATACGGTGTATATATATTTGTATAGCTATATATACATATATATATGTGTGTGTATATGTGTATATATATATATATATACAGTACATTAATATATGTATGTCTGTATATATACCCAAACTAGAGTATATATATATTCTTCACACTGACATATTTGTGTTATATATATGATATCTACATATCATATATATAAACAGTTGTCAACTTTAGGATAGGTTGAGCGGGACACAATGGTCCAAGGGGCTTTGACCGCACTGTTTAAATTTTGTAACAATAAAGTGGTGGATATTTCTAAATAAATAATAATATAAATACATCACAGGATGCCATCAGGAAGCCTGAGGTGGGAGAGGCATCGTCTCAGCTGAGCCCATGAGACACTTCAACAAAGTTTAATTGGCCCTGGCAGCTGAGTCCGCTTGGACATCTTGGTTAGACAGTTTCTGGAAGAGTCACAGTATATAATTTTCAAAGTTAAAAGCATGACTCTCAATATAGGGTATGTGTCAAAGATTACTTAACGCCTTAAGGAAGGTACCCATATGGTGGAAGAGCTAGTTCAAAGAGAATTGGCGAGACGGCACCAAAAGCAAAAATGCTGGAGTAAGATTGCTGGGTTACACACAAACTGGCTAATGACCCACAGGGGTCACTGTTACCTTGGGGGTCATCTTCTCTGCCTGCTAGAGTTATTTACAGCTTCACAGTCTGCTTCACACCGAGTTGGAGCTGACAGTCATCCTTTTGCCTTTTCAAATTCTGAATTTTCTTCTTAACTGCAGAGTGTTGCTGCGAACCTCTGTGGATCCCAAGTTTTCGCAGAGCTACTGGTCTGCGCTGGGTGGAGAGTAAAGTCCCCACACTTGGTGGCAGCGCTCTAGGCTACTCTAGTTCTGGGGCCATTGGTGCTCCTGCCTTGAGGGAGCAGGAACCAGACAGCCCTCCGCCTAAGGTCAGGGAGCCCTGCAGCAGGACTCTCACTCCTGTCTTCAAGGAGGCTGCAGGGCTGAGCCGAGACTCAAGGACAAACTAGAATTCACCAGGACTGGGGCGGGGGGCAACTGGGTGAGCCAGGAACACAAGGAGAATAAACCCAGAGAAGCCCGGTTTACTCAAAAGCTGGGGTGGGACAGGACCAAAGACTGGTTCAGCAAGTTTCCTGAAGGCAGATGGCCTGGGGCTCTGGGGAGGAGGTGTGCAGCACAAGAGAGAGGCCCTGGCCTGGGTGCGGGGAAAGGGGACTGCGGAGGAGGCCGACTCAGCAGGTCAGGCTCAAGTGAGGAAGCAGGCGGCCCCAGGCTGACAGAGGGCAGCCCTGCCTCACCCTGGGGCCTTCCTGCACCGCCCAGAACCAGGCCCAGCTCTGGGTCCTTCGAGAACCCTTTGGCTTCTGTGCTCCTGCCCCAATCATGTTACTGCACCTTTGGATCAAGACCACAGTACCCGCCTGACACTGTGCAGACACCAAGATGGGCCAAGCAGATAGGAAAAGCAGTTCCCAAAGACCCAGGCCCACCGGGACCCAGGAGTTCCCTCGCCATAAGCCCCTCCTTCCCAGTCAACTCAGACACTGGCCAGGCTTCAGACATGGGGCCACCAGCAAGTGGCAGACCAGGGAACAGAGGCGAGGGGACCGTGCAGTTGAGAGGGGGCCCGCCCCACTGGTGCCTGTCTCAGCCCCAGCCTGCACAGAGGCAGGTTAGACACGACAATAGATTTTCCAGAGGCTCAGACGTAAAGAATCTGCCTGCAGTGCAGGAGATGTGGGTCTGTGGGTTCCATCCCTGGGAAAGATCTTCTGGAGAAGATCCCCTGGCAACCCACTCCAATATTCTTGCCTGGGAAATCCCAGGGACAGGAGCTTGGAAGGCTACAGTCCAAGGGGTCGCAAAGAGTCAAACACGATTTAGCGACTAAACCACCACCACCACCACCAGGGACTCCTAGAAGCCGTCCAGTGGATGTTTACTGGGACAGTCACGGGAGGAGCCACTCTGACTGAACCACCGGAGGATCTGGTGGGGTCGGGGCCTGGCCAACCTGCAGACTGTGTGTCTCTCCCCACCCAGAGATCCCGAGGCGGGGTGGGGTGGGAGGAGCCCAGGCCCCTTCTCTGCCCAGGGTCTCTGCCTGGGCCTTACAGACTGGGAAACCTGGTGCCTTTGCACCTGCACTGCCCTCCCTCAAGCCCCTCTTCTCCCCTTGGTGAACGCTGGAGCCAGCCCTACACCCAGCTACAGAGCAGCACACTCTCCGGAATGCCTTCTCTGCGAGCCTCTACCACCAGCTCCACTCTCAGCCTCACTTTCAGACCTCCCTCAGACGGGGGACCCAAGCGTGCGGGGGGCCTGTCACTTGCTGAGAAAAGGCTTTGGGAACCGCACAGGGCTCTGGGTGAATGGGCAGGGCACTCGGCCTCTGAGAATCGGGTGTCAAGGGAATCTGGGCGGGGTGGAGGGGGGACAGTGTTGGAAGGAAGGAGGGGTGTGGTGCTCTGGGGCTCTGCCTGCCCCAGGTTGTGGAGGAGGATATGCGGAACTGTGTACCAGGCTGGTGCCCGCGCTCCCTCCTCCCCCCCCCTCCTCCCCTCTCTTGTCCTCCTCCCCCTCTCCGGTCCTCCTCCCCTCTCCAGTCCTCCTCCCCTCTCCGATCCTCCTCCCCCTCCTCTCCTTCTCCTCCCCTCTTCCCCCCTCCTCCCCCTTCTCTTCCCCCTTCTCCCCTTCTCCTCTCCCCCTCCTCCCCTCTCCTCTCCTCCTCTCCTCTTTCCCCTCCACCCCTTCTCCCCCCGGGGCTCGGTGGCAGCCGCGGGCTGAGCTCACTCAGCTGCGGTGACGCGCGTGCTCCAACTGCAGCTCCCGCGGCCCCGCCTAGGAGCCCGCGAGCACGTCCGCAGCTACGTCAGCTCCGCCGCCCTCCTGACGCGGATCTTCAGCATGAGCTCCGCGCAGGGGTGGGCGCGTCTCAAGTCTGGGGGCCCGGGAGGCATGACTGCGTGAACGAGGCCGGCGGCTGCGGGGACGCAGAGGGGTCTAGGGGACTGAGCCTGCAGTCTCTGTGTATATTGCTTTGTTGGACTTGACCTCCTCACCCCAGGTTATTCAAAGTTAACATCACACCGCCCTGGGATAGAAGGCTCTCCTAGGTCCTCACCACTCCCCAAGGCAGGACCCCAGACCAGTGGCCATCCAACAGGGCCAAAGGGTTTCTCCCAGTAATAAGGTGCTCACTAGCTATTACTGCTAAGAAAGATCTTAACAGCCCCTGCCCATTCATTCACACCACAGATATTTACCAAGAACCTTCTATGTGGCAGAGGCTGGGCACTGGTTTAGATAATGAGGATTAATTTAGCCCTGATAAAATCGAGCCTTGTGGTTGATGTTCCAGGATTCTTCTGAGTGTGTGGATCACTTCCCCCTGGAAGCCCTCCTAGCTCTGCCCTCTGATTTAAGCCCCTCTTCTTTGTACAGGACTTCCCTGGTGGCTCAGATGGTAAAGAATCTGTCTACAATGCCAGAGACCTGGGTTCGACCCCTGCGTCGGGAAGATTCCCTGGAGAAGGAAATGGCAACCCACTCCAGTACTCTTGCCTAGAAAATCCCATGGATGGAGGATCCTGGTGCAGGCTACTGTCCAAAGGGTCACAAAGAGTCAGACATGACTGAGCGACTTCACTTTTCACTTTCTTTGCTCTAGTAGCCCTCAGCCTCTCCCTTCATCAGCATCCACCAGACCTCCACTTCCTTAATTTGGAGAAGGCAGAGCCTCTTCTGGTTTGGACTTGACCAAGGTGTTTAGTGATGACTGACGCACCAACGCCCGATGAAAGCTGAATCCTGAGCTTTGAGAAATCCCCACAGCTTCCAGCTTTGCACTGTGGAGTAGGCTGTCCAGGGGAAACCGGGTCTTGCCTTGAAGCACAGACCCTAGAGCAGATATCCTGACAAACGTGTGGTACAGGAAGCCAGGATTGCAGGGGTTGCCTGTCTGAGGTGAAGCCCACAGGTCGAAAGGCCTGGGGCCCCCACCCACAAACAAGGAGGTGAGCATGTGTTTTCACACAGGTGGTGGTTGGAATCTAGGAGCAGGGAGGGCGGCTGCATATTTCACATTCATTGGCCAAGGGCAGATAGCCATGTCGCTGTTCAGTCACTCAGTCATATCTGACTCTTTGTGACCTCATGAACTGCAGTATGCCAGGCTTCCCTGTCCTTCACCATCTCCTGGAGTTTGCTCAAATTCATATCCATTGAGTCCGTGGTATCATTCAACCATCTCATCCTCTATCGTCCCCTTCTCCTGCCTTCAATATTTCCCAGGATCAGGGTCAGGGTCTTGTCCAATGAGTCCGCACTTTGCATCAGGTGGCCAAAGTACTGGAGCTTCAGATGACCATGCTGGGAGACTTCCCCAAGGGTGAGGGGAAGGAACCCCCTCTCCCCATTGGGAAACAGCCCATCTCCCAGAGTACATCTCTGCGATCCTGACTTCCTCTGTCTACGCTTGTTTTTCCTTACAGCTGAAATTCCTCTATCTCTCCTCAAGGCCAGTTCATTCTCATCCTTTGACTTGCTGCTCAGATGTCACCTTCCTGGTCTACCCTATCTAAAATTGGTTCCCTCCTCTGGTTCCCTTTATCCCATCACTTTACCTTTTTCAGAACACTTACACTGCTGCTACTCACTGGGATTGTTGCCTCACTCCTCCGCTAGAAAATAAGCTGCATGAAGGTAGAAACCTTGCCTTTCATCTGCCTTATTTCCATTAGTTGTGCCTTGCGTAGAGGGTATTTGTTGAATGAATGAAGTTCTGTTCTAGAATCATAAAAAGAATGAAGCTAGAAATTGGGAAAACCAAATCCTGTTCTGATACTAATTTTTAAATTTATCTTAGGGACTTCCCTGATGATTCAGTGGCTAAGATTCTGCACTCCCATTCTGCATATTGCACAATGCAGGAGGCCTGGGTTCGATCCCTGGTCAGGGAACTAGATCCCACATGCTGCAACTGAAGACCCCTCACACCACAATAAGGATCGTAGATCCTGAGTGTCACAACTAAGACCCAGCACAGCCAAACAAATAAATATTAAAATTTTCTCTTTACACCTACTTTTTACACAAAGGACTGGAGTCAGCTTTTAAATATACAGTGAGCCTGAGATAGGTAGGCAGCTAGATTGAAAAATCAGGCAGAGAAAGTTCAGGCCAGTTTAAAAGACCAAGGTAAAGGCCATAGAGTCCTTTATCATTGCCAAATTTGTGCCTCACTTATGGCTTTGAGCTTCCTGAGAGCTAAAGGAAAAGGGAACAGTATTTATTACATGATTTATCTTGTCTATGAAGAGTTTCCCAGTTCCTCAGGGAAAGCAAACTTTTTGCGGGTAGTTAATATCTAAGAAGTTTCTCACATAGGCCTTCAGATGGGGATGCTCTTGACAGCAGCGTTTCAAGCTAAAGGCCTTGTTCACAGAGCACTGCAGCATCAGCAGTGAGCTGGGTGCCAAGAACGACTCAGCACATGCAGTGCTGCAGGGTGGACAAAGGGGTTTTCTGGGCTCTGGCTAGACCCGGGGCGCGGGGGCATGTGAGACCTCAAATCAAAGAGGGATGGAGGGACCCAATTCCTTTCCAAACAGTGTGGCTCTCAGCTTTTGGGCTTACACGGTCAATAATTTTATTTCCAAATTGGATGTTTTCAACACCAATATTGCTACCGATATCAATAAAATATTCCTGTTTAAAAAAAAAAAAACAAACCCAAATTGGATCAAGATCTAATCCCCTCTTTACAAAAACTGCAGAAGAGACAGAAGAATATGTCTCACTATACCACAGGGGTATAATCAGCAAAATCTACAATGTGGAAAATTCCAAGGGCTAACAACCTAGATTCCTCAGCAAATAAACTACAAGGGGAAAAAAAAAAAAAGTGGGGAAGGGAAACCTATAGAATATAAGAAAGTCTTAAGAGACATAATCAAAGGAAATGTTTGGACTCTGTTAAGATCTTAATTGAACTCAGTTCAATTCAGTTCAGTCACTCAGTCATGTCTGACTCTTTGAGAACCCATGGACGCCAGGCCTCCCTGTCCATCACCAACTCCCAGGGCCTACTCAAACTCATGTCCATTGAGTCGGTGATGCCATCCAACCAGCTCATCCTCTGTTGTCCCCTTCTCCTTCCGCCTTCAATCTTTCCCAGCATCAGGGTCTTTGCCAATGAGTCAGTTCTTTGCATCAGGTAGCCACGTATTGGAGTTTCAGCTTCAGCATCAGTCCTTCCAATGAATATTCAGAATGAGTTCCTTTAGGATGGACTGGTTGGATCTCCTTGCAGTCCAAGGGAATCTCAAGTCTTCAATACCACAGCTCAAAAGCATCAGTTCTTTGGTGCTCAGCTTTCTTTACAGCCCAACTCTCACATCCCTACATGACTACTGGAAAAACCATAGCTTTGACTAGATGGACCTTTGTTGGTAAAATAATGTCTCTGCTTTTTAATATGCTGTCTAGGCCGGTCATAACTTTTCTTCCAAGGAGCAAGTGTCTCTTAATTTCATGGCTGCAGTCACAATTTGCAGTGATTTTAGAGCCCTCCAAAATAAAGTCTGTCACTGTTTTCATTGTTTCCC
This sequence comes from Oryx dammah, assembly GCF_014754425.2. NCBI lineage: Eukaryota > Metazoa > Chordata > Mammalia > Artiodactyla > Bovidae > Oryx > Oryx dammah. Next base: position 42,106,929 of record NW_024070199.1, read on the forward strand.
CATCTATTTGCCATGAAGTGATGGGACCAGATGCCATGATCTTAGTTTTCTGAATGTTGAGTTTTAAGCCAACTTTTTCACTTTTCTCAAGAGGCTCTTTAGTTCTTCGCTTTCTGCCATAAGTGTGGTGTCATCTGCATGTCTGAGGTTATTGATATTCATCCCGGCAATCTTGATTCCAGCTTGTGCTTTTTTCAGCCCAATGTTTCTCATGATGTACTCAGCATATAAGTTAAATAAGCAGGGTGACAAGATACAGCCTTGTACTCCTTTCCCGATTTGGAACCAGTCTGTTGTTCCATGTCCAGTTCTAACTGTTGCTTCTTGACCTGCATACAGATTTCTCAGGAGGCAGGTCAGGTGGTCTAGTATTCCCACCTCTTTAAGAATTTTCCACAGTTTCTGTGTGTGATCCACACAGTCAAAGGGTTTGGCATAGTCAATAAAGCAGAAATAGATGTTTTTCTGGAACTCTCTTGCTTTTTCTATGATCCAACAGATATTGGGAATTTGATCACTGATTCCTCTGCCTTTTCTAAATCCAGCTTGAACATCTGGAAATTCATGGTTCACATACTGTTGAAGCCTGCCTTGGAGAATTTTGTGCATTAATTTGCTAGCATGTGAGATGAGTGCAATTATTTGGTAGCTTGAACATTCCTTGGCATTGTCTTTCTTAGGGATTGGAATGAAAACTGGCCTTTTCCAGTCCTGTGGCCCTTGCTGAGTTTTCCAAATTTGCTGCCCTATTGAGTGCAGCACTTTCAGAGCATCATCTTTTAGGATTTGAAATAGCTCAACTGGAATTCCACCACCTCCACTAGCTTTGTTCATAGTAATGCTTCCTAAGGGCCACTTGACTTCTCATTCCAAGATGTCTGCCTCTAGGTTAGTGACCACACCATCATGATTATCTGGTGATGATCTTTTTTGTATAGTTCTTCTGTGTATTCTCACCACCTCTTCTTAATATCTTCTGCTTCTGTTAGGTCCATGCCATTTCTGTCCTTTATTGTGCCCATCTTTGGATGAAATGTTCCCTTGGTATCTCTAATTTTCTTGAAGAGATCTCTAGTCTTTCCCATTCTATTGTTTCCCTCTATTTCTTTGCACTGATCACTGAGGAAAGCTTTCTTATCTCTCCTTGCTATTCTTTGGAACTCTGCATTCAGATGCTTATATCTTTCCTTTTCTCCTTTGCCTCTCGCTTCTCTTCTTTTCACAGCTATTTGTAAGGCCTCCTCAGACAACCATTTTGCCTTTTTGCATTTCTTCTTTTTGGGGATGGTCTTGAATCACTGCCTCCTGTACAATGTCTAATTGAACTAACAAACTGCAAAACAGAGAGATAAATTATATATCTGAAGACTAATATTTAAAAAGTACATTATTTTTTAAAGTATGAAAATGCTCATATGGTTATATTAGAAGATCTTTTTTATTATTTTACATATGAATTTATTTGATGTCTGTGATTTGTTCTAGAATAACCCAGGGTACATGTTATTGGGAGACAAAAGTGGCAAGCAGTTAGGAATTTTGAAGTTGCCTAACCCAGGGATTCTTTAAACTATTCATATTAGTTTTTTGCATGTTTGAAATTTTCCACAATAAAACATGTTTAGGGAGTTCCCTGGTGGTCTAGTGGTTTAAATTCCAGGCTTTCACTGCCATGGCCCACCCAGGTTTGATCTCTGGTCAGGGAACTGAGCTCCTGTTAGCTGTGTGGTGCACCAAAAAAAACAAAAAGCTGAACAACGTTTTTAAAAATTGGATATGTTGGGCTTCCCTGGTGGTCCAGTGGTTAAGATTCTGCCTTGCATTGCAGGGGACACCAGTTCAATCCCTGGCGCAGGAAGATCCCACATGCTGTGGGGCAAGTAATTCTGTGCGCCACAACTACTGAGCCTCCTTGCTGTGACAGCTGAAGCCTGAGAGCCCTAGAGCTCGTGCTCAGCAATAAGAGAAGCCCAAGCACTGCAGCTAGAGAGCAGCCCCTCTTGCCACAATTAGAGAAAGCCTGAACACAGCAGCAAAGACCCATTGTAGCCAAGAAATTTGGATATGTTGACAAAAGGCTAGCCTTTTGTCAGTTAGCCAACTTTTACCAAATAAGAACATGACAACAAAATGGCTACCGCCTGCTATCATCATCGTTTCATAAGAAAAAGGACTTTATCAAATCAAAGATGCAAGAAAGGCTGGATCTCTGATAAAGGCCAATCAAAATGGAATGTATTTTGCTTTCTGCAAAAATCACAGCAGACACTACCATGGACCAGTACTGGTCAGTGGGCTCCAGCTTCAACCAATCCCTCCCAAACCTTGTGTTTTTCAAAAGTTGAGGTCTAAGCTAGTGGACAGTCCATTGGAGCTGGACTTGTCCTTTGAGCACAGCTGCAGAAGGCTTTATGCCTTCTCACACTTGTCTCCTCTGTGTCTTGGGAAGGGTGTCACCTGTCTCTTCTTGGTCAATTTCTCGAAGAATCTGTGTATTTAACCTAGAAAGGCCCTCAGAGATCTGGTTTAACCTCTTATTTTTACAGATGGGAAAACTGAGGCCAAGAGAGCAAAAGTGACTTGCTAGAGGTTACACAACACAGAGTGACCTGATGGCAGAGCCCACAGTTGAGCCCAGGACTTTTGACCCCTATGCCAGTGTCCCCTCCACCCAATGTCTTACCTTCTTTGATTGACTCATGTTGTCTTTGCCTTCATTTCAGCTGGTGCTTGGAAAGACAGCTACATGGACTTGCTGCCAAACCACCAGGCTTTAAATCTTGCCACCTGCTACTGTGTGACCTTGGGTCTCCCTATCTTCTCAGGGCCTCAGTTTCCTCACCTGTAAAATGAGTGGGAACTGTAATAATGATCCTCCCTTCTAAGGCTGCAGTGAAGATTGAACTGGGCGTGAGCAGTGCCTGCCGCAGAAAACAGTTCTAGGTGTACGGCAGTTGCCTATGTTTTTACCTCCTGTGGGGATGATCAGGTCCACAGATTTATTGTGGAGAACGTGTTGCTGGCCAAAATCTTGGCTTTCTCTACGCACTGAAGCCAAATAAAAAATAGAATTTGGAGGAAATAGAAAGGTGGCTTTAATTCTCAGCTGGCAGTAGGGTTCATGCCTCAAGAATTGTGGCCCCCACCCCCATAAGGAGTCTAGGGGCTTATATAAGGCAAGGGCTCGAAGTCAGGATTCGGTGATGAGGAACAAAGGTGATAAGATCTTGATGTCTTCCCCTTGCATTCTTTCTAAGACAGTCATAGTCTGGCATCAGTAACCTAGTAATTGAGTCTGGTAGTTCAGTTCAGCCTCCTTTCTGATATGTAACTACAAGGGGAAGGCTGTTGTAAGGGTAAACACCAGATACAGGATGTATTTAGCATGGAGTCAAAGGAAAAACTGAATTATAGCTCCTGCAGAGTTAGGGAGCAGAAAAGCAAACTCAGTTATAGACATGTAGAGTTAGGAGCAGTTAAAGTAAAATTTAAAAAAAATTGGAATGTTCAGGCCTGCTCACACTTCTCTTTATCTACTTTGTTCTTAGGAAAGAGAAAGAGAGAAATGCATTCCTCTTTCTTCCTTTTCATTGCAACAACCAGGCAGGCCTTTAACTTAGATTCATGAAATGTCAGAGCTAGAATGGGCTTTCCAAGGTCCTCTACAGAGGAATTCTTTTACAGAAAGAGAAAGGGAGTCCCTGGGAAGTTAAGTGAACTGCTGATGGTCCCAGTGACAGAACAGTAAGTGGACTTCCAAGGGGTCCCTGGGTCCCAAGGCTCTGGGCTTTGCTAAACAAGTCAGTAGGGCCCCCAACTCCACTTCATAGGGTTGTTCCACCCTACACTAATGTCAACGCTGGTCAATTAAAGACACATAGTGAGTGCACAGAGCTTTACAGTTTACAGTGAGCATTTGCAGACTTAAAAAAAAATAATCACTAAGTCGTGCCTGACTTTTTGTGACCCCGTGGACTGTAGCCTACCAGGTTTCTCTGACAATGGGATTTCCCAGGCAAGAACAGAGGAGTGGGTTGCCATTTCAGTCTCCAAGGGATCTTCCTGGACCAAGAATCAAACCCACATCTCCTGCATTAGCAGGTGGATTCTTTAGCACTGAGCCACCAGGGAAGCCCATTTGCAAACTTACTCCAGCCCTAGAAGATAGGGTGTCCTGAATGAATACTCCATTTCACAAAAAGAAAGCAGGAGTGGACTGATAACCAAAGCCATAAGTAGAGGCTCAGAAATTCCTTGACTACTGTGGATGATGAGAGTATTCCCCTTCAAAGAAGATGCTTAAGTCAGTGTAAAATGGCTGCCACTCCTTCTGCCTTTGGAAAAGTACTTCAACTACAAAGAAGTCAACTATTAACTCCTAAGAGAGCAGAAAGGAAAGCAGTTGCTATGGCAACATCTCTGGCAGCCTATTTTCCATCTTCCTCTGGTTTAAAACAACAGCTTCCAGCAGGTTCCAGCAGTGGCGTGGGGAAGGTCTAACTCCAGCCCAGTAACTGCACTTGGCCAATCTCCTGCTAGATTTTGGTGGCAAGAGAATGTGGCAGCCAATGAAGAGGCCTGGGGCTTGTGTCATCGGCCTTGAGCCAGGTTGGAATAACCAGAAGGCAGGCACACGTGACCGTTTCCATGGTGACCACAGTTAGCAACCCAGATGGCCCTGTTTATGAGCACTGGAAAATTCCACCCAGTCTCTGGCCTGATTTTGTTATTTTCTCTGCCTCCTTCCTCCTCCAAGGCAAGGATGAAGTCATTGCAGTGTTTAACCCCTTCCTGAGATGTGCCTGGCTCCAGTCAGACCTGGGAATCTGGGAGGGGGCTACCTACTTAGTATGGGAGTGGGGGGAAGGAAGGTGGTGACAGCCACCATTTACAGGGTGCATCATTTGAGCCAGGCGCTATACCAAGCTCTGGACATCCTCACAACTCTGAGAAGGGAATACTATACAGATCACCCCTATTTCACTGAGGAGTAAACTTGATTCAGAGAGGTTAACTTACTTGCCACATAACAGGGCATAGCCAGCAAGGGGGGAGCCAGGCTAAGAACAAGTGTGTGGGACTCTCAAGGCCACTCTTTCCATGATCCCTCTATAGAGGCCAAAGAGTTATAGAACCAGATGGGGTGCAGAGGGGGAGAGATCCATGATCTTCTGGGGGACTGAGGGAAGGTGACTTTTGACTGAGTGGAAGAACAGAGAGGACACACCTGCTTGGCTCCAGGACACCCATGTTGCCATGTTGTTGGGTTGGGGCTGAGGGCTGGTGGGCATGGCCACACAGGACCCAGGGAAGGTCAGGACCCCGGGCTGAGTCCCCATCATTCATCCTCTCTGGGATTCGGACAGGAGTTGGGGTGGAGTGGGGAAAGAGGTCAAGTCTGTAAATATTCGTGCTGGACTCCTGCTGGGGAAGTGCAGGCTTGGGTTGAGGATGAGTCCTGGGGACCAGCAGTTGGAATCTGGGGTGAACCTCTCAAGAGTCTCACCAGCTGGAAGACACACAGGATGTTCTGTGTGGATGCTACACAAGCTGTGTGCCCACTATTTTGAGCTGAGGCAGGGGTATAGGAAGACTTAGACTGTGTTTTCAAGGATAAGTGATAAACAGCAATAAAAGTCACAGACCATGGCTGAAGATAACAGATGAGTCACTAAGCAAAGGGCATGATCACAAGAGTGCTGGGGAGGTCACTGGACAATGATGGCCACGGGTGACCAAAGGACGGATGGGCCATTCAGCAGGGAAGGCTTCCTGCAGGAGGCAAGGGGCCTTGATGTGGCTCCTAAAGCAGGGGCTTCCACTGGCTGGGAGGCTGGCCGTATCATTGAGGGAGAGGTGGTGGGATGTCTCATGAAACTAGGAGACTGATATCAAGTGGGGCTGGAATAGAGGGGACACAACTGATTGAGTTTTATGGCCCAGGTACAGGGTGGGGCAGCTGGTGACAAAGATCTGGGAGAATGAGGAAGGGTGACCCTTTGTGACCTCGATGGTTTCTAGCTCCCAGGTCTGTCTCTGTCTTGGGCCTCAGCTGAAGCCTCTGCTTTGGCAGAAGAGTCATGGAAATTTCCACCCATATACTTTTCCCAGGGCTGTTCTTGGCTCCACCTTCTTCCCAAGCTCTGCTGTGTCTAAAGTTCTTGGGTTTTTGCAGGCTGCAGGCTGAAGAGGCCTGAGGCAGCCTGAGACCTGGTGACAGCAAAGGCCCGTCTGGCGTGGACGTGTCAGAACTGCAGTCATGCTGGGCACTGTGCTGCCATGGGATGCCAGGGCTGGCCCACAACCGATGTTCCCAGGGGCCCCAGGATTCCTGCTTTGGAGAAAGGCAAAAGGAGAGGAATGACAGCTTCTATCACCATTTTATGGTTCTTGAGCCAAGTCACTCGAGCACAGTTGGACATGCTCCCCCCACCCCCATTCCCCCCGCCACGCCCCTGGAGTACAGGGCAGCAGGCTGAAACAAGCCCAGGGGCACCTAAGTATTGGGGGTGCACCACTTCTGCTCCCCAGAAATTATCTGGATGCTCTGATTTCTTGGGGAAAGTATTTTGTTTGTCCATTTCTGGAACTCACAAGCAGAAGTGACATCTATGGGGAGCGGGGAAGACACAGGGAGTTCTCTCTTCCTTCTCCCCTCCCCCACTTCCTTCCTCTGGATTCTAAGCTGCGCCCCATCTCAGGTTAGCTGCTCCCCAGCAGCAGCAGCTGGGAATTCAGGGGCCAGAATGAGCTCTGGCCTTAGAGAAACAAGTTTTCAAAAGAAGCCAAGGGACATCTCTGTGGAGTTCCTGCCCTTTGTCCACAGCTGGGACTTGTAGAAAGGATGGCACAGACCCATCTCTCCTGTGTCTATGAAGAATGAGCCCAAGGCTCCTCTGTCCCCCTTTCAGCCTCCAGCAGTGACATCCCATCCTCCCTGCCAACCAGCCTGCAAACCCTGGAGGCCCTTTGACCCTCTGAGAGAGGGGGACGTGTTACCAAACACATACGTAGGAAAATATAGGCTGTGTTGTGACAGAGTTACTGCGGGGTGGTGATACAGGATGACTTCGGATGTGCTGGTCAGAGAGGCCCTTTCCCAGGAGTGACGTCTAGGCAGGGTAATGAGAATGAGTGTCATCTGAAGAGGGGGAGGGGCATTGCAGGCAGATGTGTCATTGAGAGTAAGGAACAGGCGTCTGGACTCACAGATATAGGAACAACTAGTGGTTACCAGTGGGGAGAGGGAAGGGGGAGGGGCAATACAAAGGCGGAGGGAAAGGGTTATTATGCGATTATATGAAGTCACATGCGTGAAATTGTTGAAAAATTATTTATTTAGCTGTGTCAGGTCTTAGTTGTGGCTTGTGAGAGCTGTTAGTGGCAGCATGTGGGATCTAGTTCTCTAACCAGAGATCAAACCCAGGCCCCCTGCCTCAGGAACTCGGAGTCTTAGCCACTGGACCACCAGGAAAAACCCTGTCTGAAACTTTAGAAAATTGTAAAGCACTATAGAATTTAAAGAATCTTTCTTTTAATAAACATCTATTGAGTGCCTGGGATTCCCTGATAGCTCAGCTGGTAAAGAATCCACCTGCAATGCAGAAGACTCTGGTTCAATTCCTGGGTCAAGAAGATCCCCTGGAGAAGGGATAGGCTACCTACTCCAGTGTTCTTGGTGGCTCAGCTGGTAAAGAATCTGCCTGCAGTGCGGGAGACCTGGGTTCAGTCCCCCACAAAAATAAATAAATAAGGATGAACATGAATGCTTGAAAAAGTTGGGGGACTTCCCTGGAGGTCCAATGGTTACTGCGTTTCCAGGGAGCACAGATTCCATTCCTGAATGGAAAACTAAGATCCCCTGTGCCACACAGTGTGGCCCAAAAAGGGAGGAAAGAACATGAGCCTGGAAAGGGCTGGGGTGCTGAGGAGGAGGCCACTGTGGGGAGCCCAGAGAGCCTCTGCAGACCTATACCTGTCTTGTTTCTCTTGTCCCATGCCACCATCCACCCCAATCCAAGCCTCCATGACATCTGGCCCAGGCTGGGATGACAGACTCTGGTGCCCTCCACTCGGTCACCTCTCCCAGCTCAGCCACCTTGCAAAGAGCAGCTACACAATACCACCCAAAGCCAGGGCCTCTCCCAGCTCAAAAGCCATTTTTCTGTCCAAAGAGCTGAGTCCCAACTCCCTCTCCAGGTAACTCAAGTCCTCCCAGACCTCGCTTCTGGCTCCCCGCCTGTTCCTCTTGCTTTCTAGTGAGTTCCCATCACCTAAAGGGCTTTAAGGTCCATTCTGCCTCAACTGCTACAAGCCTCTACTATTACATCAGCCCTGGAGAAAGACCCATGATGCCGTGGGCTTCAGTTTTTATCTGGCATGTGCTGAGGAATACATGACGAGTGAGCATGCACACAGGCACACAGGCAAGGTTCCTAGAGCTTCGTGACCTCTACCCCTATTCCATGAGACTGGTCTCTGCTGGATGTGGGCCACAGCTGTGTGGAGAAAGAATGGATACCTGTGTGTGTGAGTGTGAGTGTGTGTGTGTAGGAGGGGAGGAGTGTTTTCTAGCCTTGTGCTGGGTGTGTGATGCTAACACAGCATCCGTCTGGACCTCAGTGGGTGACTGAACACATGCATGCTGCCCACTGAGAAGCTTCACAGTCCCTCCAGGCTACTTTGGAAGGTCTGCTCTCAGGCCTCAGAGGGTGAGTAACCAGAGAGCCCCGCAGCACAGGTCAGGGCTAGACACAGCGACTCCTACAGGGAGTCCTCCAGTGAAGCGATAGTGACACCTGCCCTCCACTCTGGAGACCAGAGCTCCATGGACACTGAAGACAGCCTTCGGCGCCGCCCTTCCCCCACTGCTGTGGATCAGTCTGTCTAGAAGTTCTGCAGTTTCTTGCCCAGTACAGCTCAGTGCCATTTTACTCCAGCCTGCTGGGCGGTCATGTTTGTGTCACATCTGAAAGCATTTTGTTCCTATCAAAGCACATCAGCTTTTGTCTAATCACTACCTTCTTCCTCACCACCACCCTCCAATACTTACACAGTGCAACAAAGTGCTGGAAACTTCAGGGAACCACTGAGTTTACTTTATAAAAGTGTCCCAGGACTGGACATTCCTGGATGGGGGCCGAGTTATCCTTTCACAGCCCCTCCCTGGCTGGGTTACCAATCACTCTGCACTTACTGGGCATCTACTGTGTTAAAAAAAACTATTCTGCTTTTTAAATTTAAGGATTTTCTGGTGGCTCAGGGGGTAAAGACTCTGCCTGCAATGTGGGAGACCTGAATTCGATCCCTGGGTCAGGAAGATCCCCTGGAGAAGGAAATGGTAACCCACTCCAGTATTCTTGCCTGGAAAATCCCATGGACAGAAGGGCCTGAACGGGCTACAGTCCATAGGGTTGCAAAGAGTCAGACACGACTGAGCGACTTCACTTTCACTTTCAAGAGATACTATTTCAATGTATTCATTTAATTATTTAATAGACACATTTTGAGCTTCTAGTGTGTGCCAGGCACTAGTGATGCCAAGAGAGACAGCCTTGGCCTCAGTTTTCTCATCCATCCAAGGGGTTAACAACAGCATCTCCCTCACAGGGTGATCGTGAGAACTGAAGAGACCATCCATGGAATCCGTGTGGCACAGTGCTCAATAGATATTACAGAAAATAAAGCTGCCAGTGGATTTCCTGTCCTGCAGGTGCAGCAGGCACAATGAAGGGATTGAAGAAAGCTGGGAGACCCTGTTCCCTGCCTAGGGAGAGAGTCAGTAGACCGTCTCCACTCAAGGCTAGCCAGCACAAGAGAAGAGGCCACAGGGAGGGCGCACAGCCTAGGAAAGGAAGGTCTGGAAGTGCTGGGCGAAGCCGGTGAAGGGCCCTTAAGCTGGGGAGAAACAGGGTGAAACAGAGCTGCCTTCTGCCTCTTGTTGTCATTCTGTCCTCCTACATCCCATGCTACAGATTGGCCTTCCGGAAAGATCCACAAATAGGCTGCAGGGCCCAGGGCCAAGAACATTATGTGGCAAATAAACTAAAGAGGGAACTAGCATCATGTTCTTGGACTGGAGATGAGAAACCTTTTTCAAGATACTTTTGCCTATATTCTCCCCCAGAAAGAGGATTCTACCTACACAGAACTCTTCCACTACGTCCTACACTTAAAAGATGGATTCTTTTATTTTCTTTCTTTCTTTATTGGCTGTGCTGGGCCTTAGTTGCAGCATGTGAGATCTAATTTCCTGACCAGAGATCAAACTTAAGCCCCCTGCATTGGGAGCACAGAGTCTTAGCCACTGGACCACCAGGGGAGTCCCTGGATTCTTTTCATTAATTTTTACTGAAGTATAATTGCTTTACCACGTGTGTTAGTTTCTGCTATACAGCAAAGTGAATCAGCTACATGTTTACATATATATGCCTTCTTTTTTGGATTTCCTTCCCATGTAGTTAGTTCACCACTGAGCATTGAGAAGAGTTTCCTATGTCATACAATAGTTTATTAGTTATCCATTTTGCACATGGTGCAGTAGTGTATATATGTCAATCCAAACTCCCAGTTCATCCCACCCTCTTGCCCCTTTTTCCCTTGGTATCCGTACGTTTGTTCTCTACATTTGTGTCTCTATTTCTGCTTTGCAAATAAGATCATATACCATTTTTCTAGGTTCCACTGTATTTCTCTCTTACTTCACCCTGTATGACAGTCTGTATGTCCAGTCACATCTCTGCAAATGTCACAATTTTGTTCCTTTAAGATGGCTGCTTTTCTGGGGAAGATAAGAGGAGAATGTTTCCCTTACTCTTCAGCCTAGTGACATTCAGTGCCTGAGAGAGCAAGAGAGGCTCAGGCTGCCTCTTCCCAACAATAGTTTGGGGAAGGCCGATGACACAGCCATTTTTAGTTTCTGTAGCTTGTTTTTGCTAGAATTGTCCACAGTTCTCTGTGAGGTAAACTATGTGTCTGGTGGATTTCAGTGGTTGATTTTAGATTTTCTCTGGGTACATTTTTAGCTGTCCAAAATCCCCTAAAAAACAATGACCTCTTTTTTGCATAATGGAGCTCTGAGCTGCATCATCTCTGTGGGTTTTTCCTACAGTGTGAGTTGGCTGCTGTGCAGAGAGGAGGGAGCTGAACTTTTGTGCAGTCATCATTCCAAAGATCAGCTTGGGGAAGGTGGGCAGCAGAACAGCACTGGGAACTGCAAATTTCGTGAGAAAACAAGAAAGATGTTCTCCGAGGTAGGGGTTGGGTGGGTATTCCCGTGGGTATTCCCCTTGCCTTTTATTGCTGACCGGACTTCCCTGGTGGCTCAGATGGTAAAGCGTCTGCCTACAATGCAGGAGACCCAGGTTCAGTCCCTCAGTCGGGAAGATCCCCTGGAGAAGGAAATGACAACCCACTCCAGTACTCTTCCTTGGAAAATTCCGTGGATGGAGGAGCCTGGTAGGTTACAGTCCATGGGGTCACAAAGAGTCAGACACGAATGAGCGACTTCACTTCACTGCTGACCAGCATTTCCACAACTGTCTCTGCGAACAAAGGATTAGCTTAATAGCACAAGCTTACAGGAAATACAACAAAAGAGGTGTGGGGGGTTCCCAGGTATCCCTGAAGATTCACTCAGACTGGCCTCTGAACCTTAAACCCAGAAAGGAAAGGCCTCCCCACTGGCCTTATTAACAAGAGGAGGTGGAGCAGATTCTAGCATTCTTTGGAGGTTTCTGGCCTGATGTGATGTGATGTGATTCTGGACGATTAGGTGACAGAAGCTGTAGAGGCCTGATTCTAAATTTTTGCTACTTTAGTCCTTTTCAGTGCCCCACCTCCTTGGAGCTACAGCCAGGAAGCCTAAAATCTTCCATGTTCCCTTCTCATCTCTTTGTTTACTGCATTTTATAGAATCTGCATCATCATTCCTTTCCTCTAATCTCATTTTACATGTAAGAAAATTACCACTGAGAAGCTATTTGGGTTAGTACCCAAGGTCACATGCTGTCAGGAGGGTAATTGCCAGAAACCAGAACCAAGAGCCTCCTATTTTTAGCCTGGGCATTTTGAGGGTGCGGTGGGAGCACAAGGTGACCCATCAGCTGAAATGGATTAGCCCTCTTATACCTGTGCCCTTAGGCCCAAATAAAGACCAGGTTTCAGACTGAGGTAGAGGGGAATAAGCAGGGTTTTGAGACCAGCTGCCTTAGAATGTTATGAAGTAAAAGGAATACAAACGAGGGCCAGAGAAAAGATGCCTTGAAGAAAATTTAGTTTTGTGTTAAAGAGAGCCTTGGTTCAAAAGAATTGAGAGAAAGGCTCATAATCAATGTATTATCTATCTCCTCACCAAAGAAAATGGCAAATTTAGGCCACCTTGTTTAAATTATCTTACAGAAAAAAAAGAGACTCACCATATAAAGAAGAAGGAGGAATTAGGATTATTTTGGAGACCGCTAATTTTGTGAAGCAAAAGCTAGGAGAGATGAGGGCAGTAAACCTTCAGGCCTAAATAGTAAGAAGAGGGTCAGTGTTCATAACCTCTAAAATATTTTTTACTTACCAACTGGGGAAAAAAAAGGATTGTCTCTTTGGCAAGCCATACCTCTCACTGAAGTTTCCTGACTGCTGGGCTTCATTCAAATCTCCTTCCCCAAATTCAGGGGGAATTAGCCAAATACAACACAGCCATTCTCACAGTATAAGCAAAATGTACACCTGTGTGTAAGAAGAATGGAAATGACTAGTTAGCCATGTTCAGTTCAGTTGCTCAGTTGTGTCCGACTCTGCCACCCCATGAATTGCAGCACGCCAGGCCTCCCTGTCCATCACCAACTCTAGGAGTTCACCCAAACTCATGTCCATCGAGTCGGTGATGTTAGCTATGTTGACAGGTACTTAAAGCATTTCAGGGCTCTTATTTCAGTGGCTCCTGAAGAGAGAGAGTGGGCGAGAGATCGAAGACAAGACGGAGGTGGAGGGGCTCGGGGGGCCCAGCCTAGGTCTCCCATTCCCACCAAGCCTTAGAGAAAGGCAGGCAGTCGAGGAGACTGACAGAAGCCCTGGGAGAAGGGGGGTTAGTAGTAAGGGGGAGTGGAAGAGAAAGGCTGGTGCCATGAGGTTGGAATTCTTGCATTCAAGGAAAACTTCTGATACTAATTAGCTGTGTCTGATTTTAAGCAAATCCCAAACTCCCCAGGCCCCCAAATCTCCATTTGTAAAATGAGGTGACCCAACTCAGTTTTTCCTCCTTCCAGTCCTAAAAATCTAAAAAATTTCCAGTCCCTGAGCAAATATCAAAACTGCGTCTGAGGGGAACCATCGGCAGGTCAGTAATATTCCACTCTTACAGGGAGAAAGATTAAACAAGTACAGCTTCACCAACATCACTTTTATCAGCTGCTTAAACTAATCCTGCTCTATCGCGGGTGGGGGTGGATAAAGTTATGAGGTTAGCACAGGGTACAGAACCCTCACTTGCTTAAGGCCCCCAACCTGCTCCCTCACCCTTTCACAACCAGTGCCGTTTTTAGGAACCAAAGGGGTTTTAAAAATACAGATTAGAGATTTTAAGAGGCCATCCTAACCTATACCGTTCCAATGGACTCCATTTACCCCTTTTGGAATGTACTGCGTAAACATGTGCACACGTTCTAGAATTAAAAACACTGTGGAGTTAAGAGAGGGCCAGAGCGGGTGTCACACTGTCCTGGGGTCTAGGTTTTAAATCACCACGTGCTCACTTTATCTTACCACCGATCTCCTCAAAAACAAAACCAACACCCCCTTCCAAAAACACAAACAAAAACAGGCAGCTGTGTTAGGTCAATCTCTGAGACACCTTCTGTTTCAAGCAATCTAGATTAACAAAATCTGGTGACGTACAAACACTCAAGGGCTGTTACAGTAAACAAAGAGGAAGGATGATGTGCGAAAATTTTTAGTTAATGGATGACTTTGCGGTAATGGAATGACAAAAAGACGGAGGACGTGAAAGAAAGGCCATCTGGGCGGAAAAGGAAGGCAGCCTCGCCTGGAAGAGAAGAGGAGCCCAAGAGTGGTGAAAAGTTGGAGCAGCGGCCAATAAACCCCCAACCAGGGACAGCTGCCACCCTCCCCCCAACATTTCTCTAGCCGAGGCATCGGCCTTGGGGGTGGGGCGCGCGTGCGCAGTGGCGCGCTGCGCCAACCGCCACCGCCCCCGGAGGCGGCCGGGACCGGTTGGAGCCGGTTAGAACCGGCAACACCGCCCGCGAGTCGACGCCTCACAAAGGGCGGCGGCTCACGGCCAGCATATCCCTGCGCCGTGCCGGCGTGGGGTGTGGGGATAGAGCCCCAGCCCTAGCCCCACCCCCGGGCTCACTGGCCGGGGGTTCTGGAGGTTATACCTATGCCGCTTGGCCTCTCTCTGGTTTCTTCGCCGCAGTCGCTTTAGCTGCGTGGAAGGCGTGTCTAGAAACCGCCGGCGCCATTGTCTTTTTTAAATCTTCAGCCCTCGCCCTCGAGACAAGTGCCCCTCGCAGTCGGGAGAACAGGCATCTTTTCAAACATCGGAGACGCAGCAGTTCTCCTTCCCCGGTCCTTACTTCGGTTTTCCCTTTTGGTAGGACAGAGAACGGCTTTTAAAAATGGACTACTGATTAATCTGCAGAAAGAAAAAGCTTTGGGTTTGGGAAAAAGTTACTTCCCTTTGTGCTCTACTTTTAAAAGTCTTAAGGGAATCAAACCGGAGATAATACAAAATTTGTGGGGAAAAAAACGAAACGTAGCAAACCCTTAAGTGAAGGTTCACAAACATTTTAGAACACGTTCCTTCCGCGAGTGGTAGCGAAGGTCGCTCTGTCTTTGACGGTGAAACCGTTGGCTTTTCCGGATACTTGAAACAGCACACGTTTGGAAAGAACAAAAAGTCCAGGCTATGTCTAAACAGGCTACCAAAAGTGTAGGAGTCTAGCTGGTATTTAGTAAATACAAAATCAACAACAAAAGCCAAGTAACACAACCCCACCGTAATGATTTGAATCTAAGCCTTCAAGATGGGTCCAGCTGTATTGCAGGGACAACAGTAAATGGTGACTGTTGAGATATTTTCCGGAAGTGGATTTCTACAACTAGTAGAATTCTTAAGTGGATAACCCGGAGTAACTATTTTACGGATAAAAGGCCAAATGAGCCGGGTGAGGTATAAACATCAAAACGGCCTCGCAGGACCTGAGACCGTTTTTTTTTGGGGGGGGGGGGTTGCCTCCCAAAACTTGACGGCTTCTAAAATGGCTGCGGTGTGTAGTTGTGAGGCTGAAGTTCGGTTACATAATGGAACGGAAGGCCGTCAGGAAACTTAGTTTAACCTTCTTTCCAAAACCACTGGCTTGTATCCAGTGTACTCCAAGGAAACACGAAAAGTATTTTAAAACCTACTAGAAACATTTCCATGTAACGGCGCTTAGTTTTTATGAGCTATTCAATGTTTATTTAGATGTGATTTTCATTGTTTTTGCCCAAATTTTCAGCTCAAATCTACTTGCTAATAAGTACAAGGTATAGGGCTTGCAAGCAAGTCGGATAAACTGTTAGGAAAAGTCCAGAAAGTCTTGTAAATGAGATTCTATTTTTACCTCCTCAGAGGAACTATTTTTGCTTTCCTCACAAAGGCGGCGGAGGAGTATTGAATACCGGAGGTGTGAGTTGTCCTTGTTCTATAAATACACTGCTGCGGCCTGAGCGACAGGCATTGAGGCAGCGAGCGCAGAATCGGCTTTAAGGCTGGAGGTGCTGCTTAAGGAGCCCGCAGATAAGTTTTTCTATTAAAAAAGATAGGCATTAGTGTATTTCTTTAGAGATTTTAAGTAGTGAGAATACGGAGATACTGCTTTGCATTAAGTTCTTAGATAAATTTTAGGGAAAACATGAAGACTTACTTAAAGAGTAGTTGGAGAAAGGAAGAGGAAAGAAAAAAGATAATTTTAGAACCTGATGGAGGTTAAGAGCTGAAATTTTTTCATGGAGTGGAAAATTTTAAGAGAATTGCTGAGGTAGGACTGCAAAGTCTGGATTTTTTTTTCTTAAGCCTTAAGTTGAAGGGCAACCTTTTACCTTAACATTAAAACGTTGGGTTACATAAATCGAACCTAAACGTTTTAAAAGGTTGAGTTGTAGATGATTAAAATACTATAAAGGCCATCTTAAGATTTAACTGAAGGTGGTTTCAGAAGTAATGCCTTCAAATCAACGGCGCAGTAAAAATGGCGTCATTTGAAGCCTAGTTGATACTGAGGCTTTGTTTGGCTAAAGTTGACGGAAGTATTAGGAATGGTAGGAAAGAAAATTGGAAGTTGAAGTGGAAAATTCGGAAGACAAGTACAGGAAGCAGAAGAAAAAACTAGGGAAGATAGAGATACACGTTTTAGAAGACAAAACCTGAACCTAGTAAGTAGGCAGAAGAAAAAGACAAATCTAGGAGAAAATTGAAAATACGGGCGAGTGCTTAAGATAGAATGAAAAGAAAGCTATTGGACGCAAACAAAAGATAGACGTCCAAAAATTTAGAAGATAGTTAAAAATCAATGTTGGATAAATTACAGGAACAAAACCAGGAAATTTTTATAGCCAATAAGAATTTATTGTAAAAGCCCATCAACTTATTTCTGGTGGTGCAGAAGTTAGATCTCAGAAGATGAGGGTTTTTTTAAAACTACTGTAGACCAAGACCAACTTAGAAGAAAATCCGGAAACTAGAAGAAAGTCAGTTTAAAATCTCAGCCAGAAGTTATTTAAAGGGACTGAAGTAACTTAAAAGCTAAGAATGTATTTGGAAGAGTTAAAATTTTGAAAGGCCTTAAATGCGGTAGCGTAGTTTCCTTTGGAAAATGTAAAGGACTTTAGAAGTGAATTAAATGGAGCAAGAATAACCATCGAGTTATTGGACTTTGAGCTAAGATGAATGTTTAAATCCTGAGGAGTAGGCGCTAATTGACAGCTGACGCAGGTGTTACACAGAAGTGGATGCAGTGAAGCTAGGAAGACAGGAGCGGCAGACAGGATTCCAGGAGCCAGTGTTCGGTGAAAACTAGGACTGAGGAGCCAGCAGCAGTTCGTGAACATAGGAAAGAGAAGCCCGGGAGCCAGTGCGACTTGGTGAAGGAAGCTAGGAAGAAGGAGCGAGCCCTAACGATTTGGAGGTGAAGCTAGGAGAGAGGATTCCAGGAAGGAGGAAGCCAGTGCGGTGTGGTGAAGCTAGAGTGCGGCTTGGCTTGGCAACCACGCGGAGGCGGCGAGCAGGCGGAGTGGAGGATAGATAGAGGATCCTAGAGCAGCAGCCCAGTGTACGAGCCCCGCAGGGAGAGCCAGTGGTGTGGTAAAAATCCGTGAGGTCGGCACTATCGTGGGTTTTTTTTTCCTCCTGTAACTCAGTATGGTAATACCTCTTAAATTTTCCTAATAGTAATGGGGGAGTTGGCGTACTTAAGCATAAAGGGGATTTTATTACGGGGATGTAGGCCGGTTTTCGGGTGTCGTAGGTTTCTCTTTTTCAGGCCTATTTTCTCATGCATCTTGTCTGGAGCTTTTGAGGGCAGACTTCAAGGCCCGGAGGAATGGTAGATGGCAAGTGTTCTTGTTTTTTTTTAACCAATATGAGGGATCCTGAATATGATAGAACAACTGTGAGACAACTTCAGCAAGCTTTGTAAACAGGTTTTATATTCAGTTTTTGGGTAATGAAGCATTTCAGTTTTGTGAGTAGAGGGCCTACTTTTCTTTCCTCACCTTGTATTTTAAAAGTTTTCTAAATATGTAGTTTCGGTGTATAATTATGGGCGGGGGAGTTTTTTTGTGGGGGGAGCAAAATATGTTTTGAGTTCTTTTCCCTTTAGGTCTGTCTAGAATTCCAAAGGCAAATGACTCGTAACAGGCGAAAAGAAAATCCAGTATCAGGATAATCAGAACACTGCAGGTTTACAGTTTATAGAAACTAGCACAAGCAGCTTTCACTTTGAGGTCTGTGGCGCAGCTGTCCATTGGAGAAATGGCTGGTAGTTTATTCTTTTATTCCCACCCCTTAATTATATTTTTATAAAGTATATAACTGGTTATTTTTACTTAAGTATTTTGGGGTGGTGTGAACAGGGAAGAGGGTGGGGGAGAAACTTTTTTTTTCTAAGATTTTCCACAGATTCTATAGTACTATTGACAAACTGAGTTAGAGAAGGATTGTACTGCTACGCTGTTTGGCACCAACACCTTCAGGGATTGGAGCAGCTTTTTTCCTTGGAAGAGTATTCCCAGTGAAGCTGAAATGTACAGCACAGTGCAGCTTTGGTTCATATTCAGTCATCTCAGGAGAACTTCAGAAGAGCTTGACTAGGCCAAATGTTGAAGTTAAGTTTTCAAATAACGACTTTTAAGATACCTTTATTAAAGGGGAGGGGCAAATTTTGGCAATTTGTAGTTGGCAGTGGCTTGTAATGATTGGGATGGGGGGGCGTGGGTTTAGGTAATTGTTTAGTTTTTGATTACAGATAAACTCATGCCAGAGAACTTAAATACTTAAGATGGAAAAACTAAAGAAATCTCAGCTTCCAAGTTGGCAAGTAACTCGCAATCCTCTGGTTCTGTTTTGCCCCAATTTTTTAATTTAACAGATGGGGAAGTTCATGAAGATTCACTGGATTTAAGAGTAGGGCTTGGGAAAGGAAAATGACTGGGGGTTGGTCTGGCCCTCTGCGCTGACTTAGAAAAAAACTTGGGGAATTTTTTTAAAATGGTAAAGTTTGGATATAGTAGTGTGTGGTTCTCTCTTGGAATTTTTTTCAGGTGATTTAATAAAACTTAATACTACTATAGGAGCTTCAGAGCAAAGGAGGTGGCTTAATGATCCTGAAGGGATTTCTTCTGGTGGTAGCTTTTGTATTATCAAGTAAGATTCTTTTTTCGGCTGTATATAAGCAAGATTGTTTGGTTTATTTTTTTCTTTTTTAGCATAGGAGAAGTTTGTTGTTAAGGTATGCTTCAAAATTATTGTTAATTGTATTTTGAATTTACATCTGAGCCTTGTAAATCATAACTGATAAGAGGGGGTGGGCTTTTGTTGATGAGGGAGGGGAAACCTTTTTTTTCTGTAGACTTTTTTCAGATAACATCTTCTGAGTCATAACCAGCCTGGCAATCTGATGGCCTAGATGGAGAGGGGAACAGCTCCTTGGTGAATGATAAGTAAAGGCAGAAAAGATTGTATTTCATACCTACATTGGGGAAAAAGCATAACCCTGAGATTCTTTCTTCTGATGAACACATTGTCTGCACATGCAAAAAAAAAAAAAGCAAATGAAAACTACCAATTTAAAGTTAATGGAATCTACTACTATAAAATCAGTGGCTTATCAAGCTGTATCCACAAAAATAATGAATTGATGAAAAATAATGATGAAAACGATACATTGAAGATCAAATGTTCATCTCAATACTGCTTTTACAAAAGCAGAATTAAAGTGAAATGAAAATAGTGCTACATATTAATCCTGGAAAAAAAAGAAGCTGAAATAATTGAAATGAGTGGGATCAAGTGAATTGAGAGGAGGAAGAGGCTGTGCTGTTTGCCAATCTTTCGTTTGCCTCAGACAGGTTTTGCTTCATTATCAGAAGAGTTGCTTCATTTCATCTGGGAGCAGAAAACAGGCAGCTGTTAACAGATAAGTTTAACTTGCATCTGCAGTATTGCATGTTAGGAATAAGTGCTTACCTTTGTGAAGAGCTGTGGAAGTCCTAGGTCCCTTACCTAAGGGATTCCAGGATTCTGAGGCTTCATCCCATCCAGCCTTTTAAAATTACACAGGACACCGTTCCTGTGGGCTTCGATGATGGGACAGCACATTTCACTCAAGAGGCAAGTAATTCCTTGAAGCCTCATGAGGTTAGCGAAAATTTTTATAAACAACATTTGTTTAGACTTGAATCTGACTAGCCCTATTTAAGGCATAGTATTATATTGTTAAGAATTCAGATTTTGTTAATCTTGCTAAAATTTAAATGTTAATGTGTATTGTGCAGAAAACCATTAAATCATTCAAAATAAAATACTTTTATTTTTAGAGAATGTATACTTTTAGGAAGCTGTCTCCTTATTTAAATAAAACATTGTTTGTCTGTAGTTAGTGTTGGGGCAATCTGGGGGGGTTTCTTCTCATCTTTCAGAAACTTTGTCTGCGAACACTCTTTAATGGACAAGATCAGGAAATTGAGCAGAAGAACGAATTTAATTTAAGGCAGGAAAAAGTTTTATCCTTCGTAAAAGTGATGAGCATTTAATAATTCCAGGCACATGGCAATAGAGGCCCTCTAAATAAGGAATAAATACCTCTTAGACAGGTGGGAGATTATGATCAGAAGAACAGGTAACTTAACACCTACAATGTTTACAGAAAGTCAGGAGTCTGTCTAGTGGTCAGAGTAATGGAATGTACTGTCCACATTTCCAGTTTGCATGTTAATTTTGCTTATAGTCATCTGGTGTTAGCCAGTGTTCACATGTTGGCCTACTTTTTAGATACCTGGTGGGGAGGGTTGGGTTTTTTTCAAAGAATTTTCCTTTGCAGAGGCTTCATTTCATCCTTCGTGAAGCTTTTCAGGATTTTGGCTTTCATATAAACGCTTGGCTCTGCCTTCTGTTCTCCTAGGGAGTGTGTCAAACCTTGCAGTGAGTTTATCGGCATATTTAAGTATAAACATTTTTCCCCTTGAATTTGGAGGGAAGGGAGGAGAGGGTGGGGCTTACTTGTTTTAGCTTTTTTTTTTACAGACTACACAGAATGCAGTTGTCTTGACCTCAGGTCTGTCTGTTCTGTTGGCAAGTAATACAGTACTGTTCTGAGCCGCTGCTATTAGAATGCATTTTGAAACGACTGGAGTATGAGTCAAAGTTGTGTTTCCCCCAATGCTTGGAGTGGAGTAGTGATTGTTAAAAGAAAATCCAGCTGAGTGATAAAAGGCTGAGTGTTGAGGAAATTTCTGCAGCTTTTTAAGCATTCATGTTTGTGATTGGAGCAGAGTCCCTTTTGCTGTGCTTTTTTTTAGGTAAAATGCTTTTTGTTCACTTCTGGTAAGGGGGTGGGGAGGGCACTGAAGCCTTTAGTCTTTTCCAGATGCAACTTTAAAATCAGTGACAAGAAATAATTTCAAACGAACAGCAGTCTTCAAGAAATTTAACTGGCAAGTGGAAATGTTTACCAACAGTTCAGTGGTCTTAGTGCATTTGTCTCTGTTTGGGTGTCTCTCTCTCCTCCCCTGGTCTTAATTTTATATACAGGAACATTCAAAACAACAGACGTATGCGAAAGGCCAGAGAAGCCAGACCCAGTAAGGAAAAATAGTTTATTTACTTTTAAAATAATAAACCAAACATTGCATTTTAAATGTGGGGATTGGGAACCACTAGTTCTTTCAGATGGTATTCTTCAGACTATAGAAGGAGCTTCCAGTTGAATTCACCAGTGGACAAAATGAGGACAACAGGTGAACAAGCTTTTTCTATATCTACATACCAAGTCAGATCTGTTATGAGTAAACAATTCAGTGTTAAATGACCTTTCAGCTTTACGCTGGAGTCAATAGCATGAGCAAGTTGTTTGTTGGCCTGGGGGTGGAGGGGTGAGGTGGGCGCTAAGCCTTTTTTTTTTTTAAGATTTTTCAGGTACCCCTCATTAAAGGCACCAAAGGCTTAAAGTAGGACAACCAAGGAGTCTTCCTGTGGCAAGAGACAACAAAGCGCTATTAATTAAGGTCAATCAAAATGGTGTCGGCCTCACAGCCCCATCTTGTTAGAAATGAGGACTTGACTCAACCCCCTTGGCAGACAATGTGCATTGAGGCTCTTTCTTTGGGGGAGTGAGCATTCAAAGGAATGCTTGAGTACCTTGTATATATATCCCTGTGCTTGTCCTAATATTTGGCTGTTTTCATAGCAGCTGTTAATGAAGCCCGAACCTCAAGTGATGCTTGAAGGGGAGGGAAAGGGGGAAAGCGGGCAACCACTTTTCCCTAGCTTTTCCAGAAGCCTGTTAAAAAGCAAGGTCTCCCCACAAGTGACTTCTCTGCCACATCGCCACCCTGTGCCTTTGGCCTAGCGCAGACCCTTCACCCCTCACCTCGATGCTGCTGGTAGCTTGGATCCTTGTGGGCATGATCCATAATCGCTTTTAAGGTAATTGCCAAGGTCTTCCGGTGGGCTGCACTACTAGAAAAGACCATTAATTTACCTGCGAACAGGTAATGATATTTAGACCACAACTAAAAAGCTCTTAAAGTGTTTTAAGTGTGTGGCATTATCCAATGACTTTAAAAAAACATTTCAACCAGTAAGTGGAGAAACAGCATCTAAGAACTGTCAGTATTGGGTGGGAGAATACACTTATGAACTGACAGGTGTTTTGGCAGTTGAGAGGGCTGTTGGGTGGGATTGCAAAAATTCTCTGCTAAGACTTTTTCAGGTGAACATAACAGACTTGACCAAGCTAGCATCTTAGCTGAAGCAGATTCTCCAGTGCTCTTCAGTAGGGTTACTTATAAAGGTTTTTCTTTTCCTGAGAAAACAAAATCTTTTGTTTTCTCAGGTTTTGCTTTTTTGCCTTTTCTTATCTTCAAAAAAAGCAAAAGATGCTGGTGGTTGGCACTCCTGGTTTCCAGGACGGGGTTCGAATCCCTGTGGCGTCTTTGCTTGACTTTTACTCTCCAGACTCTACATTTTCCTCGTTTTTCAGATGCTAGGCCCTAAAATTAGGGGAGGTGGAAGATAATAGCGTCAAACTCTGCCTTTGTGTTTACATGAGAATGTAATGTAACTACCATGCCTCTTAATTTGCAGATATTCCTCATGCAGTTAGTGTTTGGAGAAGCCTATTTTGAAAACTTGATTACACATGCCCGACTTTTTGCAACCCCATGGATAGCAGCCTGCACCAAACTCCTCCGTCCATGGGATTTTCAAGGCGCAAGAGTACTGGAGTGGGTTGCCATTTCCTTCTCCAGGGAATCTTCCCAACCCAGGGATCGGACCCAGGTCTCTCACATTGTAGATAGACGATTTACCATCTGAGCCACCAGGGAAGTCCCCTAATAAAAATTGAAAAAACTTCATTGGTGTGATTCATTTATGTATATACCAAACTTCTGTTCATGAATAGAAGATGGGTGTGTGTGGGTGTTCCTCCTGGTTCCTGTATAAGTATATGGTTCTGTCATGCAGCCCCATCTCCAGGAAGAACAAGAATCTAGGGAGGAAAGGGGTGAAATGGGTGAGTGACCTGAAAGACACTTGTTTAAAGAAGCCTCCTTTCTGCTGCTTAGCAGTTGCTTGTGAGCTGGGCTGGGATGAAGAGAAACAACTGGGGAACATGGGGAGGAGAGGTGTTACCACTGATTATATCAAAGCAAGGCCAAGCTCTGACAATAGGGTGACTCACACAATCTTTTTCAGTTGTCAGTTCCCAAGCTGCAAGTTGGTTATGTGGTCATGTGTCCTGTGGAATGACCTGTATGTTCAGTCGCCAAGTCGTGTCCAACTCTGCAACCCCATGGACTGCCTCATGCCAGGCTTCTCTGTTCCTCACCATTTCCCAACCATCTCGTTCTCTCTCCCCTTCTGCCTTCATTTATTCCCAGTATCAGGGTCTTTTCCAGTGAGTTGGCTTTTCATATCAGATGGCCAAAAATGGCCTGTATACCAGCAGATAATCCCTTATTTGCAACTGAAATATCCTCGTGGTCCCACCCATTCTCAAACCCTAAGATGTCCTAGCTCCTCAGATTGTATTCCCTGCACGGGTAAGTAAAAGTCTCCTTCCAGTAAACCTGGCCAGTGAAACCGAGCTATAGGTCTTCAGACCTAGGTCTAAAGGAGATGCTGTACCTAGCACAGGTCTTCCAGCCTTGGTTATACCCTCGACCCCTCAGGTGTTTCTAACTGCACTAGCCCACCAGGCTTTTCTGTCCATGGAATTCCCCAGGCAAGGATACTGAAGTGGACAGAGGCTTTAGCAAATGAATCTCTGTGCTATATTTCTGAACTCAAGTTATATGTTGCAAATAGAGAAGCAAGCTCTGATTGGGACACTGGCAAGGCGGGAGGGCTGGAATTTGAACCCTAGCCTCCAACTCTTCAACTCTATGGTCTATGTAAGTGCATGAATGTCCTCACATAACTATCCAGGGACTTCCCTGGTGGTGCAGTGGATATAAATTGGTCAGCCAATGCAGGGGACACGGGTTCAATCCTTGGTGCAGGAAGATTGCACATGCTGTGGAGAGCAACAGCCTGCACTGGAGCCCAAGAGTCACAACTGCAGAAGCCTGCACCTAGAGCCCACTGTAAGCAGAAGCTCATGCACCTCAAAGAACAGTAGCCCCTGCTGGCTGCAACTAGAGAAAGCCTGCAGGTAGCAATGAAGACTCAGCACAACCAAAACTAATTTTTTTAAAGAATCAACTGTCCAATTATATGTAACAAGGACCTAGCATATATAGCACACGGAACTAGTCAATATCTTGTAATAGCCTATAATGGAAAAGAATCTGAAAAAGTATATAATGTATTATGCAATTTATATACACACATATATAATCTTCACTTGCTGTTCACCTGAAGCACAACATTGTAAACCAAATATACTTGAATTAAAAAAATAACTGTCTAGTGGGTCAGCAGCAATCTAATCTCCAACACGATGGTCCCTGGGCTTGGTTAAGTGTTCATCCAGAGCTGGAGGACTCCCTGGAAGAACTTCCCTGGAGAGCAAAGGAGAAAGAAGAGTGGCTAGGGATTCACCAGGGGCTACATGGTTCCTGGCACTGCTTAGGCTCAAAATTGGCCAGGATCAGGAAATGTCAGCGCCAGGGTCAGCAATGAGAAGGGCCAGAGTAGCAGCCCGGAAGTCATTTCCTCCTTGGCACAAAAAGAGAATGCAGAAGGAGGCCAACATAAAACTTTTCTGAAGGCTATATCCAAGTCAAGGGGCTAGGTCTCAATAATATAAATGAACCCCAGGCAAGTCCTTTATATACCCCCCTTCAGCTGTACCAAGGGCTTTCACACTGGGCTTTTTGGGATTTCATTATCCTGATAATTCCAGTAGTACTGTGGGTGCCTAACAAACATGAGCTCAAGTGAGATAGCTCCATTTTGTAACCTCTCCAAACTTGTCCTGAAGTCTCCCAGGGCCCAGGGCCAGTTGGTCTGGACTTGGGAAATAGATTCCTGACCTCAGCAAAGGGTGCAACTAGGAGAATGAGATTGGAGAGAGGGTAGGGTATAGGAAAAGTGAAAAATGGGAGTATCTAGCTGGGTTGCTGATTCAGATGCTCTGAAAATCTAGGATACATGAGTCAGATCCTGGTGTCTTGGCTGGCTCTGACAAGTTGGCAAACTGGGATGTCATGTGCCCTTCCCAGGTCCTTGCTTTCCTGCTGGTTAAATGGGGATAATGTCCTGTCTACCTGCTATGGTAAGGATGGCTAGCCACAGGAGATGCAAACTTATGGAACTGGAAATGAGTGCGCTTTGCCACCATCTAGTGGTCTATAACAGTATTGCACACCCTGTCCGTGGAGTGTTTCTTAATGCTACCCTTGTTTGTTCAACAAATGTTTATTTTTATTGCTGACCATTCAGGTATGACCTAAACCAACTCCCTTACGATTATACAGTGGAAGTGACAAATAGATTCAAGGGATTAGATCTGATAGAGTGTTTGAAGGACTATGACCAAAAATTCAGGACATTGTACAGGACGTGGTGTTCAAAACCATCCACAAGAAAAAGAAATGCAGAAAGGCAAAATGATTGTCTGAGGAGGCCTTGCAAATAGCTGAGAAAAGAAGAGAAGTGAAAAGGAAAGATAATATCCATCTGAATGCAGAGTTCCAAAGAATAGCAAGGAGAGATAAGAAAGTGAAAGTGAAGTCACTCAGTCGTGTCCAACACTTTGCACGACCCCATGGATTGTAGCCCACGGAATTTTCCAGGCAAGAGGACTGGAGTGGGTTGCCATTTCCTTCTCCAGGGGATCTTCCTGACCCAGGGATCAAACCCGGTCTCCCACACTGCAGGCAGAGGCTTTACCTCTGAGCCACCAGGGAAGCAAGAACACACAGAGAATTACACAAAAAAGATCTTCATGACCCAGATAACCACGATGGTGTCATCACTCACTAGAGTCAGACATCCTGAAGTGTGAAGTCAAGTGGGCCTTAGGAAGCATCACTACGAACAAAGCTAGTGGAGGTGATGGAATTCCAGCTGAGCTATTTCAAATCCTAAAAGATGATGCTGTTTATGTGCTGCACTCAATATGCCAGCAAATTTGGAAAACAAAACAGGGGCCACAGGACTGAAAAAGTCAGTTTTCATTCTAATCCCTAAGAAGGGCAATGCCAAGGAATGTTCAGACAAGTGCACAATTGTACTAGTTTCACATGCTAGCAAGGTAATGCTCAAAAATCCTTCAAGCTAGGCTTCAACAGTATGTGAACCGAGAACTTCCAGATGTACAAGCTGGATTTAGAAAATGCAGAGGAACCAGAGATCAAATTGCCAACATCCATTGGATCACAGAAAAAGCAAGATAATTCCAGACAAACATTTACTTCTGCTTCATTGACTACACTAAAGCGTTTGACTGTGTGGCTCACAACAAACTGTGGAAGATTCTTCAAGAGATAGGAATACCAGACCACCTTACCTACCTCCTGAGAAACCTGTATGCAGGGCAAGAAGCAATGATTAGAGCCAGACATGGAATAACAGACTGGTTCAGAATTGGAAAAGTAGTACATCAATGCTGTATATTGTGACCCTGCTTATTTAACTTAAGTGCAGAGTACATCACATGAAATGCTGGGCTGGATGAATCACAGGCCAGAATCAAGATTGCCGGGAGACATATCATCAATAACCTCAGATGTGCAGATGACACCACCCTTATGGCAGAAAGTGAAGAGGAACTAGAGCCTCTTGATGAAAGTGAAAGAGGAGCGTGAAAAAGCTGGCTTAAAACTCTACATTCAAAAACTGAAGATCATGGCATCTAGTCACATCGCTTCATGGCAAATAGATGGGGAAACAATGGAAACAGTGACAGATTTTCTTTTGTTGGGCTCCAAGATCACTGCAGATGGTGACTGCAGCCATGAAATTAAAAGACGCTTGGTCCTTGGAAGAAAAGCTATGATTAACCTAGACAGTGTATTTAAAAGCAGAGACATTACTTTGCCAACAAAGATCTGTATAGTCAAAGCTATTGTTTTCCCAGTAGTCACGTATGGATGTGAGAGTTGGACCATAAAGAAGGCTGAGCACCGAAGAATTGATGCTTTTAAACTGTGGTGTTGGAGAAGATGCTTGAGAGTCCCTTGGACTGCAAGGAGATCCAACCAGCAATCCTAAATGAAATCACTCCTGAATATTCATTGGAAGGACTGATGCTGAAGCTGAAGCTCCAATACTTTGGTCACCTGATGCAAAGAGCCAGGTGACCAATATTCATTGGAAAAGACCCTGATGCTGGGAAAGACTGAAGGCAGGAGGAGAAGGGGACGACAGAGGATGAGATGGTTGGGTGGCATCACCGACTCAATGGACATGAGTTTGAGCAAGCTCCAGGAGATGGTGCAGGACAGGGAAGCCTGGTGTGCAGCAGTCCACGGGGTCACAAAGAGCTGGATATGATGGAGCGACTGAACAACAGCAACAGTATTCCATTGCATGGATATCATAATTTGAGTCTTTTCCCATTTTTTCTAATTATGACTAAAGATGTTATGAACATTGCATACAAGTCTCTGTGGATATAAATTTTCCTTTTTCTTGGTATGTTGTATGGTAGGTATATAAGTAGTTTTTAGGAAATTTCCAAACTATTTTCCAAGGCGGTTGTACCGTTTTGCATTCTCACCAATAGTGTATGAAAGTTCCAATTGCTCCATATTCACCATCATATGGTATGATCATATCTTTAAATTTTAGCTATTCTTGTGAATACGTAGTGATATCTCATTGTGATTTTAATTTGCATTCTGACTCTTGCTCATTGGAAGGAATGCTATGACAATCCTAGACAGTATATTAAAATGCAGAGACATCATTTTGCCAACAGAGAACATATAGTCAAAGCTAGGGTTTTTCCAGTAGTTGTGTACAGATGTGAGAGTTGGACCATAAAGAAGGCTGAGCACCAAAGATTTTATGGTTTTGAATTGTGGTGCTGAAGAAGATTCTTGAAAGTCTCTTGGACTGAAAGATCAAATCAGTCAATCCTAAACGAAATCACTCCTGAATATTCATTGGAAGGACTGATGCTGAAGCTGAAACTCCAATACTTTGGCCACCTGATGCAAAGAACTGGCTCATTGGAAAAGACTCTGATGTTGGGAAAGATTGAAGCAGGAAGAGAAGGGGACGACAGAAGATGAGATGGTTGGATAGCATCACCGACTCAATGCACATGAATTTGAACAAATTCTGGGAGGTAGTGGAGGACACAGGAGCCTGGTGTGCTGCAGTCCATGGGGTCCCAAAGAGTTGGGCATGAGTTGGCACTTGACGACAACACAACCAGTGATGTTTAGAATCTTTTCATGTGTTTTCCTGCCATGTATGTATTCTCTTAGGTGTAGTGTCTATTCCGGTTTTTTTTTGCCAGTGTCGTTATTGGGATGTTTATCTTTTTATTGCTGAGTTGTAAGAGCTTTTACATTTATCAGGTTCAAGTTCTTTGTCAATGTATGTTTTGAATATATTTTCTTTCAGTGTGTGCCTTGACTTTTCATTTTTTGGTAACTGTCTTTTCAGAGTGGTGCTTTAGTCGCTAAGTTGTGTCCGACTCTTGTAACTCCATGTACTGGAAATGGCTGTGCTCCTCTGTCCATGGAATTTTCCAGGCAAGAGTACTGAAGTGGGTTGCCATTTCCTTCTCCAGGGGATCTTCCTGACCCAGGAACTGAACCCAGGTCTCCTGCATTGCAGGCAGATTCTTTACCAACTGAGCTACGAGGGAAGCCTGTGTTTTCAGAGTAGAAGTTTTAAATCTTCAACAAATCACTAATGCGTACAGTAACATGGAGAAATTTCAAAATAATTACATTGTGAGGAAGAAGCCAGTTTTTAAAAAATACATACAGGAAATTCCCTGGCAGTCCACTGGTTAGGACTTTTCACTGTCAAGGGTGCAGTTTCAATTCCTGGTTGGGAAATTAAGATCCTGCAAAGTGAGTGACAGTGTCAAAAAAAAAAGTACATACAGTCCGGTCCCGTGTATACAACATGTTTCAAAAATAAAAACTAATCAAAAATAACAGCCAAGGAATTCTCTAGTGGTACAGTGGGTAAGACTCTGCCTGCCAATGCCGGGGATACAGTTTCGATCTCTGGCTCAGGAAGATCCCACATGCCGCTGAGCAGCTAAGCCCATGTGCTACAGCTACTGAATCCAGGTGCTGCGGCTACTAAAGCCCGTGAGCCTAGAGCCTGTGCTCCGTAACGAGAGATGCACCCCCAGTGAGAAGCCTGTGCACCACAGTGAAGAGGAGCCTCCACTTACGCAGCTAGACAAAGCCCTCACATAGCAGCAAAGACCCAGTGCAACCAAAAAAATAAGAGAAATGACTAAAAAAATAGAATAGCTGACTAGGAGTTCCAAAGGAGCACAGGGAAACCTTGGGAGTAATGAAGGTGTTCATGGCCTAGATTGTGCGTTTCAAGGATGTTCATTTATGTCAGAAGTTATCCAATTATGTACTTCAGTTACTTGCACTTTATTGAACATTGATAAACTGTAAAATAAAGTGCACACACGTGAGCTAGCATTTCTTGCTCACTTATTGTGTGCTAAGCCCTGACCAGATGCTGGGGATGCAAAGAGAAACAGTGGGCTGTCTTGAGCAGCTCAAGCCTTGAAGTAGAGCCCTCCTCGTCACTTCCCCAGGGCTGGGCTGACAGGGGGTGTTCCAGGCCCGTCTCTGCTCCTTGCCCCTCTGCTTTCACAGATTCCCTGTTAGGGTTCCCTTGCCAATTCCAGCTATGCGCACCTCACTGGCCTCCACCCAACCTCTGTACCCACAGCCCACCTGACCGGCAGCTTTCCTTCCCCTACAGGAACCACTCACATCCACCCATCTTCTTCTGTCCCGTCTCTGGCCTTCCCTCCTGCCTTTCCCCCTTTCTAGAATACTCTCTGTCCCCACCAATCTCCAGGGTGAATCCCACTCCTTCGAGGCTCAGCCCCCTCCCTCACCCCTCATCTGGGCCATCTTGCCTGGAGCCCCCATCCCGCGTGATCCCCAACCTCCTGGAGCCTGTGTCCTGGTTTCCATCCAAGCCCTGCCTGGGCACCGACCCAGGACCATGCTCTGGCTCACTCCACTGAAACAGGAAGACCACACCATGCTGAACAGAGGTGCATGTACACGCGTGTACATGAGAGCCCTGGGCACAGCCCCTGGTGTTGTTGCACACTTGCCAGAGAAGCTCTTACAAAATTAAGGAAGTTTTTGACAGTGACTTTTTTTGGCTGCACCATGCAGCTTGTGGGATCTCAGTTCCCCCATTGGGGCTTGAACCCAGGCTCCTGGCATTGAGAGCGTGGGGTCCTAACCATGGGGCCACCAGCAAATCCCCTTTCTTTTTTATCTTCATAACCTTTTTGTTTTCTGATGCTTTTAGACTTACAGAAAAATTGCAAAAATAGTACAGCAAGATATAGTGACTTTTTTTTTAACTGAGAAACACATCGAATCGACACACTCTTACAACATTACAACATCAACAACTAATTCAACATCCAGGGAAAGAGACTCATTACTGAACTCAACACAACAGTTTGGAACAATCTGGAATAAATGGAATCATGGATCAGATTTGGTTGAGATGAGAGCACTCAGCTTTGGATGGCAGTCCTGCCAAGCCTGAGAGTGGGCAGAGTGGAAACAGAACGGGTGGTCCTGGACTTGCAGGCCTAAGGCAGGAGTCTGCCTTCTTGCTAAGTGAAGTGGGAGCTGTTGGAGGGTCTAGAGTAGTGGAGTCAGGTGACCTGCCTTACCTTCTCTAAAGATCTCTCTGGTGGGTGGAGAACAGGGGCTTGCAGGGGACGTCAGTTGCCTTAGGACCCAGCAAGACAGGCTGGTGGCCTGTGGCTGGGGGAGGGGCGGCAGAGGTGGTGGTGCCAGGTGACTGGAGCCCCAGTGCCCATGCTGGTGGCCTTCGAGGATGGGAGCGGAAGCCTTGGGGCTACCTTGACTTCTGGCCTGAAAGGGTGGACTTGCTGAGATAGCTGGGGACACGGAGAGCTGTTTAAGGAGTCTGTTAGACATCTGGGCTGGGCGAAGGGGAGGGTCTCCATTGTGGTGAGGGATGCAGATGGTATTTAAAACCCCAAACTCCATGAGATGACCCGGGATGATTTGCCCTGGCCAGACCAGCTGCCTGGCCTTAGTTCCTCAGCATAAAATTCTTCCCTGGAAGCCACCCTCCTCCCTAGCCCACCTCGGCGCCTGTGACCAGGGATGGGAACTCTGAAGGCACCACCAGGATTCAGCGTCACAGACCTGTCATATGGACACTGCCAATACCCAGCAAACAGTGTGGTCATCCTCTCCTCTTCCCACCAGGGAGAGAAACCACACCAGCCCTCCTGGCAGCCCAAGTGCCCCGAAAGGGCATCATCAGTCGCTCAGTCATGTCCGACTCTTTGTGACCCTGTGGACTGTAGCCTGCCAGGCTCCTCTGTCCATGGGATTTTCCAGGTGAGAATACTGGAGTGGGTTGCCTTTTCCTTTTCCAGGGGATCTTCCCAGCCGAGGGATTGAACTCCGGTCTCCTTTGTTGCACGCTGATTCTTTACCGTCTGAGCCACCAGAGAAGGTGGAGTTAAAAGGGCTCTACCTGGAACCTGGAACAATGGCAGTGGGGGTGCAGGGTGATAGGAGGCCAACAAACCTGGGACGGAAGATGTGAGCATGTAGAGCAGAGGGGGATGAGGGTGTCTCACCCTCATCTGACCTGGGCCACTTTCCCCAGAGAAGTGATGCTGGGGGAGTGTGGGGGTGGTGGCAGAAGCTGACCGGTTTCCAGGCCAGTGCTGAAATGGTGTTACTGGGAACGAGGCACTCCCTGGCTCAAGTAACTGACAGTCAAACAGGAGGCTCAAGCTGCACCCATTTCTGCCCACGTGGAGCCAGGCCACCTGGAGACAGTGCAATCCTTCCATCCCTTTGCCTCACTAGACTGTCCCATCCTGCCTGCACTCACTCACTCATAACAGTCATCCACACACCATCAGTAGTCACTGCCCTGAGGTTTGAACCCAGGCAGCCTGGCACACACCCAACTCATTCTCAGCACACATTCGCCAGCCAGCTGGGCCTGGGCCTGGTGACAGAGTAGGCATGGGCCCTAACACCATCAGCCCTGACATGCTCGCTAACGCTGGGTGTACAGGCCCTTAGGGGTCAGGCCAGGAGCCTTGGAGCTTAGAGGAAGGTAGGCTTCCTGAAGAAGCAGGCATCTGAATTCAATCTTGACAAAATGTTGGGGCTCACTCATGCAAGGACAGGGGGATGGTCTGCCCAAGGGAGAGCCAAGGCAGGAGGCTGAAAGTCTGTCTGTCTGTGGAGTTACATCCTCAATTCCAGGTGACCGTGGTTCCCAACCTACTCTATGTCACCCCCGAGCTGTGGGGGCCGCCCCACCCCAATCCCCACTCCAGATCTTTTCTTGGGCCTCCTCAACATTCACTTTCTCTTGATTTATGTTTTCCTCTCCTTCCAAAGCTTCTGGGCTTCCCTGGTGGCTCAGCTGGTAAACAATCTGCCTGCAACAACAATAAAAATAATTTTAAAAGGACAAAAAAAGAAAAAAAGAATCTGCCTGCAATTTGGGAGACCTGGGTTTGATCCCTGTGTTGGGAAGATCCCCTAGAGAATGGAAACAGCTACCCACTCCAGTATTCTGGCCTGGAGAATTCCATGGACTTGTATAGTCCATGGGTTTGCAGAGTTGTACACGACAGAGCGACTTTCACTTCACTTTATACATTTGTACCCAGGACACTGACTATTCACACTGGCCCACTTCTGTCCCAGCTGCTCAGCTCTCCATTGCTTTCTTGGATCCTGTTTCTTCCTTCTGGGCTCAAGGTCCTTTTTTCTTTTTCAATATTTATTTATTTGGCTGCACGAGGTCTGCACTAGTTGTTGTCACACGAGTGTATGTTCCTCGATTCTTTGTCTCCTGCCTCCTTCCATCCCAGGGAGGTCTCCTGGGTTTGTGACATGCAAACTCTGAGTTGTGGCTTGTGGGATCTAGTTCCCTGACCAGAGATTGAACCCAGGACCCCTGCCTTGGGAGCATGGAGTCTTAGCCACTGGACCACCAAGTCCCAAGGTCCTTCTTCCGAAGGTGCTTCTGGAAGTTCTCTCAGCACGGGTCTCTGGCGGTAAATACTCAGAGCCTTTGTTTGAAGTATCTTTATTTCACTGCCTGCTTTCACAGCTAGTTGAGCTGGTATGGCACTCTCGGTAGCCCTCACTTCCCGGCACCTGTGAAGATGTTGTCTGGATTCAGTTGTTGCTTTTCAGAAACTGCCTCTGCCCCACCTTCTTCCTGCTTGGACCCTGAGTCCTCACAAGTTGCTTCTGGTTCCTCTGGGCCATTTGAGGAATCTCCAGATGGAAATCTTCCAAGGATGAAGCTCTTGCCATCTTACATTGCCCCAATTTCTGGGGCAGTCAGTCCTCAGAGCGGTCTGCCATTGAAGGAAGAAACAGAACAGGCTCCATCTTGAAAGCAGGACTCCACCTTGGGCCGGACTGTGGACTTCGAGCTCTATGCCCAGTATCTATGGAAACAACATACCAACTGGAAAACCAGACCCCCCAGATGGAAGAGCCCCAGGGCTCATACCTAGACTCTCGTTGCCTGAAAGAATACCCTAATTATCTGTGTAACCCAATGGAGTCATAAATTCTATTATGCTTACTGGGATATGACCACAGGCCTATTGATAATTGTCCACTGTTAACTACCTAGGCTTAAGGCATATGAATCATGGGTTAACTTTGATTGTATCTTTCTTTTCCTTTGTTCAGACTAGTTTCAGGGAATTTGGGGAAGTGGGTTTGGACACGTACACTTAGGGTGTATAAGGTTTTCACAAAAACTGGTCAGGGTCCTTGGCTAAGAGGAGACTCTGCCTTGGGCCCGCCAGTGCAATAAACTGCCTTCCACTATCTGCACTGTCCTTCTGAGTGAGTTTGTTTCCCGGGATGTGTGGCTACAATACCATCACCCCGTTCACAAAGTACCCCACCTCTCTGCCCCATGTGGTCCTGGGGCCTCTCTCCCCCTGTGTGACTCTCCCCTCTCCTGCTCCCTACCCCAGATTCCCTTCTTTCTCCTGCATCATCCTAGCTTCAGCATCACCCATGCCTCCCACTGCCCACTGCCTCTGCCCTGGTCCAGCCACCAGCTCCCTGCAGTGCACATCTACTACCCTTCCTGAGAGTTCTCTACATGATAATTTTACCCCTTCCAGTCCTTTCCCAGGCTGTGTCCTGATAGATGCTTCGAAAGTGCAAATCTGATCCTGCCACCCACCTCGTTTTCTTCGAGAGTCAAGCTCCATCACCTGACTGAGGGGCCTTCCGTGATCATCCGTTCTCACTTCCTGGTTCCATCTTCCCCACCTCAAACCAAGGACTCCTTCCAAGTCTCCCACAGGAAGCGGTTGGGAAACAATTTTATCTACAGACAAACAGCATCAGATAAGCCAAAAGCAGCTACATTGGCACTTTGTCAAACACCTCAGTCTATTGTGGGTAAATGTAAAACCCCTCTGGCTGGGTGAAATGCTGAACATTATATTGTATTTTGGTTTCTTCTTTGAACAAGAAGGCATTTTTTTTTAAAAACTCAACTCTATGTTTACATACAATAAAATTCACGTCTTTTAAGGATGTAGGTTGATGAGCTCTGACAAATTACCTGTGTAACCACCACCACAGTCAAGGTTTTTCAGAACTCTTAATTCTATTCCATTTCTCTATGTTTATCCTTATGACAGTACCACACTTTCTTGCTCACTATTGCCTTGGAGTAAGTTCTGAAACCAGGAAGAGTGAATCCTCCAACTTTGTTCTTTTTCAGGATTGTTTTGGCTACTTTGAATCCCTTGCAATCACATGTGAATTTTAAAATCAGCTTGTTAATTTCTGCAAAGAAGCCCTATGGAATTCTGGTTGAGATTGTGTATTTGTGAAGAACTGATATTCTTTTTTAAATGTTTGGTGAAAGTTACCAATTAAATCATCTGGGCCTGGATTTTTCTGTGTGTGCAGGGTTTTGTTTTGTTTTTTGACCATACCACGCAGGCAGCTTGTGGGATCTTAGTTCCCTGATCAGGATCAAACTTGGGCCCTCAGCAGTGAAAGTGTGGAGTCCTACCCACTGGACTGCCAGGGAATTGGTTTTGTTTTGATTACTAATTCAATCTCTATTTGTTATAGATCTATTCACATTGTTTATTTTGTCTTGGGGGCTTCCCAGGTGGCACTAATGGTAAAGAACCCACCTGCCAATGCAGGAGAGACAGAGATTTGGGTTCAGTCTCTGGGTTGGGAAGATCCCCTGGAGGATAGCAACCCAGTATTCTTGCCTGGAGAATCCCATGGACAGAGGAGCCTGGTGGGTCCATAGGGTCGCAGAGTTGGACATAACTGAAGCAACTTAGCACACATGCACACATTTCTTCTTGAGTCAGTTTTGGGAGCTTGTATCATCTAAAAACTTGCCCATTTCACCTAAGGTATCTAGTCTATTGACATAAATTACTTATAGTATTCCTTTATAATTTTTTTATTTCTATAAAGTTATTAATACAGTCCCTTTTTTTCACTTTTGATTCTATTAATTTGAATCTTCTTTTTTCTTAGTCAACCCAGCTAAAGGTTTTTCAAGTTTACTGATATCTTCAAAGAACTAGATTTTGGTTTCATTAATTTTTCTCTTTTGTTTTTCTATTTTCTATTTCATTAATTTCCACTTTTTAAAACAAAAGTTAAAAATTTAAAATCTTTTTCTAGCTTTATTGAGAAATAGACTTAATTTTTTTGTTTCAGATGTACAACATAATAATTTTATATATATATATATATATATATATATATATAGCAAAATGATCACCGCAGTAGTTCAGTTATCCATTACCATTGTTATTCAGTTGCTAAGTTGTGTCTGACTCTGTGACACCACGGACTGTAGTGCACCAAGTTCCTTTGTCCTCCACTATCTCCTGGAATTTGCTCAAATTCATGTCCATTGAGTTGGTAATGCCATCCATCTCATTATCTGCTGCTCCCTTCTCCTGCCTTCGATCCTTCCCAGGATCAGAGTCTTTTCCAATGAATTGACTGTCTGCATCAGGTGACCAAAGTATTGAAGCTTCAGCTTCAGCATCAGTCCTTCTAATGAATATTCAGGGTTGATTCCTTTAGGATTGACTGGTTTGATCTCCTCTGCTGTCCAAAGGACTCCCAAGCATCTCTTCCAGCCCCACAATTTGAAAGCATCAATTCTTTGCTGCTCAGCCTTCTTTAGGGTCCAACTCTCACATCTGTACATGACTACTGGAAAGACCACAGCTTTGACCATATGGACCTTTGTCAGCAAAGTGATGTCTCTGCTTTTTAATATGCTGTTTAAGTTTGTCATCACTTCCCTTCCAAGGAGCAGGTGTCTTTTAATTTCATTGCTGGAGTCACTGTCCCCAGTGATTGTGGTGCCCAAGAAAATAACATCTGTCACTGCTTCCACTTTTACTCCTTCTATTTGCCACAAAATGATGGGACTGAATGCCATGATCTTTGTTTTTTTAATGTTGAGTTTCAAGGAAGCTTTTTCATTCTCCTCTTTCACCGTCATCTTCACATTCTGTCTTTAAAGTGGTATCAGCTATTTGTAAAGACTGCTCAGACAACCAGTTTACCTTCTTGCATTTATTTTTCTTTGGGATTGCAAACCATTTTTTTCTTGAGACAAGAATTTTCAAGATCCATTTTCTTACCTACTTTCAAATATGCCATACAGTATTATAAACTATAGTCACCATGCTCTACAGTATCTCCCCATAACTTGTTAATTTTATAACTGGAAATTTGTACCTTTTGACCCCCTTCAATCAATTTTCCCACTCTCCACTCCCAATTCCCACTTCCATCTTTATTATTTCCTTCCTTCCACTTGCTGTGGGCTTAGTTTTCTCTTTTTCTGATGTTTTAAGATAGAAGTTTAAATTATTGACATGAGATATTTCTTCTTCCTCTCTTTTGAGTGAGTAAATTAACTTTTTTTTTTTTTTGGCTATGCCACATGGCATGTGGGATTTTTAGTTCCCCATCCACGGATCAAACCTATGCCTCCTGCAGTAGAAGCATGGAGTTTTAACCACTGAACCACCAGAGAAATCCCTAAATGCTTTAATTATCAATTTTTAGACTTAATACAATTGAAATACTTTCTAAAATGACATTTGTGTAACTGCCACAAAAAACCCACCATTGTTTAATAGAATTTTTTTTTTGTTTCATGACTTAAATCTCATAAAATAAGTAGAAAAAACTCAACTGATGGTTTTATCCTGTGGTAAGTCATCAAGGAACAAAGCATGGACCATTAGCAAGTAGCTCTTGGGATCTTGCAGTGAGTTGAATGAGAAACAGTTTCCTCTTAAGTCTTTGGATCTCCGTTAGTTAAAGTTTCTATTGTATCGTAGGGGAAGATACTACTACTGGCAAAAGACAGTTGGACTTCCCTGGTGGTGCAGCAGATAGCAACCTGCCTGCCAATGCAGGGGACATGGGTTCGATCTCTGATCTGGGAAAATCCTACATGTCTGTGGAGCAATTAAACCCATGCAGCACAGCTACTGAAGCCCACTCTCTAGAGCCTGTGCTCCACTACAAGAGAAACCAGTTCAATGAGAAGTCCACACACCATGACAAAGAATAGCCCCCACTCGCCACAACTAGAGAAAGCTCATGCACAAGAATGAAGGCCCAGTGCAACCAAAACTAAATAAAAAATACATTTCTAAAATTAAAAAAAAAAAAAAGAGAGAGAGACACTTGGAGGGGAGACTTTCCAAAACCTACATCGTAATATGTACCTTTCCATCAGCTGGTAAAGAATCCACCTGCAATGTGGGAGACCTGGGTTCCATCCTTGGGTGGGGAAGATCCCCTGGAGAAGGGAAAGGCTACCCACTCCAGTATTCTGGCCTGGAGAATTCCATGCACTGTATAGTCCATGGGGTAGCAGAGAGTCAGACACAACTGACTTTCACTTTCACATTATATATGTTTTTATAAT
Source organism: Oryx dammah (assembly GCF_014754425.2). Taxonomy (NCBI): domain Eukaryota; kingdom Metazoa; phylum Chordata; class Mammalia; order Artiodactyla; family Bovidae; genus Oryx; species Oryx dammah. The sequence goes on from NW_024070199.1 coordinate 42,145,330, forward strand.
GAAAATATATAATTACACATATACAATGAAATTATATGTATACACATATGTATGTAAGTATACACGTACATATACATATATACATAATTTCCTATTTACAAAAGGAATTCACACATTGTGAAAATTTCAAACTCACATCTCAGAAATAAATATTACATTGCACTTATAAGTTTGCCAATATTTCACTATTTTTTGATAAATTCAGTTCAGTTCAGTTGCTCAGTCATGTCCAACTCTTTGCGACCCCATGAACCGCAGCACGCCAGGCCTCCTTGTCCATCACCAACTCCTGGAGTCCACCCAAACCCATGTCCATCAAGTCGATGATGCCATCCAACCATCTCATCCTCTGTTGTCCCCTTCTCCTCCTGCCCTCAATCTTTCCCAGCATCAGGGCCTTTTCCAATAAGTTAGCTCTTCGCATCAGGTGGCCAAAGTATTGGAGTTTCAGCCTCAACATCAGTCCTTCCAATGATCACCCAGGACTGATCTCCTTTAGGATGGACTAGTTGGATTTCCTTGCAGTTCAAGGGACTCAAGAATCTTCTCCAACACTACAGTTCAAAAGCATCAGTTCTTCAGCGCTCAGCTTTCTTCACAGTCCAACTCTCACATCCATACATGACCACTGGAAAAACCATAGCCTTGACTAGATGAATCTTCGTTGGCAAAGTAATGTCTCTGCTTTTTAATATGCTGTCTGGATTGGTCATAACTTTCCTTCCAAGGAGTAAGCGTCTTTTAATTTCATTGCTGCAATCGTGATCTGCAGTGATTTTGGAGCCCAGAAGAATAAAGTCAGCCACTTTTCCCACTGTTTCCCTATCTATCTGCCATGAAGTGATGGGACCGGATGCCATGATCTTAGTTTTCTGAATGTTGAGCTTTAAGCCAACTTTTTCACTCTCCTCTTTCACTTACATCAAGAGGCTCTTTAGTTCTTCTAAAGACAGCAACTTTCTACTGTCAACCTAAGAATATATAGGAGGACTCCCTGGAATCCTTGCGTCCTACAGGAAACCACTGGCATTCAGTATACATTCCTTCATGCTGGAGAGTATGTCTGTGCACGTTTAAGGTTAGTGGAGTTATCACCACAATGACATAACATGGATAATTTTGCCACCTGCTTTTTAATCACTTTGTAGAACAAAGCAATATTCATTGGAAGGACTGTTGCTGATGTTGAAGCTCCAATACTTTGGCCACCTGATGCAAAGAACCAACTCATTGGAAAAGACCCTAATAATGGGAAAGTTTGAAGGCAAAAGGAAAAGGGGGTGGCAGAGGATCAGATGGTTAGGCAGCATCAACCACTCAATGGATATGAATTTGAGCAAACTCTGGGAGATAGCAGAGAACAGAGAAGCCTGGTGGGATACAGTCCTTGGGGTCACAAAGAGTCAGACACGACTTAGCTACTGAACAAGTGCAAAGCAAATCCTAGCACTGGTTGTGCCATTTCCCTTCGCTGGAGCCTCAGTTTCCTTACTTGTAAAAGTCAAACTAATGATTCCGTTCCAGTTATTAATTTACTGACTCTCACCTCCAAATTTATCATGTTTGCCCTCTCTGTGAATATGAATCCAGGCCCTTTACATTTTTTTCCCTTTGCCAGATGGCAAAATGTTAAATTTTGCCAGTAGAGGGCGCTAACAGTCACTGCTTGAGGAAAGGTTTTACTTCCGGGTTTTGATGAGCATCTCGGTGGACTTCCGCCGGGAGCCCAGCCTCCTCAGCTCAGCTTCCTGAGGCAGCTTTTGCAGCACCGGGTCTCTGCAGTGCAGGTGGCCAGCAGCCCTTAGCCCGCAACCTGGGAGGAGTGGAACGGCTCTACGGAGACTCTTCATGAACAGTTTTTCCCAGCATCGTAGGGGGTGGTTTTCCAGCAAGCTTCACGGGGCGTGCACAACATTTGAGTAACTTCTCTACTATCCAATGAGCCCCAGCCATTCCCTCTCCAGCAGGTCTGGATCTCCTCCCAGCACTGGGGATGGGAGCTGCTACTTATATTTGCTATTCCTGGGCCCTTTAGAGTTCTCTTTACTTCTTACTTGTCAGTTCCTGGTTACCCCAACCCCCTGTAAACAATTCTTATATTAGATTTAATATAAGTCTTATATGGGCTTCCCCTGTGGCTCAGGTGGTAGAGAACCCGCCTGCAACGTGTGAGACCTGTGTTCAACCCCTGGGTTGGGAAGATCTGCTGGAGACGGGAAAGTCTACTCCAGTATTCCGGTCTGGAGAATTCCATGGATTGTATAGTCCATGGGGTCACAGAGTATAAATAATATATGTTTATAAAAATATAAATATATTTATTTAAAATAAATATATTTATAAAATATAAATAATTCTTATATTAGACTTTAATATGTCTAATATAAACAGTTAATGACTCTTTATATTAGACTTTCCCTATTCAAATCACTTTTTTTTTTTCTCTCTGACTGGCACAGATCCCCTACGTTGTTACAAAGATCAGACGAGATCTGCAGGGAGAGCTCCTAGCTCAGTGCCTGCAGGCAGCGAGCACTCTCTACCACAATCATCATTTCTCCATGTCAGTACCTGTAGAGCGGCCTCTTTCTTACCAACTACTGTTGTGGTTCTATAGTATGGATGGAGTTGTGAATCACTCCATTCCTGATGGACATTTGGATTATTCCAGTTTTCCATGACTACAAACAGCCCTGTGATTGCTTCAGAGAAGAGCTATCATTTATTGAGCTGCAGCAGTTACACATATTAACTCAAGACTTCTCACAGCATGCCTAATGTATTAGCTCCCATAGCTGCTGTAACCAAGTGCCACAATCTTCGTGGCTTAAAACAACACATATTTATCATCTTACAGTCTGGATGTCAGAAATCTACAATGAAGGTATGGGCAGGGCTGTGTGCTTCTGAAGGCTGCAGAAGAGAATCTGTTTCCTTGTCTTTTTCAGCTTCTAGAGGCCACCTGCATTCCTTGGCTCATGACCCCTTCCTCCCATCACTCCACCTTCTTGATCCGACTACTCACTGTGATTCTCCTGCCTCCCTCTTACAAGGACCCTTGTAACTGCATGAGGCTGGCTCAGATAATCCAGTATACTCTCGCCATCTCAAAGCCCTTAACTTAATCAAAACAGTAAAGTCCCTTTGACTGTATAAGGGAACATATTCCTGGGTTCCAGGGATCAGGATGTGGATATCTCTGAGTGGGCATTACTCAGCCTCCCACACCTATGAACTTGACACTACTATTCCACTCATTTGACAGGTGAGAAAACCAAGGAACAAGGAGAGTAATTACCTTGCCCAAAGCCACATAGCTCATAAGCAGCAGAGTTAGGATACAGGCAATCTGGCTTGATAATCCAAGCTCTAAGGATTACATGTTTCTGCTCCTGCTAAGTCTCTTCAGTCGTGTCCAACTCTGTGCAACCCCACAGACGGCAGCCCACCAGGCCCCCCCGTCCCTGGGATTCTCCAGGCAAGAACACTGGAGTGGGTTGCCATTTCCTTCTCCAATGCATGAAAGTGAAAAGTGAAAGTGAAATCACTCAGTCGTGTCCGACTTCGTGACCCCATGGACTGCAGCCTACCAGGCTCCTCCATCCATGGGATTTTCCAGGCAAGAGTACTGGAGTGGGGTGCCATTGACTTCTCCAAGGATTACATAGCTTTGTTATAAATCTTCGCATACCTGTATAAGCATTTGTGTAGGATATATTTCTAGAAGTGGAATGACTGGGCAAATTGTTTAACAGTTATTGCTAATTCTTCCTTCACGACAGCTGTGCCAATTATTTCCCACCAGCAGTGCCTGAAATCCTGAACTGTTACCCCAGCTCTTGATGCTCTTAGGGTCAGAATGTTACTTGAACACACAAAATCAAAGGATTTTTACTGCTTCTTATCAATTTAGGGACTGAAAAGTGTTTCTCTTCATGAGAGGAGAGGAACGTTCCTTAGCTAGTAGTAACCAGAAAATTACAGTTGGAATAAAGAAACATCAGTTTCCTGGAGAAAAGAAAATCATTTCATTACCTTAACACACTGTAAGACTGCAAACACTGTCCTAATACTGATCATGAAGACCAGCTTCCTGTCTTCACCAAGACTTGAACGTTCTACCTTGTCAGAAGCACTGCTTCTGAGAGTTTTATTTTCCACCTAAATGGGCTGTTTTCATCTCCCAGGTCATCTCCTGAAGATCTCTGGGTAATAAATCACTTCCTTCATTGAGCCTTTTCAATCACTCCCTTTTGGGGGGGGGGTCACACTGGCAGGATGGAGGATCTTAGTTATCCAGAGGGTGGAACCTGTGGCTCCTGAAGTTGAAACAAGGAGTTTTAACCCCTTGACCACCAGGGAAGTCCAATCACCCTTCTTTATCTTGCATCCACACCACACGTGTTATTTATAGCTTGCTTTTCAAGGTTTTCCATTTTCCTTCCCAGTGTATGGGACCAAATACTTCACTAACCCCAATGGCAAACACTTAATATAGTTACTTTTAGAGTCTTCACTTTACAGATGAGGAAAAGGAGTGAAGTGACTGGTTCAAGTTCCCACAGAAATGAGATTCAAATAGGCATCTGCCTAAAGATGCTCCTGATCCTACCGTGTCTCCTCAGGAGCAACTGGCCTCCTGGTGTGCCCTTGAACCCCAGGCCTGCCTGCCTTGGGACTTCCCTGGGTCACAGCCAAGCTTGCAGGGTTGCTTGCACTCGTCCTGACAGGTGAGGGAGGCAGCCAGCAACACTCAGGCCCTGCTACTTCCTACTGTGTGAGCCTGCAGAGCCTCAGCTTCCTCATCTGTAAGATGAACAACATTGGTCCCCCTCATAGGCCAGTAATGAGGAGCTGGTATTATCCCCATTTTGTAATCGATGAAATGGAGGGGCCACACTGTGAGGACAGGCTGTTCCCTTCCTAGGCTGCTAGCCTCTGTGTGCCAAGCTCCGCTGGAGAAGCAGAGTTACAGAACCTGGGAGGCCGATCCTTTACCTGGCTCTTCTCTTGTAACTCTCCCTGGGGTCCCTGTCCGTCCTGTTGTATCTCCTCGCTGTTCTTCTGTTCACTGGGGCTTTGAGATGCCCCCTACCCTGCCCCAGCTCAGTGGCCCTGCCCTTCCTGCTCTGATTTCCTCTCTAGGTGAGGCCCCATGCATGGCACAGGACTGATGTTTGGCAGGTGCTAAGAGAACGTGCCACTAACTAAACAACACCGCCAGGCCCCCGTGTTGTTAAACCCTCCTCTCCAACTGTGATCTCTACCCCAAAGCATCACTCCACCCCAGCCTGCCACACTCCATCATCCCACACAGTTCAGGCTTCAGCAGGGCAAAGTTCCAGACTGTATTCTGGTAGTCAAGCCCCCTACTTGGTCCCTTTTCATGACAAGATGCTCCCCACCCCCAACATTGCCAAGTCCATATTCACAATGTTGTCACCATCTTCCCAGGGAAGTCAGAAGAATCTCTAGTTAATATTTCTATTCTGCCCCAAGCAGCCAGCACTGTGTCTGATCGTCCCTCTGAGTGCCCTGCACAAGTAGTTGGATGAGAAAAGGGACAAGACTCTGCTGAGCAGCTGCTCTGTGTCAGGTAAGGCACCCCAGTTTATAGCTGGGGGAACTGAGGCTCCCAGATAATGTGAGCTCCCACAGGCAGTGATGGGGGCTGGGCCAGGATTTGAGCCCAGGAAGTGGCAATCCACTCCAGTACTCTTGCCTGGAGAATTCCATAGACAGTGGAAGCTGGTGGGCTACAGTCCATGGGTTCACAAAGAGTCATACATGACTAAGTGACTAATTTTGATCAGGTTTTTTTTTTTTTTAATCTACTGATTTTAAGGGGTGTGTTCCTGGTGGCTCAGAGGGTAAAGAATTTGCCCACAATGCAGGAGACCTGGGTTCAATCCTGGGTTGGGAAGATACCCTGGAGAAGAGATGGCAACCCAGTCCAGTATTCTTGCCTGGAGAATTCCATGGACAGAGGAGCCAGGCAGGCTATAGTCCACGGGGTCGCAAAGAATCAAACACGACTTAGCATCTGAGCAACAATAACTACTGACTTTGGCATCCCTTCCCCTTGAATCTGCTCGCAAGGGCATCCCAACCAGACATTTCATAATCAATCTCAGAACTCTTATCCAGGCTCCATAGGTTGTGGCTGTGGGTCTTTCCCCAACCTTGAGTCCCCTGAGACCTTACCTTTGGAGGAGCCCCTTGCCAGCCCAGTCACTCTTGGACACTGGACTCTGTCCAGCTAAGGGGCCAGGTATCCATCAGGGTGAAAGGCATTTGAGCTGCTGACAGACCCTCTCTGCACAGACACTGGGGGACCTGGAGGCGATGCTGGCCCTAGAGACAGAGAGCCAAGTCTGCTGGGCTCAAGGGAGCAGGGGGCCCTCTTGACCCCCTGGCTTCTTCTGGACTTGCTGGGCTGTTCCTCCTCTACCCTTCTTCTTTCCTAGGTTCACTGCCTTTTCCCTCCCCAGCATCCCTCCCTTGTCCCAGGGTTCCTAGACCTTCCCAGGACCTTTACTTCACTCTCTGCTCCCCAACCACGCTCCTTTTCAGAGGTCCTGCTTCCTTATGCCTCTCTCCCCTGGTCACTCCATCATCCCACCAACACGATGCCTCACTGGATTCTAGAGGTGCCCACCGGCAGGTAGGTGCGAGAGTCTGGCTTGGGGACAGTCGCCCTCCCCAAGTTTTTTCCCACTGAACACTGCATCCTTTCATATCTGTCTGTCTATCGACTTGCTCTTCCATTTGTCTCTCTCTCTGCTTCCTTGCCTCGGTTTCCCTATCCTGTTTCTTCTCAAGGTCTCGTCCTTACATAACGCTGGGACGTGGACTCTATTACCATCCACATTTTAGATATAAGAACACAGACGGGCTGAGAGTTTAGGTGACCTGCCAGGGCGGCAGACCTGGTAACTGGCTGCGCCGGACCAGTTGCGCCGAAGGTTAGTCTCCCGGTCACCCTCCGCCTCCTACTCCGCCCACCGACCACGCCCACCGCCCAAAGCCCCGCCTCATCCGGTTATGCCCCGCCCTCGCCCCGCCCCGCCCCGGCTCGGGCTGCCGGAGGACCTGGAGCTGAGGCACCCGAGGCCGCCGCGGCGGCGGGGACGATGTGGTTCTTTGCCCGGGACCCGGTCCGGGATTTCCCGTTTGAGCTCAGCCCGGAACCCCCCGAGGGCAGCCCGCCGGGACCCTGGGTCCTGCACCGCGGCCGCAAGAAGGTGAGAGCGGCCCAGCTCTGCAGGCCGCGGCCGACCTCGGTCTCGCCTAGCCAGCGCCGCCGGCTCCTCCGCGTCGCGCCCGCCTGACGTGGCTGCGGAGCCTCTAGGACTACGGGCCGAGGGAGGGGGACGGGCAGTGTCGACGTGGCGGGCGGAAGGACCGAGGGGCCCACAGGCGGACCCAACCAGGGTTACGTGGGCCGGGTTCAATCTCCAAGGGCTGACTTGGGGAGAGACCCGGCCGGCGGCCCTTCTCTTCCGGCACTGAATCAACTCCGGGGACTATCTCGGAGGTGGAGTGGTCAGCAACCTGAGGCCACAACCTGAGGCCCCTCTGCCCTTCCCCAGGCCACAGGGAGCCCGGTGTCCATCTTCGTGTATGACGTGAAGCCCGGTGCCGAAGAGCAGACCCAGGTGGCCAAAGCTGCCTTCAAGCGCCTCAAAACTCTCCGGCACCCCAATATCCTTGCCTACATCGATGGGCTGGAGGTACCTACCAGCTTCTCAGGCTACCCCACCTCTGTCCCTCACTTTCTCCCAGTCCTGTCTTCTGTCTTCCTGTGGATTTCCAGCCCATCTGCGCCAGCGCCCCACCCCCTCAGATTTGACTTCCCCTTCTCTGCCCCATCCCCATCATGTCTCTCATCGCTTCTTCCTCACCCCCATCCCTCCCTGATACCCCGTGTTCCCTTCTTCAGACAGACAAATGCCTCCACATAGTGACAGAGGCTGTGACCCCGCTGGGAGTATACCTCAAGGTGCGAGCGGAGGCCGGTGGCCTGAAGGAGCTGGAGCTCTCCTGGGGGCTACACCAGATTGTGGTGAGGTGGGGGGGCAGTGGGGATGAGAGCAGGGGTAGCGGGGGCTGCAGCTGCTGGGCTGTGATGGATCCTTCTGCCCCTAGAAAGCCCTCAGCTTCCTGGTCAACGACTGCAGCCTCATCCACAACAATGTCTGCATGGCCGCTGTGTTCGTGGACCGCGCTGGCGAGTGGAAGCTTGGGGGCCTGGACTACATGTATTCAGCCCAGGGCAATGGTGGGGGACCTCCCCGCAAGGGGATCCCTGAGCTTGAGCAGTATGATCCCCCGGAGTTGGCTGATGGTAGTGGCAGAGCGGTTAGAGAGAAATGGTGGGTGACTAGGGGGAGTATGCCCCATCCTGCCCTATTCTGGAAGCCTCCTGTAGTCTCAGGACCCCTAGACTAGCTGGCATTCCCTCCATCCCCCTGCGGCTTGGCTGGGGAGGGAACCAGGGTCCTCAGGGTGGAGCCCACTCCTTGCTCCCAGGATCCTGAGGGAGGAAGGGCAGGATAAGCACAGGCTTTGGGGTTAGGTGGTTCTGAATTTGAATGTTATGTCACCTGGGATGGATGTCCTTGTTTCTCTGAGCCTCAGTTTCCTGATCTGTCAACTGGGGTAATGAAACCTGCTTCTTGAGGCTGATGGGATGATCAGCTAAGGAACACAGCCCAGGGTCTGCCATGCAGTGAATGCGTGGTGCGCAGGGTAGGTTGGAGGCCTATGCTGGCAGGTGGCAGAGTCTTAAGCAGCTCTGGTCACTGTCTCAGGTCAGCTGACATGTGGCGTTTGGGCTGCCTCATCTGGGAAGTCTTCAATGGGCCCCTACCTCGAGCGGCAGCCCTGCGAAACCCTGGGAAGGTGAGTGTCCAACCCCACCTGCACCCCAGCCCCTCTCCCCCAGCCAACCAGCCACTGCCCTGACCCTGACACTTCTCCTGCAGATCCCCAAATCACTGGTGCCCCATTATTGCGAACTGGTCGGAGCCAACCCCAAGGTGCGTCCCAACCCAGCCCGCTTCCTACAGAACTGCCGGGCGCCTGGTGGCTTCATGAACAACCGCTTCGTGGAGACCAACCTCTTCCTGGAAGAGATTCAGGTGAGCCCTTTGCTCCACCCTGGGCTCTGGCCCTATTCCTCACCTCTGTGCCCCTCCCCACTTTACAGGCTCCCTGATAATTAGACCCTTGGAGACAAGCACAGATGATGGAGCTAGGCTCTTTGGGTTCACACCCTGTCTCCAGCTATTGCTCATGTAAAATATTTATCTATTTATTTGTATCTTGCAGGATCTTCCATCTTCATTGTGGCATATCAGATCTTTAGTTGTGGCATGTGGGATCTAGTTCCCTGACCAGGGATCAAATTGTGGCCCCCTGCATTGGGAGCTCAGAGTCTTAGCCACTGGACCCTCAGGAAAGTCCCTCTAGTTATTGTTTATGTGCGACTTTCCTCGGCTGAAGTTCAGTCCTATTAATAGTACCTGCTTCAGAGGAGCAGGGTGAGGAGTCAGTGAGTCTGAAGTGCACAGTACAGTGTCTGGCACATAGTGGGTGCTTCGTGAGTGCGCCTGGCACTCTGTTAACTGCACACATACATTCCAGCCCTGCCCCTGATGTTGGCTGTGGGGTGGGGGGGGAAGAGTCAGACCCAGACCCCGGCCCTCAAGGCTCTAGCATGGGGTGAATGATCCAGGTGTCCACCCTTGGGGACTCTCACTGGGGAAAAGGCACAGAAAACATGTAAATGAGGAAACGTGCTTCCTGGATGCAGATAAGTGCCGGGAAGGAAAAGAGTGAGGGTGGTGCCTGGGCAAGGGTTCTCTCAAGGGTGACGTTTGAGCTGTGACCTGAAAGGTGTGAGGGTGGGAGTCACGGGGATGGTAACTGGGGAAGAAAGTTGCAGGCAGAGAGAACCTCTTTGCGAGGAGGGAGCCCGCAGCTTTACCTCACTGAACCTCAGTTTCCTTATCTGTGGTGAGGATAATGGCGGTGTCTGCTGACCCACGGGGTTGTTGTAGGGGATGCAGAAGGGAGGCTCTGCCCCCTGCCCCGGCCTTGTGTGGGGCATAGAGAGGTGATGAGAGTCTGGAATGGGAGGAGTGACAGGGCTTCCATGGCCCTCCTTGGTCTGTGGAGTCTTGACTTAGATGGGGCTGGGGGGCCGTCAGAGGATGGGAACCTGTGCCGAAGGAGAAGGTGCTGGAGAAGTTGAGCCTTGCCGCCCCCGGGGCAGTGTAGGGCAGCAGGAGCTCCGTTACATGGCGTTCTCACACGGCTGGCTTCGTCGGGCTGCCCTTCTCCTTAATGCGCGCCCCGTAGGAAACTGTTTCTGGAGGGTCCCAAGGAGAATGTGGGAGGGCTGTGCCCAGAGGCCCCCTTCCCGTCAGAGAGCAGAGTGGTGGAGGAGCCCTGCTGTGACTGTCAGGGGGCAACCTTGGATGTGGCTTGGCCTCTCTCTGGGACTGTGCTCCCCTAAACCCTGTGTCAGAGCACCAAGCCTGCCTGCCACGCCAGACTGAGCTGCTGCAGCCCAATCAGGTCTTCCCCAACCAGGGTTAGAGGTCACTTCTGGGTCAGGCAGCGGCTGTGGCCATGAGGGTACAGCCAAGACCACAGGAACTTTGGAAGCGTACCGGACGGAGCTGTAACGCACACCCGGCCTCTCTTGCCTGGTGACCTTGAGCCTCAAGCCTCCTCCTTTGTAAATGGGGGAATGACAGCACTTCTTCACAGGGCGCAACGCAGCAGAAGTGCCACACCGCTGGGCCACGCCCTTCCTTTTTATTTATTTATTTGTTTATTTGGCTGTGTCCAGTCTTAGTTTCGATATACAGGATCTTCATTACATCATGCAGGATCTCTTGTTGAGGAGCACGGACTCCCTAGTTGTGCGTGAGCTCAGTTGCTCCACAGCATATGGGATCTTAGTTCCCCAACCAGGAATCAAACCCCCATCCCCTGTATTATAAGGTGGATTCTTAACCAGCAGACCACCAGAGAAGTCCCCACACCCTTCCTTGACTGCTGCTTAGCTATGTGACTTTGGACAAGCGCCTTGCCCTTTCTGTGCCTCAGCTTCCTTGGATTATTTCATCTGTGTAATGGTTTTAGAATACAATCTTGCCTGGCCATGTGGTCTATGCTCAGGAAATGTGAGTTGTGGATAGGACAGCCTCGGGGAGATTAGAAGGATGGAGGGAGACCATTGAGCTGACGGTGTGGCCTGTCTCGGCTCAGTGAAAGGACCAGATCTGGGGGTAAATGCACCTCATCCCTCCCTTCTGACATCTTTCCACGGTCTCTACCGCAGAGCTGCCGGTGAGCCCAACCCAACAGGGCCTGGTGGCAGAGTAAGCCCTTATTCCCTGTTTTCTTGCACCATGTTTAATGGTACTCATGGGTTGGTGGTATCTTCTGTGGTCCTGAGGAGCTAAGGCAATACTGATAAAGGGCTTGATCCCCCAGTGGGATCCTCCTGAGCTGCTTTCATAGCAGCAGGTAGGTGGCAGTGCCACTGACTAACTGGGCGCCTCCAGTGTGCCAGGCACCGTGCTAGCAGCATGTGTGTGCATCTTCTGGTTGAATCTTCAGAACGGTTGTGAGGCAGTACAGTTATCACCCCATTTCACAGGTGGGGGAACTTGCCCAAGGTCACGTTGTTGTTTAGTTGCTCAGTCTTATACTCGCTAGTGAAAGCGAAACTGTTAGTCACCCAGTCATGTCCGATGGACTGTGTGGCCCGCTAGGCTCCTCCATCCATGGATTTTCCAGGCAGGAATACTGGAACAGGTTGCCATTTCTTTCTCCAGGGGACCTTCCCAACCCAGGGATTGAACCCACGTCTCCTGCATTGGCAGGAGGATTCTTTACCACTTAAAGGCACCTAAAGTCACATGGCTGATAAAGGGGAGAGTTGGCCTGTGAACCCAGGCAGGCTGGCTCCGCATGCTTGTTTTCCTTCAGGTAGGAGGTGACCCGGTGTCCTGGCCCTTGGCTGAAGAGACCATGACCAGGCTGATGTCTTGTTCCCTGCTTCCTGCCCACTCTCCCCCAGATCAAAGAGCCAGCTGAGAAGCAAAAGTTCTTCCAAGAGCTGAGCAAAAGCCTGGACTCATTCCCTGAGGATTTCTGCCGGCACAAGGTGCTGCCCCAGCTGCTGACTGCCTTCGAGTTTGGCAATGCGGGGGCTGTGGTCCTCACGCCCCTATTCAAGGTGAGTGGGGCCTGGAGCCTCAGGACTTGTGGGGCCCGGAGACTGGCTGGGTGGTCTGAAGGGCAGAAGAGAGGGCCACCCTTGCCAGCGTCCTGGGAGGGGAGCCTGGTCAGGGGGACCCAAGCCCACTTGAGCTCTGACATCTGGCGGTTCAGCAGGCTGTGGCCATGTGGCCAGCTGTCAGGGAGACATGGGGACCTCCTGTCCTTGGTGAAGGGAAAATCTGTGCCTCCAAAATTCTTGTTCCAAAGACCCCTTGCCACAGAGCCTACAGCCCTTCCTCCGTTTCCTCAGGACAGCCTCCCTGGTCTGACCCGGGCACTCTGGTGCCCAGGGGTCAGCTGCTCACCACCTCGCTTTCCTTCCTCCCTCCTGACCGCTCAGCACTCAGCCTTCTTGGCTTCTTGGGACTGGATCCTCTCTCCTTCCTCAGATCCCAGCCTGCCAGTACCTGGGCATCTGCCATTCCCTGCTCAGGGGGAGAACCCTTTCCCCAAAGGAACTTGGCATAGGGGGCGGTGGGGAAGACAGCAAGTACATCCTGTGTAGCTGGGAACCCCCAGAAGTTACAGGCGGAATCCTGTGTGCACATGGGATCTAATACCTGATTACAGGAAAAGGCCCAGAGCTTCTGCAAGCCTCCTAAGAGAGGCCTGACTCAGAAAGGGCAAGGGTAGGGCTAACTTGACATGGAGTCTGGGCAGAGGGGCTGCTGAGGAAATGCCTGCCTTATCCCACCACCATCACCCTGTTCCTACCCCGAGAAATCAGCAGGGAGCCTGAGGAAGTTCACTGAGCCCAGGGACATCATCCTACTCGTGTGGAGGTGGCTGAGCCCCTCTTCCTGCTCCTTCTCAGGTGGGTAAGTTCCTCAATGCCGAGGAGTATCAGCAGAAGATCATCCCTGTCGTGGTCAAAATGTTCTCCTCAACTGACCGGGCCATGCGCATTCGCCTCCTGCAGCAGGTAGGGGCCGTGGGGAGAGCCTGCCCGCTTCTACTCCACCCAGACCTCACCCTTGCTGCAGGGGAGGCCCCTGCCTCACCTCCAGCCCCAGGCAGCTAACTCGAGCCCTTGCTTTGGCTGCATGGGGCCCCCAGAAACCCCTCCTCGAAACATACACACAGGTGAGGGACCGGTGAGGCTGTGCTCTCAGGAAATCAAGATAATCACCGGGCTCGTTGGAGGCTTAGGGAATGCCCCCACCCAGGCTGCATGGCTCAAACGCTTCTCCCTGTGCTGCCCAGTCTCCTGGGTTGAGCCTGTTGTTCTGTTGTTCAATCGCTAAGTCATATCCAACTCTGCAACCCCGTGGACTGTGGGATGCCAGACTTCCCTGTCTTTCACTATCTCGCAGAGTTTGCTCAAACTCATGTCCATTGAGTCAGTGATGCCATCCAACCACCTCATCCTCTGCCACCCACTTTTCCTCCTGCCCTCAATCTTTCCCAGCATCAGGGTCTTTTCCAAAGAGTCGGTGCTTCACATTACGTGGTCAAAGTATTGGAGCTTCAGGATCAGTCCTTCCAATGAATATTCAGGGTTGATTTCCTCTTGAGGGGGGATGGCGTCTCTCTTGCCAACCCCCAGGCAGTTGGGAGCATCAGACAGGGTTGATGGGATCGGGGATGGGGGCCACTGCGCTAGGTATCCAGGTATCAGTCCTTCTCCAACTCCAGACACTCTAGCCTCCTCCCAGCACTCCTCTAGGCAGGGGTTATACCCTTTTTATAGAAAAGGTCGGGAAGCTCCGAGAGGAGGTGTGACCATTCTGCCTGCTGAGCAGGACCAGAGGCCTGGCTCTCTGGCACCCAGTCCCTGGCTCTTCTCAGCCCCCTCCCTCGACCCCAGCACTCTCTCCATTCCATGTGGGCCTGAGACCAGAAGCATGGTGCGGGGCTCAGGAGACTCCCTGGCCAGCCAGTGCCTGCTGGGTAGAGAAACCATGCCAGGGGTGGCCCCTGGCTCTGGGGAGCGGTAGGGGGCCTCACCGTGTTCTCATGCCCTGACCCGGGCCGCAGATGGAGCAGTTCATCCAGTACCTCGACGAGCCCACGGTCAACACCCAGATCTTCCCCCACGTGGTGCACGGTTTCCTGGACACCAACCCCGCCATCAGGGAGCAGACAGTCAAGGTGGGTGTGGCCAGGCCCAGAGGGGCCACCCCTGGTTTTCTAAGGCTCACAGCGGGCTCATCAGAGGACACAGAGGCCTTGGTTTTGGTCTGTGGGTCAAGCAGGGTATGGGAAGGGCAGGCAGGCACTGTTCTGCATGTGGGTCCTGGCCGTGGGTATAGCACCGCAGGTGGTGAGGGGAAGAGGGTGGCTATAGCCAATAGTCCTAAGTGCAACAGACATTCACTGAGACAGGAGTGCGGACAGGAGTTCCCCTTCCAGAGCCTTCTGGTTAAGGCCCAGGAGCAGGTTGGAGGGCTCTGGCAGGTCTCCTCAGCACCTGGGGTCACTGGTGCCTTCCCAGGAGGCCCCTCCCATGTGTGGCACCCTGCCCGCTCCGGCCCACACTTTCCGCTGTCTCCCGCCCTGCAGTCGATGCTGCTTCTGGCCCCAAAGCTGAACGAGACCAACCTCAACGTGGAGCTGATGAAGCACTTCGCACGGCTGCAGGCCAAGGACGAGCAGGGTCCCATCCGCTGCAACACCACCGTGTGCCTGGGCAAGATTGGCTCCTACCTCAGTGCCACTGTGAGTGCCCCGCACACGTGGCAGGAGTTCTGTCAGCGTCACAGCCACATCCCCCAGGGCCAGGTCCCCTTGTGTGGGGGCTGTCACCCCCTACACACACACACAGACCCAGGCCCTGGGTGCTCCAGTCCCCATGTCTGAAGGACAGAGTAAGTTGTGCCAGGTCACACACCCAGTAGGTGGTGGCTGCTGGAACCGAACCTGGGTCTGCCTGCCCCCTCAGGGTCTGTGAATGCAGACACTGCAGCCCCCGGGCGCTTAGCAGGAATGATTGAATGGCTCAGCAGGGCAGGCAGGCAGGGAGGCGTGACCTGGCCCCAGGGCAGCTTCTGCTTTGGCCCCCTGCACTCTGAGCCATGGGCCGGTGATCTGGAAGGACAAGACAAGATCCAGAGTTGTCGTTAGTGATTAACTCACACTTGTTAGACTCTGGAGGCCCTGTTGGCCTCTGTTGTGGCAGTTCTGGACCCCAGGACAGACCCTATACTCAGGAGCCCTCTTCCTGCCCCAGACCAGACACAGGGTCCTCACCTCCGCCTTTAGCCGGGCCACAAAGGACCCGTTTGCACCGTCCCGGGTCGCGGGCGTTTTGGGTTTCGCCGCTACCCACAACCTCTACTCAATGAACGACTGCGCCCACAAGATCCTGCCTGTGCTCTGCGGCCTCACCGTGGATCCTGAGAAATCTGTGCGAGACCAGGTGAGGCGTTGCTGGGGCTGGGCCCTGGGGCTGGGGGTCCGGGGGTACCTGGGCCCCAGCTGGCCTGGCAGGCTCACAGGAACCTTGGAGCCTCCAGCTCTGCCCCTTGCTGCCCCACAGGCCTTCAAGGCCATTCGAAGCTTCCTGTCCAAACTGGAGTCCGTGTCAGAGGACCCCACACAGCTGGCCGAAGTGGGTGAGTGGCCCACGCTCATGTTCCCTGTTCCTCTTGCCACTTTCTTGACTGTGGCCTGTTGTGGCCCCCGTCTGCCTTGCTGGAGTGTCTGAAGAGCCCCAGGGGACAGACAGTCGAGCACTCTCCCTGCCTCCCATTTCACAGTTGGCAGGGCGCAGGCCTGGGGAGGAGGGCGCAGGCCTGGGGAGGAGGGCGCTCACTCTAGGTCGCTCTGCTTCAGTTAGTGCCTTCCTATCGCCCTCCCCACGGAGGCCTGAGGTGTCTGTACCTGTCACTCCTGCCCCTGCCCAGAGAAGGATGTCCATGCAGCCTCCAGCCCCGGGATGGGAGGAGCCGCAGCCAGCTGGGCAGGCTGGGCCGTGACGGGGGTCTCCTCGCTCACCTCTAAGCTGATCCGGGCACATCCCACGGCTGCCCCGGCCGAGACCAACGTCCCCCAGAGACCTGCGCCTGAGGGTGAGAGTCCTGGATTGAGAGGGCTCGGAGTTCCCCCCAGGATGGTGGTGGGGACACCCCCACCCCCAGCAACCTCTGCCCTGTGCTGAGACCTTCCTGGGGCTCAGTGGGCGGGAACCCAGCGAGCCTCTGCTCCCCAGGACTTCCTGCCCCAGCCCCCACCCCTGTGCCTGCCGCGCCTACAACCTCAGGCCCCTGGGAGACCCAGGAGGAGGGCAAGGACACGGAAGAGGACAGCAGTGCCGCTGACAGATGGGATGACGAGGACTGGGGCAGCCTGGAGGTGAGGGGCCGAGGACTCCCTCGGGGACCGAGCTGCAGGGCCACAGACTGCCATTCGGGGAGCTCTCGTGGGCTTGGCCGGAGTCAGATCTGTCCTCATCTGCAAGTATCCTAAGTAGGAGTCACGGAGCAGCCATTGTGGGTCAGAGCCGACAGCTGAGCCCCATCTCAGCTCCAGAAATGAGAGGCCAAGCTGATGGTGGTTGGGTCTGCCCACTCCTCTTCCTCGCTCCCCTCCATGGCCCATCCCTCTTATGGCCTTTCTGGGGCCCACCCTGCCCTGTGAGCAGCAGGGAGAGGTTACGCCCAGGCGTACAACCAACCTGTCCTCCCTGAAGGTGGGCTCAGGATGGGCTGAGGCCAGAGTGGGGCTGTCCTAAAGGGAATGGGGGGCAGAGCTCCGGCTGCCAGCAGTCTCTGCCCCTGAGGCCGCAGGCAGAGGTGTGGAACTCAGGATCTCATTCCCCACCTCACAGAGGAGTGACAACAGGCCTGGTTCAGCGTGTCCAGTTTATTAATAGGACACAGGGCCGAGGAGAAAATGAGATGGGAGACAAAAGAAGAAAGGGTGGAGCCCATAGCTGGGCAGAGACTGGGGGGCTTCTGTGGCCTTTCGGGTGGAGCAAGAGGGCTCTATGGTCGTGCTTTCCTCCCCGCCCTGCAGCAGGAGGCCGAATCTGTGTTGGCTCAGCAGGATGACTGGAGTACTAGGAACCAAGCCAGCCGGGCTGGGCAGGTGAGCTGGGCAGGACAGAGCGTGTGTATGGGGGAGCAGGGTGCCCCCTGCTCCTCCCTCCCCTTCTCTAGCACTGTCTCTGCCTCCTCTTCTGCAGGCCAGCAACCCTGGCCACAGATCCCAGGAGTCAGACTGGAGCAGTTGGGAAGCCGAGGGCTCGTGGGAGCAAGACTGGCAGGAGCCAAGCCCTCCGGAGCCACCCCCTGAGGGCACACGGCTGGCCAGCGAGTATAACTGGGGTGGACCGGAGCCTAGTGACAAAGGCGACCCTTTTGCTGCCCTGTCAGTGCATCGGGAGGCTGGGGCGCAGGTACTGGTGCCTGTCCAGTGGGAGGGTGCAGACCTGGGGTGGACCTCAGCTGAGAGTAGGTCTCCACTCCAGCCCACACCTCCCTTTTCAGTCGAGGCGAGACTCCTGGGGTGATGACAACTGGGAAGGCCTGGAGACCGAGAGCAGTAAGTGTTTCTCCCCAGCCAGCTGGCTGATGGCCCGGGCCTACCCCTCCACTGCGGTGGGCATGGGAAGGGAAGCTGAGACCCAGGTTGTCCTGACACCTTACGGCCCTCTCCTTCTTGTTTCCAGGACAGGCGAAGGCGGAGCTAGCCCGGAAAAAGCGCGAGGAGCGAAGGCGGGAGATGGAGGCAAAACGCGCTGAGAAAAAGGCAGCCAAGGGCCCCATGAAGCTGGGAACCCGGAAGCTGGACTGAACTGTGGGTGTGGGTCCTTCCCAGCCTCGGAGGCCCCACATTTGTATTTATTGTACAAACCATGCGAGCCCGGTCAGCCTGGCCAGGCACATCTCACATGTACATAATCAGAGCCACAATAAATTCTATTTCACACCTGTTGTGCTGGGCTCAGTCCAGCGACTCCAAGGAGTCTGGAGTCTGGCGCTGCCCTTTGGAGTCTGTGCCCATCACGGACATGAACATCAATTTACTTCGAAAACCAAGAGTAAAGAGAAACGATCTGATTTATCAGTTTCTGGGAAATGCCCTCTGGAAGGCAGGCCGGCAGCGCCAGACAGACCCATCTGCCTGTGAACCAGGCGGAACCGGCAGGGTCGCCCTTGGAAGATGGGGCGCAGGGAAGGGGTCTACGGGCCCGAAGGGTCCCTGGGTCCGAGCCCCGAGTCGGGGCACCAGCGAGAGGCCGAGTTCGCCCCAAGTGCTGGGCGGAAACCACTCGGTGATTGCGAAGGTCCAGGCCGACGGTGGTGTCAGCGGCGGCGCTGGGGCACGCAGGCTCCATGCGTGCGGCTGCGCGCGAAGCCAGCTTTGCAGACGCAGCGGTAGGAACCGCTCGTGTTCACGCAGCGCTCGGTCTTGCATAGTAACCCGCGCTGGTTCAGCTCTCGGCACTCATCGATGTCTGAAAGCGGGGGTGACAGTGGGGACTTCACGAGGGCGCCAAAGCTGTGCGACCCCTTGGCTTCTGGTCCCAGCCGGGCTTCTGCAGGGCCTGACCCCGCCCCGCCCCCCTGCCCTCTGGCCCCGCCCCCTCGGCGAGGCTCACCGACACAGCGGGCGCGGGACGCGTCCAGCTGGAAGCCGCCGGGACACTCGCACACTGCGCCGCCGGGCCGCGGCACACAGCGGCCGCTCACGCAGCGACACTCGTCCGAATCCTCCTCCGAGCTGTCCTCTTCTGCGCGGGCCGAGAGAATGAGACGTCAACACTGCCTCCGGCGATGGCCGCGGACCCAACTCTGTCCCTTTAGCTACACTCACCTCTGGCGGGCTTCCCCAGAAGCAGGGGGCTCGTGTCCCAGAAAGAATTACTCTCACTCTGCGACGTCGGGCACTGGGACCCTGAGAGGGGCAGGGGGCGGTCAGCAGGCAATGGCTTTGATTCACCTCGGATCCCGCCCCCAAATTCCCTCCGGGCCAACCCCTCTCTGGCATGCTCACCAGCGCCGCGCGGTGGGCACGGACGGCACTGGGCTCCCCAACCTCGACCCTGGCGACAGCAGCAGTCATCGAAGGTGAGGGCGGGCCCGGCCAGAGGCCCCGCACACATGCCGTCGTCTCCGCGCTGGCCCCAGCACACGTCCCGCCGCTCCGGGGCACGCTCTGCGGAGGGGGACCCAGCGTCACGGAGGAGCCCAAAGCAGGGGCCGCCCTCCCCCGCTCCAATCCACCCTCGTGGGAACGGCGGCCCCGGGCCTCCACGCAGCACACAGAGTTCTGGAGAGCCCAAGATGACCCTCGCCCTCACCGGCCGGGCTCTCGGGGCGCTGGCAGTCGCGGCCTGAGGGTCCGGGTACCCAGGGCGGGCGGCACTCGCAGCGGTAGGAGCCGGGCAGGTTGACGCAGCGGCCAGGGCGGCAGGCTGTGGGGTCCTGGCACTCGTCCACGTCTGCGGGCAGCAAGTGGATGAGTGGGGGTGGAAGTCACAGTTTGGCTCGGCTAGCCTCCCTCCCGTTTCCCCAGAGGGCCGACGCGGGCCTCACCCATCTCTTCTGGGCTCAGACATTGGCGCTGCACCGGGCTGTACTCGGCCGGGGGAGTGCAGGCACAGCGGTAACCACCGCGCGTGTTCTCACACACTCCGTTGCGGCAATTAGACTCGTCCAAACACTCGTCCACGTCTAAGGGGAGGAAAAGCGCGAGTGGTAGGAACCGGCCTGGAGTTGGTGGTTTTGCGTGTCTCCTGGCTGCTTTCCCACAGCCACGGGGGCAGCTGCACTCACCCACGCATTCCAGCAGGTTCGAGTCGTAGTAGAAGCCATGCTGGCAATAGCACTCGTAGCCGGGCTGCGTGTTCACGCACTTGCCCTCTTTGCATATCTCCGCCCCAAACAATATGCATTCATCGATGTCTGCAGAGCGACAGGCCGTGGGCGCCCGCACCCTCTACCTGCCGGGCCTCTGAGGCCCCGTAGCAGAGGACGTGGGCGTGGCGCTTACCGTGGAAAGGTGGAAAAGTCTGCTATGGCCTTTTCCCAACGCCTACTTAAGGTTATGGGGCGGGGCTTAGCAGAGGGGCGGGGCAGTCGGTGAGAGTGGGCGGGCCTTACTCCGGTACCCGCAATTGACAAGCAAGCACTGGAGGGATCGGGCAGTCCAAACCGGAGGGCGGAGCGGGGCGAGCCAGGTGGGCGGAGCCATGTTGGGGCTTACCACGGTGGGCTGGGATGCCGTAGTTGACAATGTTGTTGTCCTGGGTATAGCCCTTCCCGTCTGGGCAGAGGCTGTGGAACTCAGCTACGGGGAGACAGGGGGAAGGAAAGGAGCAGGATTGAGCACGTGTGTGCTGGCCGTAGGGCCGGAGCTCTCGCCTCATTTCCCACCAACTCAGGAAGGGGCCCTCTTCCCCAATCCGGTCCCAAATGAAGAAACTGAGGTTCTGGAAAGGGAAAAGGCCTGCCCGGCTCCTGACCTGAGCTGTAGACTGGGCAGGGATAGATCTCGCAATGGTCTCCCCAGCCAGCCCCCAGCGAGCAGCAGCACTCCTGCTGGGTGACATTGGTGGCCAGAACACTGTCACAGAACACGGTGTCATCGAAGTTAAGGTAGCACTCCTTCTTGTGGTGGGGCTGCTCCACCTCTGAGGGGAGGGGACAGCAGCTCAGGGTCCAGCACCGTGTCTTTGCCCGTCCACACTGCCCACCAACCTCTTCCCTCTGTGCCCCCACATCGCCTGGCTTCCCGAAGCTAACACCTGAAAGCCAAGCTCCATCCTCAGTGTGGCATTCAGGGGCCGCCTGACAGGTCTGGTCCCGCCGGGCTCTCCCAGGCAAAAGAAATTTCTTCTTGTTCCTCATATTCCAGAGGGTGGGACCAGGTACAACTCTGAGTCCCAACTGCAGCGTCTGGATTGAGGAGGGAGCCGAGAGGGCACTCACCCTCACAGCCGTGTTGGTCCTGGGTGGGTGTGAAGCCCTCATCACAGATGCAAACGTAGGAGCCCTGCAGGTTCTCGCAGGCCCCGTGGGGAAGGCACAGGCCTGGGTCCTGGCTGCACTCATCTATGTCTTCAGGGAGGAGAAGAGCAGAGAGAATCACTCAGAGGGAAACCAGCCCCTCTCTCCCTGGGGGTGGGGCTCAAGGGCCTCACACAAGCCGAGAACCTGAATTTCCACTTGGACTTCAAGGCACACACAACAGGAAAGCCACTCCTGTCGGTCTGTGCACGTGGGTCGATGTGTACACATTCAGTGCATTGTTCTTCACAAACCTTAACAGAATGAAGCCCTAGCTCTCAGCTCAGCAGCTGGGGTTTCAGTTTGGTCTCCCAGTATCTTTGTCTCATCACCCTTTGCTCTAAACCACTAACACCCTCAGCTCTGTGTCTAGGCCAAGGCATCTACTCTCCCTAAAGACACAACTAGCTCTGGCTTCCAGATCTCTGTGCTTTGCAAATACTCTTCTTTGGGCCTGGTAAATACCATCCTTTGCTTTTCTCTGCTTAGGGAATCTACTTATGCTTTAGGGAAGCCTGTTTATACTTCAAGTTCCAATACAACTGTCACTTCTCTGTTGCAATTAATCACTAGTCCAGACCTCTTTTGGCACCTAGCACTCTGAACTGTAAGAATCAATTTATCCAGGGCTCCTTGCTAGGGGAGACTATCTTCCTAGCAAGGAGCCCTGGGTTATTGCTCAGTGTCTAGTATATAGCTTAGAACCTGGCAAATACTGGGTGCTCAGTAAACTGGTCATAGCAAACACCCTCTCCCAACAACACAAGAGAAGACTCTACACATGGACACCACCAGATGGTCAATACCAAAATCAGATTGATTATATTCATTGCAGCCAAAGATGGAGAAGCTCTAGACAGTCAGCAAAAACAAGACTAGGAGCTGACTGTGGCTCAGATCATGAACTCCTTATTGCCAAATTCAGACTTAAATTGAAGAAAGTAGGGAAAACCACTAGACCATTCAGGTATGACCTAAATCAAATCCCTTATGATTATACAGTGGAAGTGAGAAATAGATTTAAGGGACTAGATCTGATAGATAGAGTGCCTGATGAACTATGGACGGAAGTTTGTGACATTGTACAGGAGACAGGGATCAAGACCATCCCCATGGGAAAGAAATGCAAAAAAGCAAAATGGCTGTCTGGGGAGGCCTTACAAATAGCTGTGACAAGAAGAGAAGTGAAAAGCAATGGAGAAAAGGAAAGATATAAGCATCTGAATGCAGAGTTACAAAGAATAGCAAGAAGAGATAAGAAAGCCTTCTCCAGCGATCAATTCAAAGAAATAGAGGAAAACAACAGAAGGGGAAAGACTAGAGATCTCGTCAAGAAAATTAGAGATACCAAGGGAGCATTTCATGCAAAGATGGGCTCGATAAAGGACAGAAATGGTATGGACCTAACAGAAGCAGAAGATATTAAGAAGAGGTGGCAAGAATACACAGAAGAACTGTACAAAACAGATCTTCACGACCAAGATAATCACGTTGGTGTGATCACTCACCTAGAGCCAACATCCTGGAATGTGAAGTCAAGCGGGCCTTAGAAAGCATCACTACGAACAAAGCTAGTGGAGGTGATGGAATTCCAGTTGAGCTATTTCAAATCCTGAAAGATGATGCTGTGAAAGTGCTGCACTCAATATGCCATCAAATGTGGAAAACTCAGCAGTGGCTACAGGACTGGAAAATGTGTTTTCATTCCAATCCCAAAGAAAGGCAATGCCAAAGAATGCTCAAACTACCGCACAATTGCACTCATCTCACATGCTAGTAAAGTAATGCTCAAAATTCTCCAAGCCAGGCTTCAGCAACATGTGAACTGTGAACTTCCAGATGTTCAAGCTGGTTTTAGAAAAGGCAGAGGAACCAGAGATCAAATTGCCAACATCTGCTGGATCATCGAAAAAGCAAGAGAGTTCCAGAAAAACATCTTTTTCTGCTTTATTGACTATGCCAAAGCCTTTGACTGTGTGGATCACAATAAACTGTGGAAAATTCTGAAAGAGACAGGAATACCAGACCACCTGACCTGCCTCTTGAGAAACCTATATGCAGGTCAGGAAGCAACAGTTAGAACTGGACATGGAACAACAGACTGGTTCCAAATAAGAAAAGGAGTGTGTCAAGGCTGTATATTGTCACCCTGCTTATTTAACTTATATGCAGAGTACATCATGAGAAATGCTGGGTTGGAAGAAGCACAAGCTGGAATCAAGATTGCCTGGAAAAATAACAATAGCCTCAGATATGCAGATGATATCACCCTTATGGCAGAAAGTGAAGAGGAACTAAAAAGACTCTTGATGAACATGAAAGAGGAGAGTGAAAAAGTTGGCTTAAAGCTCAACATTCAGAAAACTAAGATCATGGCATCTGGTCCCATCACTTCATGGGAACTAGATGGGGAAATAGTGGAAACAGTGTCAGACTTTATTTTGGGGGGCTCCAAAATCACTGCAGATGGTGATTGCAGCCATGAAATTAAAAGACACTTACTCCTTGGAAGGAAAGTTATGACCAACCTAGATAGCATATTGAAAAGCAGAGACATTACTTTGCCAACAAAGGTCCATCTAGTCAAGGCTATGGTTTTTCCAGTAGTCATGTATGGATGTGAGAGTTGGACTGTGAAGAAAGCTGAGCGCCGAAAAATTGATGCTTTTGAACTGTGATGTTGCAGAAGACTCTTGAGAGTCCCTTGGACTGCAAGGAGATCCAACCAGTCCATTCTAAAGGAGATCAGTCCTGGGTGTTCTTTGGAAGGAATGATGCTAAAGCTGAAACGCCAATACTTTGGCCACCTCATGTGAAGAGCTGACTCACTGGAAAAGACTCTGATGCTGGGAGGGATTGGGGGCAGGAGGAGAAGGGGATGACAGAGGATGAGATGGCTGGATGGCATCACCGACTTGATGGACATGAGTCTGAGTGAACTCCGGGAGTTGGTGATGGTCAGGGAGGCCTGGCGTGCTGCAGTTCATGGAGTCGCAAAGAGTCGGACATGACTGAGTGACTGAACTGAACTGAAACTCTTGTTAGATGAATGCACTGAGGGGTGACGTGGCACATAGTAATAAGCATCATCTAATTACTGTCATTATTACTGTTATTATTATTTTCTGTGAAAGAGTAGAATGAATGAGTGGATGGTTGGAAAGACAGATCAACAGTGTGTCTAGGAGATGACTGCTTGCTGCCATTGCTCCTCGGGAGTTCTCAGCCAATCCCCCCATACCTTGGCATTTCCGGCCGCCTACCAGCCGATGCCCCTGGGGACAGAGACATCGATAGGAGCCATTGGTGTTGATGCAATCACCCCCAATGCAGGCTGCAGGGAAGTCACACTCATTGATGTCTGTGGGGATCAAAGGGGTGGAGAATCTCAGAGACAAAGCCCACTCACATGGCCTAAGGCTTCCAAAGCGCCCTGGGTAGGGCCCACACCCCATGGCCTATCTTGGATCTGGATGGGGGCTGGCCATGGGAGTGGTGGGCTTGCTCACAGTAGCCCCTGGGGTTGGGGCCTGGGTAGTGACGGTCTGGGACATGGAGGAACAGGTCAGCCCCCCAGCGTGAGGTCTCCCTCACCCTCGCAGCGGCTCCGGTCCCTTGACAGATGGTAGCCAGAGAGGCACTGACACTGGAAGGAGCCTGGCGTGTTGGCACAGATGCCGTTGTCGCACACGTCCCCAGCCTCACACTCGTCCACATCTGTGGGGCACAGGGGCCATCAGAGGGCTAGGACGGGGTGGTCCTGAGTCTCTGCTCCCCTATTCCCGACTCCTGCCCACGGCCTGGAGCACCAGAGCTGAGGCAGGTGGAACTGGAGACAAGCATGGGCCCCTCAGCCCGCCCCTGTGTGGCACACTGTGCCCTAATGACCAGGCTAGGTGCTGGCAGGAACCCTGGGCCATTTCTGGTTCCAAAGGGCTCAGGCCTCCCCATCCTTCATCCATTCTCACCAAACAATCCTCCCCACCTGCCCCGGCTTCCCGGCCCCAGCTGCTCTGGGGGCTGCTCCCGCCCTTCCCCCACTGCCAGGGCTCCCTTTATAAGTAAGCCCCTCCATATCTGCATTCTCACAGAGTCATTTCTCCCGCTTGTGCAGTAAAGGCACTTGGCTCTGAGAGCACGCTTCTGTGCAGTCCTTTCTGGGGGGAGCTGGTAGTCACCCACACCCCAGACCCCTTCCAAACCCCGCACTTCCTGAAGGACACCTGGACCCCGCCCCAGCCTCCCACCTCTCTACTGCCATCAGCACCCACCTTCCTAGCGCTTCTCCCTTTCCCTCTCTTCCTCTCCATCCTGGGCGTTTTCAACATCCATCTGGCCAGCCAGGCCCAGCCTCTGATGCAACAGTCCCCCCCTCGGTGTCCGCGACCTCCACTTCAACGCCAGCCACTCGCTCTCAGTACAAGGGACTGGGCGCTGCCCCGCCATCCCCAGGCCTGGGCGTCTCAGACGCGGCTCCCTTCGCACTGCCTCCACCGCTGTTCTCCGGGCCCCTCCTCACCTCCTCTCCCCTGAACACCTCTCCTGCCTCCCCTCTGCTCTGGCAAAGCCAGCGCCCTAGCCTGCTTCTCAGGATGCCGGGTGCTGAGTGCGGCTGAGGCCGGCCACCATGCAGAGCACCACGGGCCGCTCCACTCCCTGTGGCCTCCAGCTGGGCCAGAGCCTCGGCGTGGCCGCACCACCCTCTCCTCCTCCTCTCAGGCCTTGACACCGGGGAGGCCTGGGGAGCCCCGTGCCCTTCAGCAGGTCCAGACTTGCGCAGTTCTCCTCAGCCCACAGCCCCACCCCACTCGCCCTTCCTCACCCGCTGCCTCCGTCTTCTGGCCTCTCCTCAGGCCACAGAAGCTACCCCGCCAAGGCCGCCTGCTCGTCTCGCCGGCTAGTTCTTAGTTACAAGGACCTCTCTACCGCATTTAGCGCATCCTCCTCTGCCCTCGATGCCTGCCCTCCCCAGCTTCTCAGCTAGTGCTCCCTGGGCCCCTCAGGGCCCCCGTTCCCCCATCTCCCGCTCCTAACCCCCTGCCTTCTGCCGACCTGGCAGTGTCCATGATGTTCCCCTCACTGGACTCACCCTCCTTGACTGCACCCCACGGCTCCACAGCTCCCCCTAGTGTGCACCCCGAGGCTCCACAGCGCCCCCAGTGTTCACCCGGAGGCTCCACAGCTCTGCCTAGTGTTCACCCGCAGGCTCCACAGCTCCCCCTAGTGTGCACCCGGAGGCGCCAGAGCTCCCCCTAGTGTGCACCCCGAGGCGCCACAGCTCCCCCTAGTGTGCACCCCGAGGCGCCACAGCTCCCCCTAGTGTGCACCCCACGGCTCCACAGCTCCCCTTATTGTGCACCCCGAGGCTCCACAGCCCACAGTCGCAAGTGGGTGTGTCTGGCCCAAGGCTTCCAATCTATACCGCCCGCTCTCTGTGGGCATCACCAGCTGAGAGACCCACAGGGACCACACACTCAACTGTCCAACAGGAAACTTAATGTCTTCCTTCTCAAACACGCCTCACCCCCAGGGACCCTATCCCAGTGAGCGGCACCCGCTGAGTCACCCAAACTAGAAACCTGGAGACCCCTTACTCCTCTCTCTTCTTCACCTTGACATCCAGTTAACAAGCCCAGGTAACTCATTTTAATACTTCTCTAATATCACAGCCTCATGACCATCTTTGAGGCCACTAATATCACATCCGCCACTGTCTCTGTTCTGAGTCTCCGCCAGACCTCCAGTCCCTCTCCACAATGGGCATCAGAGAACTTTCTAGAGCAAATAGCAAATGTCATTCTTCCCCTTAAAATGCTTCCTCCTCCTCCTCCTCCAAGTCGCTCAGTCGTGTCCGACTCTTTGCGACCCCATGGACTAGTCCATGGGATTCTCCAGGCCAGAATACTGGAGTGGGGTAGCCTTTCCCTTCAGGCGCCTCCTAATACCTTCAGGGTGAAGCTCAACCTCCTGGGCAGGGCTTAGGTGGGCCCTTCAGGAGGTGGGGGCCTGCCCCTCACCAGCCAGCCTCAGCCCCACCCCCTACTTACACCTTCCTTTCCCTGTAGTCTGTGCTGGTGTTCACAGAGCCTGGCACGCTCTTCCCTCTCTCCTTTCTTTGCTTGGCTAACTCCTGTTGATCCTTTAAGACAACTCAAGCCTCCTCTTCTCCCAGTCTCCCTGAGGTTTCCCAGAAACACCCAGACTCCACTGAGGCCGACAGCCCTGCGCTCCACAGTCGGTGTCCACGGTTCTCCAGTTTCTCATCCCTCAGCCCATCTCCTGACGCATAAGAAACATTATCGTCGGTGGGGGGACAATACTGACACCCCCTTTCTTTTATGTCTCTCCTACTAAATATTCAAATAACTGTGCTTTGCAAACGCAGCTTCAAGCCTTGCCTCTTAAGATCCTTCCTACCTAGAAATTCCGCCGCCCCCTCCTCCACCAGGTTGCGGAGAAAGTGAGTGAGTGGGTCAGTGAAGGAAAAGTGCCTGCGAATTAGCCGTCTCCCGGCCGACAGATGGGGTAACCTGGTCCCCAACTTCGACGCTCCAGTAGGTGGCGGGACGCAGGGCGGGGAGGGCTGGCGCTCACCCAGGCAACTGCGGCCGTCCTGCGCGGGCGCATAGCCCTGGGCGCACGTGCAGCGGAAGGAGCCCGGAAGGTTCTCGCACCAGCCGGGAGAGCAGGGGTTGCCCTCGGCGCACTCGTTCACATCTGCGGCGGAGAAGGCTCGCCTCGGACCCCGCCCCACTGGACGAGGTACTGTGAGGGATGGGAGACCCTCCTTCCAGGATGGTGGGGGTCCCCAGCCCGGGGCGGGGGAAGCCGGGTTCTGGAGCCGACTCCCACGCCAATAGCCCCGCCCCATCACCGAGGCAACTCCCGAAGCGCCCCGCCCTCTTGTGATCGAAGCCCCGCCCCACCCGGACCCCAGCCTCGCGCTCACCGCGGCAGGCCCCGCCCCCCTGGCTGCGGTAGCCTGGCAGACAGGCAATGCACTTGAAGCTCCCAGGTTTGTTCTCGCATTTGCTATCCGGGCAGGTGCTAGGGTCTCGGCACTCGTCGATGTCTGCGCAGTAGGAAGGAAGAAAACTCGTTTGGGGACAACATTGTCGGCCAGGTGCTCAGGGGCCTCGGCAGGGCCTCCCTCTGTCACGGATCGACCAGGCGAAGCGGGCCCTCTGGGTTCCAGATCGAAACTTCCGAGAGGCCCAGGGCTGGGCAGAGACGGGAGTGAGGCCCTCCGCCCCCACCCCAGGCCGAGGCACCGCTGAGGACCCGCGTCGGTCCGGATGGGTCTTCCCCACCTTCGCACACGGGCGGTCGGGAGGCTTTAAGCCGGTAGCCGGGGTAGCAGTTGCACTTGTAGTGTCCCGGAAAGTTGATGCAGAAGCCGCCGTCGCCGCACAGGTGGGGCTTGGCGCACTCGTTCAGGTCTGAGCGGGAGGAAGGGGGCGCGAGGGGAGTGCAAGGCGGCGGAGGGGATGACGTGCGGTCGGGAGAGCCCCTCGGGTCCGCCGATCCCGGGGCCCGCCCCCGGCCCCGGCCACGCCCCCAGCCACTCAGTGCTCACCCACGCAAGAGCGCCCCCCGGCGCCAACGTGCAGGCGGTAGCCTCGGTTGCAGTGGCAATTGTAGGAACCGCCGGTGTTCATGCAGATGCCCCGCCCGGCGCCGCAAGGCTCCGCCTCGCATTCGTTCACGTCTGAGAAGGGCGCGCGGATGGGGAGACGTCAGACGACGGTCGGGAGCCAGGGCCGCCGCCGCGCCACCCACTCTCCACGCTCACCCACGCAGTAGCGGTGCTGCGGATGCGACCGGTAGCCGGGATTGCAATGGCAAGAATAGTCCGAGGGTCCCGGGACGCACTCTCCGTGGCCACAGATGTTTTGGTTCAGTCGGCACTCGTCCGTCTCTGCCGGGGGCGCCCGGGGGAAAAGGGCGGCAGGTCAGAGGGGGCAGGCAGGGAGCAGTCACTTTCTGCCACATTCCCAGGGAAGAACTGGACATCCCATCACTCTCGACGCCGATAACTGAGCCTGGTTGCACTATGATTTCAGATCTCCGTACAGCCATCCCCCCCACCCTAGGATTCCCTACACCTCCATCACAGATAACCGCAACATCACAATCCCAAGTAGCCCCAAACCATGATCCCAGGTCCCTGGCATCGCCATCTCAAGTTGAGGATCCTTGATACTTCTCTCTCCACTTACTATACTCTGACTCAAGTCACCTCAATACCTCAAACTCTGTAGCCTCAATCACACCAATATCCTCCAGACAAGCGAACCAACACCCCTTGCCTTAGAGACCTGCCCACCCCCGCCCCCATTCCAGAAGTTTTCCTCCCCCTCCCAAGGCAGGCAGGAGCTACTTTCCTGGGAACCCTGGATGGCACAGGTGATCAGACTCAGGAAGCCTCCTTACCTTCTTTCCTAGGATTCACAGTACTCCCTGCCTCCCACCTCTTCTTCCTTGTGGCCCCTCCCCTGAATCCTGCCCCAGGAAGCTCCAGGCAGCCCTGGCCTCAGGCTGAACTCCACTCCCTCCCAAACACACCTGGCCAGTGGGTTCTTGCAGGCTGTTCTCTCTGCTTAGAGTGCCTCTCCCTAGGCTCCTTAACACCTCATCCTCTGATAAGTCTCCCCAAGCGCCTCTTTCTCCACATTCCCACAGTCCCCAGGCTGTCACTGGCTTATCCCAGCCTGTGCAGATTCTTGGGCAGCCACCTTAAACTAGGAGCTCATCTAGCCTCCAGTTTTCAATCGGTTTGGTGGCTTCCTTGTGGCTGGAGTCCAACCAGACATGGGCTTGAATCCGGCTCAACTGTGTGACCTGGGATCAGCTACCGAACCTCTCTTAGCCTCAGTTTTCTCATCTGGAAAATGAGGCTAACCGTGCCCACTTCACAGAGTACAAGAAAGGTAAATGGTATTTAGTATGTAAAACTCTCCAGTCGGTGCCTGGCCCAGGGCAACTGTTCAGCCATAGCTAGCAATTATTATGATGCCCCAAACCATGCAGACACTTCCCACAGCCTTTGGGATCAAATCCAAGCCTCTTAAAGCTCCCTGAGCCGGCCCTCTCCTAGTTCAGAAACACTGATCTGTGTGTGGTTTCTCTCTTCTCCATGAAACCAGGGTTTCATGTTTCCATGCCTTTGCCCAAACCGGAATGTCCTTTTCCCCAACCTGCTAGCCCATTTCTTTCCCACATTTTGTCGTTAATTTCTAACACTCTTAAAAGCTCTGTTCAGAAAGACTTCTCTCATTGCCATTCTACTTATGATCTCAAACCCAAACTTCCTTCCTTCTTCTCTGATTTACTTTTGCATAGCCCTTATGAGACACACTAGACTTGGATTCATTGATCTGTTTGCTGTCTGTCTACTCCACAAGGACAGGGAATTTTTATCTGTTTTGTTTACTATTGTGTTCCCAGTACCTAAACAGTGCCTGCGCATAGTAGGTGCTCCGTAAATATTCATTGACTGTAAATGCCTTCAGATTGGCCTGACCATCACACCACCCGGATCAGCTGAGGGCAGAGAGGCGTCTCAGAGTGTTGCACGCCGAGGCTTCCCCAGCCCCCAGCCCAGGGTCTGGCATACAGTAAGCCCTTGACGGTGTCAGCCCTCCGGAAGGATTGGAGGGGGTGAGGAAGGAGAAACCCTAAGTTGGGGGCGTGGCTTACCTGGGGCGTGACCTAGGTGGGCGGGTCTTACCTGTGACTTGAGTAGGGGCGATTTCCACCGCACTGCGGGACGGGGGCAAGTCGGGCAGGAACTGGGGCGGCGGGGGCCAGGAGATCAGCTCTGCGGGCAGCAGCACACGACCATCAGCAGGTGAGGAGACCGAGAGAGCCGCCCCTCTCCCCGCAGGTCACGGGGCCGGCAACTCCACAACCAGCTGCACCGCCCCCTGGTGCCTAAGCTGTGAACTTCCCCGGCAGTGACAGCCCTTGAGGACTGGTCCCTACAGTGCCCAGCTCACCCGGGTAGGGCCGGGCAGGAGATGTGGTGACAGTCGGGTGGCTCTGCTGCGCTGACTGCTCTTCAATCACTGGCTGCGGGCGACAGCAGCATGAACCCTCTGTGTCTCCTTGGCCTCCCTGCCCCTCCCACCTGGGTTCTTATACTCACTGAGTCTGTGCTCACCCCTAGAAGGGAAGAAGACGGGGCCGTTAAGTGTTGGGCTGGGAGAAGGGAGTCAAGTCTGGGATTGGCAGTTGGGCATGTGTGGGATTGGCAGTTGGGCATGTGTGAACCTCCCTAAGAGTTCAACGATCATGTCTCTGGGTCAAGCATCAAGGATTAGATCCTGATGTCTGGGAATGTTTTCATCACAGGTCAGTGAAGCGATGGCTGGACAAGGTCCTCAGCTTGGGAGGTTATAGCCAGGGTCAAATCCCTGAGTCGGGGGTCAGAGGGTCAGATCTAGAGGCAGCATTTGAGCTACATTAGTGCCCTGATCTGGAAATCAAAGGTGTCCTGGTGTCAGAGGATTTAACCTGGAGGGCAATAAATGATCAAATCCCGTGGGTCAGGGATGACATCCTGGGCTTAGTTACAACACTGGTTAGGGGTCAGAGTGTCAGCTCCAGGGATCAATGCTAGTTTGGGATTAGGAGTTCGAGGTTAGACTCAGGTCCTAACTGTGGGTCAAGGGTCAAGGTGTCAGACCTAGGGGTTCTGCAACTGTCAGGAAACAGGAGGGATTGGGCCAGACCTCTCTCTTCCTCTGTGTCCTCAGGTGGTGGTGCCCGGCTGGGGCTCTCGGGCAGCTGCTGGGGCTTGGGTGGCCCATCGGGTTGCAGGAAAAGGGAAAAGTCACTTTCGCCCTGAATGGTGAGTGTCTGGTGGGAGGTGAGGATGTGGTACCCCTTCCCAGCTGGGCAGATCTCCTTGAAGGCAGCTGTGGCCAGAGCAAGGGCAGGCAAGTGAGCCCTTCCTGGAGAGGCAGGCTCACAGACAGCCCCCCAGCTCCAAAGGCCCCTGGCTCACCAGTGCCATCAGCTGGGCAGCGCTGGCACCTGGCACCCCAGGCCTTGCCGACGCTGCAGCAGCAGAGTTGGCGGGTGAGGCGTGTGGTCAGGGGGTGCTGGCACTGGTGTTCAGGGCTCACCAGGCGGAAACACAGGCTCTTCTCCTCCGGCTTGTCCGCTGCAGGGGCCAGTGATGGGCATGGGCATCTGGGCCTGAATGTTGCCCACGTCCCTCTTCCCAGTTGCTCCAGACTTCACCTCTCTGGCACAGGAGGCCTTGATTCTAGTGTGGCCCCTGACCCCACATGACCCTGAATTCACTTGACCCCTGAAACCTGTATTGTTCTGACCTCATGTAGTACCTGAAACTTCTGTGACCGCTGAACCCGTTGATCCCTGATTCTAGCTGCTCTAGACTTGATCCCTCCCACTCAACAAGCCCCTGGTCTCATATGACACTGCCTTCTCATAACCCCTGACCCCATGTGACCTCTTACTCCAGATCTCATGCAACTCCTGAACCCACTGATCCCTGACCCTGTCTGCTCTAGATCTTGCTCCTCCAGCAGTCAACCCTTGACCCCACTCTGACCTCTGTGACCTCTGATCCTTACTGTTTGGAGCCTTACCCTCCACCCATACTTGGTGACCTCCAAGGACCCCCGAGTCTCACCGATGCACTGTGTGCGGGAGGGGCCCAAGCTATGGCCAGGTGGGCAGACACAGCGATAGGAACCAGGGTTGTTGAGGCAGTCACCATGGCGACACATGCCTGGCATCGCGCACTCGTTGATGTCTGTAATAAGTGAGAGTTTGGTCCCTCCAGGCCGGTGCCACAAGGTGACAGCGACCTGCTCCAGGAACCTCAGGGTTCTACCCCAGCCCCGTCTCCTCCCCCCCCCACCTAGTGACAACTGGCCCATACCCTGGCAGTGTGTGCTGTTGAGCCTCTTGTAGCCCTGGGGGCAGTCAGTGCCCATCTCCCCACGTACAGGCCCTGGCTTCTGCACCCCTGTGTCTGTGGAGAGAGGAGAGCATGGCAGGAGAGGGCACAGGGGCTGCAGAGAGGGAAGGGACGGCGCTGGGTGGGGGAGTGGGGTACGAGGGGACCCGGGTGGGAAGTGAGAGGCTCAGGCTGCAGGGCTGGGAGGGGCTGGAGGGTGTGCTCCGTGGGGAGCGGCAGAGATCTCACCGAGCCAGGGCACTCACACTGCAGCTGGGGGCACTTGTGGCACTTGCTCTGGCCCCAAGCGGTGCCGATGCTCCCACAGCAGTCTTCCTGCTTGGTGAGGCCCGGAAGGGGGTTGCTGCCACACTAGGGAGAAGAGCGTGGACAGGGGTGACAGGCTGCCCAGCCCCCACCTGGCCTCCCTCCTCGGGCCCTTTTCCTCCTCTCCCCACTCAACCTGCAGGACACCCCCCAGTTTTGAGCAAACCCGGTGGATTGGAACAGGGCGGCCCTGAGAGGCATCTGTGGGTTCACTCACTGGCTGCTTGGGCAGCGTGTCCTGGAAGCAGCGGCCCAGGGGCTTCTGGGTGGGTGGCCGGGGATGCGGGGGCTTGGGGTGCGGCAGCAGGTGCTGGGAGGGGGCCGGGCCCTCGGCGTTGGGCCCTTCGATGCGGTGCACTTGGACCGAGGCCTCGGGCGGGTGGTGGACGCGCACGTTCACCACGGGGGGCGGGGCCTGCACTGGGGGGCGGGGCACGGCGGCTTCAGGGCTGCCCCGCAGCGCAGGTGGCGGCGCGGAGCTCCTCCAAGGCTGGCCCCGCCCGGGTCCTGCCCACCCCCTCCAGTGCCCGCCCACCTCGGCCTCCCGGGGTGTGCCCAAAGCCTGGTACCTTCCGCTGAGATCTGTCCTGGCCCGAGGGGCACCAGAAAGGTCGCATGCTGGGCAGGGGGCCCCTCCCCGGGCCCTGGCGGATCGGCGATCACCTGGACCGCGTACATGGCATGCTTGCTGGCCACAGACTCGCCCTCTGGAGCCAGGGGGGGCAGCGCGCCCGTGGACAGGGCCCCGGCCCGGCCAAGCCCAGGGCCTGAGCCGCCAGCGCCTCCGCCAGCTCCTCCAGCCGGCACCTGGCAGAAGCGACCCGTGAAGTCCGGAGGACACAGGCACTGGTTTCGCGAGGAGCACTGGCCGCCGTTCATACAGGGCAGGGGGCACACCACTGGGGAGGAGAGGTGGGTCAGGGCCCAGGCAGACCCCTGTGGCCAGCGCCCAAACCCAGTCCTTCATCCACATCCTGTCTCTTCCTTCCCCTCCTCTCTACTTCCCAGCCACCCACTGGTTCTGTCCTCCCTGGGAAGCTGGCCTTAGTAACACATCAGATACACACACATGCTACCCTCTAGGTCCCCCAACATCCTTATACCCTAGGGGCCACTGGCATCTTGAACTTACATGCTAGCTAGGAGACCCTGTGCCAGCTGCATGACCCTGAGCGACTGACTTCCCCTCCCAGGCCTCAGTGTCCTCATCTGTAGGGCGGTCCCATCTATTAAATGAAGCAAGGCCTGTCCAAAACTCTGCACAGTGCCTAGTACACAGAGGGTGTTTAATAAGCAGTAGCAGCTGATGATGATAGTGATGGACTAGACTTTCCCTCCCCTTGGGCCTTTCCTGGACACCCATCTCTATCTGGTGCCTCCTCCTTGCCCCCTAGTCCTTTCCCCGACTCAGCCCTCTCTGGGTTCTCCCTCCCTCTGTTCAGCCATCCCAGGGCCCGCACCTCACCGCTGCCAACTTGAGCTGTACTCCGCTGGGACCTCTCTTAAGCAACTCCACCCAGGGGACCCTGTCAGAAATCAGCATTCTGCCTCCCCACCTCTTCTTGGCCTTGGACCACCACTGGGATCCCTGCCTGCCCAGTCATTCATAACTGAGCCTTGAGGCTCCAGTCTCCCTTGCTCCCACTCCAGCCAGTTCCGGCCTCTGTAATGTCTCATAAGCCATCTTCCCTCCTCCCCATGTCCCCTGCCCCTCCCCTGCCTGTCCACATCCCAAGCACCCCCAGAGAAACTTGGTCAGGCAAAGCTCCGGCACAGTCACAGCCCTGCTCCCAGCTAGCTTCCCTGCCTGCTCTCGGTGGCCCAGAAGGAACCTTCTTTCGGCCCATCCCCATCTGCTCTTTCCATGTGCACCCTACGCTCCAGGACTCATCTCCTGTTTCCTACAAACGTGCCACGTCTTCTGCTTTCCTGCCTTGACCCATGCCATTTCTGCCCACTCAGAGCCTAGTCCCCATCTGTGCATATTCACATCATATCCTTCCAGCCCCTCCCCCAGGAGGAGAGCCCTTCCTCACATCCCACCCACCCTCTGCCTCAGCTCTGGGTGCCAGAGGAGGTGCTGGGGGAATGAATGAAGGAGTGAACTCAGGGAACTGATGGGGTGTCTGTCTGTCTGTCACACACTCACATCTGAAATCCAGCCTTGGGGACCTGCGCTCGTGCACCAAGCCCAGCCCCTCTCCAGCCCCTCCCCCAGAACTGCCCTCACTTGCCAGGATGGGGAGGTGAGGGTGCTGCCCCCTGGACACCTGGAGGGCCTCAGAGGGATGGCCCACATGCAAGGCCACCAGGGCCTGGCTACGAGCAGCCCAGCCCAGCCCAGCCCATCCTGCCCGGCCTCTGGGGGCCAGACTCTCAGGGCAGAAGGGGTGTGTCCTGGGCTGGGGGAGGCAGGATCCTCTCCTTCCTGCCTCCCAGTGAGTCACCCACAGCGGTGAGGGTGACCTCCCAGTGACACCCGCCCACTGTGGCCTGGGCACTGAGCCTGAGGGATGTGGGCAGCACGGATGGAGACAGCAGCCTGGGCAGGATGGCCGGGGGCTTGGGAGGCTGGGCCCAGGGACGCTCACATGCACAGTCATCTCATCACACACACACATGCACAGACTCATTCTGACACCAACACAGGCTTACATAAACACTCCCATAGTCACTGCAGATGTGCACCCAAGATAACACAAAGAAACCTGTACTTGAGCCCAGTGTGCCAGCCCAAAGCCCGGGCATACCCCTGCGTGTATGCCATGGGCAAGCACACGTGCACACACAGACCCACACACACATCTTATGAGAAGCGTGAGCCACATCTGATCTGTAGTGGCTATGTGAGTATAGGAGTGTGTAAGAGGGGCTGTTTTGCCGGTGCCATCGTGGGCCTGGCCTAATTACCCTGTCCGGGAGGGTAATTACTGCTGGGACACCTCCCCCAGCCTGGCCCACAGGGCTCTGGGGGAGGAGCGCTGAGCCCCAGGCCTGGCCCTTTGGAGTTTTCAGGGTTTTGGGGGTTGGGAGGAGACTCTGAGGTGGAACTGTTCAGAGCTTCTGGGGGAAGCACAGATGGGGCATCAGAAAAAGGAGGGACCGAGGACCCAAGCCAGCCCCTACCTCCAGGCCTGCTCCCCACTTGTTAGGCCTCAACGCCCCTCCCCTCTAAGACCTCTCCAGTAACTAATTCCCTCGCTCCCAGCCTGAGCTTGGCTCCTCCTCCCAGGGAATGCAGGTGTCTACTGCTGGCAGGCCCTACTTAAGACATTTTTTAAAGACTTTTCCTGTTTCTTCCAGCCAGTCTGTTTCTAGGGGGAATGCTTAACCCTCCTCTGAGACCTGCGCCAGCTGGCATCCCCGCAAAAGCCCCTGCCTGTCGACCTCAACTCCCTCTCAGAACCCAGCGCTTTCCAGAAGCCTGTGCCATCCAAGGCGCCAGCATGACCCCACACCTTAGGCCTCAACCCCAACGCGAAGCTGTGCAGTCCAGGCTTCCACGCAGCCCTCCCCACTCCCCGCCGCAGCACTCCAGCCTCCCAAGCCCCCTGAAGCCCCTGGGGCCCGCGGCCCTCCGGTTCCGCTCTCTGAGCCCACCGTCGCCAGGGTCACAAGGCCTCCGCTGCCATGTCTCCCACGTGGGCTCCGAGAGCTGGCCTTCCCCTCGCCCCCTGCCCGTGCCCCCGGCCCTCACCCACGCGGAAGCCGGAGCCCGTGAGCGTGTCGGTGCTGTGGCCGTTCTCTCCGATGAGCGTCATGTTGGAGCCCTTCTGACAACTGTCCCGGCACTGGCCCTTGAGACAGGTCCGCTTGCAGATCACCGGCGCAAAGACCACCTTGAAGCGCTCGCGGGCCAGCGCCCCGCCCCCGCCAGCGCCCCTCTCGCCCGCCGGCCCCCCCTCGGCCCCGCCGCCCGGGCCCAGCAGCAGCAGCAGCAGCAGCAGCAGCAGCGCCAGCAGCCCCGCCGCCCCCGCCCCGCGCATCTCAGGGGCCAGGCCGCCAGCAGCCCCACGGGGCCCGGGCATCCGGGGCCGCAGGACCCGGGGGGGGCGCGCCCGGGCGGGGGCGATGGTCCCGACGCCCGAGGGGGATAAGCAAGCCGGGAGCCCCGGGAGAGGCGCAGAGAGGGCAGCGAGGGACAGGATGGGAGGAAGCGCGGGCGCGGGCCCAGTGAGAGGCAGAGAGATGGAGGCTGGACCGCGGGGAGCCCAGAAACTTCCACTGCCCCGGGAAGGAGCCCAGCCACGAGCCGGGGCCGGGGGCCTGCGGAGGCCCCAACGTGAGGCCGGAGCGAGGAGGCCGGAGCAAGTTGAGGCGGAGAGGAGGAGCGAGGGGAGAGGAAGGCCGGGCGGCCGGCCCGCTCCGCGCCTCCCCCGGCCGGGCTGGGCTCCCGCGGCCGCCGGGAAGCAGGGAGCGCGCGGGGCGGACGCAGGGAGAAGTGAGCAGTTGTTTTCCCTGGCTGGAGCGCGGCGCGGCGGCGGCGAGGGGGGCTGGGACGCTGGCCCCGGGCCAGGGAGACAGTTTTTTTCTGTTTAAAGCGTCGTCGCTGCCGCCTGGGGGAGCGAGGGTGTGCGGGCGGGTAGAGGCTAGGGGGGGCGGTCCCCGCCCCAGATGCCCGCCCCGCCGGAACCCGCCGCAGCCGCGCTGGGCCCGCTCCAGCGAGCCCTCACCTGGGACCGCTGGCCGCCCCGCCGGATTCCTCCGGGCGGGGCCGGGAGGCCCGCACCCACCTCCGTCCCCGCAGCATCCAAGTGGGAAACCAAGGCTGGGGGAGGAAGATGGGCCGGGCCGGGGGTCGCCCGGCTGGTAGGAGGCCAGGTGGGGCTGGAACCCAGGGCTCCCAGCCCTGGCCCAGCCTCCTTTGCACATGCAGGGGTCTCACCACCCCTCAGTCACTTCTCATGAGGACCGGTCCACCCCTGACCACTAAGACTCAAGGAGGGGGTACCCCTTCACCAGGCCCTCAGTGAGGTCCCAGGAAGAAGTGCATGAGGTCCTGAAGAAGAGTAGGTAGAGCAAAGTTTGAAATCCAGCTTGCCTGCCAACCCCCAGTGAATGGCTTCCCGGTGCCCACCCTGCCCCCGCCCCTTCGCCTTGTCTGGCTGGGCTGGCTGGGCTGGCTCTGGGCCTCAGACACTGGAATCGCCAAGGTCTGAGCTCAGGGCCTGGCCCCCTTCCCAGGCTAACAGCCGGGAGGAGGGGAGTGATGCCTGAGGGCCCGGGGCTGGGGAGGGGCACAGCTGGGCCCCAGGGCAGGGGCTGGCAGGGACTGGGGAAGGGCCCTGAGTTGGGTCAAGGCTGGAGAGGAGCCAGGCCAGCCCACTGGTCTGGAAGGGAGGCCCTCGAGGGCTGCAGTGGCCTGATGCCCAGGCCATATCCCCGGGTGCCTGGCCAGGGGGGACCCTCGATTCAGTCTCTGACTCACAGAACTCAGCAGGGGGTGAGTATGACCAGGGTACCTCCAGAGTGGGTCACAGCCAAGACAGGGTGATACCCTCTCTGAGGGGAACAGGGGTTGCAGTCTGAGGGAAAGGGTTTCAGGTACGTGACTTGAGCTACACCTGTGTAAGGAGCTCATGGCTTTAACTTTGAGGGTGGGCTTATTTGGGGTGACTAGGGAGACTTTTTAGTGGACCCCTGCCCAAATTGCTCAGTGGGCTCAGGCCCTGTTCAGATTGACAGGTATTAGAGGAGTAAGATGGGGGCAGTCCCGTGTCCCCAGGGGAGATAGGAGAGTGTGTAAGTACAGACAGCCCCCACACTCCCTCAGGGGGCTCTCGGGTCACACACTGAGGCCAGGAGCGGTACTGATGCTCACCACCTGCCAGGCACAGAGCTAAGCATTATTCCGGTCATTTTTGCCTCATACTCATCTGAACCTGACCCTCCTCTGCCTACAGTAAGGTGTGACTCACCTTGGAACACAGCATAAACAGACTAGGGTTCGAGTCCTCATCTTTCTGAACCTGTTTTTTAACCTGTAAAATGGGGATCTAGTCATTTGACAAACAAGGAACCTCTTGCATGCTCTTTTTAAAAAATTAATTAATTAGGCTTGGCTGGGTCCTATTTGCAGCATGCGAACTTTGAGTTGCGGCATGTGGGGTCTAGTTCCCCGACCAGGGATCAAACGCAGGCCCTGCGATTGGGAGCGTGGAGTCTTAACAACTGGACCAGGGAGGTCCCCAACATGCACTTGTTAACAGGTAGAACCAATCACTGCTTTCCTGGAGCTTCTGTCCTGGAGGAGACAGACATACGACGGAACAATTCACACCTGACTGAGGCTGTGCCAGAGGCCGGTGCTAAGACAGAGAAGAAGAGGGAGCTGGGAGCGAGAGCAGTGGTGAGACCTGAAGTCCAGGAAGCCCCTCTGACAAAGGGACTTTTAAGCCAGGAGCTGGAGGAGGAGCAGGAGGTAACGGGTGTGCGGTCCACCCAGCGTGGGGGGAAGGCTGGAGGAGGCCTGAGGGATTGAGGGGAATTGCGGAGGGGACAGTTGACACTGTCATACCAGGGTGGGGGGTAGGAAAAAGATTCATTTCTTCCAGGAGCTGAGACAGGGCCAGCGGAGCAACAGGGTGGGGAGGCAGAGAGAGAGAGCATCCGGAGGCGGAGGCGGGAGGCCATGGTGAGGAGTCCTGAGTTTTATTTTCATTGCAGTGGAACTGTATCAGAGCAAGAAGGGTGTTCTTGCTATCTTCTCAGGAGAGACGATACAACCTGGACGTGGTGGAGATGTGTTTGGGGGTGGAATCCAGAGACTAGGCGAAGTGGAGGGTACCGGAGAGGCAGGTGGTGTGAATGCTTCCCAGGTGTCTGCCTGAGCCCCACCCTGGCGGGTGAGGAATGTGGCAGGGGAGAGGGAGACCCACAAAGGAGTGTGGGTTCTGTTTGCAACTTGCTGAGTTTGAGACAGAGCCTCCCTGCTGGCTCAGATGGTAAAGCGTCTGCCTGCAATGCAGGAGACCAGGGTTCGATCCCTGAGTCAGGAAGATCCCCTGGAGAAGGAAATGGCAACCTGCTCCAGTATTCTTGCCTGGAAAATCCCATGGATGGAGGAGCCTGGTAGGCTACAGTCCATGGGCTTGCAAAGAGTTGGACACGACTGAGCGTTTGAGATTGGACATGACTGAGAGTTTGAGATGCTTGTGTCATCCAAGTGGAGACGTCTCAATCCAGATATGTGGAGCTCAGCCAGGATGCCTGCCCTGGAGACACGGGCTCAGTGTCCACAGCACACACGGGCATTTACAGCCAGGGGAAAGGAGGGGGTCCGCTGGGGAGAAGAGGGTCAGGGAGAACCAGGGAGGTCTCCTCCCCCAGGTCAGAGAGAGGAGGCAGAGTCTGAAGTGACTCAGAGGAGCAGCTGGAAGAAACTGAAGGAAGAAAACCAGGAGTGTGATGTCGGAGAGCCCAGAGAAGCAAGTGTTTTGGGAGGAGAGCATGGCCAAGGGTGTCTAATGCTGCTGACAGAAGGATGGAGGTAAGGCAGCCTCTGTTCCGGGACCGCTGAGGGGTCTGAGTGACCGGGAGCCATGAGGGCCAGCGCCCAGCCCCATGCTTGGCATGCAGTGAGTGCTCCATACATTTACTTACTGTCATTACCAGACTCCTTAAGCCCATCAGGGCTTCCCTGATAGCTCAGTTGGTAAAGAATCTGCCTGCAGTGCAGGAGACCCCGGTTCGATTGCTGGGTCAGGAAGATCCGCTGGAGAAGGGAAAGGCTACCTACTCCAGTATTCTGTCCTGGAGAATTTCATGGACTGTATAGTCCATGGGGTTGCAAAGAGTCGGACACGACTGAGCGACTTTCACTTTCACTTAAGCTTATCAGGGGCCCAGCTGGAAGCGGTGGGCACCGTCACCTGGGTGGTGAACATTAACTGGAGCCCCAGAAGCTGGAGCTGAAGTGGGGGGTGGGGGGGCCTGGCTTTCTATAGACACCGGCAGTACCTGTCCTCCTGCAGCCAGCAGGGAAGGAACTCCGGAAGTCATGTTCCTCCTGTCCAGCCCAGCCTCCCAGGGGCCAAACCCCAAAGGAAGCCTGTGGGCAGCGGGGCTGGGGAGGGCACAGGGCAGGCAGGGTTGGCCTCGGGGTGTGAGGCCTGGCGGACACAGATGCAGAGTGGATCCGCAGGGCTCACTGCAACGGCCCAACCAGGGAGTGTCCGTAGCTTGTCCGCCTTTTCTGTCTGCATCTGTGTCACTGCACCCAGGCAGCCCAGCTTCCTGGAACCTACCAGCATGCCTCCCAGATAGAAGTTCTGTAAGCCCAAGGAGAGCATGACCTCTGTGCTCAGTGCAGATCACTCCGGCCACCTAATGGGTCTCCACACCGCCATTGCTGCCCAGTCCCATCCCTCCCCCACCTGGTACCGGACTCACCTTTTAAAACCTAATTCCAAGACTTCCCTGCTGGTCCAGTGGTTAAGAATCCACCTGTCCGTACTCCAGTATTCTTGCCTGAAAAATCCCATGGGCAGATGAGTCTTGGTGGGCTTCTTATCTTATCCAGACTGGGGAAAAAAAAAAAAAAAGATCCACCTGCCAATGCAGGGGATACAGGATCGATCTGTGGCCTGGGAAGATTCCTCGTGCCGCTGAGCAACTAAGCCTGTGGGCCACAATTATTGAGCCTGGGCTCTAGAGCCCGAGAGACACAACTACTGAAACCCACGCAGTTGGAGCCCGTGCTCCACAAGAGAAGCCACCGCAGTGGGAAGCCCACACGCTGCAGTGAAGACACAGCACAGCCAAAAACTAAACTGATTTCAGAGGGCTTCCCTCGCAGTCCACTGGTGAAGACTCCATACTTCCACCCCAGGAGGTCGGGTTTAATCCCTGGTCAGGGAACTAAGATCCTACACAATGCAAGGCGTGGCCAAAAGCAAAAACAGAAACCTAATTCCAACCATGCTCCTTCTCAGCTTACAAAACCTCCAGCAACTTCCCGGTGCTCATGGGCCTGCAAGGTCCTCTGTGCCTCCCCTTGGCCTACTCCTGCTTGTCTCTAGTTCTTGCCTCCAGGAGGCATTTCTCTAAAATAGCTACCCCCAGGCCTTTGAGTCACCTCCCACGTTAATCTCCTGCTGGTCCTTGTCGCAGCCTGAAGCATTCTTCTCTATGGGTTTGATTATGTATTGTCCATCTCACTGCCCTCCCAGGAAGCACAGCCTCGCCTCCAGCTCCTAGCACGTGACCTGGTGCACCGAGGGCACTGACGTTTGTTGACTG
This sequence comes from Oryx dammah, assembly GCF_014754425.2. Classification (NCBI taxonomy): domain Eukaryota; kingdom Metazoa; phylum Chordata; class Mammalia; order Artiodactyla; family Bovidae; genus Oryx; species Oryx dammah. Next base: position 42,188,086 of record NW_024070199.1, read on the forward strand.
ATTGGCTGGACTGAGACCACGAGGCTGTGAAAGATGAAACAGTTAGACTCGGCTCATCTGGTGAGTAAGATATGGGGATTGAATGTAGGCTGGCTTGATCCAAAACCCACACGGTGTTCCTGGGAGGAGGAAGGAGAGGAGTCCCACAGATAGTCTACAAATAGGAGGGTGGGGCCCTGAGGGCAATAAGGGGCTTTCAGCCTGAGGGATGGTCTGTCTGCCGCAACATCAGGGAAGGGCGCCTTTGTGCAGAGGGGTTCTTGAGGCCCAGAGACGGCAGGGACTTGGCCAAGGTTACATTACTGGGTCTTCCCAGGTGGCGCTGGTGGTAAAGAACCTGCCTGCCAATGCAGGAGACACAAGAGATCTGGGTTCGAGTTTGATCCCTGGGTTGGGAAGATCCCCTGGAGGAGGGTATGGCAACCCAATCCAGTATTCTTCCCTGGAGAATCCCATGGACAGAGCGGCCTGGTGGGCTGCAGTCCATAGAGTCACAAAGAGTCGGACTTGCCACGGCTCAAACCTAGGGTTCCTGATGCTTCCTTAGGGGCATTGGCTGGACGGGGTGGCCCCAGCCTGTGTAACGGAAGTTAGGTTTCAGGAGGCAGCATACCACAGTGGTAGTTTTCTGGAATACCTGCTATGAGCATTGGGAAAATTCTTCATCTTCTCTATGCCTCCTTCCTCATTTTCAGACAAGGAAGTAAAGCAGCTGACATTCATGAAACCCTTGGTGGATGCTGGCCACACGGTAAGTTCTCAGTATATGTTACCTCTTTTTTCTTTTCTTTCTATCTTTTTAAAAGGATATTCATTTTTCTATTTGGCTGCGCTAGGTCTTAGTTGCGGCATGTGGGATCTTTTTTAGTTTGGGCATGAAAACTTGTAGCACGTAGGATCTAGTTCCCTGACTAGGAATCCAACCCGGAACCCCTGTGTTGGGAACATGGAGTTTCAACCACTGAACCACCAGGGAAGTCCCTGTGTTAGCTCTTTTCATTATTATCTGGGCCTGGGGTCCAAAATGGGCATGCTGGGAAAATCCCATGGACAGAGGAGCCTGGTGGGCTGCAGTCCATGGGGTCGCAAAGAGCTGGACACGACTGAAGCAACTGAGTGCACACACTGGGGTCCAAAATGGGCTGAAGGTGGGAGCTGGCTGCCTGGGAGGACAGGGAGAATACCTCTGAAAGAGGACTGACTGTGTGTCAGGCTCTGTGACACCTTGAGTTCTGAATGTCTTTGGGAAGCTTCTAGGCTCTGAAGAAAGAAACGGCTCTAGGGGTAGTAGGTTCTAAAGGTGATGGTTGGAAGTTTCAGAGGCCTGGAGGGGCCAGTTCTGCCCTGAAGCATCTCTCTCCAAGTGATGTGGAGTGGCCGTCCCTGAATCCCTCTGATGTGTTCCCATGGTGTCGAAGAGCATGAGAGATGGGACTGGAAAATGAAATGAACCAGTCTTCATCCTTGATCAGCCAGAGGATCTTCAGCCCCGCCCCTTGTCTCCACCTTCTGAACCCAGGAAAAGTCCACCGCTGAGAATCTGACCGGAGACAAGCACGGCCTGGGTGGTGGCTCCACCCTGCCACCTCCCAGCAGGGTGATTGTGAAGAAATCTCTTAACCTGTCCAGGCTTCAGCTTCTCCATCTGCATTTTGGGGATGATGATAAGACAAAACTCACAGCACTGTCCTGAGGCTTAAAGGAGGGTAATTCAGGCTCTTAGTGCAGTGCCCGGCCCCAAGATAAAATACACCAAAAGTTCCTCTGAGGGGCTGCTGACACCGACCGCCCTTTGAGCATCCCCCGTGATGATGTTACTAAAAGAGGGACTAGGAGTTACTTGTCAACAGTGTGTATGTTGGACTTGCATTTGTGTTTATTTACATGTCAGTTACGGGCCTGAGAGAAAAGGTCTCGTCTTGCCTCTTTGGCACAGGTTCAGAAATCTCACACGGATTGTGGAAATAAAGTTTCTGTTGTGTTTGAAAAAAAATACACCAAAAGCTGAGTATTATTATTTTTTATTAGGCTATTTCATTCATCTTAACTCAATTAAATTATATATATATTTACATTCTTAAATTTATTATTTATTTCTTTTTTGCTGCGCTGGGTCTTCATTGCTGCACTCGGGCTTTTGCTAGTTGCAGGGAGCTGGAGCTGCTCCTCCTTGTGGTGTGCGGACTTCTCGCTGCGGTGGCTTCTCTTGTTGTGGAGCACGGCTCTAGAGCTTGGGCTCAGTAGTTGTGCTACACAAGCTTAGTTGCCCCATAGCATGTGGGATCTTCCTGGTGTGCGTGTGTGCTAAGTCACTTCAGTCATGTCCGACTCTGTGCGACTCCGTGACCTGTAGCCTGCCAGGTTCCTCTGTCCGTGGGATTCTCCAGGCAAGAATGGAGTGGGTTGCCATGCCCTCCTTCAGAGGATCTTCCCGACCCAGGGATCGATCCCACGTCTCTCACTTCTCCTGCGTTGGCAGGCAGGTTCTTTACCACTAGCGCCACTGGGAAGCCCAGGATCTTCCTGGACCAGGGATCAAATCCATGTCCCCTGCACTGGCAGGCGGATTCTTAATCGCTGGACCACCAGGAAAGTCCGAGTATTATTAGTTTTATTATTGTAACATCTAGCCCTTTCTTGTTTCCCAGAAATGTCAGGCCAATTCACATTGCAGTGAAAAACAAGAAGAAAAGTCAGTACTTTTTGGATGCCTGTTAGCCTGGTGATACAATAATGCCAGTTACAATCCTCAGAGCTGTGGCTACAAAACATAGGCCGCCTGTTGCCAGGAGAACCTGATCCACCAAACACGGCAGTTGAGGAGGGCTTATAACTGAACTGTGTGTGAAAATGCCCTGGTGGGGTATGCTGCCACTCAGGGTCAGGCCTAGCTACTGCCATGCCCACTGTGCCATGGAAAGGACAAATGCTGGGCTCGGCCACGAGAGGGTAGGAAGGGGTCCCACTGCTTCCCAAACAGCTGGGCTGCCCACCATGACTGCTCGGAATTGGCTTCACCACCAGCGCCCCTGAGACCTGTGTGCTTTCCTCGTGTCAAGGACTGTGATGGGTCCGCGGTTCTACCCTACCTGCAAATACAAGTGAGCCTGCCTCAGGTTCCTGGATGCCGGCAGAAGACAGGAGATTCCTGGGTCAGAGACAAAGGACCTCGTTATTCATGGCATAGTAAATAGCACAATCATCAGCATATTGACATCAGTCCTCTGGTCCCCAAGTCCTATGGGGTGGCGCCAGTGGCCTGGGTAGATGCCTGCGCACAGTGGATTGTGGTATGGGAGCAGGCCCTAAACTTAAGGACCTATGTCTTTTTTGTTTTTCCAAGTTTTTTTTTAAACAATTCTTGTTTGTTTGTTTCGTATTTTTATGTATTTGGTTACGTTTTGGTTACATTTTGCGGTATGCAGGATCTTCATTGCTTCATGTGGTACCTTCCATTGGGGCACATAGACTCTCTAGTTGTGGCACGTGGGCTCCGGAGTGCACAGGCTCAGTAGCTGTGTGGCGTGAGCTTAGCTGCTCTATGGCATGTGGGGTCTTAGTTCCCTGACCGGGGATTGCATCTGAGTCGTCAGCACTGCAAGGTGGGTTCTTAACCACTCAGCCACCAGGGAAGTCCTCCCAGGTCTTTGCTAATGGGTGCCCTTTGCTCTAGACGGAACGTCTATCTCAGTCTTTCACGGCCGTTCACAACATCCTTAAGAAGAGAGTCCAGGACAAAGGCAGTCAGTGCCTCTCTTGCAAAACGTGCAGAAACTCAAAAGGATCCCTGGAGAATTGTCTTACAATAATATCCACCCCCCATTTCTACACTGTCTTGGCTTTTGGTGAATTTTCCCATGAGTTCACCACTCTGTTGGCAAATCTGATCGACAGAAGCTAGGACCAATCCTGTTCAATTTGTCACATACAGCATTTAATTAAAGCTACTGTCAAGAGGACTGCAAGCAGCAGGATAAAGCCAACTTGCACTTCTGACCTCAGCCATGCTTCCCAGCTGAACAAATCCAGAAAACAATAGATCTACCTCAGAAAGCCAGGTGGCTCGCTCCTTAGTTCTTTTCATTGCCCTTTCCACCTTGGCCCAGCAGGCATTCAGGACAGTCTCATTCAAGTTCACTGAGCAAGGTTGCTATGGATGATAGATTTCTTCCAGACTTCTTCCCTGAAGGCCAGAATCTGTGCAATTAATATATCTTCTGGAGGTCTTCGCTGGTGGTCCAGTGGTCAAGACTCTACACTCCCAAGGCAGGGGGCCCAGGTTCAATCCCTGGTCAGAGAACTAGATCCCACATGCTGCAACTAAGATCCCCACATGCCCCCGTGAAGACTGAAGATCCTGAATGCTGCAGCTAAGACCTGGCACAGCCAAATAAATAAGTATTGAGTGTTAGTTGCTCAGTCTGACTCTTTGTGATCCCATGGACTGTAGCCCACTAGGCTCCTCTGTCCATAGGGTTCTCCAGGCAAGAATTCTGGAGTGGGTTGCCATTTCCTTCTCCAGGGGATCTTAGTGACCCAGGGATTGAGCCCAGGTCTCCTGCATTGCAGGCAAACTCTTCACCATCTGAGCCACCAGGGAAGCCCGAATAAGTATTAGGGGAGGAAAAAAAAAAATCTATATATATATATCTCCTCTGTACCTGGATTAATGCTTTCAGTCATGAGTGAGACAGTTCTTTGTCTCTGACCCCCAGGAGTCTTCTGTCTTCTGCCAGCAAGCAAGAACCTGTGGCAGGCTCACATGTTAATTTGCAAGTAGGCTAAAGTCAAGGAGAAATTTCAAATCACTCTGTTTTCTAGAGAGAGGCACATTAATATATGACTTCCACGTCAGTGGCTCAGAGGTTAAAGCGTCTGCCTGGAATGAGGGAGACCCAGGATCAATCCCCGGGTTGGGAAGATCCCCTGGAGAAGGAAATGGCAACCCACTCCAGTACTGTTGCCTGGAGAATCCCATGGAGGGAGGAGCCTGGTAGGCTACAGTCCACGGGATCGCAAAGAGTTGGACACGACTTCACTTTCACTTTCACTTTCCACATCAGTCATATAGTCTCAAGGGTACACATGGTACTTCTGGGAAGAAACAAGGTGCCCCTCAGTTGGACCTACGTCAGTTAGGGGGTCCCAGGTTGACAGTGCCTCCTCTCAGGTTTGTAGGCCTTAGGACCCCCAGCCCAATTCAAATAACTGAGTCTAGTCTTTTATTTCGGAAGGCTTGGCTCAGGGCAGTTAGTCCTGTTTGTCTAGGCCACCGGCCAGATGGCGTTTATCCACTCAATGGCATGACTGAGTGGTGATGGCTACAGGACTGGGCCTGGGGACTTTATCTGGAGGTGATGGTGTTGACAGGTATTTCATGTGGGAAGTACTTGAGGGCAGGAGGAGAAGGGGGAGACAGGATGAGATGGTTGGATGTCATCACCAACTCAATGGACTTGAGTTTGAGCAAACTCCAGGAGATGGTGAAGGACAGGGAAGCCTGGTGCGCTGTGCAGTCCACGGGGTCGAAAAGAGTTGTACACGACTTAGCAACTGAACAGCAGGAAGAGCTGAGGCTACCTCCTGCTCTTTCCTATCTCTTGGTAAAGTTAAGCAGAATGGCAGTCAAGTAAAGGTCAAAACTGTCTAGTGGAGCATGGCAGACCTACCAGTCAGTTAAATTTAAACCACTTGAAAGAGTTTGACCAAGATGTTATCCTCAGTGAAGAAGGTTCCAGGTGGTTTAGAAAGACAAGAATGTTAGTGTCTTTCTTCCCCTCTCACTCCCAGGGTCTGAGGAGTCCCACTCCCCAGGTGCCAAGCTTGCTATTCTCCCTCCACGGTCACAGTCAGCATGCTCTACTCCCCTAGTAGAGATCTCCCCTAGTAGATCAGCCTGACTTGTTTCCACAGTTAGCTGAGAACACTGCAGTCCAAAGCCCTCTACAGGCAGCAGGATTGTGACATTATCTGTTTCACATCTGGGGACTCCTTGACTGTGCCACCTTTTCCGCAGTCTCTCCTGCCTATACTTTTCATCTGGAATATTGGGTGCAAGAAGGACCAGGACATTTTTATAAAATATACAGAGACCCACTATGTCTACCACTCCACATGTGGGCCACTGTCAGGGGGACTCACAGAGAGAGGGAAGTGCGCACCAAGCCTTCGAGGGATTCTCATGATCTAGACCCATGTCAGTCAAACAAGAGAATCCAGGTGGTTGAACCATAATATAGTGAGAATCCCTGCAGTCCCCTCCTTTCATTTATTTTTAGTTTTTAAAATGTATTTTTTTGGCCGCACTGGGTCTTAGTTATGGCACAAGAGATCTTCATCACAGCATGCGGGCTCTTCGTTGGAGTGCGCAGGCTTCTCTCTAGTTGTGGTGTGCAGATTCTGTAGTTGCAACGTGTGAAGTTAGTTTGCATGTGTGATCTTAGTTCCCAGAGCAGGTATCGAACCACACTGGAAGGCGGATTCTTAATCACTGGACCATCAGGGAAGTCTCAAGGCCCCTTTCTGACCGGGCTGTAACCCAGCGTTCACCAACCCCGCTGACCTGGAGTTTCTGTTAAGGGAAAGAAAGAAGCATTATATCCAGGAATGGCGAACGGTGAGCCCTAAAATTTCAAAGCTGGTCTCTATAAACCCCACCCCTCTCATCTTGATCATTATGAAGGACATAGCCTAGAGGAGGTGGTCCCATAGTCACTAAACCGCAGTACTGAGGTATGTGGACCAGGAAGAAGAGCCAGAAACCTCTTTGAGCTAATTTTTGAGGAGCTGTTTCAACACTCAACAGTACTTCATGCTTGTGGATGATTAGGGAGAACGGAAGGACCGCCAGATACCTAGACTATCAGCCCATTGTTGGGTGGCTTTTGAGATGAAGGGTACACCATTGTTAGACTTCAGTTGGTCCAGAAAGCCAAGAACATTACACAGATTAGTCGCAAGAACCACAATGGTGTGACCAGACTTGACTGATTGATCTGAAACAGTACCACTGTAAACTGAAAAAATATGAAACACCGTCCATAGCCGAGTCAAAGGTCCTGTGCCTTCAATCTCTCAGGAGTGGGCAGGGACGATGCCATATACACTGTAGCCTCCCTCTTCACAGGACGAAGAGATTTTGGCTGGAATCACAAATCTGGCATGAAGTGGTGGCCTCTGCATCAAAGGCACAGAGTCCTAGACTTTGTGTCCACTCTGATGGTGGACGTGCTGCTGTATCTGGTATGACAACGGGTCCGGGCAGAAGTGGAGACAATCTGGGCATTGCGGGCTCGATCCACAGCTTGATTCCTGTCATCTCGTCAGAGAATGGATCCTCAGCAGGGGTATCTGCATAAGTGATCTAGGTGGTTAGATCAGCCTGACTTGTTTCCACAGTCAGCTGAGAACACTGTGGTCCAAAGCCCTCTACAGGCAGTAGGATCGTGACATTGTCTGTTTCACGTCTGGGGACTCCTTGACTCAGCAACCACAGCCACACTGCATTCCAGCTGGAGCTGCGAGGTTCACACCATTTGACTGACCTGGTCTTGAGTTGATCACTCTCGCTAAAGGTTTGGCAGTTTTGTTGACCTTCTAAAGCAGTGGTCCCCAACCTTTCTGGCACCAGGAACCAGTTTTGTGGAAGACAATTTTTCCACAGGCGGGGGTGGGTGAGGTGGTTTGGGGATGATTTAAGAGCATTACATTTATTGTGCTAATGATAATCTATACTTGCAGCTGATCCCCAACGCTAGCGTCACAACCTCAGCTCCACTTCAGATCGTCAGGCACTAGATTCTCATAAGGAGTGAGCAGCCTAGATCCTTCCTATGTGCAGTTCATAGAAGGGTTCGTGCTCTTATGAGAATGTCACACTGCCAGTGATCTGACAGGAGTCGGAGCTCAGGCAGTAATGGGAATGATGGGGAGCCGCTGTAAGTACAGATGAAGCTTCACTGGCTCACCCGCCGCTCACCTTTGGCCATGCAGCCCGATTTCTAACAGGCCACAGACAGGGAGTTGGGACCCCTGTTCTAAAGAACTAAATTGTAGGTGAGTTGATTTTCTCTAATCTTTTTTCTAGCTTTCCTTCTGTTTTTTGTTTTGTTTTGTTTTGTTTTAGTTTGCTCTATTTTTTCTAGTTTCTTAAGGTAGTAGGTTACATTACTGACTTAAGACCTTTTTCTCTTTTAAATATAAGAATATACAGGGAATTCCCTGGTGGTCCAGTGGTTAGGAATTGCAGCTCTCATTGCTGAAGCCTCGGGTTTGAGGTTCAATCCTGGGTCGGAGAACTAAGGTCATACAAGTGCAGCCAAAAGAAAAAAAAGTAACACACAACTGTAAATTTTCTTCTAAGCACTGCTGTGGCTCCATCTCACAAGTTTGGGTACGCTGTGTTTTCATTAATCTCAAAGTAGTTTCTAACTTCCTGTGTGATTTCTTCTATGACCCATTAGTTATTCAAGACGGTGTTAATGTCCACATATTTGTGAATTTCCCAAATTTCCTTGTTATTGATTGCTAATTTCATTCCAGTGTGATCTGAGAACATATTTTGTATGATTTTAACCCTTTTAAAAAAGTGTATTCAGGGACCTCCCTGGTGGTCCAGTGGGTAGGAGTCTGCCTTGCAGTTTAGGGGGCTCAGGTTTGGTCCGTGGTCAGGGGACTAAGGTCCCACACGCTGCAGATCAACTAAGCCCCACACCACAACTGGAGAGTCTGAGGGCCACAATGAAAGATCCCATGTGCCACAGCTAAGACCTAATACAGCTGAATAAACAAATAAAATTTTAAAATAAGTGTATTAAGACTTGTTTTATGGTCTAACCTACAGTCTATCCTGGAGAATGTTCCAAGTATATTTAAGAATATGACTTCTGCTGTTGTTGGCAAGAGTGTTTTATAGATGTCTGTCAGGACTTAGACTTGACAGCTGTGATTTTTCTTTTAAAGGAGACTGCCTTAATAGGGGGTGTTTCTGTCCCGCTGTCATAACGTGTTATTTCTGCCTTGTTTTAATAGAAGGACTAGGATTCTAGCTGGAGCTGATCGCAAGAATTTATCTAGATTTCTTTCACTGTAGCAGTACTATAAACTTAAACAATACGAGCCCAAGCAGTAATCACTGCCTCATCTGTAGTTTCCTATGGGAGTTTGTCTGTCTCAGGGAAATTCCCCTAAGAGGGACAAAGCTCCCTTATAGCAGCCAGGACCCACTGCGGGGTGCGGGGTGGGGATGGAGGAGCTGAGACCTTTTATTGTCATCTCGGAATGGATTTAAGATTGGCATGATAGACTGTAGAAAGGGCTGAGCTGTAAGATGGCCCAGCTGTTGCCATTCTATTTTACCAAGTATCACTTGCCCTACCCTTTATCTCCCAAGTGAGCCAGCAAAGTTCTAGTGTTTCACCTATTTGTTTTTGTCCATAGCAGTAGTGAATTTCTGTGAGATGTTTCTACTCCCCAGCCCCACCCAGGAGAGAGGAGTTGTCATGAGGAATAGATGAAGGGAGTAAACGGGAGGGTGAATGTAAGGGTCTTAGTTGAGGCCAGGTGGGATAAGCTGTCAAGTAGATATCGGTCATTACGATGACACAGAAGGATGCATCGAGGAATCTAGGGGTAAGGAGGAGCTGAGAGCTGAAGACAGTAAGGACCTGGAGGGACTATGCACAGAGGCTAGAGTCCAAGAGTCCCTCTAGTCAGTGTGGCAGAACCAACCTGGCGTCAGGCCCTGAGTCAGGTACACTGCTGCCCAAGAGCCTGCTGGTAGTTGGACAGAGTGACTGGGGGCCCAGGGCTCTCCAAGGAAGCAGGAGGCAGCAAGCGTCCAAAAATGGAAGGTCCAGGGAGTCTATGTAGGAGGAAGATGGGGCCATGAGGAGGGCACTCTAGCTGCAAGTAAAACTGTGAAAGCATGTTCTGCCAGTCAGAGACAGACTGCTTAGATGACTGTGGGAGTCTAAGTCCTTGTGCCTCCACTTCCCTGGAATACAGCCTTGAGGCGCTGCAGGCTGCACGTCGGGGGGACTGCTGCTGCTCCACCTGGCTTCTCCAAACCTACTAAGGGAGAGAATGTGTATGGGGTAAAAAAGAGAGGGAGAAAACAAACAAAAAACCCCACTGGGGCCACTGTTTAGGAAGCCCGAGTTATTTTAACAGCAACCCACTCAAGAAGAGCATAACGGTCATGTGCGTGTTCAGTCGTGTCTGACTCTTTGCGACTCCACAGGCTGTAGTTTACCAGGCTCTCTGTCCGTGGGATTTTTCAGGCAAGAATCCTGGAGTGGATTGTCATTTCCTCCTTTAAGGGATTTACCCCACCTAGAGACTGAATCCTGGAGAAGGCAATGGCACCCCACTCCAGTACTCTTGCCTGGAAACTCCCGTGGACGGAGGAGCCTGGTAGGCTATACAGTCCATGGAGTCGGATACGACTGAGCGACTTCACTTTCACTTTTCACTTTCATGCATTGGAGAAGGAAATGGCAACTCACTCCAGTGTTCTTGCCTGGAGAATCACAGGGACGGGGGAGCCTGGTGGGCTGTCGTCTATGGGGTCGCACAGAGTCGGACACGACTGAAACGACTTAGCAGCAGCGGCAGCAGGGATCGAATCTGCTCTCCCCTGTGTTGCCTGAAGATTCTTCACCACCTGGGAACCCCCATAAGGGTCACAGGCATGCATAACAAACACCTCATCCCCACTCTCCAGCATGCAGCTGGGACCGAAACAGCACATGCCCACCCCACCCGACCCCCGCCTCCATCAGCTGGCTTTTTGAGCGTGCCAACTTCAACAAAATAAAAAACCTGCTTAGGCACTGACTTTGCATCAGTCCCAGGCCTTTGGATGGGGATGGAGGGGGTAGTGGGGTGGGCACACTGGAACACCAAACATGCAGAAGGGGAGGGGTCTTGAAATTAGCTGGAAGATATAGACTTTGTAGACAAAGGTCCGTATGTATAGTCAAAGCTATGGTTTTCCCATAGTCACGTAGGGATATGAGAGTTGGATCATAAAAAAGGCTAAGCGCGCAAGAATTGATGCTTTTGAACTGTGGTCCTTTGGACAGCAAGGAGATCAAACCATTTAATCCTAAAGGAGATCAACCCTGAATAGTCATTGGAAGAACTGATCCTGAAGCTCCAATACTTTGGCCACCTGATGCGAAAAGGCGACTCATTCGAAAAGACCCTGACGCCGGGAAAATATTGAAGGCAAAAGGAGAAGCGGGCAACACAGCATGAGATGGTTGGACGGCATCACTGACTCAATGGACATGAGTTTCAGCAAACTCTGGGAGATAGTGAAGGACAGGGGAGCCTAGCGTGCTGCAGTCCCTGGGATCCTAGAGTCGGACACGACTTGGCGACTGAACAACTGACGGGGGGAACTTTCGTTGCCTGGCCTGCTTTGCCAATTGAATGGCGAACGAGTGAGGCCCGAGGAGGCTCCACGCACGCGGAAGGGGCCGTTTGTTATTATCAAGAGTGGTGTTGTGATGATGCCAACAGCCCCGCCTGTCCCGGATCCTGCCAGTGCGGAAAGGGAAACGCCAGGGAGGCGGAGGCCAGCGGAGATTTCTCAAGCCAAGAGATCCCCTCTAACTGAGGCGGGAAGAGCAACCCTGCATTGTCACTTTCGGGTCCAGAGACCCGAGTGGCATTATCACGGAGACGCCCCTCCTGACGCCCAACCAGTCAAAAAGTTTTTGTCCACAGAATCCCACCGAGGGGCGTGCCAGTGGGACAGAGTCCAGACTGCAGCAGACACGCCCCACTCTCAGCGGACACGCCCCACTCTGGGCATCGCGACGTCGGAGGAGCAGGGAGAGCGTCATTTCCGCCCTCACCCGACAGGGAAGGGCGGGGCAAGCATAAGGCGCGCTGCTTGTGCGTCACTTCCGGTGAGTCTAGCGGCGACAACGGCAACATGGCCCTAAACGGCGCTGGTGAGGACATGGATTGTGGGGGCCTGTGGCTTCGCGGTTCGGGCGGCACCTTGCTTCAGCAAGACCTTCCGGCCCCTTGTGCCTCTCTTCCCCCAGAAGTCGACGACTTTTCCTGGGAGCCCCCGACCGAAGCGGAGACGAAGGTGCTGCAAGCGCGGCGGGAGCGACAGGATCGCATCTCCCGGCTCATGGGCGACTACCTGCTGCGTGGTTACCGCATGCTGGGCGAGACCTGCGCTGACTGCGGGGTGAGGAGATACTCGGGACGTGGGATCCAGGCTGGGGCCGCGGATCAGGCCACACGGCCCTTTCCCCTTCTCTCCCCTCTGAACCCCATCGTCCATCTCACCCCTGCTCCCTGTGCTTTCTGACCCCTAGACGATCCTCCTCCAAGACAAACAGCGGAAAATCTACTGCGTGGCTTGTCAGGAGCTCGATTCAGACGTGGATAAAGATAACCCGGGTGAGGGGTCGAGGGTGCTTAGTGATAGAGACTCAGGAACAGTAGTTGGGAGGTGAGAGTGGTATTTGTGGGTGGGGCAAGGGTGAGTTGCGTTCTCCTTTCTCCTAGAAAGGACCATTCATTCAGTAAGAGCACTAAGCACCTACTGTGTGCCAGACACCCGAGCCTGAGCTTATTAGGCATAGTTCTGATGAGAGAAGGCCTTATGCTCTTTAAGCAAGGGCGTAAATACCTCTGATACAAAAAAGAAAATGGATGTGTTCTCTTATACTGGGGCAGGGAATACATCTCAAGTACAGAGAGAGCAGAACAGTGAAGGGTAGGGAAGTGTCTCAGGGCTGATGTGGGGCCAGGTATATCCTGATCATTCCACTGGCTTTCTCCTTTTTTAGCTCTGAATGCCCAGGCTGCCCTCTCCCAAGCTCGGGAGCACCAGCTCGCCTCTGCCTCGGAGCCCCCCTTGAGCTCTCGGCCTGCCCCTCAGCCGCCAGTACCCCGTCCTGAACACTGTGAGGGAGCTGCAGCAGGGCTTAAGGCAGTCCAGGGGCCACCCCCTCCTGCTGTGCTTCCAAATGCAGATGTGGTGGCCTGCACACAGGAGGCTCTCCTGCAGAAGCTGACCTGGGCTTCAGCTGAGCTGGGCCCTAGCACCTCCCTGGAGACTAGCATCCAGCTGTGTAGCCTTATCCGGGCGTGTGCTGAAGCCCTGCGTAGTCTGCAGCAGCTGCAACACTAAAAAACCCCTCCTGAGAAAAACCCTGTAGAAAAACAGCTGTTCCTCTTGTGTGGTTCGTTCTTTGTTTTGGTTCTGAGTGTGCATGCAAGTCCCAGCTCCACTCGTCTTTTCTCTACTTTTGGTCTTTCATGGTATCACAGTCTGGTCTCCTTGATGCCCTGAGAAATGAGTGGGGCTTGTTTCTGCTCAGTATCCCCACTCAAAGGATGAGGTGGCAGAGGACTATGTGCTATTTTTTCTTTTTTTCTGGTGAGGAGGCCCCAACCTCAAAAGCAGAAACAGGAGGCGTGGATCTCTGAAGGAATCCTGGAACCTCCCCAGCCATCCAGCGCTATTCCCCACCCTTGAGAGAGATTTGGGGTTCCAGTCCCCTCGGTAGCTTCCCTTTCTTCCCCCAGGCATCCAGACACCATCATCCTGTCCCACCTCAGGCCCAGAACAGGAACTCAGATACTGACAGAATGTAGTCAGATACCGATCAAGGATGGTCTTAGTCTGTCTCCTGACCACACCCCACCCCTTTTAGATCCTTTTCCTTGAGAGTTGTAATTGGCCAGAATAAACGTGCTGGGGAGGGGGAGGAACCGCACCCTCCGCTTTTAACCTCTTCCCTCCTTTTTACCTGCTTCCCTTCTATCGGTGGCCAATGCCCTTTTCTCTGGTCTCCTGGGGCAACGTGGTCGCACAGAGCTGTTGCCCTTTTAAGACAGGCCCCGCCCACGCGGGGGTGGGGCAGGGGCGGAGTCGGAGGAGTCCGGGTGGGAACAAAGCGCGGCCTGCGGGCGGCGGCTGGGCTTTGGTCGCGGGGCCGCGGGGTGCGGGGCCTGCGGGCGGCGGCCCGGGCGGAGCGTTGGAGAAAAAGAGGCGGCATCATCCTCTGGTACCCGCCCGGCCATGAATGGGCTGCCTTCTGCCGAGGCGCCGAGCGGCGCGGGCTGCGCCCTGGCTGGTCTCCCGCCGTTACCGCGCGGCCTCAGCGGTCTTCTCAACGCGAGCGGGGGCTCGTGGAGAGAGCTAGAGCGCGTCTACAGTCAGCGCAGCCGCATCCACGATGAGCTGAGCCGAGCCGCCCGCGTCCCGGACGGGCCCCGCCAAGCCACGGGCGCCGCCAACGCGGGAACTGCCGCGGGTACTCCTGGCTCGCGTCGCCCTGTCAACCTCGACTCGGCGCTAGCGGCGCTGCGCAAGGAAATGGTGAGTAGCTGGGCCTCGGTCAGCTAGGCGTTGGGGGGCGACGGGGCAGCCACCAAGCTAGAGAGTCCAGGCGCGGGCGGGGCGGGGTCCACAGGCAACGCGGTCTAGAGGAACGACAGAAAGAAGCCAGCTGGGTTAGAGGGGATACGGTAATAATGTTTATTGGCAATAGTTACCATGTATTCTTAAATGCTCTACTAGTGTTATTTCTTTACATTCTGCTGTCTTGTCCCTGTCCTGCAGATAGGGGTTACTGACTTGCCTAAAGATTCACAGCTGGCCACAGAAACCTGTGCTTGGGAAGATTGGCTTGGGCAGAGGGGTGGCTGGCACTCCAACCCCAGCCCACTTTCAGTCTTTTGCAGGTGGGCCTGCGGCAGCTGGACATGTCCCTGCTGTGCCAGCTGTGGGGCCTGTATGAGTCGATCCAGGACTATAAGCACCTGTGCCAAGACTTGAGCCTGTGCCAGGACCTGTCCTCCTCCCTGCACTCAGACAGCTCCTACCCGCCCGACGCTGGCCTGTCTGACGACGAGGAGCCTCCAGATGCTAGCCTGCCCCCAGACCCGCCACCCCTCACTGTGCCCCAGACACACAATGTCCGGGACCAGTGGCTGCAGGATGCCTTCCACATCAGCCTCTGAGAGCTGGGAGGGTGGGGGCATGCACCCACGAAAAAGGCTCAGAAACTCACCCCTCAGCAAGTACTCGGACTGTAGTGCCTGCTTTCCCCCATATCACCTCACCTCACAGGAGGGCAGGGTCTGGGCCCCACAGAGGCAAAGCTGCCCACCCTCTCATGTCTTGGATTAGCTGGCACTGGGGCGGGTACCTGGGCTATAGCCTCTGCCCATGGCACTGGTCCTCCACTCGTCCCACCTGTGGGACCTCCAGCGTGGCCGACCTTCAGTCTGGCAGTGGGGTCCAAAGCACTTCCCTTGGCATCTCTGGGACTGGGATTGAGTGGCCGGGCTCCTGTCTCTTCACCTTCGCTGCTGTTGGCAGCTGCTGGCTCAGGGGCATCCCACCTCTGGCCCCTGGGTTCCACTGCCCTAGACAGGAGCTCTCCAGGACCCATTCCTGCACCATCCAAGGTCAGGAGGGCCAAGGCTCCATGCTGGATATTTAAGTTTAGGGGTCAGCCTCTTAGGCTCATAGATAAATAAACACTGTCTCAGCATTGGTGTGTTCTGAACTGCTTGGCTCGGGCGGGAAGATAGCGGTGATTCTGACAGGTGCTGCCCCGCGCTCCGCCAGCGGGTGGCGCCCGAGACCCCGAGTTGGAAGAGATTGGGCTGAGGCCGGGTGCGAAACCTCGCTCCCCGGGCAGAGTTGCCTGCCCTTCGGTCCAAGCTGGCTCGGCGTGGTCTCGCGGTTGTGTGATTGCGGGCGAGTCACTTCCCCTCTCTGGCTGGAGGCCTGGAGCCCAACCAGCCTACCCACTCGCTTCGGGCTTTCCTGGCCGGCCGGGAAGGAAGGAGAAGCAGCCGCCCATCTCGAGGAGAGAAACTTTCCACCCCAAGTTGGGGCGGAGTTGAGGCGGCACAGGAAATGGGTGGGCCCGGGCAGGCAGGCCGGGCCGAGGGGCCCTGGGCGTGAGAGGGGAAAGCGCCTCCTGGAAGGGCCTCGCGAACGAGTGACCAATGGGCGGGAGGAAAGAGTTGCAGAAGCAGAAAGGGATGGAGCCCCGGTGCCCGAGGCCCCCCTAGAGCCCAGGCAAGCCCTGGAGGGGTGATGGGGCTGTGGGTTTTAATGCCTGAGACACTCCCAGCAGCCAAACACCCCCATGCTCTGCCTGGCTCCCCCTCTACAGCACCTGGGACCTTTAGAGTTGTGCGTAAAAGGCTTTCTTTTACAGTGGAGAGCCACGAGGCTGGGTCTTGCAGCTAAACCGGGGTGTCAGCTTCTTTCCCTCGTCCCCCAGATAAGTCTGCACATTTGCGAGTGGTGGGTGCTAAGGCTTTCGCGCACACAGTACCCCACAACTTCCTGAAACAAAGAGGAAAGGACCTCGAAGTTGCGCAGTTAGGCTTACCGGCTGGCTGCCTGTCCCCACGTCCGCTGCACAGTCACTTGCGCCCTGGACAGAACTCAGCTGACTCTCCTGGCAGTGAGACGTCCTGTTCAGACCGAGCATTTATCAAGGACCAGGCTTCTGTCCATTCACAGACCTAGCAGAGCGTTTGCACTGACAAAGGGAACAGGCCAGTGTGCTGCTCTAGGGCTGTTCTAACTCTGGGCCTGACACCTGCAGCGGTTCATGACCCAGCAGGCGGGCTGGCGATAAGGGCTCTAATCTAGGTGTGAACACAGCGGTTAACGCCCCGCGGCAGGCTTTCCAGGGGAGGGAGAGTAAACACACACTTTTACTCTCCACGATAACGGATTTCATTTAGTAGGACCTGGCAAAAATCAGCCAGATTCCACCCTAAATGCTTTCCAAAGTTTCATTCTCAGTGATGTTGTAAAAGGTTGCAACTATAATTATCCCTAGTTTGCAGAGGTAAAAACTGAGGCTCAGAGCGTTGGTACTTTGCCCAAGGTCACACACTTGTTGGAGGTCAGCTGCTTGTGGGGTGTTGGAACTGCCTTCCCACTTGACAGCTGGAGAGCCAGGTCTGGAGGCTGGCAAGTGGGTGCTGCTCACCGTAGGGCCACTGGGGTTGGCCCCTGACCCTGGGCCTTCCTCCTCTGGTTAACACGTGGGTGGCAGCAGGAGTCTGTCTCCCCAGCTGGCTCTGGCTCAGCGCACTGAGACCCTTCACGTCTCTTCTCCTTTCTGGTCTCTATTTCCCCAGCCTGTGAAATGGGGCCACCAGTACGTACCTCGCAGGGCTGCGGGCAGGAAGGGAGGCGGCCGGGCAGCGCTCTCTCGGGCGGCACCAATTGCTGGTGGCCCCCTGCCCCGGAGCGCGCGCCCCCTTACCCCGCCCGCGCCTCCACACCGCCTCGGCTCGCAACAGGCGGACGCTGCGGTCTAGACGTCCCCCTCGACCCCGCTCTCCCTCCCGCGCGAGGCCCCGGAAGCCGGGCCGCCCCGCCCCCGCGCTCCCGCCCCGGCCCCCGCCTCCCGCCCGAGCCCCGCCCGCCTTCCGACGGGGGTGCGGCTCCAGGAAACGGCGCGCTCGCCGCTCAGCGCTCCAGCGACCCGACGCGCCCCAGACGACCCCGCCGAGGCGGCCAGATCCCCGGCGGGCCCCTGCGGCGGCGGCGGCGGAAAGAGCGGCTCCCGATCCCGCGCCTCGGACCCCTCCGAACGGACGGGGCGGGCGGCGCGGATAGGATCCTGGAGGCCATGGGGACCTGGGCCGGGCCAGCGGTCGCGGACTAGCGGGAGTCCCGGGTCTGAGGAGCGGGCGGCGGAGGCGGCGGGGCCATGACCTCGGTGTGGAAGCGCTTGCAGCGCGTGGGCAAGCGTGCCGCCAAGTTCCAGTTTGTGGCCTGTTACCATGAGCTGGTGGTGGAGTGCACCAAGAAATGGTGAGTGGGAGGGAAGCCTGGGGGCTCCCCAAACTGGCTGGGACCCCATCCGGGGGCCTGAGAACCCTGACCTCCGTCCAGTGGCCAAAGAGACCGCCCACTCCAGCCAGGGCCCTGGGGACCCAGACACAGAGAAGGGCCCTGGCGACTCTAGGGGATCCCCAGAGTCGGGGGACTGTGGGCAGCCTTTGGGGAGTGGAGGTCAGGAGTTCCAGGCCTGAGGATCTGTGTGGGCCCACACTTTCCTCAGCTGCGATCAGAGCTGGTGAAAGGGAGGCCTCATATTTCTGGCCAGAGGGGTGGTTCAAGGTGGAACATCAGAAAAGGGGGCAAGTTTTCAGATCCGCGGGTGGAGGGCCTGGGACAACCAACTCCATGACCTCAGTACAGCTCAGAATAAGGATGGTGCCCCCTCCTCCCCTGCCTGTTTGTTGAACCAGAGGAACCGCCCGCCCCTTCAGCTGGAGTGGGCCCTGGGCGGCTGGACTCATCTCCATAATATCCTTAAAAGGGGAAACTGAGCGCTGGGAGTGATGAGGAGGGAGGCAGGCAGCAGCTTAAAGGGGCCCGAGGGTTTTGGAGGTTGTGGGTCCCAGAGGAGAGAGCCTGGAGAAGGCAAGGTGGTGGAGTGGGGGGAGATGTGTCAGGGGATGCAGGACCCTGACCTGGACTACCAAAGGGCCTGGGGGCATCTGGTTCACACGCCCCCACCCGCAGCTGCCCGGGCCCCTGCGTCACACCCTAAATATACGTGCTCCTTGGTGTCAGCTTCCCTTGGCTGGATTAGAGCACAGCTGTGGGGGCCTTACCCGCCAGGCGGGGCTAAATTTAGGCTCCCAAGAGGAGGGACAGGAAGGGACCAGAGGGTCCAAAGGGAGGGGAGTGAGCAGGAGGCCTGGGGTCCCTTGGGCAGCTGTCATATCCCTGATCTTGACCGGGCCAGCCACAGTGTGCTTCACACCATTCAGCAAGGCCCAGAAAGGCCCAGGAGCTGGCTGGGGTAACACAGCACCGGGCTGGAACTTGAACTCTGACCTGTGGCTTCTGTCTTCTGCCCCAGCATCCTGGGTGAAGCCAGGGGGATGCTGGGCATGATCGCTGAGGGTGTGGGCGGTGTCAACGTGTCTGAGTCACAACGGGCAGGCAGGGCCTCCTGGACTTTCTTGCCTGGAGCCTCGGCTAGGAAGCTGCCCCTGCCCGGGTCACAGCTCCCCGGGAGGGTGTGCCCCGCCTGAGTCAGGCTGCCCAAGCAGGCCCCGCCCTCCCCAGGCTCCCACAGGCGGCTTCCCTTTTCTGGGAAGGCCCCATGGCTGCCCTTAGCTGTCACCTGAAGTGGAGGGTCCAGGAGGGACACTAGGCTCAGGTGTGTGCCCTTGCCCGGCCCCTAACCTCTCTGGTCTCAGCATCCCCTGGAAGATGACAGGAGAACCAGTTATCCTGGCTCAGCCTCCAGAGGGGCTGTGAGCTGGGTGAACCTGAGTGTCCTGGCATGGGACTGGGTGCAGGCATGGAGGGCTCTTGTGTTGCCCCCTCTGCCTGATGACCCCCGAGCCCTCCCCACCCTCTTGGGCAGCACTGGGCCCCTCCCTCCCAGGCCCAGCCACGTGCCTGGCGACTCTCTCCTCTGGCTTTGTCTCTGTCTCCCCGCATCTCTTCGCCTCTGCCCCAGCTTATGCTGTTCATCTTAGATGTCACCTTCTAGAAGTCCTCCCTGATGTCGCTTGTGGGAATAGGGCTCCCTGCAAAGAGAAGGGCTGGGTGTGGAAGGTCCTGGGAGGGTATCGAATGACAAGCTGACCCTATGCCTCTCTGTTTCCCAGCCTCTGCCCCTCTGCCCGACCCTACACCTACCCCCATCCTCGGACCCTGGCACTTGCCATCCCCTCTGCCTGGAGCCTACCTTCTCCAGACCCTCACACGACCCATTTCCTGCTCCAGCAGGGTCTAGCCTCTCCTTGGCGTGGACTGGGGCTATAGTGTGCACTCTACAAATATTTGTGAGTGAATGGATTCCTTTTACTCCAAGTTTGTCTCTTTCGCTGTCTCAGAGTCTGTGTGTCTTGCAAGTCCTTGTTGGGTTGCTATCTTTGTCCCTGTATGTGCCTGTCTCTCTGTATGACTTTCTTCATAATCCTTGTCAACCCACAGGCCTTTGCCCTCTGGCCCAGGCCTCACCCTGCCTTGACAGCCCCACCCTGCTCCTTGTGGCCCCAGATAAGGGGGCTGTTCAGCCCCTGTCCTGGGGGAGGGGGATGTGGGCCCAAGGAAGACTGTGGAAGAGATGGAGAGGCTGAGTGGGCCTGACTGAGTGGCCCCCTCTCTCCTGCCCCTCGCCTCCCAGGCAACCGGATAAGCTGGTGGTAGTGTGGACCCGGCGGAACCGACGCATCTGCTCCAAGGTGGGGAGGATGTCAGCTGGGGGTCCAGATTGGGGCGTGGGGCCAGTTGGGGGATGGGGTGAGTGGGGGAGGGCTGTTGGGGGACTGGAGTTGGATTCAGATCAGAATCCATTGAAGAGAGAAAAAGATGGGGTCAAGGTTGGAGATGAGAACAAGTGGTGAAGAGGAGCGTTAGGATGGAGGGAGGACTCAAACGGCTCTTTGTAGGCCCATAGCTGGCAGCCGGGCATCCAGAACCCGTACCGGGGCACCGTGGTGTGGATGGTACCTGAGAATGTGGACATCTCTGTGACCCTGTACCGGGTGAGTCTCTAGCCCTCCTGCCCAGAGGGACAGTGAGCAGGCGATTGCAATCCCAGGGGCCACGGGAGATGGGTTATCCATCCAAATAGAAAAGAACAGAGGGGCAAGACCAAGAATCATGGCAGGGGGCCTACTCAGCCTGAGTGGCCCAGGAAGTCTCCTTGGAGGAGGTGGCATTTACCCACCACATGAGGGAGAGCTGGGATCAGGAGGAGCTGGGGAGCATACCTGCCAGGAAGGACCAGCCTGTCTGAAGGCCTCAAATAAACCTCCTGAACTAGCGCAGGCTCTCCTCCCTGCCCTGCCCTCAACCCAGCAGCCCCTGTACTCACTGGTGCCCCTCCTCCCCAGGATCCCCATGTGGATCAGTATGAGGCCAAAGAGTGGACGTTCATCATTGAGAATGTGAGTGGCTGGGGTGGGCGGGAACCTGGGGTCTCGGGGACTCCAGGGCAGCACTGATGCTCCTTCCCCTGCCCCCAGGAGTCCAAGGGGCAGCGGAAGGTGCTGGCCACGGCCGAGGTGGACCTGGCCCGCCACGCAGGGCCCGTGCCAACCCAGGTCCCGCTGCGGCTGCGGCTGAAGCCCAAGTCAGTGAAGGTGGTACAGGCTGAGCTAAGCCTCACTCTGTCCGGGGTGCTGCTGCGGGAGGGCCGTGCCACGTGAGTGCCTGCCCGCCCTCCCGGGTCCTAGTCCACAACCTCTGACGCCAGCCCTCACCCCGGCCTCCGATCCGCAGGGATGATGACATGCAGAGCCTTGCGAGCCTCATGAGCATGAAACCTAGTGACGTGGGCAACTTGGATGACTTTGCCGAGAGCGACGAGGAGGAGGCCAATGGTCCAGGAGCCCTGGAGGCACGGGCACGTGTCCCCCAGCCAGGTGGGCTCCCAGCTGGAGGTTGAGATCACCAAGACCTCTAGAGGGCTGGGGATCACCCAGGCCCGAAATCCTCTTGCTGTTTTGGGGCAGGGCTATTGGAGGGACCTCACTGCTGCCAGGGCTCCCAGCCTGCCCAGCAGCCCTGAGTGACCTGCAAGATGGGTTCCCAGTGCCCCGCCCCATGCCCCTGACTCTCTCCTTGTCCTGAGTGTGCACCTGCCCACAAAGCTGCCAGGAGACAGCTGGGCCAAAAGCACAGAGAGGGCTGCGGTCTGGGCTCGACACCCCTCACCACACAACCTCGTCCCTCTCTTTAGGTTGTTAAGGCTTTTTTATTTTTCTGTCTGTCCATCTCTCTCTCTTTTTCTCTGCATCTGTGGGCCTGTCTCTTCTCCTAGGCCGGGGCGGTGCCCTGAGGCTGGGGCATTTCCCAGGTAGGCCCAGCATTCTAGTTGGGGGCAGGTGGGGGTCAGACCTGCAGGGCTCTTCCTGGCGCTGACCGTGCCCCCAATGCCCCACCCCCAGAGACCCCTCGGGAGCTGAAGACACTTTGTGAGGAGGAGGAAGAGGGCCGACTACGGCCCTGGCAGGCAGGTGAGGCCGGGCTGAGGTTAGGGCGGGCCCGGGGCGGGGGGACTGTGACCTCCAGTCCTAGGTCCCAAGCCTCAGCATCCTCTCCCTTCCTCCTCCCTGCAGCTGCCAGCCCTTCTAGTGCTGAGGATACCAGCCCAGCCCCTGTGAGTGCCCCTGCACCCCCAGCCAGGGCCTCCCGGGGCCAGGGCTCAGAACCAGCTACTGTAGCAGGGGGCCAGGTGGGGCTCAAGGCCCCCAGGCCCCCCGGAACCCTGCCAGAGACAAGGTGAGCTTTGGAATCAGCTCCAGCCCCTCTCCCCCGTCTGCTCTTCAGAAGTCGTACACCCCACGCCAACCTGCCTTTCCAGGGTCCCAGGAGTCTGGCAGGTGGGGAGGGGGCTGGCGGGGGGGACAGCTGAGCTCCTGCAGTGCACCCTTCTCCGCTCTCTCCTCAGGTCCTCAAGACAGCCAGGCCAGGACATGGCCCCCACTCCAGCCCCTCGGCTCCAGAAAGGCTCTGATGCCCCCTGGCCCCCAGTCCACCAAGGAGAGGATGAGGCCCCCAAAGCCTCCAGGGCTCCCCCAGCAGGAGTGGATTCTGCTGTGGAGACCCAGACTCGGGCAAGCCCTCAGGAAGGGACAGAGGCTCAGGGAGCTGGGCTGGGCCCAGGCATTGAGAACAGAGACTCCAGCAACTCTTTGGAAGGGCAGAAACCCAAGGTTGAGGAGGGGGCCGCTAGAGACAGGGCAGAGGCTAGTGGGGTGGATACTGGGCAAGGGCCAGGAGTCAGAGAGGTGAACAGTCAGAGGTCAGTGGTCAGACCTGGGGAGGCTGAAGAGAGTTTAGAGATCGGTCACGTGGATGCGCAGCAGAGGTCAAAAGTGAAACCTGTGGACACTAAGGGACCAGAGGCCACAGAAGTGACATCTGAGGCAAGATTCAGGGGGACTCCCGAGGCTCCTCCAAGGGGCTCTCAGGGGAGGATAGGGGTCAAGACCAGGGATGAAGCTCTCACAGTCCTGAGCCCAACGCCAGCAGAGCCTGCAGGGCATTCCGGGCATCTCGGTGACCAGGCGGCCAGGGCTGCTGCAGGCCAGGAGAGAGAGTGTGCAGAGGTGAGGGGCAGAGCCCCTGGTGTTGGGGGGACAGGCCTGGAGCAGGGGCCCTCTGCTGGAGCACCAAGCGCTGGGCCCCAGGTGAGCCGGTACGAGGGGCCCCCAACAGCAGCTGAACAAGGGGTGATGTCCAGGGATCTGAGGGCCTGGGAGGTAGAAACTGGGGATTTGAGGGTCCTGGGAACAGAGCCTGGGGTGGCAGAGTCAGAGTTATTGGGGACCCAGGAGATCTCAGAGTCCCCAGAGATAGTGTCTGAGGCAGCAGAAGCGAAGACCTTGGGGACCCAGGAGACAGAAGCAATGAGATCGGGGGTCCTGGAGTCAGAGACTGCTGAGATGGCAGAGTCTGAGGATCTAGGGACCCAGAAAATAGGGAAAAGCATTTCAGGGGCTTCAGGGACAGAGGGTGGGACAGCAGAGTGTAAGGCACTGGGGATCCAGGAAGCAGAGGCTGGGGGCTCAGGAGTTTTGGGGACAGAGACTGGGATGTCGGAAACTGAGATGTTAGGGACCCAGGAGATATCTGGGTGCTCAGGGATACAGAGAAAGGAAGCTGAGACAGCAGAGTCTGAAATACTTGGGGCCCAGGACACAGAAGTGGGGTGTTCAGGGGTCTCCGAGATAAAATCCAAGATAACAGGGAGGCAGGAGACAGAGGTAGGGAGTTCAGGGGTCCCAGGGACAGAGACTGAGGTAGCAGAAGCTGAGATACTGGAGATCCAGGGGATTGAAGCTGGGGGTTCAGGGGCCCCAGAGATGGAGACTGAGACCCTGAGGACCCGGGAGAC